>NC_045549.1:61079295-61741795 GCF_009769535.1 Thamnophis elegans
TGAGTGGGCATGACCAACCTGTAAAATGTGGTGAAACTCACTTAACAACACTCTTGCTTAGCAACCAAAATGTTGGATCAGAAACTCTGGCATTTGAAGCACGCAAGTCTTAAAGCTGACAAGTTACAAGACTCTTGCACCCCTAAACCTTTAGAACCCCCCCCCCAGGTGTGTTCAAACTTGACAGCTTTAAGACTTTAAGGTTTAGACTCTTAGAGGCAGGTGGGGCAATTGGTGAGCCAGTCAATCAGTGAGTGGTGGGCGGGGCAAGCGTGGTGCGGACGGGTGGGGGGAGGGAGCTGGAACCAGTTCTAAACAGCACAGTAGATTTGTGGAACCTCTTCTATAGAAGAAGTTACAACTGGCAGGAACCCACCCTGGTTTGAACATATTGTTCTAAATGCACTACAGTAATTGCCCTATGTTGTTAGTTGGACTCATTTATCAGCAGCTTAATATAGCACTTAACACTCTTCCCCCCCAAAAAAGTATCATTTATTAATTAGCAAATATCCTGTGGCAATTACTTGAAGTAATCACATTTTAAATTGACTACCACACTGCGTGATAAAATGAAATTTTAATTGATGCAAATTATAAAGAAACACTTTTGTATAGGTAAAAACTATCATGCAAAACCAGACTAAAACAAAAGGACTCAGCAAATAAAAAAGCAATGTAAATTTGTATTCCTTTTGAAAAGAAAGTCACATTTGTTCTTAGGTTTACTTATTAAAAAGGCGGGGTGTCTAGAAGGAAGAGGGGCACAAATATGCATGCTTTTTCAAACATCTGATTCCAGATATATTCTTGTCTTCAATTGTAAAACAGTATTCATTTGATCTGGAGGAAAAGTGAACTTGCTTTAAGGTTCATTAAGTTAAAGATTTGAGGATGTTTTAATTTCCTTGTGCCTCCAAGGACTGGGGCGGGGGAAATCACGTTCATAGCATTGCACATCTGTAACAGCTATGACAGTGTGGTACATTTTAATGTAGACCTGAACATGTGAACAATAATGAACAGCCCTACTTCTCTTCAAATCTGGTGGGTCAGAAATGAGCTGGTCTCCATGACTTGACAACAATTATCTGATAAGCATTGCATTGGTCCATGTGTTACGAAAGCTTTAATGCAGGGGTGCTGGCCAAGGTTGGACACATCTGCTTTAAGATATATACATCACCAAACTTTTCTGTGTACTAGCTGCTTTGAACTCATAGGAATTTCTTCTTCAGTGCATCTCGAGGTCAGTTTCAAGAGATAAGGTTTGCACAGTGGTGTATGGATGTTTAATAATATGTAGCCCCATAGGGTTTTGAAGGCATTGTTAAAAGATCACCATAATTTGCAATTATTTTTAGTCAAATGCTCTTGCATATTGTTCATATTGAGGCACCTATATCAATATAGTTCTTATCCAGTGTTAAGCAACCTTCTGCCTTATACAAGACAATGGAGTAGCATTTTCGTCTTTACCCGCCATTGCTCATGCTGTAACAACTCAGGAGCTTGACACTGTTTAGCCATGCTTTCATTTACAACTATTTTCTTGCTAATTGATAGAATATGTGCACTTCTGCAAGCAGCTGACATCTATGTTAAAAATAGAACTATTTCACAAGAGAACATTATCCTGCCTTTTTTTAAAAAAAGAAGCAAAATCTCATATTTAGCTTGCAAATACAGTCATCAATATGAAATGTTTTAACCATTAGCAGTTTAATAGTGATATTCCTGGGTTCTTTTATTTAGCCAGTTCTGCTCAAAATGGCTTTTTGTGTGTGTGGTGGAATCTGCAGCATGAGAATTGGGAGGGAATATAGGCAATGGCACCACAGTTTCCCTGGGAGGAGGCAGCACATTCCAGAAAGAGGTCTAAAACAGGAGAGTAAATTCAACAGTTGGGGGAGGAAAAAGCTCAGATTAGTTTCAACCTAAAATCTCTGAGATTCAAGGGGAAGTTCTCCAGTTGGACAGATGTGAGGGTGTTGGCTCTTAAGAGTCTCACATGAACCCTGTCTTACAAACCATCTCCGAGATCCTTTTGGATAAGAACCCCTACTAGAGGTGGGGGCGAAGAAGGGCACTGTCTCATTAGACCTAGAGGGAAGCAACAGATCCCTCGCAGGTCAAAGATTTGCCTATGAATCGGAGTCGGGGCGGCAGTCTTCAACATGGCTGACAAGATGCCAGCTTTTTGACAAAGCAAATGGAACAGGAGGTGAGTGGAAGAGATGAAAGACCAGGTAAGAAAATTTATCTAACCCACAGCCATAAATTAAACCTGGAAAAGGCAAAGAAATCTTGAGAACATAAATAATATTGATGGTCAGATGGGGACTTTCTTTTTCCAAAAGAAAAGAAAGGAAGGTGGGGGGGGGTTGTAACACCAGCCCTCCCAGAAGCTCTTTGAAATGCTTTCAGACAGAAGGATAGAAAGCAGAGAAGTGACAAACCCACTCAATTATAAACTCTAAATTTGGTTTTGGATTTGAAATAGAAACCAATATCCCGAAGAGTTTACTTTTACTTTGTTTGAATTCTTTCCAACTAATATAATCAAGAAAAAAGCATGTCTTCTCACTGATAACAGATAACTTAACCTTGACTGTGTGGGAAATTTTAATTAACCAACTGCCATAAATCAGAATTTGGAAAAGCAGGGGTCAAAGAGAAACCTCTGGCTGATTGCAAGCTTGTTACAAGTGATTTATTTTGAGCAGTTATTAAAGGAAATAATAAATATTGGACTCAAGACCTGAGAAATATGAAGGTTTTTTTTCTCCTCTCTCTTCTTTTTTTTTCTTTTTCTCTCTTCTGCAAAATATTAAGATGGTGTCAGCTTCTCTTCTGGTTTCAAAGTAGTTTGATTAATTAAAATTAAGGTGGACCAGAATTTTGAAAGAAGATTTGTATAACTAACTGCAATCTTGGAACTGGATATTAAGGAAGAACAAAAGACTAAGATGGCTCCCATTGCTTTTCCCCACAGCAGTTGAAGTAGATAAATTTAAGGTGGATTAGAACTCTGAAACAAGAATTGTATAACTAACTATAACTTTGGAACTGGACATCATGGAAAACTGGGAATTAGAAGAACTACGCGAAATTATAAAAAATATGCATGTCATTAAAATCAAGCCTATATAGAATTCTCAACCCAGGGAACAGAGATCTAAAGAAGAATTCAAAGAAGAAGAAGGGGGGCAAGACAACAAAGGGGGGAGAAATGGAGGGAAATAAAAAGCAGACAAAAAACTCCATCAGTCTTGGCAGCGGTATGGAGAAAACTGTAAAAAGAGGAGGTGTCAAACCAAAAGTTAATAAAAAGCAGACTAAAGTGGTTTTGGAGGTTGTTAGTGGCATAAGGAAAATTGAAGAAGGAGACTATGCCCCAACAAAGAAAAATATAAAATACTCTAGTGCAGTGTTTTTCAATCTTTTTTGTGCAAAGGCACACTTTTTTCATGAAAAAAATCACGAGGCACACCACCATTAGAAAATGTTAAAAAAAATTAACTCTGTGCCTATATTGACTATATATAAAGTCTTTTTCCCACGGCACACCTTACACTATGTCACGGCACACTAGTGTGCCGCGGCACAGTGGTTGAAAAACACTGCTCTAGTGAGGGTGGTCTGGGGAAGATTGATGGGAGTGGAGGTGTTAAAATAAAGAAAAGAGAGAAGACAGGAACAGATAAGTGGGACAAAAGACTTACTGGGAAAAAATCAGATATCTAGATATGGGAAAATATAAAGCAAGATAAGGGTTTTATTCCTAAATATGACAATAAAATCAAGTTGCTAACTGGTTGAACATAATAATGTAAAGATAACTAAAAAAGCCCAAAATATATGGAATACAGATAAATATGAAACTGATGGGGGGGGGGGTTGTAAAGCAGAGGTTTGTGAGACACATTTATACATGATAATTAAATGAGTTGCAAATTGACTGAAAATGACAACAGAAGGATAACTAAACATGGGTTAAAATATATGAAACATATATTTTATATATATAGAACTTTTAAGATGATGAATAAAGGGAGATGTTTACTGCTTGCTATTTTACATATTAGATTAAGGGAATTGTAATGAACATTAAACAGTGAGGTTTGTCATTTATAGACAATTTTAGGGTAATCTAATCCAAGATAGGCAATAATGGAGAGGGAACATGAAATATATCTACAATGGGAAATGATTGAGATTTAAAGACAGAATCAAGATTGGGGTGCGTAAGGATGTATAATTATATAAAGATAATGATGAGAATAGCTGGGAATTGTAACCTCGACCAAAATTAAGTGGGGGGGGGGGGGGTAAAGCACAATGTATACTTTTTTTCTGTTTTTTTTTAAGAAAGGAGGAGAATATATGTCAACATTAAATATGTATATCGAAAAGGAACTATAAATACCATCAACATAAAAATGAGCTTGCTCAGAAGCTGGAATACACCAAGTAAATGAGATGACGAGTGGGAAGAAAAGGAGAATGGTAAGGGAAGAAGAGAGGAAAAGGAGAGAGGAAAAGGAGGGGGAAGCGGAGGCGAGAAATGAGGAGTGGAAAAGGGGACAGGAGAAGGAGAGAGGAAGGGGAAGTAGAGTAGGGAAGAATGATAGAGGGAAGAAAGGAAATAGAGAGTGGGAGGACACAGAGGGAGAAGAAAGTGATGGATAAGGACAAATATGGTGTATGGAGAGCAGAAGAGCTAATAATTGTGTTTTGGGAGTTGATGGTAAGATGAATTGATGTAAACATTTAATAATGCAAAATGATGCTGGCTATGTAATAGTAGACATGTGATTATATGTTATGAAAATGAAAAAAGAAAAAACTTACGAGGAAAAAAAAGTTTCAACCTGAAATCTCCCATGTTGATTTTTCATTCTTGCCTCTCCTGGTTGTTTCATTCTTGCCTGTCCTGTTTGTACCTAGAACAGGGGTGTCAAACTCAATTTCATTGTTTGACCTCGGGGGGCAGGAGTGGCTGTGGCCAGGGTGGGCATGGCCAGCTGAACATCACTTGTGTTGGGGCACCTGTGGGAGTCAGAGCACTCTGCCAGAGAAAATGGGCTCCCCAGCTCTGTTTTTGGTTGTGACAGCCTGTTACAACCTGCATGTGGCCCTCCAAGTATTTTTTCTGGCAGAGGCATTGCGGGCTAGACATTTGCAATTTCCAGGGCAGCCCCATATGTCAAATCTAAGCTTCCCATCAGTGGTGGGTTTCAAAAATTTTTAGAACTTCTTCTGTAGGTGTGGCCTGCTTTGTGGGAGTGGCTTGCCAACCATGTGACTGGGTGGAAATGGCTTGCCAGCCATGTGACTGGGTGGGTGTGGCCAACTTGTAAAATGTGGTGAAACTCACTTAAAAATCCTCTTGCTTAGCAACCAAAATGTTGGCTCAGAAACTCTGACATTTGAAGCATGCAAGTCTTAAAGCTGTTAAGTTACAAGACCCTTGCACCCCTAACCCTTTAGAAAAAAAAAACCAGGGGTGTTCAAACTCGACAGCTTTAAGACTTGTGGACTTCAAGTCCCAGAATTCCTCCTCTCATTCTTCATCTTGATGATGTGTGGACGGGTGGGAGGAGGGAGCTGAAACCGGTTCTAAACGGCACTGTAGATTTGTAGAACGTCTTCTATTGAAGAGGTTAGAACTGGCAGGAACCCACCCCTGCTTCCCATAGACCGAATCCAGCCTCCGTGGTTTGAGTTTGACACCCCTGACCTAGAAGAAAGAACAGGAAACCTATCTACAATTTAGTAGACTACCAGACCCATGTATAAGCAAAAATGCTTGTTTTCACTAAACAAAAAAAGTTAGGATAAAAAAATATCTAGGGAGATTTTCAATCTTGGTCATGGTTGTCCCAATGGTGCTTTTTCCAAAAGGTAACTAGACTTTTTTGGGGGGTTTTCTCTGAAAATGTTTTACTTCTTATCCAAGAAGTTTCTTCAGAGAAACATTTTCATAGAGGAAAAAAAAAACAAGAAAGTTCATTGTCTTTTGGAAAAAAGCATCTTTGGAATTAGAATGGGAAAAGAACTGTGGAATTGAACAAGTAAATTAATAATAGACAAAATGTATCTTGAATTCCTTTATCTTTTTTCCCCAAACAGATAATTAAATGATTAACATTCAAACTGTTATGCCACATATTTGACTTAGGCAAAGCATTCTTTGATACTAAGGAACCCATATATTCACACTTCAAAATATATCCTTCTAAAAAAATAGGGAGAAGTTACAATATCACCCTTTTCCATAATTTCTGTTTTCTTGGGTCTGAAGTTTCCCAAATGCCTTGGCAACACCTATAGCAGGCATTTTAAAATGATTGTGAGAATTCCTAACATCAGCAATTTCATTCTCTGCTTATCTGCATTTTTCAAGTAAGATAATGCATGAACCAAAGGGATTATTGAGAGAATGCTGAGCTAATCCATTCTCAGCTTTGTGAGAAGAGATTTTATATAGTTTCCAATTCCAACAGCAGTAAAAAAAAATTACTTTGGCCATTACCAACACCACCAAAACAATATATAAACAGGTGTTTTGCATACCACTATGGAATGGGTTCATAGAATTGGCTGCTGAAATGGTCCTAAATATTTATGTTTAATATCATAACAAATATTGTCATGATTTATTTAGACTGCTGAGTTACAGAATCATCATCAAGCCCAATTATTTTCTATATATTAAAAAGAAATAAATAGTTAATTTCCCCCTCACCCCTGTCAAGCCAGGAAATTCAGGAGATTTAAGCAGTTCAAATGAGCAGTAAGATTTATGGCAAGCTTAAAATTTCTACAAAATCTGAACTATTAATAGTCAAGGGAAATGAGCAGCAATTAAGAGGAATTCAAGGAAGGCTGTACTTAAATATCTTACATGACCCATGACTTATGACATATTTAGCCCGTTCTTCAGGTTCAGCCTGGTCGTCTCCTACAACCCCTTCATAAAGACATTGACATTAGAAATCAATTCTGAACAGTAAGTTGAATAAATTGATAATGATGACTGATGAAAAAGAAATGCTCCCAAGGCCAGTACACCCTTGGAGCCCAGAATTACCTTATATGAAATTCCTGAAATTACAACTCTCTGGAATAGAAAATTGTTGTGCCCAGCAGGAGCCATTGGAGCTGCCACCACACTCCAACAGCGAGGGGTCTTATGAGTCGGCCTTGGAGGAAGTGGAGGATCCTGGACAGGGTGTTGACTCCGAGCTGGGCGAGGAGAGACTGGTTGGCCACCAGGTGGCGGCAGAGCATTGGATCAAAGGGAATGTTCAGGAAAACATTTGAGAGTTGTTTCAGGATGCACGCAGGTGAAGGGCTACTCAACGAAAAGAACAACTGCGTAATTGTAGGAGATGATTGTGCTTAGCTGATCCTCTTCTGAGTATAAAAGAGACTGTTTGTGCCATGCCCTGATTGCAAGAGTCAACGTTCTCGTTCACGTTCATGATTCAGAGAAACCAACTTGGAGAAGTGGTTTGCTATGAGAGCTTGTTTGTATTGCCTAGGTTTGTAGTAATTGCTGCCAGAGAGCTTATCTCTTTGTTTATTTTGGACTTACAGCCAACAAGAGTCTGGACTGATTAAAAGTATTCTTATTTACGTTTGCTTGTGGCTTTCATTCCTGGATGGAGAAGGGGGGTCAGAACAAAAAATTATTTTTCCTGATGTGCTGCTCAAAGTGTAGCATGCAAAAAAAAAAAATCATGTATGCATTTATTAAGAAAAAAACTATTAAAAGAACTACATTCACATGATATTCTTGTCTGTTTCCCCCCTCCCTCTCTCTTGTTTGGATTTCCAGCCTGATGCGCATAAAGTTTAAAACAAGAATCTGTCTGAATAAATTAGCTGTATGGTAACCTTATGAAAATATTGGTATAAAATAGCTTAAAATATCACCTGGCTTTCATTAGTACTTTGATATTTTGTATGTATGTGGCAATTGTTAAAACGTATACTGAATTTCTGTCTTCAGATATATCTGGCCTTATTTCATTTCCAAGACAGTATGAAATATTTTCTGTTGTATTTGTACTTTATAGAATAAAGAACACTGGCCGTTGTGCTCTATGAATAAATATTTTTATCTTTCAAAACTGGTATCAAAACAGAATACACACCTTTATTTGGTTTTGATAGGAAAACTGAAGTTCACATCTAACATCAAAATAATGGGCTGTGAAATCTTTCAAGAAGGAAAAAATAGTGGATTTGAGCTGTTTCTTTCAACAAAGATTCAACAAATGCAGTCACCTTTGGGGGTTTGCATTCTGGTGGGGGAACCATTCTTTTCATTTTGCCAAAGGGTTTAAAAGAAAATCATTACAATGCTCGTGAACTAGGAAATTAAATTAGATTTATAGCAGTTGCTTTAGTTCCTTGCAGTCATATGCTTTATTATTCTTCACTACATTTCTAATGCAGGCTTATGTATTGTTATAGGCAAGGAACCAAGTACCATTCAATTCAGCTATTATGTTCAGACGCTTAAATGTTTTTTTTAAAATAAACTAAAGTTCTGCTTTTATTATATCTTACTTTTCTCCTGTTAAGGATGTGGAAGAATTTAGTTTTTGTACATTCAAATATTAGCTAAGCAGTTAAACTGGTCTATGACCCAGTGACGTGCGGTGAGGTTTATGGCTGGTGAGGCAGTCTTCTCCCCCGACATCCCACTGTCGGACATAGCGGCACGGCGGGCAAAAGCCGCTTTCTTTCTTTTGCCCAGAGGCAGACAGCTCAGCTCTCCGACTCCTACCCCCTTCCCTCTCTTCACTCTCAAACAAAGAGAGAGTTTGTTTGAGTGAAGAAACAAACACATGCACACACACACACACACAAATTACTTACAATTACTTACAAATTATATTAATTTTGAATTTCTCCCCCTCCCTCTGACCCACATACCTTTTCCAGCTGTTTCACAATCACAGAGGATTTCAACTCTGCTCTTGCCTGCCATCATGAAAATGTAAAAATGTAAAAGGAAAAATGCAAGAGCTGCTGAAGTCAGGCTGGGTTAGCTGTTGCCAGAGTCCCCAATGGACGACTCTGCTTAACTGTTTAAAAAAGCCTCTAAAAATGCCCTCTACAGGATGAGGCAAGAGAACCACGTGCCTCATCTACATAAGGAATTTTTCGGCTTTTAACCCTTGCTTAACTCTGCTCGAGTGATCATAAAGTCAGATTAGATAAGGCACATGGTTCTCCCGCCTCCTCCTGTAGAGAGCACTTTTTTAGAGGCTTTTTTAAACAGTTAAGCACTAAGCGGAGTTATCCACTGTGACTCTGGCAGCAACTACCTCAGCCTTTTTCCTTTTACATTTTTTTTTCTTTTCATGATGACAGTGGTGAGGCTCTGCCTCCCCTGCCTCCCCTGAGTGCACATCACTGCTATGACCATATTTCATTCATTGACTGAATCTAACCTAAACCATCATTGCCAGATGTTTGGATAACATTAGGTTCAAACAAGTATCAAAATATATTTATAAATTCACTTTTGAGGGAAAAATATAAGGTGACCAGACGTCCCGCTTTTGGCGGGACACCCCCGCTTTTTAATGCATTTTCCTGCGTCCCGCCCACCTTTTTAAAAGGCACGCTTTTTTTGGCGCTCGCAGCTCCCGCCCATCAGCTGCTAGCTTGCTGGGCTGGCTCATCGTTCTGTTCTCTATCCTACCTACCTACAAATTTAAGCCAGCCCAGCCTGCCGCTCACTGATTGGATTGGCCTGGACTCCAGCCAATCAGTGAGCTGGCTGGGATGGAAAACGCGGTGTGCTTAAAGTTTTCCATCCCAGCCAGCTCACTGATTGGCTGGAGTCCGCTTAGCACGCACGCACCCCCCTCCTCTCTGCCCCCCCTCTGCAACCCCGGATACCCTCTGCCGCCGTGCCTGAAGCATGGGAGCGCTCACCAGCCGGCAGAACGCCGGAGTGGAAAAGGTGGATGTCCCGTCCAAT
Source organism: Thamnophis elegans (assembly GCF_009769535.1). Lineage (NCBI taxonomy): Eukaryota > Metazoa > Chordata > Lepidosauria > Squamata > Natricidae > Thamnophis > Thamnophis elegans. Next base: position 61,089,305 of record NC_045549.1, read on the forward strand.
TCCCTCTACAGATACCCCCCAAAATCTGGTAAGACGGAGCAAGCGGGGGGGGGGAATATGCGAGAGGTTTGTGGGGAGTCCCGCCTGGCAGGGTTTTGCACGCGCTCCATACTCTGAGTTGAGGGAATGGCGAGCAGCGGCTGCAACCCCAGAGTTTGGCTAGGCGAGAACTTTAAGGCGAGCGGCGAGACGGACCCTTGCTGTCAATCTCCCCCCCCTTGTGCCTTTTCGCAGCCGTCCCGCCAGTGGGGCTGCTACTGTGATCCCCCCCCCCCGTGGCTGCGAAGGAGTTTCCTGAGAGTTTTAGAGGGTCAGGAGTACGACCCTCATTGCAACGTCGCCATTTGCAAGCTCCAGCTGCTTGGGAGGGTGGTTATTTATTTATTTTTTTCTTCTTGCTTCCGCTTTCTTGCCGGTTTGCAAGGATTGTGGTGGCGGCTTGGATGGAAATAGTGACATTCGTGGCATCGCGCTTGGGGTTAAAAACTGCTTTTCGTTCGCGGCAGCAACTGCTCTTTGAGAATTCTTGCTTGAAAAAACAGGACTCCCTCACGCAGTCCTGAATTGAGGTCCATCTCCCTCCACCCCTAATTAAAAAGCCCCTGGTAAATTCTTGCCTGTCCTGTGCCACTTGGCATGCCTGCCTGTTTAGTTGTTATTGCGCTGATTGAATTCTAAAATACCCCATCAATCTACCCCATCCGGAGGTGGCGGCAAGAGCAGCGTGTTGTTGTTGTTGGGGCCAGCCTGCTCGTCCATGGCTGGAGCCGTCGTCGCGGGCATTAGGGACCTTCCGTTCTTCCTCCGCACCTCGCCCGAGCAGTCCTTACAGTCGCTGCCCGGCTCCAGCCATGGACGAGCAGGCTGGCCCCAACAACAACAACGCACTGCTCTTGCCGCCACCTCCGGATGGGAAGCAACCACGCCTGTGCGGCCCCTGTGCTGCGGTGGGAAGCGAGTCTGCAAGGCTTGGTTGCTTCCCATCCGGAGGTGGCGGCAAGAGCAGCGCGTTGTTGTTGTTGGGGCCAGCCTGCTCGTCCATGGCTGGAGCCGTCGTCGCGGGCGTTAGAGACCTTCCGTTCTTCCTCCGCACCTCGCCCGAGCAGTCCTTACAGTCGCTGCCCGGCTCCAGCCATGGACGAGCAGGCTGGCCCCAACAACAACAATGCCGCCACCTCCGGATGGGAAGCAACCACGCCTGTGCGGCCCCTGTGCTGCGGTGGGAAGCGAGTCTGCAAGGCTTGGTTGCTTCCCGCCACCGCCGCTTCCCTCGTCCGTCTCGATTGCTGGAAGCAGTAACAAACGGCGCGTCTGCTCCGCTGTCAGCGCCTTGACAGCCACCCCAGCCGGCGGCTACCGGGCCTCACTGGAGTCAATTGCAAAACCGCGTTCAGCGCTTTGAGGACCTGAGGCATCTTGGGAAATGCAGTTCCCTATCGGAAAGAATGGAGTAGCTGCGAATTTGTAACAACAGAAGATAATAACTTGGTGCTTCACAGGTTACGAAAATCTCAAGTTTGATTTGCACACTGTTTTTTAAAAGTTAAATAAAGAAATTATGCTGTGAAAGCGACTAGAAAGCCTCCCCTCCCCTTCCTGTGTGCGAGAAAGGGAAGGAGAGGAAGGAAGGAGGGAGGGGGGAAGGAAAAAGAAGAAGGGAGGGGGGAGAAGATGGAAGGAGAAAAGATGGATGGAAGGAGAAAGAATGGGAGGAGAAGGAGGAAGATGGAAGAAAAAAAAAGAAAAAGAAGAAGGGAGGGAGAAAAGAGGGAAGGAGGTAGGAAGAAAAGGGGAAGAGAGGGAAAGAGCAGAAAGACAAAGAGGATGAAGTTGATAGGCAAGAGGAAAGAGGAAGGAAGGAAAAAAGAAAAAGGGAGGGAGAGAGGAAAGAAGAAAAGATGGAACTAGAAAGGAAAGAAGGGAGGGAGGAAAGGGGAAGACAGGGAAAGAGCAGAAAGACAGAGAAGGTGAAGGTAGATAGGCAGAAGGAAGGAAGAAGGAAGAAATAGGAAAGGAGGGAAGGAGGAAGGAACAGAAGCGAAGAGGAAGAGAGAAATGGAAAGAGCAGAAAGACAGAGAAGGTAGATAGGCAAAAGAAATGAAGCTGAAAGAATGGAAGGAGGAAGGAAGAGAAAAGGAGGAAGGGAGTGAGTGAGGAAAGAAGAGAGGATGGAAGGAGAAAGGAAGGGAGGGAAAGAGCAGAAGACGGATAAGGTGAAGGTAGATAAGCAAGAGGAATGAAGGAAGAAGTGAGGAGTCTCGGGGAGGGGGAAAACATTTAGTGACCAAAGTTACAATGGCATTGAAAAAAGTGACTGATGACCATTTTTCACACTTAGCGACCGTTGCGACCATTTTTCACACTTAGCGACCGTTGCAGCATCCTCATGGTCACGTGATCAAAATTTTGTTTGGCAACAGATTCGTATTTATGCTGGTTTCAGTGTCCTGGGGTGACCTTTTGACAAAAAAAAATTTTTTTAATCAAGGCCCCCCCCCCCCCCCCCCCGGTCAAAGGCGTCCCTCTTTTCCAATCTGAAAATCTGGTCAGCTTAGAAAAATATGGAAAACAGATACCTGTTTTGGAGTGAAAGATGTTCATGTCTATATACTTATATACTTGATATGCACCAAGATTCCATAATAAAAAGCAGGAACAAATCAGATGTTGATATTAATGAACATATGCAAAAAAAAAAGCTATTTGATGCAGACTAATTAAACATGGACAGTCATAATTATATGTAAAAGTCACCTTGCATTCCTGAAAAAAATTGTAGGTACGGATTCTAAAGGGGTTAAACAAAGCTACTCTTAAATATATGTTTGCAGGCAGTTTTCAAAATGAAAAGTGACTGAAGAATGAATATGTTTTTCAGCATATGTCCTTAAGTATCCTCTACTTACTGAATTTAGCAGAAGATTATACAATAACTTGCTGAAAAAGAAAATTCACCATAAATTTTAGTATACAGACAATAATTTGCATTCATTTGCTTGCTGATGCAATTTATATGGGGAAATTTGCAAAACAAATTTCCCCATATAAATAAATATCCAGGCAATGCTGGGTTATTGGCTAGTGTACGTACGTACGTACGTACATACATACATACATACATACATACACACACTAGCTGATATATGCAACTATATATAACTATATATATGTTGCATTTGTGCTGATAAATAAATAAAGGGAGACTAGTATAGATCTACTTGAAGCTATTTAGCTCTCATCAGGTAGCCATACCCTTACTGGGAATCGAACCTGGGCTGTGTTACACATTAGGCAGTTATATTAGCCACTGAGCCACAAGCTCTCTTCCTTTATCAGCTAAGCCAGGGAAATAGGTATGTATTGTGTCACAACCCCTAATATGCCCAAATATGGGAGGAAGCATACTGCTTCCTTTCTCTGTCTATCGGCTCATCATAAGAGACCATCCAGAGAGAAAGCCATTATTTTTACTGTTGTATGTGTGTGTGTGTGTGTATATATATATATATATATATATGTGTGTGTGTGTGTGTGTGTGTGTGTGTGTGTGTGTGTGTGTGTATGTGTGTATATATATATATATGTAGGTCTCTAGTTGTTCGGGTTTTCTCCCGCGTAGAATTGGAGATGTCTTGGCTACAGGGCCTCGAGGCTCTGTAGCCAAGACATCTCCAATTCTACGCGGGAGAAAACCCGAACAACTAGAGACCTACATACTAACACCCGCGAAAACCTCAGAAAACATTATATATATATATATATATATATATATATATATATATATATATATATATATATGCAACAGTATATATTATGTATGTATGTATGTATGTACACACACACACACAGACATATTATGTATGTATGTATGTATGTACACACACACACACAGACACAAACACATACATATAAAGATCCACCTCACTTTATATTATATTTCCCCCAAAAAGAAAGAGACTTTCTTCAATCAGTTTAAGAAATTTCATACAGATTGCTTTCCCATTGCAGCACATCCTTGAATAATTATTTGACCATGAGACTTCTCATAATCATATGGTCTTTCCAGGTAGCATCTTAAAGAAACATCAGCCTCAGCAGGTAATCTTGTTTTCCTTGTATTCATATTTGTTCTGAAAGAAGAAACTAACCGAAGGTTCTTAGCCCCCTCATATGCTTTCCACAAATACAACCTACTTCAGTTCCTAAATTGATTATTGGATTTATTTAAATCTATTCATTAATATGTCAAAGAAGATATATGCTCTACAAAAAGTATAGTAATTGAGTTACTGCTATACCAATCCATGCATTCTTAATTATCTAAAATCCCATAATAAAATATTTTTGTATATCCTATTTATTGATAATTCTTAATTATCCTCTTCTGGCTAGCTAACTTTAGGTTTTCCTTGTGATATTTCTCAATGGTTGCTTTTCATGCCTGTTTCCTCATAATAGCCTGTCTTGTCACTTGAAATTTTATTTGGGAATGAAAAGTTCTTTTAAGCATCTCTCAGCAGCAAATGTGAAGCAGCTGGATAGTACCTAATTAGAATAGTAAAAAAAAAAGTGCTGTTTGAACTAAATAATAATCACATCCATCACACTATAATTTTGGTTGTTTATATGATGTACACCTGTGCCTTGTATGCAATCTATGGATTGCAGAAGATATTTGGAGTTGGACACATATCTATCTTCCCATTTATGTGAATTTCAATATTTTTTTGTATTTTCATTTAATTATATAGAAAGAATTGTGTGATTTGTTGCAGAAAGCATTCAAAAATCTTCCTTTAAATACAACAGGAGACACAAGAGACAAAGAGCAGAAACAACAGTACAAAAGTAGCTTATTTTCTGTCTATCAAGATTGTTCCCAATAAACAGGAACTACTTGCAACTTCCAGGAAATTATCTAAAATTAAAGATAAGATAAGGTGGATCAAAGTAAGCATAGTCGCAGTGTGGAGTCCAAGATCTGCCACCAAAGCCAAGAAATATGTAGCACAATAATCTGTATGTTGTGTAAAATGGTATGGTACTTCCAGGGGTGGGTTCCTGCCAGTTCTAACCTCTTCTATAGAAGAGATTCCACAAATTTACAGTGCCGTTTAGAACCGGTTCCAGCTCCCTCCCCCTGCCCGTCCGCACATCATCAAGATGAAGAGTGAGAGGAGGAATTCTGGGACTTGAAGTCCACAAGTCTTAAAGCTGTCAAGTTTGAACACCCCTAGGGTTTTTTTTCTAAAGGCTTAGGGGTGCAAGGATCTTGTAACTTGACAGCTTTAAGACTTGCATGCTTCAAATGCCAGAGTTTCTGAGCCAACATTTTGGTTGCTAAGCAAGAGCATTGTTAAGTGAGTTTCACCACATTTTACAAGTTGGCCACACCCACCCAGTCACATGGCTGGCAAGCCACTCTCACCCAGTCACATGGTCAGCAAGCCACTCCCACAAAGCAGGCCACACCTACAGAAGAGGTTCTAAAAAAAATTGAAACCCACCACTGGGTACTTCATACTTCATACTACCTAAAACATACCACATATATGCTCACAATGACATAACAAATGTAGGCCAACTGGAAGCGTAATTATACAAATTCCATTTAAAGAATCTGCATTTGGCCAGCACCTTTAATTAAGTAAAGATTGATTACTTAGCAGCTACTTTTATACAGCATCTTCTGTAAACATAGCCAATGAATCCAATGGAAAATCCAGCATTCATTTCCTCACCAGGTTGGAAAATTAAGCAGATATTAATTTTAGGGAAAGTTAAGTTGGTCACTTACTACTTAATATAAAATTGCCTTTATGTAAATTTTCATTATAGTATATGGCATAAAAGGCAGAAGAGTCAGTGTATTTTTTTAAAAAAAAACCTACTATAAATATTACAATATTAAAAAGTCAAGGAAGTCTTTTGCTATCTCCATGTCTCAAATATTGAGTCAGAATACCCAACAATTAGGAATGTAAAGAAGACTGTGAAGGACAACTTAAGAGAAGTACAGACTTTTTAGTTTTGTTCCAAAAGAAAAAATGAGGAAAACGTTGCATGATAACATAGAGAAATACTGCCAGCAATTATCTAGAAGGGTTTATTATAGAGGAAAATAAAAGAAAATACTTCTGAATAGAGAACACAGATAAAGTAGAAGTTGATTCCAGGGGTAAGCACTAGGCAGTACAATTTAAGTTATATTTAGATACAATATTGTTTATTGAACCATTCATTCACTCTGGAATTCAAGTATTTTTGATGATTGGAGAAAAATAATTGTATTACCCAGAACTAATTAGGGCAGATCTGAACTTGAATTTTTGACACTTATATAAATCGGCTGCATATTGATTCCCTTGCTTGTTAATTAACTTTATTTTATAGGCTATATGACAGACATGTTCATGTTGGATATTTAAATTAATGAGTTGTATGTAGTGCTTCTCCCTCAATAGTGTGTAGGAGGAACAATATGGTGTGGTTGAACATGAGAAGATGAGAGTCGCTTTTACAAATGTTAATAATATAGCTGTCTCATTAGTCCTAATAACTTCAGAGTACACTTATTATTCCATCTGTCTTTATGTTTATTTCTTTCTATTACGAAAGTATAATTTCCTTATATATAAAACCATAAATTCTCAACATATGGGATTGTGGTAAAAAAAGAGAACTGTTGGCATAATTGTTTTTATTGCACTACATAGGCTTACTGAGCAAATATGTTTCAACACAATTGTTCCCAAATGTTGCAGAAATTCTACAAATCATAGGGATTTACTGGCTGACAATACTGGCTAAGGATCTACAGTAAATGCAGAAGTTAACATAGGCAAATGATTTGGTTGATTTTGTTTGGGATGTACATAAACACTAAATGATCTGGAAAAAATAAAGTCAATATGAAAGGACAATAGTGAGGACAGAACTGAGGATTGTAATAGAAAATTCAGCAAAGCCACACTTAATCAAGTAGTACTTGTATATTCATTCATTCATTCATTCATTCATTCATTCAACTTATATGCTCCCATCTTGCCTGGAGGTGATTCTAGGTATCTTACAATCATTAAAAACCAATAAAACATTTAACATTACAATTATAAATAGTAACAAAGTTAAAATTGACAATGATAGGATGGAAAGAAGCAAAATACACATGAGGAGAGAGGGGTCTTTTTGTAGCTTAGTCTATCAACTGTTGTGGCCCAGCAGGAGCCGTTGGAGCTGCCACCCGACTCCGACAGTGAGGGGCCCTATGAGTAAGCTCTGGAGGATGTGGAGGACCCTGGACAGGGTTCCGACTCTGAGCAGGGCGCAGAGAGGCTGGTTGGCCACCAGGAGGCACCTGAGCCTTGGACCAGTGGGGAGGAGACAAGGGAGAGTGAGCCGGTTGCCTGTAGTGAGTTGTTCCTGGATGCACGCCATCGAAGACCTAGTAGGCGTCAGGAACAATTACGCAATTACAGGAGGTAATTACACTCAGCTGGTGGTCATTAGGCTCCTCTCCAGACTATAAAAAGGCTACTTGTGCACATGCCCCTCTTTGCAGAAGTCAACGCAGTGATTAAAAGTTGGAGAACTTTTGTACCTAGTTTGGCAGGCTGAATTGCAGCCAGGGTTTGTCTGAATTGCTGCCAAGGTCCTTATCTGTTTGTTCTGCTTGGCTTTCAGCCACCGAGGTTTTGGTGTCTTGCTATTAAAGTACATTCCAGGTTAAGCTTGTCTTGGCATTCATTACTGGATGGAGGAGGGGGTCAGAATGATTCATGCCTATTAGGGCTCCCTCCCAGTTGGCAGAGCCAGGTCTTCAGGCCCTTTAGGAAGACCAAAAGGGAGGGTGTGGATCTTACTTTGGGGGGCATGATGTTCCAAAGGGCATCAGCCATGGCAGAAAATTCCCCTATCCATGCTGTATGTGGGGCCCTGCATTGTGGTGAGAAATCCCATTAGGTAACATGAACCCATGCCATGAAGGGTGTTAAAGGTGATAACCCACATGAGAAATCAGTGCTGTTCACAATACAGCACTGTGACACAGGGCATCCTAGGGCGCTCAGGAACTGTCCTTGTGACTGTTCTGCTCCAATTGTGGCTTCCAAATACCCTTCATGGGTAACCCCATGTAGAATGCATTGCAGTAATCCAGGGAAGAGAAGACCTAGGCTTGAGTGATTGGGTACAGGGACTTTCTATCCAGGAAAGGGCATAACTGGAGCATAAGAGGATGTTGCACAAAGCCTCCTTTTAAGCAAGAATTGAAGCCCACAAGAACTGTCAGGTTGCATACTGGATCTGCCTGGTGCAATGCAATCCCATCCAGAACTAAAGAGTAGGGATGAAATTCAGCAGGTTATGGCAGGTTCTGGAGAACCAGCAGTGGAAATTTTGAGTAGTTCAGAGAACTGGCAAATACCACCACTGGCTGGCCCCAGAGTGGGGTGGGAATGGAGATTTTGCAATATCCTTCTCCCAGGAGTAGGGAGGGAATGGAGCTTTTGCAGTATCCTTCCTCTGCCACACCCACAAAGCCACGTCTACAGAAATGGTAGTAAAAATTTTGAATTTCAACGCTGTATTAAAGTCACAGATCCCAAAATTCCATGTACCAAAAACCACTCAGTCTTATCAAGGTTCAACCAAAACATGCTCTCTATCATGTAATAGCAATAGCAATAGCAATAGCAGTAGACTTATATACCGCTTCATAGGCCTTTCAGGCCTCTCTAAGCGGTTTACAGAGAGTCAGCATATTGCCCCCAACAATCTGGGTCCTCATTTTACCCACCTCGGAAGGATGGAAGGCTGAGTCAACCCTGAACCAGTGAGATTTGAACCGCTGACCTGCTGATCTAGCAGTAGCCTGCAGTGCTGCATTTAACCACTGCGCCACCTTGGAGTCTTGATGTAGACTCCAAAAGCCTCCGGGCAACATGACAGAACAGTGACAGCATCACTTGACTTATTGGGGATGGAGATATAAAATTGGCTTTCATCAGCATACTGATAGAACCTCAACCTGTGGTGAGCATTCCTAACAATAGGCCAGAAGTGGGTTCCTACCAGTTCGGTCTGGTTCACCTGAATAGATAGTAAAAATCTGGCATACCTTTCTGAACCAGTAGTAATGGCAGCCTTTCCATGCCCCTGAACTGGTTCGGTCCCCTGGCCTGTCCACAATCACTGCCCCCGCGTTCTTGGTTGTGCTTACTCACTCTCTCACACTACCCATCCGCACCATGTTTGCTCTTCCTGCCTATCTGCTTGCCACTCACTGATTCACTGGAACGCCAATCACCCTAGTTCTGAGAGCCATATATCACCATGTGGCCCATTACCGTTACTGGCCTCGCTCTCGTATTGTCACTTGCTGACTTCCTGATCCTCACTGACTTCCCAGCTTCATTCTGCATTACTGCTGCCTCCTCCTGCGGCTGCATAAAGGTAAGTAAGGCTACAACGTCATGGGGCACGGACAGTAGAGTGTGACAAGAAATTACCGAGAGCACCAGCGGGCTTCACAGTCTATGCGTGCCCAGGAACTGGCTTGGTGCCACTCCCCGGGCTCACGTAGACCATGAAGGCCACTGGCAAGGACAGTCATCTTCCTTCTGTAAGTACCTATTTTATTGTTTTATGTACTTATTTTATTCTTATTTAAGTAGTAAGTGCACAAATAATAAATTTACTTTTTTAAATATCCTCTTTTTGTAGGTCATTCATTGAGGCTAAGAATTTAGTGACATCAACTTGGCCACTCCCACCCAGTTACATGACCGCTAAGTGACTCCCACTCAGTCACATGACTATAAAGCCTCTCCCAGCCAGTCACATGACTGCCAAGCCACACCCATAAATTAAGCCACACCCACAAAATAGGCCACGGACATAGAGCCAGTAGTAAAAAATGTTGAAACCCACCTTTGTAATTGGCCATTACTTCATAAAATTGTCATCCCCTTCTGCTTGTATTTATAAACTTTTATTTAAAAGTCAATTATTTCACTCAAATTATTCTGTATGATCTTACCAAGTAGATGATTAAAGAATCCAGCCAACTGTATTATTTTAAGAATACAGTCTTGGTTCATGCCTAGACATTAGAAAACTTCTGTTTAAAAATAGCAGCAAGAAATGGTTCATCCAAGTGTGCAATTTTCCTCTGTGCCTAATCCCTTTGCACTATTTCCAGAGATCTAATGTCCAAAAAAGCAAGAATATATATGATTCAAATATTGTCACTGAAGTATTCAGAGTGTTGGAAGATAACAGAAAAACAGTCATGTTGGCTTCTGCATAAGCTGAATTGTAATATGAACAATTATTCTTTAAGACAATCATCTATTTTGTTTATGTGCATAGTTTTGTAGACTTCAGCTAAAGGAATATGGATTATTCTTACATTAAATTAGTGCTATATATTTCTTTCTATATTTCTTCCTTAGGAAAAATGGTATTGCATAGATACAAGGCTAATACAACAATTGATATTATTCCCTTCAGAAGAAATGTTCAAGTTCAGGAAAGTTTATTATTTTTATTTTCTCATACATACCATATATTAAATGGGAGTTTAACTGTGTAGCTTCTCTTATGCAGTTCAAATATTACCCACAGCTTCAGTGAGCTGGAGAAGTCATGCAGAGGATGGCTTCTGGAATTATTTCCAGATTCTTGTCCAGCAGTGGCTATAAGAAGCAGTTGTACTTTTTTTCTATACAACAAAGCATATGTTGTGCCTGAGAGTGATTTTGCATAATAGCATCAGTAGATAACTATAGTAAACATCAATTTGTTTCTCTGTTCATCATATTTATATAACCACCTATCTCACAAAACGTGAGATTCTAATGTAAATAAAACTAACAAGTAAAAATATTTATAAAATATATGATAACAAGTTAAGGAGAGTACAATAGCAATCGAGCCACCTCACCAACTCACAGTTCCTTGGGACCCCAAGGCCTGATGACAATACTCAAGTTTTGAGAGACAAGGAAAATTAACAAGGATGGATACCACCTCACCTTGGGAATGATGGTCAACCTGAATGGTCTTCCATAAGGCAAGCATCACAGGAGAAAAGGCTCATCTTCTGGATCTCACCATACCTACCAGACAGGACCTGCAATATACTTCTTCTAATCTCATGTGATGGGCAAATGTAATCAGGAACATGTGAACCCTCAAATACCTTCCTCCATGCCATGAAGGGCTTTAAAAGTCATAAACAGCATCTCGAATAGGACCCAAAAGCAAACTGGCAACAAGGAAAGGGAATATCTGGGATTATCCTTCCTTTCCAAATAATTTTCCCATTTGAAATGTCCTGGGAATTATATTACATAATGACATATTAGTGTTTCATCTATATGTCCATTCTTCAGTAAATAGGAACATTACTTGGCTTCTTCTACAACAATTCTAATGCTAGTGGAAATGGCAGTAAAAACTATAAAGCACCCCCAAAAAGTTGTTGGGCCTTAAAGCCGAGGTGAACCTCAAAATATTGCTAAATTACAACTCCTAGTAGCTTTCAGGAATAGGCCATGCCATTAAAAAATACATAGGAATTCTGCCCAGAATTTGGCATAGTGTTTCATCTTAAAAAGTACCAGAAAGAAGAAATCTGCCATGGGGTGGATGTTCCTGAACTTGCATTTAAATCTGTAAGATAAGTAAAAGCCCTTTTTAAAAAAAGGTTTTAAAAAGTTAAAGTACAGCTTTTTTAGAGTTATTTGAAGGATATACATTAAGGCAGCATAATATGATTAAATTTTACCTGCTTTAACAGCTGCCAAAAAACACTAGAGAAGTTGGCCTCGGAAGGATAGAAAGATGAGTTCAACATTGAGCTTCTCAGGATCGAACTAGCGAATTGCAGTCAGCCAACAGTCAGCAGAAATAGCCATTGTGCTGGCTATTATTATTATTATTATTATTATTATTATTATTATTATTATTATTATTATTATTATTATTCTTTGGTTAATCTTTGGTGAGATTCACAGCCTTTGGGGCTGGCTGGTAGCTCAACAGCTTAAGTCCTAACCAAGGACCTAGCAACTGTTAAGGTAACGTCAGAGGATATAAGCTGTTCCAAGTAGTGTGGCTTTTTTATAGAATCAGAATGTTCAAGTCTGATAAATTTAAAATTTCCAAATTTCCAAATGGTGAGGTAGCCCTTTAGGTATTGCTCCAAGGGCTCCAATTACAATCAGGACAACACACAATTTCTTTTTCCACAGTCGCTCAACTTCAATTTGCAAGTCCTGGTACTTTGTGATTTTTTTTCTTGCTGTTTATCTTTAATTTGTGCATCACCAGGTATTGCAATGTTAACGAACCATACTTTTTTTCTTTTCAGCTATTGTTATGTCAGGTGTGTTGTAGGCCAAGTGCCTGTCGGTCTGAATTCTGAAGTCCCACAAGATGTTGACTTTCTCATTCTCTAAAATCTTCTCAACCTGATGGTCCCAGTGGTTTTTGCTGTACTCAAATCCAAACGTTTGGCACAATTTCCCGTGAATGATCTTAGCAACGCAGTCATGGCGTTGAAGGTAGTCAGCTTGTGAAATTTTGCTGCACCCACTGATCAAGTGGTCGATTGTCTCGTCTTTCTCATTACAGAGGCGACATTTGCTGTTGGTGGTAACATGCTGAATTTTTGCCTTCATGCAGTTTGTGGCTAAGGCTTGTTCTTGAGCTGCCAAAATAAAGCCTTCTGCTTCTTTTTTCAGTACTCCTGATCTTAACCAGTTCCAAGTTCGTTTTTGGTCAGCTTTGCCTTCAATATTTTTCAAGTATTGGCCATGCATAGCTTTGCTTTTCCAATTTTCAGCTTGCTTTCTCAATTACTTCTTTCTTATATTAAGCTTTGACTTATTATTATTAATAAATTATTATTGTTGTTATTGTTGTTGTTGTTGTTATTATTATTATTTACTTTATTCATTAAACATAAAACTCAATCAACTGAATATTTAAAAATGTATCACAAATATCATTGATTGGCTCTGATGGTTGATATTTTTGTTGTATTTATTCTGTACAATAAAGACTATACTAATATGGGCATCGACCAAGTATTTTCTTAAAATGTATTTTGTTCAAAGTAGTGTAGTCTTTTGCAGTTCCACTGGTGTTATTACAAGAAGCTGCCAGATATCACAGTTGTCAAAAACCAAAGTGTACAATGTATTGATATTGCTTTACCAGAAGACATCAGAGTCAAAAAAAAAAAAAAAAGAACTGGAAAAAAATCACAAAATATCACAACCTGGCCATCAGAACTACATGATTATGGATAAAACAAGTGGCAGTTATTCCCATTGTCATCGGGACACTTGGTACCATGTCCAAGAATTTTATAAGATACATCAAGAAATTGCAGCTTCCTGCAATAACACCAGTGGAACTGCAAAAAAAGTGTGCTACTCAGGACAACATACACTTCAAGGAGATACTTGGTCAAATCCTAGGATGCTGGCAGCAACCCATATCATTTATCAGAGGCAGTCAATGATATTTGTGATACATTGTTAAATGTTCAGTTGACTGAGTTTCATGTTTAATGAATAAAGTATAATAATAAATAATAATATATTTGCTGGACTGGAAATTTGTCCCTAAAATTACATAGTTAAAAGGAAGTATATCGTCCTTACCAGCTGGGAGTTGAAATTCAGCATTACTTATTCAAAGACTCTCTCCTTAATGGCTATAGAATGTGTACACACATATAAAGTAACTGAAAATGTTCTTTGCTTCTTTTACAGGGTCCGGCATTAATAAATGTTCCTGTCTTTGCTATTGGAACACTATATTCCAGGCTAGTTCCACTTTTGAAGTTAAACAACACATTGTGGAATTTTGTAACATTGAAATGACTCTCTTATTGTTTTATAGTCCAACATGCAGCTTCTAAGTTTTCTTCAGCCTATATGAAGGTTTAAAATAAAAGTATTCCAGCTGACTGCTTTTCTTCTTTTTATTTATTTTGTAGGATGAGTGGAATTTTGCCTAGTTTTTATTAGCTTATTAATAAATAATTAGAGGCTTTTATAAACTATGAGTTAACTTTAACCAGAATTATTAGCTGGGCCTTTCCCTATTAGAGGTAACATTGCTTTAACACCTGCCAGCAAAAACTAGAGAGGTTGAACCACAAGCCCTCCATGGAGCTGACCACAAATGTCTTCTCGATAGAGTAGATGGCAGAATATGGCTTTAACACTCAGCTAAGGAAAGTAAACCTGTAACTGGAATTAAGGAAGGTGACATATTTAGCTTAAGCAGTGGCTAAGGGCATCTCCAAAGGTGAACAAAATTTGTAATTAGCATAATGAAAAAATACATCCTAGGATAGTCAACATAGATAATAATGAACTGGGATGAACTAATTGGGTATTATGGAATGGCTCTGGGTTGTGTGCATGTGTGACCCTCATGTAACTTTTTAACCAATCAACAATTCTATTACTTTTGTTCCTCGTGGTTAACTGTATAAAATTAAATCTGCCTGTTTTTTAGTGCACTTTATTGGTATGAAACCCAGAAGAATCTTCGTTTGCTTCCACATAGAAGTAAAAGAGTTTTGTCTTTCACTGATCCTGCGTGAAAATTGGTTCTTTCACGCTGGGTTCCTTTACCCTGTCAGCTTCTGACCAACAACTTTGTTTGTTTTTGTGTGTGTGTGTGTGTGTGTGTGTGTGAATATTCAGAAATAAATTTTAACTTTAACTTTAACTTTTAATAAATTTATATGCCGCCCAATCTCGTAGGACTCTGGGCGGTTTACAGAAACAAGTTAAAGAAGGGAGTTAAAAATAAAAAGAAACAGTTTAAAAAGAAACAATTTAAAAACAACACACCATACACTCCATCTGGGTGGGGCTGGACCTCATTCATGAAGTCAACAGCCCCAGGCCTGCCGGAATAGCCAGGTTTTAGTGGCTTTTCAGAAGGCTGAGAGAGTGGGAAGGGTCCGGATCTCTATGGGTAGGTCGTTCCACAGGGTCAGAGCACTGACAGAGAAGGCCCTCCTCTGAGGAGCCACCAGCCAGAATTGTCCGGTCGACAGCACCCGGAGAAGGCCCAGCCTGTGAGTTCTTATCGGCCGTTGGGAGGTATATTTTAGAAAGAAACCATCTGGAAGAAGGTCTTAAACTTCCGCATAATAATATTACTCTAAACTAAATTGAAAGGAGCATGCCACACAACTAAGTAACTCTTGTGTTTGACTCTTAAAACCACATCTCCTCAATTCTAAGGTAGTCCTTGATTTATGACAGTTCATTTAGTGACTGTTCAAAGTGACAACGGCACTGAAAAAAGTGACAGGACCACTTTTCACGCTTAGGATTGTTGTAGTGTTCCCATGGTCGTGTAATCAAAATTCAGAAACTTGGCAATTGACTCATATTTATGACAAGTGCTGTGTCCCAGAGTCACGCGATCCCCCTTTATGACTTTCTGATAAGCAAAGTCAATGGGGAAGCCAGATTTTCCTAAATTGGACTAATTTAACAACTGCTTTGATTCGCTTAACAACTATGGCAAGAAAGATTATAAAATGGGGCAAAATCACTTCGCAACAAAAAAAAATTGGGCACAGTTGTGGTCATAAGTCAAGGTCTACCTGTATAACCTTTCTTATATTTTTAATTTGCATTATCTCTTTATGCTGTCACTGAAACTATAGGCTCTTATTGAAGACATTTGAATTCACACATTGCAAGGAACTCATTGACAAATCTAAAATTGAAAACGATGTTTCAGTGAGAGAGTGTAGTGACCTACATGGATGGCACTGGTGGGTTCTGGATCCCGTTGCAACCGGTACGGTGCAACCGGTAGGGTAAGGAGCGCAGGTGGGTGGGTGGGTCCTCCAGAGCACCATACCAGAATGGTACCCGGTGCTCCTGGAAGGCACCGGTATGCCCGTACAGGGGCGTACCGGTTGTAACCCACCACTGATGGATGGTCTTGGAGAAGGTATGCAAAGACCACTTGCAAAGTATGAATTCAGCCTGGGAAAACAAACTAGCATAAAAAGTTGCCCCACCATGAATATTTTTTTTTATATAAGAGGGAGGAAAGGAGAAACATCATCAGGCTTTCAATACTTATGTCACTCACTTAAGGTAGATCAGATCAAGACATGGATATGGAGAGTGGAACTCTGCTCTATTGATTGACTATCACAAATCTTAAAACTTGGGAGTTACCTTATCCCTTCCTCTTAAAGATAAGCAAAGGGGAGAAACATACTTGATGTTTCTCAAGCTATCTTGTTTATCCAGGGCAAGTTCATGTTTTGCTGAAACCTTCTCCAAGGTCACCTTTGACATTTTCTACTGAGAAAGAGGTAATTCTATATGCATTTTAAAGAAGAATAAGATTATTTTATGTTAAAAATAATAGTCCTTTAGAATACACAATTTGGCAGAAAAGTCTTCTAGCCAAAATAACGAACACTGAAATGATAGATTCTTACATAATGTAATGGTGAAAGAGCATATTTTGTAATTATTTATGTGGTGCATTTCTTCCATTCAAATGAGGATAAATTTTCTCAGTTTACATCATTATAGTTATAATAACCTTGGATGCTCAGTTTGTAGTGCCTGCAACTCAGTGGTAAATTAACTAGAACCTTTTTCTTCCAACAGGAAAGAAAATGTTTCAAGGGTTTATATCAAACGGGGGTGAATAGTTTTAATGGGGTACACATTATAGTGCAGTTTCTATTATCACTTTATTTCTAATGTTATTTATCAAGACGATGGGATGAGTTGCACTCAACTTTTTCTTTCTCAAGGAGATGGGCAAGTTTTTGCTTTAAACTAATGTGAATCCTAGAGCATTAGTTATAAATGACAGCACTAAGCATCTCAGTTAAGGGGTCAAATTGTTCTCAAACTGTTTGCTTGCTTTTCTATTCAGTTCATACTCAGATTCTTTTTAATGTATTAACTGAGGATGTATTATCAAATCCATGTTCTAAGTAGAAATATTTTAGCAATTTATAAATATCTCTTTTTAACATAGCAATTATCTTTTGTGGTATAAATGTAACTGTCTAAGAAAAATCCCCCCAAGAGATTTTGACGATCCAATAAGAGTTTGACTTATTGGATCATCCTAATCTCTTGAGGGGATTTTATAGTAGCAACAAAATTATTGCATCTAATACGTTTGTTGTTTGCTAGCTTGGTACATTTCAAGTTATTTACCTTTGACTTTTGTGCTTAATAGGTTTTGTTTTGTTTGTGACCCACTGTGTTCGTTACATTATGAGGATGAGAATTTCTGCTGGTGGTTCTTATATTAGGGAAGAAAATCCTTACTCTGTTTTCAAATGCTATAAAACTCTACTGTTCCAAAGAGCTTTCAGGGCAGATGTCAACTTGCGAAGCACTCTTGGCCTGCTCTTGAGTTGCCATAGGCAGGAGGGTAGAGTTGCCATAACCAGAAGCACATTCCACGCATACATTTCTCCAGATTGTATCCCAGGTTACCAGAGCCAGCTGGAGAGGTGGGGTTTCTACAGCCTGAGAATGTGACCCCACAGGGTCGTGGTTGGACCGTAAATCACATGGGGCAGAGCTAACTCCACTCAGGAACTGCTGACATGTTGCTCCTAATAAATCAATGGGTTTCCTTTGAAATTTGGCTCAAGGCTCATGAATTAATTAGGACATCCATAGGAACCCTGACAGCAGGTAGCAGTAGTTAGTCCAGGAGACTTTAGACAGCTGAATAGATTTAGATCCTTCTCCTCATCATCACAAAATATACTTGATCACTTACAAACTACCACAGAGCAGAAAGGAGCAAAACAATCCAGAATGATCCAGTTACAATCCATTTCCACATTGTTTCTAAGTAAACTACAGGGAAGGTTCATGAAGTCATTAGGAACTGAGCTTTAAAACAGTAAAACAGACTTTACCTTTAAACTGTAAATCCCATAATTCATCTTAGAAAAGAATGTTGTGGGTGGCAAGAATCCAGGAAAAAGTTATGCAAAGGTGGTAGAAAGAGTCTTAGAAGAAAAAGGGGATTATGCAAAAGAAAACTCACCAATCTGCCTTCTCCTAAGAGAAGGGAGCATTGTTGACTATTTTCCCAAAAGAGTGGGCTTTGTCTTTTAAATGCAGATACTCTGCTGAATCCTGTCCTGATCAGGGCTTATTCTCCTATGACCCAGATTGGTTCTTGCAACATTATCCTGTGACACATATTTTCCCATTTTGTTGAGGTCAAAATTCCAAATGTATTTACTAGTCCTTTCAAAATATCTTGGGAGTCTTGCCATCTTGGGAGCCTTGCCATGGAAGTTCATTTTAAATTTTCCCACATATTTGAGATACACACACACACACACACACACAATATATATATATATATATATATATATATATATATATATATATATATATATATATATATATATATATATATATATATATATATATATATTTATCCTAATTTTAGAGTAAATTATTTCAACAATTCAACAAAGTCTCAATTAGACTCAGTAGAATTTTCCTGAGCTAAGTGCTCAACAAATATCACTGACAGTTATATAGTATATACTTATCAATATTATGCTAAATTAAGCCAGTATAGTATATAGTATATTACAGCATATTTCAACTGTGTTAACAATTTTTAGTAGTAGAACATACTATCATAGTTTTATGAGCCATGATCTGTTGTTTTAATCACCAGCCGTGCAAGATGACAGTTTGACAGTAAGAAAAAGGAATCTCTCCATTTTCTTTTAAAAAGAAATTATGAACATCTTTTCTTGCATATGATTATTTTTAAAAAGAAATCCTTCATTTCAAATGCTGGAAAACCTAAATTGCTGAAAACTCAGCCTGTTTAATTTCTGTCTTAAAACAGGTTTGATTCTTAGATATCTGACTGAGGCATCTTTTCACATCCATTTCAGATCTGAAGAGAGGGGTATAGCTGGATCCGTTGCCACCAACCATTCAGGTTTTCCATGCTGTAACTTGCAGCATCCCTTCTTCAGTATATTATAACCAGAGTTGAGTCATTTATGGTTAGGATATCCATGTGAATATAGCCCAGAATATCAAGGTCATAATGGGCAGAAAGGATTCTCTGGACTATGAAGTATTCCCCACTGAAAAATTTTGGGTTTCAACATGCCACTAGGGATAGGAGGGAATGGATGAGTAGCATACATGCGTAGAGAAGCAGACAGTAAGTCATCCCACTTCTCTCTTGGGAGATTATGGATTGTACATGCATAAAGAAACATCTGAACGGAGTGTTTTTTGGATTTCTTAGTGTCTATTATTGTTATAATCACAGCTTCCTTTCTAATTATCTGGCAAGGTTGGGTCTTGAGAACAAGTTTTTTTGGTGATTATGGTCCTTGCTGTCAACATGTGGTTTGAATACTGCTGAACACTTAGGCAGTTGATCTTTAGTATACTAGAAAAATTTAAACCATTTCCTGTGATAATCTGCAACATGTACATGAAAGCATTAGAAGATAGTATTCTAAGCTTTGAAGTGTAATCCGTTTGGATTAAAATTCCTTGTAATGATTGCATGCTTCTTGGGAAATTCCCAGTTGGCCTTCACAAAGTTTATAAAGACTTGGACTTTCAAACAGGCCCGTTGGGAAATTTGTGACTTACTGTAGTCTGTTGCTGTTATTGTTGTTACTTTACAACATTTTCAGCATTATCTCAAGAACAATAATCATATTGCCTCTGTAGCATAAATTCAGTCTATGTATGAAACTGAAACCAATTTCATTGTATTTATTTTGTACAATGACAATAAAGACTATACTACTACTTATTTAAATTTCTACACTGCCGGTGTTACCTATGTGATTCTGGGTAGTTTACAACAGTAATGTTGCAGAAAATGACAGGCTTTAGATTTCTCAGGATACAGGAAAAGTTTACATGACAGCCAGGTTCAGAAAGCTAGCCCATGGCTTAGCAATGCAAGTTCTGAACAATCTTCATTATCGAAGCACGCATTCTTATACATTCTCAAAAGCATTGCAACACGGAAATACTTAACACATTTCTTAGTGGTTACCTTGAGGAGAAAGCCTTATAAGGAGATGGGGTCTTACTTCTCCTTTTGTTTATGGAGTACGTGTCATTAACGAACTTTAATTGAACCTTGGACTTTTGACATAGATTTTGACATCTTGTGGTTAGGCACTGGCTTCTTGTTTCTTTTGCAAGTTCCAACTCTTGTCTATGTGGCTTTTAATATAGATGTAAAGGGGCTCGAAGAGGCTGTCCAGCCTGACCAAGTAGGTTTCACACTTAATGTCCAAATCTCACTTTACGTCTGCTTTATCAAGAGCGGTTATATTGAAACTAATAATAATAAATGCTTCTTTTCTTGATGTATATGGCAGATGCAGTAGCTCTTTGTAAAGAAGTCTGCAAAATTTCAGGCAATTAAGTTCAATGAAGATGGGTGTGTGTGTGTGTGTGTGTGTGTGTGTGTTTTAATGTGAAATGTAAAGGAGCCTAAAAGAAGTAGCCCAATTGCTGTGGAAACAGAGTTATTGCAGCCTTATTCTGTTGCTTACTCATTAATTTAATTTAATTTTCTGTTTTGTCAGCTAGTAGGCCTTGTTAGTTGTATTTACTTATTTACTTTAGATATTAGATTAGAAAGACATGATATAAAATATGAGTCATGAATGAAAGCACAAATAAAATGTTCAACGTGTCTACCTAACATTTATAATAGCAATATAGTAATAGCAGTAGACTTATATACCGCTTCATAGGGCTTTCAGCCCTCTCTAAGCGGTTTACAGAGAGTCAGCATATTGCCCCCAACAATCTGGGTCCTCATTTTACCCACCTCGGAAGGATGGAAGGCTGAGTCAACCCTGAGCCGGTGAGATTTGAACCGCTGAACTGCTGATCTAGCAGTAGCCTGCAGTGCTGCATTTAACCACTGCGCCACCTTGGCTCTTATAAGCCTGCTAATCATCCAAGACATTTTTCCAGTCACTGCAGCAAGAGAACAAACCACCAGTATGCAGGTTCCCACCAAAGGCAATCCAGGGGATTGGTGAATAATTGGGGAATTGAGAGTTACTAGTCCTTTTTTTTAAAGGTAATCTTTATTGGTTATACATTTTTTAAAGAGTAAAACATACAAATACCATTTTAAACATACAAACCCCCCCTCCCCGCGGTGACAGTCATTCACAGCCCAACTTTTTTTCCCTTCCTCATTGTTTAGTCTCTAAGCCACATCTTCTCATTACAAAATTCAGGGATCTATTACAATACCCAAGTTCACTTTTAGTTCCCATTGTTAACAACTGCTATTTCACTTTC
The DNA here is from genome assembly GCF_009769535.1 of Thamnophis elegans. NCBI lineage: Eukaryota > Metazoa > Chordata > Lepidosauria > Squamata > Natricidae > Thamnophis > Thamnophis elegans. The sequence goes on from NC_045549.1 coordinate 61,110,689, forward strand.
CCCGTTTTAAGTCCGTGCTGTTCTCCTTGTCGCCCACATATACCATAGGTTCCAGCTAAGATAATGTTCCGTTTCTCCTTTGTCCCTCAGCCAGCCTGGCATTCTGTCCATTTCTGCATATTCATAGATCTTTTTAATTATAGCATCTTCCGACGGTATGGTAGTGGATTTCCAAAATTGTGCATAAGTTATTCTTGCGGCCACAATTATATGTAGGCTCAAATACCATATTGAATTGCTCATGTTTTCTGGTTTAATGCAGAGAGGCCACTAGGAAAGTGTCCTGTGATATGTCTCATCCCTTAGAGGAGAGCTGTCGTATCTCTGGGCTGTGGCCCATTACCAAGCCATGGCCTATTTGGAACTGGGCCACACAAACGGCGGGCCAGCACACATGTGTATGCAGCTCAACTTATATAAGTCGAGCTGTGTATAAGTCAAGCTGTGCATATATGCGCGTGTACACTCAGACGCCATTCATTTAGCCAGGTACATCTTTTTCCCCCAGTTGGGCCACCAAGCCACAAAGATTGAGGACGGTTGCCTTAGAGAATGATGTTTTTGGGGTAGAACTAGTAACAGCAGTGCTTTTTGGAATCAGCATAAAATGGAAGAATTTTATTTTCTAGAGTGGCCCTAGTCCTTTTTTTTGCTTCGCACTATGGAAAATTAAAATAGGATCCCCCTGATTCAATCACCCTTTATAGTTGCATTGAACTTGGTTTGCCTTTCAACATTATTTTTACAAGGCAGGGTAGAATTAGAGAAGAGATAACTGACTTATACCAAGTTAGATCATTGGTTCACCTGCCTTAACATTCTATATCCATAGAATATTTTCAAAAAGAATAATTTTTAAGACTTCACTGGAATTGTTGAATGCAACTGGGACTTTCAGTATGAAACATGCTGTGCAGTGTTTATGTCTCTTTCTAATTTAAGATAACTTCTTAGGTTCGAGATACATGATATTTACAGTTCTTTGAAACTGTATACTAAAGGGAATACATTTCAATTCCCTTTAGGTGTTTAGATATGCCTGCAATTGTTAACCACTGTCACTCTCTTTAAGAAGATACTGTAGTGTTATAATATATTTTTTTAAAAATCATCTATGCTAACAAAAGGCAGTTATGAGATTCACAGTCTTGTTTTGAGCAGAGCCTGTCAAATTAAACAATTTTAAATAGATGATAAAGTGTCTACGGGTATGCACAATGATTTTTCTTAAAACCAGAATAATGTTAGGGCCCCAGCTAAAGTATGCTAAGAAGAAACGAAAAAGCAAACAGACCCATTTTTAAATTTAAAAAAAAACAATTAGTACATTCTATTTCTACTAAAATTGTATTATGTGTCTTCCAGGTAGAGCCTAATAAGAAAATGAAGAAAGTAAGTTTTAAGGTGTGCTGGTTCCTAGGGATAGACACAACAACACAACTATAAATAAGCCAGACAAATGTGATTCATGCATGTGCTTTCTTCAGAAGATAGAAATTGTAGCTAGCTTCCTGTCATATTCCCCAAGCAACAACATAATGGAAGTACTGAAAATGAGTATCAACCACTAAGCCAGATTTCCTCCCTCCCTCTCATTTGGTGCAACTGAGTCTGATAGATTTATTAAATGAATGAAAACTAGCTTGGTTTAGAGTTAAGTTAGCTAGTCTGGAGAACTTGAGAGACCGCCTGCTGCCAATTACCTCCCACAGACCCATTAGATCACACATGGTTGGCCTCCTCCGGGTTCCATCTACTAGCCAATGCCATCTGGCTACTCCCCGGGGGAGGGCCTTCTCTGTGGCAGCTCCGGCCCTCTGGAACGAACTCCCCACAGGGATTCGGACCCTCACCTCTCTCCAGGCCTTCAGAAAAGCCGTCAAAACCTGGCTTTGCCGGCAGGCCTGGGGTTGATGAGTTCCCTCCCCTCTCGACTTGTATGGTTGCTGACTCTTGCTTACTTTAATTATCTGTATTTCGTTTTATGTTCCCCTTTTTCCCCTTTTGAATTGTTCACAGCCCTGAGTCCTTCCCGGAGAAGGGTGGCATACAAATAATAAAATTCAATTCAATTCAAATTCAAAAACTACATGGAAGATTACAGAACTCATGGTATATGTTGCATGTTTAAATGTTCTCACCATTCAAAAAATAACTTCTGGAAGATTTTTTAAAAAGTGCATCACAAAGAAAAATAAGCTAAGCTAGGACCATTCACTTTTAGAAAGCAGAATGTCTTTAAGATAGTGATCATTAAGTTATAATACTTCCTTGTTCACTCAGAAGTAGCAATATTTGTTAGTCCTGAAAGAGCTTATTCTTTTAGAATTTGTAATAATGTAGTCAAAAGGATTTCGGTAGTTGAAGAGAGGTTGTAATTTGGAAGTTGTTCATAAATAGAAAATCTTCTTTGGGAAGATTTTAGATGTCCCTATGCAACACAAATTGATTTCATTATTGAGAGCGGGTCTATGTTGCTAATTACTTTCTGACAACAACAGCTGCATCAATGCCATGCCTTATATGTTCTCTGCTAATATTTCACAAGTCAATGAAGACTGTATTTTTGAACCAATGTTTTATATGTTCCCTGCTAATATTTCACAAGTCAATGAAGACTGTATTTTTGAACCGAATGTTTGGTGATTGCTTTTGTTGACTTATTGTGAACATATTACTGAGTTGGCACTAAATGTTGCTGATATCTCGGTTCTTTATATGACCATTGTAAATTATCCAAATCATGAGCTAAGGAGTATATGAGCATAGTAAGTAAATAATAAATATAATGGCAGATACTGACATTTCATGGATAAATGTTTGGTTTCCAGCATTATCAGCTTTAGGACATTAAAAAGTGTCCTCTTCCATTTACTTAGATAGTCAAAACCAAACTACACTTTTACAAAAACAATGTCATTATTGCAAAAATATGAAGTGAGTCAATTTGAATTGTCAGAATGTGACAATTCAAAAGGCCCAGATCTCATAGGCTGGCAGTGAATTTGTTTATTCATAGTACAAAATGCAGACTTTAAAATATCCTAACATTGCAGCAGAGAGTTATAGTTCCTATTATGCAATCACTTAAAAAAGCTGTTGCATCCATATCTGGACACTATGCCTTTGAATAACTTAAAAAAAAAAACCATATATGAAGAATCTGCATGCATGCAGTCCCATCCACCTCCATCTACTTAAGCAACAATAGCTAATGACAGTATTTATTTAAAAGAAATAGACTAAATAAAAGAGAAGGTAGAGTTGCACTATATATAAGAAATAACTACATCTCTACAGAAATAGAGCACAATAATGATGACAACTATCTTGAATGCATTTGGGTCAATATTAAAGGTTGTGGGGGGGGGGAATGATAGTGTCATAGGTCTATACTACAGGTCACCCAACCAAGCAGAGGAAGTAGATGAACTTTTTGCTAGTCAGTTAACTAAGGTATGTAGGAAGCACACCACAATAGTAATGGGGGATTTTAACTACCCTGACATCAACTAGGAAACAAACTTTGCACCAAGTGGAAGATCCAACAGGTTCCTAACAAACCTAGCAGACAACATTGTTTCCCAAAAAGTAGAGAAGGGAACAAGGAGATCAGCCATATTGTACTTCATTTTCACTAACATAGAGGAAATGATAGAAAATGTTGAAGCCACAGGAACCCTGGAGGCAAGTGACCATGCAATTTTGGAATTCAACATTATTCAAACACAAGTAGTAGAACAAAGTCAAACTAGAGTCTTGGACTTTAGGAGAGCTAATTTCAATAAACTTGGAGAGAGCCTGGGAAAAATTCCATGGATGAGAATCCTCAAGGGGCAAACAACTCAAGAAGTTTGGGAAATTTTGAAAAATGAGATTACAAAAGCCCAGTCTATCACAATACCAATGAAGAAGAAAAATAACAGTTCCCAAAAGAAACCAGCTGCATAAAGAACTCTCTGACAAAGTGAAAGACAAAAACATAAGTATAAGTGGAAACATAACTAAGGCAGAATATCAGCAAATAGCCGAAGCATGTAAAGATGAAGTGAGGAAAGCTAAGGCTCACAATGAAGAAAGGCTTGCCACAAAAGTAAAAAATAACAAAAAAAGGCTTCTTACAACATGTTAAAAACAAGAAAAAAGTTAAGGAAACAATTGGTCCATTGCTGGGAGAAAGTGGCAAGAAGGTGACAAGCAACAGGGAGAACACAAAACTATTTAACTCATGTTTTACATCTGTCTTTACACAAAGGGATAAAACAGTCCAACCTATCAAAAACAGCATCACAAAAAATCAGATTATGAACACAAGTTGAAATAGGGAAGAAAATGGTAAGTGAGCACCTGTCTACCCTAGACGAGTTCAAATCACCAGGACCGGATGGATTACACCCCAGGGTTCTGAAGGAACAGGCAGACGAGATCTCAGAACCACTGAACTATATCTTTCAGAGATCCTGGAGCACTGGGGAACTACCAGAGGACTGGAAAAGAGCTGATGTGGTTCCCATCTTCAAAAAAGGGGGGAAAAACAGATCCAGGAAACTACAGACCTATCAGCCTGACCTCAATACCGGGAAAGATTCTGGAAAAGATAATCAAGCAACGAATTAGCGAACACCTAGAAATAAACAAAATAATAGCCAAAAGCCAACATGGGTTTGTCAAAAACAGATCATGCCAGACTAATCTTATTGCATTCTTTGACAAAGTGACAAAATTAGTGGACCAGAGGACATGTCATTGTTTGTTCCCAAATGCAGAAGTTAATAAAGCAAATAACAAACAAGGAAGGCTGTAAAAAAAATATAACATGGTTTGGAGATGCTATTCTTCAGCATTAGTGTTGTTTCCAGTCACTATACGATTAGCTTCAAGTGAGCACAAGATGAATCAACCATGAAGAACACAGCTAGGCATTTTATGAGACTGATTTTAAATTACTAATAACATAGTGTAACATAACTCACTTTTCATAAGCATATCTGTCTAATTTGTAAATACTTTATTTTATTTAAATAATAATGTGTTCTTTCTCTTGGAACTAGAAGTCTTCCCTTTATTACTGGTTTTATTTTTATGACAACCCAGGAAGGCTGAGAAAGAATAACTAGCCCACCTCCATCTAACGAAGGACTTGAAGGGAAAACATTTCCTTATCTCAGGCAGCAAATGTCTGGAGCCAGCTTCCCCTTTATATCTGTGAGTGAGCTTGAGTGTTTCTATGCATTTTTAATGTTCCAATCCCAGTGTGTTTTATGCCAGAACTTGTGAGGTGATTTGTGTATGCATTTTTAAAATGTTTTCTCTCCTAAGCTAAAAGTTAATCTTTTGCTACCAGGAAAGTATAGAATGTCTGGACCAAAATATATAGTTTAAATATTTCTGAACTATTGCTGTAACATACATCTCAGAACAAAGAGGGAAAGAGTGAGAAACCATCAAGCTTTGGAGACAATAGTACAGAGGTGGGTTCCTACCAGTTCGCACCTATTCGGTAGAACCGGTTCATCAAATCTACCAAACCGGTTAGAAGAGGTTCCACAGTGGACCCGGAAAGCAGGCCACACCTACAGAAGAGGTTCCAAAAATTTTTGAAACCCACCACTGGTCCTTGGATATGATTATTCTACACTATCATGCTCATATTTATAAAACTCAGTGCCTCTGTGAAAGGTAAGGGTGACTACTGCGTTTGTGGTGCAATCAGAACATTGTCTGTGTTGAAGTTGTTTTAACGCAAACCAAAGATGCCTTTTAAAAAACAAGTTTACATCATATGCTTATGCATGCCAGTGCTGTGTGTGAGGTAATTTAAGGTGGTTCTGACAAGTGTCGTTGGCATCTTCATATCCAGTCACATGGGCGGCAAGCCACTCCCATCCGGTCCCATGGGTGGCAAGCCACTCCCATCCGGTCACATGGGTGGCAAGCCACTCCCACAAAGGAGGCCACACCCACAGAGTAGGTTTGAACAATTTTTGAAACCCACCACTGCAATAGTAGATATTTTCTACAGCTTACTAAACTTTTATTCTGCCCTGCTACTGAATTAGATGAATTGATAATTTTACTTTGATGTTGTAAAGTATCAATATAAAATCACATAAAAGTCTTGATAGGGCACCTGCATGCCCTATCAAGATGGCTGTATTAATCTCCATATTTTTACCGAATAATACAATACAAAATGTACTGAAAGAAATTTGAATTTTGATTAGGGATTTTGAGCAATTATTCATTTAGGCACACATATATTCATTTAAACTGGACAAGGGTAATATTGTTCAATTCCCTTCTACTATGTTTTTGAACAGCTTTTTTTAAAAACTTTAAAGTGGTCTTAACCTTGATATCACTGCAATATGAAAATATAATGATTTTTCCTCAAACTACTCAGTGAAGGGCGAGAGGTATGCAATTTTATATTGTCGTGCAATTAATGATATGGTAAAAAGATATAGCCACTCTAATGCAGTGATATTCTCCATTATTTCAGTTTTCATTTTGTGCTATGTAATTATCAACTTCAAAGAATGGAAAATTGCAATAGCTTTCAGACAAAATTATATTATTTCAAAATGCAGTTACTTAAAACTAGATGAGGAAACATAATTTTTATTGTGGCCTTTTTATAAGGAAGGATAGTGGAACAACAATCCACATGATTATACACAAATCTATTTGGGGGGGGGGGTAAGGCAGTCTCCTCATACCTGGATGTTCAATTCAGGTATCCAGGTGATTGCCTCTTACTTTGCTTCATGTAGATCTTTTAGGGAACCAGAGAACATACATCATGGGCAACATTGCACAATATGTTTAATAGTTTGCATATCAGCACCACAATCACAACACGACTTCAGCTCGTCCAGAATGCAGCCGCGCAAGCGATTGTGGGTGCACCTCGGTACACCCACGTTACACCTATCCTCCGCGAGCTGCACTGGTTACTGATTGGTCTCCGGATATGCTTCAAGGTGCTAGTCGTCACTTATAAAGCCCTTAATGGTATTGGACCTGGGTACTTGAGAGACCGCCTGCTGCCAATTACCTCCCAAAGACCCATTAGATCACACAGAGCAGGCCTCCTCTGGGTTCCGTCTACCAGCCAATGTCATCTGACTACTACCCAGGGGAGGGCCTTCTCTGTGGCAGCTCCGGCCCTTTGGAACGAACTCCCTGCAGAGATTCAGACCCTCACCTCTCTCCAGGCCTTCCGAAAAGCCGTTAAAACCTGGCTGTGTCGGCAGGCCTGGGGTTGATGAGTTCCCTTCCCCTCTCGAATCGGTGTGGCTGTTGGTTGTTTTTAAATGCCATGTGTTTGTAGTTTGTGTGTTTTTCCCTTCCCCTCCTTGGGTTTGTGCACCGCCCTGGGTCCCACAGGGAATAGGGCGGCATATAAATAAAATGAAACTCAAAACTCAAACTCAAACAAGGGGAATCTTTCCACTGATGCAAGGCAGTATCTACACCTAATTCCATTCAATTTTGATCAGAAACAGCAAGGGCAAGGCAAAAGGATTACTAATAGTCAGGCCACAAGAAGATACCTTGGACTATACCCTCTCCAGGCATTCTTAGATTTAAAATCCTGCTGGTCTACAGGATTTTAATCTTGTGATGGGCTTGTGCATTGATCTGGTGAACAGGGAGAGCCTTGTTATTCAGCATTCTTGACCATAGCCGAACAAAAAGCTATTGTCTTTTAACTGGGGCAGTATGGATTCCTAAGTACTGGTAACCAGTGCACAGGAGTGGGGTGCAATGATGCACATTGCATAGATGATACACAATTGTCTGGCAGAGTTGCACATCAACCGTTTGGATGTGGCGCTGTTAAGCGCCCACATGCTGGCACAATATTCAGCTATGTAATAAACCAAAGCCAAGATTGTAATTCATAGGGTTTTAATATCAGCACCCCAGGTTGTTCCAACTAGTCTGTTCAGTAAATTATTGCTGCTTTTCAATTTTGCAGCTGTTTTTTTCCAGGTGTTGTCAAAGGTTAGTGATCTGTCCAGTATTACTCCCAGGTACTTCAGAGAGTTGTTACATTGTAAAATGCAGCTCTGAACTTCACTTAAGACTGAAGACTGCTGAGATGGGATTTGAAAAAACGTCATCTGCTATGTTTCAGGAAATCAGGATTCACCCCGGTTAAGAACTTGGTGGTCATTCAATCAATTTTAATCACTGTTGCCAACCCTTAAAACTGAGGAAAAAAGCTTTAGGTAATCCATATGAAGCATGCAGAGATTGATCTGTTGTGCCCAGGTCTGATAGCTGATCTTCATTCTTGAGATTAGAGACTTAGGTCATGTACTTGTCTTTGGATAACTTGCTCTGATAATTTGTGAAGTGTGGAAATTCCGACTGCTTCTCTCCTTGCAGCTCCTATTGATCTAACTTGTAAAATGTTTCTCATCATTGACTAATTTAGTCTACATTCTTCAGATCCCTCTACTAATAGTAGGGGTCAAAAGTAAGTCATGGAGTGGATAAATAGAATGTCTAGACTAGTTTGTCTTACCTGGACCTCAATTTATGCTTCATGGTTTAAGAAGTTTAAAAGCTAATGTTTCTGTGTTCTTTTTGAAGAGTTAGGATCTAGTACGGTGTTTCTCAACCTTTGCAACTTGAAGATGTGTAGACTTCAACTCCCAGAATTCCCCAGCCAGCTGGCTGGGGAATTCTGGGAGTTGAAGTCCAACACATCTTCAAGTTGCAAAGGTTGAGAACACTGATCTAGTAAAACAGAACTAAACTCTGACCAATAATTCCGTATTTCACTCTATCAACAAGTTAGCCAAGAATATGTAGAAAGTGAAATGTCAAATAGGGATAGTAGAACCAAATTAAATCTAAGTTCTGATTCGTTGTAACTGTGTAGTTGTAAAGGTGAAATTAATTGAAACTCGTATAACTTCTGAAATAACACTTGACCTTGTTCATGGAATATTGTCTTAGAACTCAAGAACCTTCTGAAGCAGAGAAGCTAATCATAGCGGAGACATGGTTGGACCACTTTCAATCGCTATTATGGTGGCTATGGTGACCAAAAAAGCACTAAGCAACTAAAGAATGGTAAATTTGAAAGACTGGTGTCAACTCTCTCAGGTAAACCAGACGGGAAACACAACTAGGTAAGCTAATTCTATTTTATTGTAAGGCTACATTAACATTATCATGTAAGTTTGAAACGTACAAGCTTTCTGCCATGACTTTTAACCAATTAGAGTGGATCCTTCCTAAGTTTCTTCCCGTGACTGTTAATTCATCATTTCTTGTCTTATTGTTTTTTAGGCAGCTTCTCTTCTCCTTGTCCCCCAAGGTCGTTCCCACATCCTATAACAACTATTGAATAGCAGTAGCACTTAGACTTATGTACCACTCCATAGTGTTTAACTGAGTGATTTACAGTGTCAGTATATGGTCCTCAACAATTTGGGTCTTCATTTTACCAACTTCAAAAGGATAAAGGGTGAATCAACCTTGAGTCCAACGGGATTGAACTACAAACTGTGGGCAGAGTTAGACTGCAATACTGCATTCTAAGCACTGTGCCACCAGGACTCTTGAGATCTACAAAATCCAACAAACTGTCAAACTATTTCAAGATGGCCTTATGCCACCCTCCTTATTGATTGAAAAGTATATATTGATTCTATTCTAATGGCCTAACTATGAGCTACATTAGTATCTTCTATAGTAAAAATGGTGTACATTACAATGATTACATTGTGCTACAATAAAATGCCTACATATAGGCCAGATGTATTTATTCTAATTAAAACAAAAGTCAGAGTTATATGTTTGTCATCAATTAATTAATTTTTAATTAATTTTCAAATAAACCTTAACAACAACAAAAGACTTCCATATTCTTGTGTTAGTGAATAATTGTACAGCTATCCTTTATCTGCTGACTATTCAACTATCCTATCTTTATATCCCAGGTGTTAAAGTTAGTCATAAATTATGTCAAGACTGAAGTGGTAGATATCACCAAAAAGCATAGCAATTGCATGCATAATGGAAAGATAAATATCAATGATAATATAAGATGTATAAGATCTTATTATAAGGTGTAAGATGATTTTTAACCCTTCATAACATGGAAAAACCAAATAAAGGACATTATGTGTGCACAAAGAATGCAATAGCTCAATTTGTCAGCTGTAGAGGCAATTATTTTATCCCGTCTGCTATAAAACTAAGGCAAATATAAACACAAATTATGACTGATGCTTTGAATATCCTTCTGTGTTCCAAATGCATTTGCTCACTAAAATAGTAGTTTAATGAAACTACATGAGACTTCTTTCACATAATTATCATAGACAAGAGCACATTCTTTTGAAAGAAAAACAAAGGAACATATGTAAAGTATTTAGGGATTTTTAGTCAATTTTCTGCTTCAACAAGGTTATAAGATCCTGTGTTTTATTCAAAACTACAAAGCAATTGGACTTTATAATTGAATATTATAATATAAGTACTCTACGGTACATGGAAAACTTTGTATACTGGGCTTTCGATGAGGATTCATGGCAAACCAGACATCCCTGAAGAAGTAGCAAGGCCTTGCAGAGAAGATTGACAGTGAATTCTGGCCCACATAATCTTTCCAGAAAAGGAGAGATCATGAGATTGCCAACATGTACTCTGGAAAGCTGTTTCTTGTGAGTAGACAGCAGGAACTCAGGTTTTTACAATCCGTTCATGAGTTGATTGGTTGGGAATCGATAGGTTTCAACCAGTGGTGGGTTTCAAAAATTGTTCGAACCTACTCTGTGGGTGTGGCCTCCTTTGTGGGAGTGGCTTGCCGCCCGTGTGACTGGATATGAAGATGCCGACGACACTTGTCAGTACCACCTTAAATTACCTCACACACAGCCCTGGCATGCATAAGAATATGATGTAAACTTGTTTTTTAAAAGGCATCTTTGGTTTGCGTTAAAACAACTTCAGCACACACAATGTTCTGATTGCACCACAACGCAGTAGTCATCCTTACCTTTCACAGAGGCACTGAGTTTTATAAATATGAGCATGATGGTATAGAATAATCATATCCAAGGACCAGTGGTGGGTTTCAAAAAATTTTGGAACCTCTTCTGTAGGTGTGGCCTGCTTTCCGTGTCCACTGTGGAACCTCGTCTAACCAGTTCGGTAGATTTGACGAACCGGTTCTACTGAATAGGTGCGAACTGGTAGGAACCCACCTCTGGTTTCAACCAAACCCATAGCTGTAATATAGCCTATAAGGACATAATTTCTTCATCACTTTTGAAAATTGCTTTTTAACAACTATTTAGCTATGAGGAACTTTTTCAATGGCAAGTTTAGAGCATAAGGTGAATTATATAAAAATCATGTTGTTATTTTTTCTATAGCCTCCCAAATTCTTCGTCACAACATTTTTGCTATGCTAAGAAACATGACAGAATATGAAAAGTATTGTTTCACCAATTATTTCCCATGAAACATGCCATTCTATTGCAATATAGATAAGGGGCCAGAAAGCTTTTAAGAACATACCTGCTTGAGGTAGAACAACTAAAGAATGCATTCTTAATGGTGTTTATTTCAAAATATCTATGTAACATTATTTAAACTGATTTTAGTACTCTATTAGAAATAATTAACATGTTTTCCCAGTTTGATCCTTTACATGGCAATGGGGTGGATGTTATTTATTTAAGATTACCAAGCTGATATGTAACTTTTTTTGCATTGCTCAATATGAAAATTGCCAGAGGAGTTGCTTAAATTAAATCAAACTGCCTTAATTTCCCAGTTAAACTAAGCTCAAAAGGCTTATATTGCCATCTAGTGGAAACCGAAAATAAAATAAGTTCATTTATTGGAATAAAGTCCAGAAATGTGTGTTTTAGTTGTTAATTTAGACATAAACTAATATAATGTAAATATATAAAAAAGAATAAAAATAAAAATAGAGAGAAAAGAAAGAAAAATAGTAAAGAAGGGGAAAAATTAGAATATAATAAAGGAAAAGAAGAAATATATAAAGAAATGACCCCCATAGCAGCAATTGTAAACCATTTTAGTAACTTATCACTGTTATTAAAACACAACAAATAATCTGAGGGGGTCCTTTGAACTTAGATGTTTTCTTGCAGACATTTCATTCGCCCAAACTAGGTAACAGTATCAGTGCTAGAAACAAAGCATAGAGAGTACCAAGGACCCCTCATTTCAAACCATTATTGTTTTGGAATAGCAATAGGTTTAAGGTTAAGGTTTAGGTTTATTAAATTTGTATGCCGCCCACATCCTCGGGGCTCTGGGCGGCTCACAGCAAGACAGAAACAGTTTAAATTTAAAAATAGAAAAGTATAATATTAAAAATTCACATCATCCATTACATCTAAGCGGGGGCTGGATATCCATCAACAGCCCCAGGCCTGCCGGAACAACCAGGTCTTAACAGCTTTACGGAAGGCGGGGAGAGTGGTAAGGGTCCGGATCTCTGCGGGTAGATTGTTCCACGGGCCGGTACAGCAACAGAGAAGGCCCCTCCCCCGGCACCCGGAGGAGGCCCAGCCTGTGCGATCTTGTTGGTCATTGGGAGGTGAGTGGCAGGAGGCGGTCTCTCAGGTAGCCAGGTCCTAAACCATGTAGGGCTTTAAAAGTAATGACAATAGCAGTTAGACTTATGTACCGCTTCATAGGGCTTTCAGCCCTCTCTAAGCGGTTTACAGAGTCGGCATATTGCCCTCACAATCTGGGTCCTCATTTTACCCACCTCAGAAGAATTGGAAGGCTGAGTCAACCCTGAGCCGGTGAGATTTGAACCGCCAAGCTGCAGAACTAACAGTCAGCTGAAGTGGCTGCAGTATTGCACCCTAACCATTGCGCCACCTCAGCTCTCTTATGCCTAGAAATAGAGAAAGAGAGTCTTAAGGCTTTCTGGTTTAGTAATGTCAGAAGTTAAATTAGGTACAGGAATTGAGTAGGTCTGCTTGTCTACTGAAAAGAAGGACTAAGAGGGACATGATAGCAATGTTTCAATATTTGAGGGATCCTACAAAGACAACGGAGTCAAACTATTTTCGAAGCACCAATAGGCAAGAAACAATGGATGGAAACTAACCTAGAAGAGAAGCAACCTAGAACTAAGGGGAAATTTCCTGACGGAACAATTAATCAATGGAATAGAATGCCTTGAGAATGTGGGTGCTCCCTTACTGGAGGTTTTCAAAACGAGGACTGGTCAATCATTTATCTGAAATGTTATAGGGTCTCCTGCTGGGGTTGGGTTGGACTAGAAGACCTCCAAGGTCCCATCCGACCTCTATTATTCTATGTTCCGTGCTTCTATGTATAGTGATTCCTTTCATTCTAGTTCTTCATAATACAAATATTAAAGTTAGTGAACTTTTATCTGAAGAAATATAAAAGTTTTGATTCGTCAAATTTTAATATATTCAATCCAGTAGTGCAGTGAGGGCAAAACTTTTTTGGCTGCCATGCCAAAAGCGGGGGAAGCACAGGGGGGGGTCATTGCATCGTCATGCCACACCCATAATGCTATGCACGCCCCCCAAAAGCAGGGGGAGCACAGGGAGTCATGCGCCAGCGTGCCACACCCATAATGCTATGCACCCCCCAAAAAAGCAGAGGGAGCACAGGGAGTCATCCACCAGCATGCCACACCCATAATTCTATGCGCCTGCATGCACTCAATCAGTGACAAACCCCATTTTGCCATGGCTTTTTCATCTTCCCCAGGCTCCAGAGGCTTTCTAGGAGCCTGGGGAGGGCACAAACAGCCTCCCCAGATCTCTTGACACCCTCTGGAGGCCTCAGGAGCTTCCCTGAAGCCTCCGGAGGGCAAAAATGGACCTATGGGGAATCCGGAAGTTCAGAAATGGTGACTTCTGGTTTGTCTGTACGGCTGATTTTCGATCTCCGGAGCTTCAGGGAAAGCTTCTATGTGAGCTGAAATAAAGCTTCCATTATAGCTATTATCATTAGCACCAGAAGGCAGAAGAAGAAACAATGGAGAGAAGCAACCGAGAATTAAGGACAAAATCCTAAGTGAAAACAATTAATCAGTGAAATGACTTGCCTGCAGAAGTTGTGGGTGCTCCATTATTGGACGCTTTTAAGAAGAGACTGGACAGCCACTTGTCTGGAATAGTATAGAGCTGTGATGGCGAACCTATGGCATGCGTGCCACAGAGGGCACAAGAGCCATTTGTTAGGGCATGCAAGGTTTTGCCCTATCAGCTCCTGTATGCATGTGCACTGGCCAGCTGACTTTGGCTTTTTCTTTGGCGATTTTTCACCCTCCAGAGGCTTCCCTGAAGCCTCTGAAGGGTGAAAAACCACCCAATGCACAACTGGAAGTTTGGGAACAGTCTTCTGGTTTGCACATTGGGATGTTTTTCACACTCTGGAGCCTTCAGCGAAGACTCCTGAAGGCTCCGGAGGGCGAAAAATAGCCCTACGGGCAACTCTGAAGTGAATTCTGGTTTGCCCCTAAGACTGTTTTCCCTGAAACCTCCGGAGTGCGAAAATGGCACTACGGGCAACTGAAAGTCACCGTTCCCGAACTTCCGGGTTGCAAATAGGGCCATTTTGTGCCCTCTGCAGGGTGAAAATCAGCCCTACGGCTAACCTGGATGTGACTTCCAGTTTGTCCATAGGGCCATTTTTTGCCATCTGGACCCTTCAGGGAAGCCTCCTGAAGGCTCCTGAAGCTGAAAAATGGCCCTATGGGCAAAGTGGAAGTCACTATTCCTGAACTTCTAGGTTGCCTGTATGGCCATTTTTCGCCCTCCGGAGCTTTCAAGAAAGCCTCTGGAACCTGGGGAGGGCGAAAAATGGGTCCATTGTGGGCCAAAAGCCAGGGGAAGGAGGGAGCCGCATGCACATGCGCATAGGGAGGGGTCCCATAGCATTATGGGTAGGGGCAAACCCAGGCACAACCTCCCCTGCGCTCCCCCCGCTTTTGGCATGCGATCCAAAAAAAGTTAGCCATCACTGATATAGACTCTTCTGCTTTAGCAGAGTGTTGGACCAGAAGACCTCCAAGATCCTTCCAACTCTAATATTCTGGTATGTGAAGAAATAAGATTGCCAGCATAGAGCGGTGTTGTGGCCCGGAAGGAGCCGTTGGCCACCAGATGGCAGCAGAGCATTGGATCAGAGGGAGTGTTCAGGGAAACACTTGGGAGTTGTTGCAGGATGCAACAAAGGTTTACTGATGGAAAGAACAACTGAGTATTTACAGGAGATGATTGCGAGCAGCTGTTGCTCATTGGGATCCTCTCCTGAATATAAAGAGACTGCTGGTGCTATGTCCTGGTTGCAGAAGTCAACGTTCCATTCCTGTTCTAGTGATTTTTCTTGTTCACATTCACAAACCGAGAGAAGCCAACTTGGATAAGTGGTTTGAGATAAGAGAAGCCGGATTTGCATTGTGTTGTGAGTTATAGGACTTTCTGCCGGAGCTATTATCTTTGTTTATTTGGGCTTGCAGCCAACAAGAGCTTGGACTGATTAAAAGAAACCTTTTTAGTTACGTGGCTTTTGGCTTTCATTCCTGGACGGAGAAGGGGGGTCAGAACAGAGGGGTAAACAAGAAAACAAGCTATTCTTTTTTTCTGATTTGTAATGAAATAGGCATAATAAATACACTCTTCACTTTCATTGTTATTCAAAATTCATAAATATTAACAGTGTTAGAACTCAAGGATGTAGCTCTCGGTCTGTGCTCATATTCAAAGTATTCTACATCTTCTGTCAGATAGGAGCTTCAGGAACTGCAGAAACGTTTTAAGTCAAAACTTTATGACAATAAGAGTGGGACTAGGAAATAATATGCTCTTCAACTTTATTAAGATCTCAATTAATTTTTGAGAACAGCTGTTATTCTATGGATTAAATTATTATAAATTAATTCTGAAACTTCCTGCAAGAGTTTCTGTTTATTTTGTTAGAAACCAGACCTGCCTTGTCCTGTCATACTAAGCATGACCAATAAGTAAATAGTGTCTCTACATTATCACTCTGAGAAGAGTTGAAGATAGAATGCAAATTCTAATGCAAAAGACAAAATTGACTGCTAATTATCTGAATAGGCATTTTTGAAGATTCAGAACCATTAAACCCAAACACACACATGTGGATATATGGGCACACACCCATCTAAATCTATTATTGTTATTGTATGTAGATGAAACCTGGCTTAATAACAGTAACTGTGAGATGGATCTTGGTGTCTTAGTGGACAGTCAATTAAGTATGAGCCAGCAGTTTGCAGCAGCCGCCGCCAAAAAAGTCAATTCAATCCTAAATTGTATTAACAGAGGGATTCCATCAAGATCACATGAGGTACTAATACCTTGAACCAGTCAAGATCGAACTCCTAGCAGTGGGTAAAGTTAGCCTGTAGCACTGCATTCTAACCAGTTTGTTTACATCACTTCCACTATTCTGCATGGTCTACTGCTTTGTAGTATATTTTCTTATACTCTTCATCAGTCAAAATTTAATGTTTTTAATTTTTACTGGTTTATTTCATTTATTTATGATTTTGCAAATCATTCTTTTTATTTATTTTGGAAAGAAGATAATATGCAATTTAACTGAAAAACTGCATTTTCTTATTTTGGCTATTTCTTCCTTTTGATTGCTACTTCTAATGTCATTTTTCTTTTAATGCACTTATTGCTGCCTTTTATATCAGCCATAAATATACATTTTGGCCTGCATATTTGATGATTCTACACCTCATTACCCTGCAGAGTATGAATCTAATAGCTACTTCCATTTACCCTTAACCTATTCCTGATTATGTATATGATTAAGGAAAAAGGTAGAAAGGGTGAGATGAGATAGAAATGAATTGTTCCAGTTTGCAAGTCACCAAGTTATTAGCTTCAGTCTCCTCACTTCAATATTATAATCACTCAAGTTATCATTAAACAGCTTTTTTTCTTTCCTTCTCCTACGACCTTTTTACAAATCTGTTTCACCAAAGAGACAATGGACAAAATTCAGAAAATGTTTATAATGCATTCTGAAATTCCAGTATTATTCTGCTGATATCAACTGTAGTAAATAATGGAGTTTTAAAAATATGTCCTTTTAATTAATTTTCTTCATCATTTATTTCTTTAGTTAGCTGGAAAATATGGAACTGATTTCCATTTCCTTATGTTTATTCAGTTATTTTTTTATTTTATTTTTATTTTCATCCTGCCTTTATTATTTTTATAAATAATTCCAGGCAGAAAACATAGCTAATACTTTATTAGACTGATTAGCCATTGTCAGTTTCCTGCTGCTCTTAGGCTACCAAACACTGAAGTGGCTTTCCTCCTACAACATGAAGAAAAGCTGTTCCAAACTTTTTCTGGTGCTTTTTATTTATTTTCTCTTTTGTTTCTCTTTTCCACATCTGTCCATTTTTAAGAATACATGCCAAACAATGGTGGGTTCCAGATCCCATTGCAACTTGTATGCTGCGACGGGGCGGGCGTCCACCCATGAGGCTCCAGCTGCTCGGTGGAGCATCGCACAGGCACCATAGGCTGTGTGCGCATGCACAAATGACCTGGTTGGGTCAAATACAGCTAATGAACGTGGGTGGGTGGGTGGGCCTCTGAAACCCCATATCGGAACGGTGACTGCTGCTCCCAGCAGCAGCTAGTATGGCCATACCGGGGCGTACCTCCCGGAACCCATCACTGATGCCAAATGTGTAGATAAATGGACTTTTTTCCAAGTGTTCCCTACACATTTACGCATGCTTACATTAAAGGGATGTGGTGGCTCAGTGGCTAAGGCACTGAGCTTGTTGATCAGAAAGGTTGGCAGTTCGGTGGTTCAAATCCCTGGTGCCATGTAACGGAGTGAGCTCCCATTACTTCTCCCAGCTTCTGCCAACCTAGCAGTTTTAAAATAGTTTAAAAATGCAGGTAGAAAAATAGGAACCACCTTTGGTGGTTCTGTGCACCTTTGGCATTTAGTCATGCCGGCCACATGACCATGGAGACGTCTTTGGACAGTGCTGGCTCTTTAGCTTTGAAATGGAGATGAGCACCACCCCCTAGAGTCGGGAATGACTAGCACATATGTGCGAGGGGAACCTTTAACTTTACCTTACATTATAGCAAAGAAAGCATGTAAATTGAAATGTGTTGGAATTTACCTATTTCTAGCTGTCTGTGTTTGGGTTATGTATGTATGGAAGAAAAGAACATATCATCTGCACATGAATACTTCTCACAGCAATATCTGCAACCAATTTCTCTTACCTGCATTATTACAATTTCTAACAGTTGTATCCATGCATCAGCAGCCTATGTACCAGTTCTTACACTGATTCCATTGATTCTCAAAATGCCACAAGATGGCAGCACAGAACACTAGGATTTGGGAAAACATGTCTTTCTTATGAAAGTAAACACATTTATTCAGTAAAATAAATGTCTGCTATATTAAAATAGGAAAAAGAGCCAAATTAAAAAAAATCTTACATTGACATATACAAGTGGTCCTTGACTTACAACACTTCGCTTAGTGACTATTTGAAGTTACAACAGCACTGTAGAAAGTGAGCTATGACCATTTTTCACACTTACAACCATTTCAGCATCAAAATTCAGACGCTTGCAACTGACTCACATTTATGACAGTTGCAGTGTCCCCAGGTCCCGTGATCCGCTTTTGTGACCTTTTGACGAGCAAAGCATATGGGGAAGCCAGAGTCACTTAACAGGAATAGACAGCTAGAAATAGGTAAATTCCAGCACATTTCAATTTACATGCTTCTATGCTTTAACATATAATTTAACAACTGCAGTGATTCGCTTAACAAGAAAAGTTGTAAAAAACACACTTAACAAATTTCTTATTTAGCAACATATATTTTGGGCTCAATTGTGGTTGAGGACTACCTGGATTTATTATCTAGGACAGTGGTTCTCAATCTGTGGGTCGGGACCCTTTTGGGGGTCGAATGACCCTTTCACAGGGGTCGCCTAAGACCACCGGAAAACACATGGTGTATATGGTCTTAGGAACCATTGGGGGTTGGGGGTCACCACATGAGGAACTTTATTAAAGGGTTGCGGCATTGGGAAGGTTGAGAACCACTGATCTAGGATTTAATTATGGAAAATATTCAACACTACATTCTATACAAAATGTGTTTGGCAGAGCTTAATTCCAAGATTTCCATATGAGTGCTATCTAGTCCAGAATTATTAATGCTGTTCAATGTGTTTGCATTGAAACGCTTGTCATGTAATATAAACCTTATCTCCCAAACTATTCTGCACTAAGAAGTTAAACACACTGCTCTTACTGGAGTTAAATAAAGACTTCAGTAAGAGTCTTTATTCTTACTAAATAATTATCTATACCAAAGAAATATTTTAAATTCCTTAATATTGTCATCGTTGTTTTATTTTCTGCCATAACGAAGAAGATTTAAAGTGATATCAGAAACATGTTTCCAAAAAGAGTTATTTAAAAGAATGACTCTAAAATAAGATGCCATATTTATCTAACTAAATATTATCCCAAACATGAGACAATCCGTACAGACTCTGAATTCTTAATATATTTATCAACAAATTAGTGAAGATCTTACATTTCAATAGAAAATTAGATTGAAAAGTCTGTAAAGATTCTCAGTTATCCAGGTCATGGATTTCAGGAGGTAACTGGACTTTGTTGTTTTTTCTTTTTCTTTTGAGGACGTTTAGCTACTCATCCAAGAAGCTTCGCCAGCTCTGACAGGATAGTGGGGAATGGAAGGATTTATATTCCTTGCAAACAGCTGGTCATTTGCATCCTTTTAGAGGAATTAAAAGGATTGAAGCACTTAGAGTTTTATCTGTGCCCTCAAGGTCCCCTGAATAGTGCTTCTGGTTCCTGCTCTTTGCAATTTTCCTCTAGAAATCCATTCCTAAACACCCCCCCCCCAAACCATTCAAAGGATGTTCATCCCAAATTATACAGCTAAAAGACTGTAGAGATTCTCAGTCATGCAGCCAGTGGTGGGTTTCAAATTCTTTTAGAACCTCTTCTGTAGGTGTGGCCAGCTTTGTGGGAGTGCTTTGTTGGCCATGTGACTGGGTGGGAGTGGCTTGCCAGCCACATGACTGGGTGGGTGTGGCCAACTTGTAAAATGTGGTGAAACTCACTTAACAACGCTCTTGCTTAGCAACCAAAATGTTGGCTCAGAAACTCTGGCATTTGAAGCACGCAAGTCTTAAAGCTGTCAGGTTATATGACCCTTGCACCCCTAACCCTTTAGAAAAAAAAAACCAGGAGTGTTAAAACTTGACAGCTTTAAGACTTGTGGACTTCAACTCCCAGAATTCCTCCTCCAGTCATGTTGGCTCAGGAACTCTGGCATTGACATGTGCAAGTTTTAAAGCTGTCAAGTTACAAGACCCTTGCGCCCCTAACCCTTTAGAAAAAAAAACCCAGGGGTGTTCAAACTTGACAGTTTTAAGACTTGTGGACTTCAACTCCCAGAATTCCTCCTTTCGCTCTTCATCTTGATGATGTGAGGACGGGCTGGAGCTGGAACCGGTTCTAAGTGGCACTGTAGATTTGTGGAACCTCGTCTATAGAAGAGGTTAGAACTGGCAGGAACCCACCCCTGAATCCAGGTCATGGTTGTCCCAAAGGTGCTTTTTTCAGGAAGCAACTGGACTTTCTTGGTTTTTTTTTTCATTTGAACTCTTCAAAAGAAGAAAAAAACAAGAAAATCCAGTTGCCTTTGAGTTACATTGAGAAGAAATTTTCCAATCCTCACCAAGGTCAAGGTCAAGTCATCCTTCTGAGGTCAGTAAAATGAGATCCTAGCTTGTTGGGAGCAATATGTTGATTTTGTAAACCACTTAGTGAGGGTTTACTAAGTACTGTGAGGAGGTATGTACGTTAAGGTGACCAGACGTCCCGCTTTTGGCGGGACACCCCCGCTTTTGAATGCATTTTCCCGTGTCCCGCCCGCCTTTTTAAAAGGCACGCTTTTTTTGGCGCTCGCAGCTCCCGCCCATCAGCTGCTAGCTTGCTGGGCTGGCTCATCGTTCTGTTCTCTATCCTACCTACCTACAAATTTAAGCCAGCCCAGCCTGCCGCTCACTGACTGGATTGGCCTGGACTCCAGCCAATCAGTGAGCTGGCTGGGATGGAAAACGCGGCGTGCTTAAAGTTTTCCATCCCAGCCAGCTCACTGATTGGCTGGAGTCCGCTTAGCACGCACGCACCCCCCCTCCTCTCTGCCCCCCCTCTGCAACCCCGGATACCCTCTGTCTGCCGCCGTGCCTGAAGCATGGGAGCGCTCACCAGCCGGCAGAACGCCGGAGTGGAAGAGGTGGATGTCCCGTCCAATTTCCTCTACAGATACCCCCCAAAATCTGGTAAGACGGAGCAAGCGGGGGGGGAATATGCGAGAGGTTTGCGGGGAGTCCCGCCTGGCAGGGTTTTGCGCGCGCTCCGTACTCTGAGTTGAGGGAATGGCGAGCAGCGGCTGCAACCCCAGAGTTCGGCTAGGCGAGAACTTTAAAGCGAGCGGCGGGACGGACCCTTGCTGTAAATCTCCCCCTCCCCTTGTGCCTTTTTGCAGCCGTCCCATCGTTCTCCCGCCAGTGGGGCTGCTCCTGTGATTCCCCCCCCCCCGTGGCTGCGAAGGAGTTTCCCGAGAGTTTTAGAGGGTCAGGAGTACGACCCTCATTGCAACGTCGCCATTTGCAAGCTCTGGCTGCTTGGGAGGGTGGTTATTTATGTATTTTTTTCTTCTTGCTTCCGCTTTCTTGCCGGCTTGCAAGGATTGTGGTGGCGGCTTGGATGGAAATAGTGACATTCGTGGCATCGCGCTTGGGGTTAAAAACTGCTTTTCATTCGCGGCAGCAACTGCTCTTTGAGAATTCTTGCTTGAAAAAACAGGACTCCCTCACGCGGTCCTGAATTGAGGTCCATCTCCCTCCACCCCTAATTAAAAAGCCCCTGGTAAATTCTTGCCTGTCCTGTGCCACTTGGCATGCCTGCCTGTTTAGTTGTTATTGCGCTGATTGAATTCTAAAATACCCCATCAATCTACCCCATCCGGAGGTGGCGGCAAGAGCAGTGCGTTGTTGTTGTTGGGGCCAGCCTGCTCGTCCATGGCTGGAGCCGTCGTCGCGGGCGTTAGGGACCTTCCGTTCTTCCTCCGCACCTCGCCCGAGCAGTCCTTACAGTCGCTGCCCGGCTCCAGCCATGGACGAGCAGGCTGGCCCCAACAACAACAACGCACTGCTCTTGCCGCCACCTCCGGGTGGAAGCAATCACGCCTGTGCGGCCCCTGTGCTGCGGTGGGAAGCGAGTCTGCAAGGCTTGGTTGCTTCCCACCCGGAGGTGGCGGCAAGAGCAGCGCGTTGTTGTTGTTGGGGCCAGCCTGCTCGTCCATGGCTGGAGCCGTCATCGTGGGCGTTAGGGACCTTCCGTTCTTCCTCCGCACCTCGCCCGAGCAGTCCTTACAGTCGCTGCCCGGCTCCAGCCATGGACGAGCAGGCTGGCCCCAACAACAACAACGCACTGCTCTTGCCGCCACCTCCGGGTGGGAAGCAATCACGCCTGTGCGGCCCCTGTGCTGCGGTGGGAAGCGAGTCTGCAAGGCTTGGTTGCTTCCCACCCGGAGGTGGCGGCAAGAGCAGCGCGTTGTTGTTGTTGGGGCCAGCCTGCTTGTCCATGGCTGGAGCCGTCGTCGCGGGCGTTAGGGACCTTCCGTTCTTCCTCCGTACCTCGCCCGAGCAGTCCTTACAGTCGCTGCCCGGCTCCAGCCATGGACGAGCAGGCTGGCCCCAACAACAACAACGCACTGCTCTTGCCGCCACCTCCGGGTGGGAAGCAATCACGCCTGTGCGGCCCCTGTGCTGCGGTGAGAAGCGAGTCTGCAAGGCTTGGTTGCTTCCCGCCACCGCCGCTTCCCTCGTCCGTCTCGATTGCTGGAAGCAGTAACAAACGGGCGTCTGCTCCGCTTTCAGCGCCTTGACAGCCACCCCAGCCGGCGGCTACCGAGCCTCGCTGGAGTCAATTGCAAAACCGCGTTCAGCGCTTTGAGGACTTGAGGCATCTTGGGAAATGCAGTTCCCTATTGGAAAGAATGGAGTAGCTGCGAATTTGTAACAACAGAAGATAATAACTTGGTGCTTCGCAGGTTACGAAAATCTCAAGTTTGATTTGCACACTGTTTTTTAAAAGTTAGATAAAGAAATTATGCTGTGAAAGCGACTAGAAAGCCTCCCCTCCCCTTCCTGTGTGCGAGAAAGGGAAGGAGAGGAAGGAAGGAGGGAGGGGGGAAGGAAAAAGAAGAAGGGAGGGGGGAGAAGATGGAAGGAGAAAAGATGGATGGAAGGAGAAAGAATGGGAGGAGAAGGAGGAAGATGGAAGAAAAAAAGAAGAAAAAGAAGAAGGGAGGGAGAAAAGTGGGAAGGAGGTAGGAAGAAAAGGGGAAGAGAGGGAAAGAGCAGAAAGACAAAGAGGATGAAGTTGATAGGCAAGAGGAAAGAGGAAGGAAGGAAAAAAGAAAAGGGAGGGAGAGAGGAAAGAAGAAAAGATGGAACTAGAAAGGAAAGAAGGGAGGGAGGAAAGGGGAAGACAGGGAAAGAGCAGAAAGACAGAGAAGGTGAAGGTAGATAGGCAGAAGGAAAATAGGAAAGGAGGGAAGGAGGAAGGAACAGAAGCGAAGAGGAAGAGAGAAATGGAAAGAGCAGAAAGACAGAGAAGGTAGATAGGCAAAAGAAATGAAGCTGAAAGAATGGAAGGAGGAAGGAAGAGAAAAGGAGGAAGGGAGGAGTGAGGAAAGAAGAGAGGATGGAAGGAGAAAGGAAGGGAGGGAAGAGCAGAAGACGGATAAGGTGAAGGTAGATAAGCAAGAGGAATGAAGGAAGAAGTGAGGAGTCTCGGGGAGGGGGGAAAACATTTAGTGACCAAAGTTACAATGGCATTGAAAAAGTGACTGATGACCGTTGCGACCATTTTTCACACTTAGCGACCGTTTGCAGCATCCTCATGGTCACGTGATCAAAATTTTGTTTGGCAACAGATTCGTATTTATGCTGGTTTCAGTGTCCTGGGGTGACCTTTTGACAAAAATTTTTTTTAATCAAGCCCCCCCCCCCCCCCCCCCCCCCGGTCAAAGGCGTCCCTCTTTTCCAATCTGAAAATCTGGTCAGTTTAATGTACGTCTCAGTCCAATTGCTATTGTGTAAGTAGTATATTGGTAAAATAAGTGCCATTCTTGTCATTTGCAAAATCTCGCCAGCAGATGGCAATGAGTGCACACTAAAAGGCCATTTTTCTATAATGCCTATTATTAACTATCAACTGTGACAACTTGGTGTTGTTATATAACAATAGCTGGAATTCTCTCCTCCACCACCCCAAAAAATACTTGTGGGCATTTCATGAATAAGCACCTGTGAAATGACTTACTCGCCACATCAGAGCCTTTGCTTCTCAGAAAACTTTTGGGAACAGGGCTTTTCAAACATGTATTTGGGGACTGTTGCATTAGTAGTCACCTGGATATACAGCAGGGGTGGGTTCCTGCCAGTTCTAACCTCTTCTATAGAAGAGGTTCCACAAATCTGCAGTGCCGTTTAGAACTGGTTCCAGCTCCTTCCCCCTGTCCGTCTGCACATCATCAAGATGAAGAGCGAAAGGAGGAATTCTGGGAGATTAAGTCCACAAGTCTTAAAGCTATCAAGTTTGAACACCCCTGAGGTTTTTTTTTCTAAAGGGTTAGGGTCACAATATATACAGTTTGTTTCAGTCTTGTCACCTTGTCTTATACCAGTCATAAAATCTGTTCCAGGCTTCAAAATATTCTGATTCCCCTTTATTTTTAAGTTCAAGAGTGAGCCTATCTGCTTCCGCACAGGCCAACACTTTTCTGATTATATCTAGCTCTGATGGTGTATTTTCTTTTTCCCAATATTGTGCATAAGTTATGTGTGCCGCAGTTAGTACATAAATAATTAAATAAAGTGTATCTTTCTTAAACCCTTCCGGTATTACACCTAAGAGAAAAATTTCCAGTTTAAACAAGATTTGGTCTCCCACCATTTGTTCTAACCATGATTGAATCATTTTCCAATATTTTTTTGCCTCATTGCACGTCCATATGATAAAAAGTGCCTGGTGTTTTTTTACACTTCCAACAATTTGGGGCCAGATTTTTAAACATTTTGGAGAGCCGTGCTGGGGGAGATATGTGTTGATATCCACTAGCCTTGAATCACCTTAGTAGATGTCAAAATACTACCAGGCTAACTACGGTACTTTCAATTCATTCTGGGGACACTCCTAAATTCTTGCTAAAGTTGCCCAGTTGAAGTATTGTCAGCAATTGCCAGGAGAGGCAGAGTTTGATAAGTATCATAGTAGTTTTGTGCATGTGCTCCTGAAACTGACCATTATAGAACCTAGTTGTAGTATGGCTGGATAGTATTCAAGGTTAGCTAGTTTCAGATCTGGGCATTTTGTTTCTTTTTGTTGTGATCACATAGTGGTTTAAGTGTTTGCAGATATAATACACAAACCAAAAATGATGCAAAACTTGTCTAGTATTTATTTATCTGAACACGTATAAATTCCTAATTCACACTGACTTTTAATGTGCAAAATAACTTCTTAATTGCTAAAATCAGTAGGTGTATGCTGCTGAATTCAATGAAATGTTTTGTCCTCTAGCCTTTAATGTGAAAATAGGACTCCATTATTTCACAGGAAATGATTCATCACCTGCCAATCACTGTTTTTCTTTTAATATAATCTGAATTTCAATGCAACCCCTCCACATACTCTGGAATAAAGGGGCTGACAGTTCAGCTTATAGATGCTGTCATGCTTCTTTGTGAAACTGAATAGGACTGTCTTTCACACACACACACACACACACACACACACACACACACCTGAGTTAACACTGGAAATTACATTGTCATTCTATAAGATAAAAGAAAGAAGATTTAGGTGAAGATTTGTTCATTAGAAAGGTCACACAGACTTCTGAAAAAGCCAAAATCTTATAAAGAAATATTTTAAAAAATCAAATGGAACAATTTCATTTTAAACTGTACTACACAACCACACAGTAAAATAATATGTTCATTGTGTACAACAGTGCAATGGTTGAATCCTTGCATTATGTGCAAAAAGTCTTCACTTCAATTTATAACCATAGATGGATTTTTTTAAATTAATAAACTGATTTATTATATGTCACCTTCTTAGACCTCATTCCGTGATACCTTTATTCAATCCTATCTTAATGCATAAAAGGATCACTTGTATATAATTTTAAGAGGTCACCTTAATTCCAGTCTGGAGTTTTAAACACACCAACAACAAGGATTTGATCATTTAAAATTTAAGCCAAAATAGTTTTAAAACTTCTGACTTTAAATACATGCTATAGAACGTATCTGTGATTGGGGGTAGGCCCGTTGTCCCCATTGGTGGGCAAGTCCCAGTGCAAATCAATGGGAGGTCTCGAGGAGGCTTCACCCGCCTGTAGGGAGATGGGTGGAGTTTTCGGGGTGGCCCACTTGGGTTGAGTGTGTGTGTACCCGCCCCAACGGCTGTGGAACTGGTCTAGGTGGCATTTCTAGACCCGGCCATCCAACAACTCCACCCTGTAACAACAAGGCCCTGTTACAGCTACTACCTTGCCAGGCAATCATAGGCGATGTACTGCAAAATACCTTGCATAAATGGGATCTCTTAACTTAAATTCACGGGTTGATCTCACAGAGTCCAGGGGCTTTTCCAGGGCATAATTCGGATGCAGCCTTTCTAAGGGGGTTCTTAGATGCTTTCCCATCAGGAGCTTGGAGGGACTCATATTGGTGTGTGGGCATGTGTGGGCTCGTGTGCTGGGCTTATAAGAACTGGTCCACCCTCTCCTACCAATTCCTTGGGCCCATCTTAACTGGGGCCTCCTTGGACATGTGGACTATCCATTTCATCCAGCCATTACAGGCCAGGTGGAACGGCGAGATCTATGAATTCCATGACTCGCAAGGAACCCCTTGAATACAGTGGATTTAGTTGGGGACCATTGTCAGAGATGACTAGATTGTGAAACCCATGGGCGGAAAATATCTTGCGCAGGACTCTCACCACTGCCTTGGAAGTGGTGGGTGTCATTAAGATGACCTCCAGCCACTTCAAGTATGCATCAGCTACCACTAAGAATACCTGGCCATGAAAGGGGCCTGCAAAATCTATATGGAGGCACACTCATGGGGCTAAGGGGGTTTCCCATTCACGCACCGGGGCTTTAGGGGGTGATGGCTGTGTCTCCTGCCATTGGGGGCTAGAATTATTGTGTGGTCCAATTTGGGCCACCAGAGATAGCTATGCCCAAGTGTCTTTATGCGCACTAGCCCAGGATGGCCTGAATGCAACATATCCAATATCTTGTTTCTGAGGGGCAAAGGGACCACAACTTTTTGTCCCCACATCAAACAACCATTCTGAACTGACAGTTCAGAATGGCAGGTGAAATAGGGCAGGAATTCGGAGCCTACAGGATCATGTGGCCATTCCCTAAGGGCCAAGTCTAAGACTCGGGAGATTACCTGATCCCTCGATGATTTAGATTAGATTTAGATTTGTTTTATTTACATGCCGCCCTATTCCCAGCGGGACTCAGGGCGGCGAACAACTCAAGGGGGAAAGGGAACACAAAAGTACAAGACAAGCATTTAAAATAGCCAACAGCCACACAGGTCGAGAGGGGAAGGGAGCTCATCAACCCCAGGTCTGCCGACACAGCCAGGTTTTAATGGCTTTTCAGAAGGTCTGGAGAGAGGTGAGGGTCCGAATCTCTGCGGGGAGTTTGTTCCAAAGGGCCGGAGCTGCCACAGAAAAGAGCCAAGGTGGCGCAGTGGTTAAATGCAGCACTGCAGGCTACTGCTAGATCAGCAGGTCAGCGGTTCAAATCTCACCGGCTCAGGGTTGACTCAGCCTTCCATCCTTCCGAGGTGGGTAAAATGAGGACCCAGATTGTTGGGGGCAATATGCTGACTCTCTGTAAACTGCTTAGAGAGGCCTGAAGGCCTATGAAGCGGTATATAAGTCTACTGCTATTGCTATTGCCCTCCCCCGGGTCGTAGCCAGATGGCATTGGCTAGTAGACGGAACCCAGAGGAGGCCAACCCTGTGCGATCTAATGGGTCTTTGGGAGGTAATTGGCAGCAGGCGGTCTCTCAAGTACCCAGGTCCAATACCATGAAGGGCTTTATAAGATGAGTGCCTGGCAGCATCAGCAGTGGTAATCAGGAGGTGCAGGTCTTTGATCAGGAGCACCTGTGACACTGGGGCTGGGTCTTCAAGGGTTTCAGGTAGAGGACAACGGCTCAAGGCATCTGCATGACTGAGGTGCTTGTCTGGTCTTTAGGGCAGATGGTAGTCATAGGCTCCAAGGAAAACTGCCCATCTGATCATATGTGGGGACAATATCTGCAGCATTTGCTTATTACCAGTGAGCAACCCCAGAAGTGGCTTGTGAGCCATTATAATTTGGAACTTCTGGTCATAGAGGTAATCGTGAAACCTCTTAACGCTGGCAACTATAGCCAGGGCTTCTTTGTCCAAGTGGCTATAGTTGCGTTCGGCAGTTGCCAAGATCCTTGAAAAAAACATGATGGGTGTTTCGTGGGTGTCTGGCAGGAGGTAGCTTAGTACTGTGCCCACTCCATATGGGGACACATTGTAAGACAATACAATGGGCAAAGTATTGCTGTATTAGGACAGGACGTTGTTGGAAACCAAGAGCTGATTTACTGTTCTGAAGGCTTGGGCTTCTCTCTGTCCCCACATCCAAGGCGTTTTCTGATCCAGCAGCCGGTGCAATGGATCAGCGGCCATGGCTTTGTATGGGAGAAAAATTGCATAAAAATTCAGTAGCCCCAGGAAGGCCTGGAGCTCAGTTCTGTTTTTTTTGGCTGCACACCAGCTGTTCAAGCAGGGCATCATTAAGGTCTTTGAATTTGCAATGTAAGCCTGCAGATATGAGGGTGGCCACATAGTGGTTGATTGATTCCCCTTCTGCCTGGTTCCTATGATAGAAAACATGGTGTCTGGCAATCTTGGAGGGGAGGGAGCATAATGGTTCTTTAATTTAGACAACAGCATATCCCAGGGCACCAAATGAATGGAGAGTGATGCTGTGAGGGTGCGAGCTGTGTCAAACATCTCGGTTCTGCAGACTGTTAGAAAATAGGTACACTTTTGGTCGCTTGAAATATCAGTGAATTGTTAGCTCTGAGGAAACATTCGAACCTCTCCACATAGGACTCCCATGTCTCAGTAGTGGGGCTGAATGGCACAAAGGCAGTAAGGGAAGCCATCTCCATCTGCCTGTGGTGCTAAAACTTGTCTGGCATCTGTGTGAGGCACTTTTGGCTTCACTTCACGTTTCGTGCCTATTGTTCAGTGACTTGCTCTAAGTGTGCTAACAGCTTTTTTCAGTGACCAGCCAATTCTAATGCCTCAGTCATGTATCCCACCTTTGTCACCGGTGTTCAACACCCTAAACATTGGTGGTGGGTAGTCACAGACTGAGGTGAGACAGAGTAACAGCAGCTAACATTAATTTATAACAGTAATATACTAACAGCACAGAGAACCAGTAACCAGCAATGAACAGCTGAATCTGACAGCTCCTTATATAGTCGACTGTCAGACGGTCAACCAATCAGCTTCCAGCTCAGTTCCTGCCAAGGGAACGGACCAGGCAGGGAACTGAGGATGTTACAATGGGATTTCTCAGAACTGGGTTTCCAACAGATCTGGAAAGTATATGTTCAACTGATGCTGAGGAAAATCTCCACCGAGGTGGTCCAGTGGTTAGGGTGCAGTACTGCAGGCCACTTCAGCTGACTGTTATCTGCAGTTCAGCGGTTCAAATCTCACCGGCTCAAGGTTGACTCAGCCTTCCATCCTTCCGAGGTGGGTGAAATGAGGACCAAGACTGTGGGGGCGATATGCTGACTCTGTAAACCGCTTAGAGAGGGCTGAAAGCCCTATGAAGTGGAATATAAGTCTAACTGCTATTGCTATTTAAATTTTGAGTCCTCAGTTTAAAAGAGGACTGAAAATATTAGAATATTTACTCATGCATCTCCAGCTTTGTAATTATGGCCCAATCTATAGTTTCATGGATTAAACAGAATTCTGCAAGTCATCCCAAAGAAGAAATGTTCTGACCTAGGCTTCCCCAAAGAGCACAAAGCAGATTCCTGGTCCCGTTTATTAAACAAATGTGAATTCCTCTCATTCACATTCAGCAAAGCCTCGTAAACAGTC
This sequence comes from Thamnophis elegans, assembly GCF_009769535.1. Lineage (NCBI taxonomy): Eukaryota > Metazoa > Chordata > Lepidosauria > Squamata > Natricidae > Thamnophis > Thamnophis elegans. The sequence goes on from NC_045549.1 coordinate 61,141,046, forward strand.
TTTCAAAGGTGAAGTTATGACCACAGACCTTATCTAGCTTGGAAAGCTGCCATGCAAATATTTCCCAATTGCAGTGCTATGCAAGGAAAGACTTGGCACAGAGTCTCTGAGATTCATGGACAGATCTTCACACTCCTGAAACAAATGAACAAACAAATTTAGGCATATAGTTTGTCTCATCTTTGAATACAGACACTTTCTGTTATAGAAAAGCAAGACGGAACTTCTCATTCCCAAATTAAATATCCTGAAAGAACATACAACTGCACTAATTAAAACTTTGCAGTTGCTATAGGAACAATATTTTTATTACCTTGCAACTGCATAATTAGTGCAGTCATAAAAAGGGATGAAGAACATTAATGATTATATTAACATTTTTTTTCTTTCAACAAGTTTCTGTGAACATTTGCATTTTATAGGAGACCATCTCATTTTCTTCCTCAGCAGCAGTCTGAGCATGAAAAAATAGCCAACTTCACAACTGGAACCATTTCTACAGTATTATGATGTTTCTAATCCATATTTTTGGCCCAATATAATGCTTCACAGATTTTTTTCCCCTCTTTTGACTGAGGTCTCTGCCAAATCCAGTTAAAATATTTTATGAAATATATTTATTTCATTTACACCCCATAATGTAGGACTGGTGTACCAGTTTTGTGTTAATGTTGATAAGGTTTCTATTGATGAACTTGTATAAAGCTATTGCTGTAAGATACAACTTCAGGTCATTCTTCATTAAAAGACAATAATATTGTTGGCTGATAGTACAAAAGGGTCATAGATTTTTTTGGGGGGGGGCTTTTAGTTTGTGAAATCAGTAAATTAACAACATAAAGTTTAAAATCCACATTGTGTTTAGGGATCATCATTATATATTCCTCCTGAAAGTTAATGTGCAGATTTAAGTGTTAGAGGGAACAACACAATACACTCAATGTAAAATTTCAACTGATCTATGGTTTTGATTGTTATTTCTCTAGAACAGAGTTGTCAAACTTCATTTCATTGAAGGCAACATCATGGTTGTGTTTGATCTTGGGGGGCAATGGTGGGCATGGCCAGGGTGGGTGTGGCCAGCTCAACATCATGGCAGCCTGAGTGCTCTGCTGGCAAAAATGGATTCCCGAGTTCCATTTTAGGCTGCAACAGCCTCCTGGAATCTTCTGCCAGAGAAAATGGAGCTCGGGAGGGCTTCCCGAGCTCCATTTCACTGGCAGAGGGTTACAGGAGGTCGTTGAAGCCAAAAATGAAGCTATGGAGCCCATGACATAGGCACTGCAGGCTGATCCTTTGCTGTTTCTAGGGCAGTCCCATGGGCCATATCTAAGCACCCAGCAGGCCAGATCTGGCCCGTGAGCCTTGGGTTTGACACCCTTGCTCTTGACCATGTTTGTGCTGGGTTCAAATTTCATTTTCGATTTCATATGCACTCTAATTTTAATGACTATGAAGGATAAAAAGTCCTTCACCAGTTCCAGAATGTGGAGGATTCTTTTCATCTCAAAACAGCTCTTACACTTGCTACTTCACAGAACAACACCATCCATTTCCAATTCTTTCTGCAAAAAAACAACCAAGCCGTGATAATTCAGCTTTTTTTGTCCCCCCCCTCCTCCCCAGAAAACAAGTATTTTAATTCTGTATTTTATACTGAAATATTAGTAGTTCAGGTAATTGGATTAATTATCAATTTTGATTATGCTATTTTTATTATGTTATTTTTTCATTGTTTTATTTAATCAATCCAACCTATTTCTCTGGTTATAAATTTGGAGATATAAATGTAGGTTGCTTGAAAACTTTGTCTGCAAATCCTTGGAGTATGCATTATCTTCAGCTGACTGTAGCTAGAGGGGTTAATTGAGGTTTAAAGTTAATGAGAAGCCGCACAGTTAAAATCCTTGTGAATCTAAGTAAAGGACTTCTGTCTATTTGAATGGATTAGTTTTTTTTAATAAATAATTCCTAGAAGTGTTTTATTTCTCTAATAGTGAGCAGATGAAGGCTAGGACAATTCATATACATATACATATACACACACACACACACACACACACACACACACACACACACACACACACACATATATATATATATATATATATATATATATATATATATATATATATATATATATATATATCAAAAAAAACAGCTTAAATTTAGCTAGCAAATTCTTACAGGCATTTTGGAAGAAGGAAGAAGTTAGGAACTGTGATTCAAATGTCTCATAAAATATATAAGACCACATTATAATTTACAAGCTAAAAGTTCTGAAGAAAGTATGTATATTTTATGTGCGGGAAATCAAGGACTCTTCAAAAATGAAGTTATTTTAGGAACCCTAAATATTCTTGAAAAGTTTGATTAGATGTTTCATATCATTTCATCTCTGATACATTTTTTTAAAGAATTCTCCATTATTCTGGGAAATTCTTGAGGGGGGGGGAGCCAATACCTGAAAGTGCTTTTTCAAGAGGCAACTGGATTTTCTGGTTTTTCTTTGAAGACATTTCATTTCTCATCCAAGAAGCTCCTTCAGTCAGAGCTGAACTGGTGTGGTAGCTGGTACAGTCCATCAGCATCTAGTTGGAAACAAACTCTTGCCACCTAAGCAGAATGGAAATTACCCAAATATCAGGGAAACAAAATATCTGTGGCTAATTGACAAGATCATTTCGGAAAACTGCAGGAAAAGGAAGACCAACTTGAGTGTGGTTTGGATTGATTACAAGAATGCCTGCTACATGATTGGATAGTCAAGTACCTAGAAATAACAGGAGTCAGTAGAAACCTAAGAAGCTTTTTGCAAGATCAATAGAAGGCACAGTTGGTGGTCAATGGTAATAGACTGTGAAAGGTTAATATCAAGACAGGAATCTTTCACAGAGTTTCACTAACGTCATGGCTGTTCGCCATTGCACTGATTGCTGAGGTCATGACATTAAAAAAAAAATCTGCCAGGATATCTTACCTCCTTTACATGGAAGATCTTAATTTGCATGGAAAAAAACCATCTGAAAAAGCACTTCTATTCAACCCTGTTTGTATATACAGCCAAGATATTGCAGTGGAATCTGGACTGAATAAATCTGCCACCATTATATTAACAGGGCAAAAATAGTGAAAACTAAAGGAAACAAGACGCCCTCTATAAATAACATTAGGTTTCTGGTTGAAGATGATCAGTACAAATTCCGGGGCATCCTTCAAGTTGACAATAGCAAGCACACTGAAATCAAGAAGAGGTTAGATGTGACCATATCATGGCAGTGAAAAGAGCTGTTAAGTTCAAATTCGGTCATTAGATACACAGCTGGAATCATGGACTGGACTGAAGCAGAATTAAATGGATAGCAGGACCAAAAAAAATGACAGTGAATCATGTCTTTCATCCACACAGACTCTACTTACCAAGGAAAATAGGTGGGGTGGAATGTTGCAAGTACACCAGATAGTTGACAAAGAAAAAAGGCTGAAAAATGTCTGAAAAACTATGATGATATACTGAAGCTAGTATACAATGGAAGCTGATTGAATACTTAAGAAACCAACTGGACTAGGAGAAAGACCAAATGAACAGAGACATAGCAAGGCAAAATATTACATGGTCGGTACCAGGGGTGGGTTCCTGCCAGTTCTAACCTCTTCTATACAAGAGGTTCCACAAATCTACAGTGCCATTTAGAACCGGTTCCAGCTCCCTCCCCGCCCGTCCACACATCATCAAGATGACAAGCAAGAGGTGGAATTCTGGGAGTTGAAGTCCACAAGTCTTAAAGCTTTCAAGTTTGAACACCCCTGGGTTTTTTTCTAAAGGGTTAGGGGTACAAGGGTCTTATAACTTGATAGCTTTAAGACTTGCACACTTCAATGCCAGAGTTCCTGAGCCAACATGACTGGAGGAGGAATTCTGGGAGTTGAAGTCCACAATTTTTAAAGCTGTCAAGTTTGAACACTCCTGGGTTTTTTTTCTAAAGGGTTAGGGGTGCAAGGGTCGTGTAACTTGACAGCTTTAACACTTGTGTGCTTCAAATGCCAGAGTTTCGGAGCCAACATTTTGGTTGCTAAGCAAGAGCGTTTTTAAGTGAGTATCACCACATTTTACAAGTTGGCCATGCCTACCCAGTCACATGGCTGGCAAGCCGCTCCCACAAAGCAGGCCACACCTACAGAAGAGGTTCTAAAATAATTTGAAACCCACTACTGGTCAGTACATTTTTAAAAAAAGCCTAGCAGACAAAGAAGATATCAACAAGACCTAACAATGGCTAAGAGCAGGAAAGATGAAGAAAGAGATTTGGGCTAATTCTGGCTGCACAAAAGAAAGCCTTAACAACAAAGCATGGAAAGCCAGAATTGAAAATACAGCAACAGAAAGCAATAACCTCTTATGCAAAAAAAGAGAGTTAAAAATACAGAGGATTACCTGGCTGGCGGCTGCAAGAAGATCACACAGACTAGCCTTAAACAACAGCATGACAAAGTAACAACAATAATGTATTGGGGTATCTGCAAACATCGATTCAAAAGTAGAAATATGAAATTACTAACTCTGAGAGGTCCTAAAACTGTAAGTTGATTGGAAAAGGGAAATTCAGTTAAAGGTAAGCAATGCATTAGGATTAGCTCTCAAATTTGAAGAGCTTAAGTTTATTATGTACATAATTTGAGATGGTAATTTTATTTACCTGACTGTAAATAATCACATAACAAGTGGAGCTAATTCTCAAGTTTGAATATGCTTCATAACTGCAGGAATGCATCTGCCAAAGAAAGAGATAATGAAGACCAGTTGTACCATTAAATAGGATATATGTCCTTGGGAAATATATCTTCTTACTGTCACATTTCCATTATTTACATTTAGGAAAAACAAAGTTTTCTGAATAAGTAGCATCCCTACCCATGCTATTCACTCTAATAAATAGTTCAGTTATTACAAAAATAAAACAAAAATGTGTACTGTATATACACTAAAGATTAGCAGCAATAATGCAACTAGTGTATTAATGTAAAACTGAAGTAAGATAGGTAAGGTTCATAACTGTAATGAGTTTTTGGCCACACCAGGTACATAAAGTACAAAATACTTTATTTTGAAAACTGTACATACCATACATCCCATAAGACAGATATTTTTCACTTTCTTACAGACTCAGTTGAATTATTTTTATCTTCTGACTTTGACTGTTTAGTCCTGATTTTTTACTTTCCTCCACAATGAAAAAGTGAACATCACTGGCTCGTAACTATCAACAGATTTAGGTATGCTAGTTTTTTTCCTGTTACCATTTCTTAGATAAAATTAATATTTCCTTTGTTCCCTCAAGTGGTGTCCTCAAGAATACTTTATTTTCTACACATTCTTTCCATTATATAAAACTATATGCTATCCAAGGAAAGTTGGACTGCTTGTAGCTGTGTAGGGCCTCTTGGCTGATTCCTACTCTTCCCAGGCTAATGGATTTTAGTATGAAGTATTAAACTTATAGTACATGTTGGTAATCAACAAGATGGTTGATTTTAGCTTTCAATGTGCTTTATTTTAATTGAAGGTAGATGAGAATGGCTTAAGGTGTTTTTTTTTTTAATGCAACCCTTTTTTTTTTACAGGTATTTTAGAGCAGGGATTTCAACTGAAGTCCACCAGGCTTAAAGTTGTTAAGGTTGGAGACCCCTGCTTTAGAGTATATGGGAGCACATAGGAAGCACTCTTTCTGTGTAATGTCTTATTCCAAATTCTTGTAATCCTGCTCCACCTTGAAGCGTCTCTTTTAAAAGATGCCCTAATTATTGCATTTCTGATGATTATCAACATTTTTTTTGTAGAAACTCAATACATGATTCTTCTGGCACAGTGGTGGGTTTCAAAAATTGTTCGAACCTACTCTGTGGGTGTGGCCTCCTTTGTGGGAGTGGCTTGCCACCCATGTGACCAGATGGGAGTGGCTTGCCGCCCATGTGACTGGATGGGAGTGGCTTGCCGCCCATGTGACCAGTTATGAAGATGCCGACGACACTTGTCAGAACCACCTTAAATTACCTCACACACAGCACTGGCATGCATAAGAATATGATGTAAACTTGTTTTTTAAAAGGCTTCTTTGGTTTGCATTAAAACAACTTCAACACACGCAATGTTCTGATTGCACCACAAACGCAGTAGTCATCCTTACCTTTCACAGAGCCATTGAGTTTTATAAATATGAGCATGATAGTGTAGAATAATGATATCCAAGGACCAGTGGTAGGTTTCAAAAAAAATTGGAACCTCTTCTGTAGGTGTGGCCTGCTTTCCGGGTCCACTGGTGGAACCTCTTCTAACCGGTTCGGTAGATTTGACGAACCGGTTCTACCGAATAGATGCGAACTGGTAGGAACCCACCTCTGTTCTGGCATATGACAATACAACAAAAATCATTCTATGGAAGCTAACTTACCACAATAAACCACAAGACAATATATTTTAGGTTTTTTAAAATGCTTAGGTTTATTTTATTTTTCATTTTAAAGAACGATCTCTATGATGATTCTAGATTGAATTAATCATTGCTACAAACAAAGGAGCTGGGGTCCTCCAGCTTAATTGTACAAATATGTTAATTTCAGATGAAGGAAATAAGAATAATTTTTGGAGGACAAAATGTATTTGAATCATTGGCAGGTTACCTGACTATATTCCTTCAAGAAACCCTCTCAGTGAAGCTATGATTATAAATAAAATATTGAAGTTACTTTAAAGAGATTTTCTTTTTTTTAATAGTCTCAATAGAGAACCTATTTTGCTTTCCTACTGTTATTGATATGAGATATTCTGATATCACAAAAGCTTTCCCAAGTGTAGTTTTCATGCAGAAGAAATGATGAGAATATGTAATCTACTTTCCCCCAGCAAGGTAAAAGTCTGCATTAATCTATATCACCTCACATTGTGTTATTGGCTTTCCTTTGCATTCTGTATTTCTTTTGATTACCCTTTAATAATCTTATCTTTTACTAACCATGAGGCACCCATCACTTGCTATCTGCTTCCCCTCATTCAAATGCAAATATAAATCACTCCAGAGGCCAATATCCACGAGCGATTTCCAAGAAAGATGAGCTGAAACCTATTGCGAATATCACAAGTTTTATTAAAGGTAAACAGTTACAATAATAAATATGCATTTCTTCCTGGGACAGACACCAGGTCTGTATGCCAAGGGCCTGGTTTGTAAAACATTTATAGCCAACATACTGAGAATTCATTAAGCAGACCCTGCACTAGCAGGAATACACTAGGAGGAGGAGCAGGAGCAGGAGGTGAAGAAGAAGAAGAAGAAGAAGAAGAAGAAGAAGAAGAAGAAGAAGAAGAAGAAGAAGAAGAAGAGGAGGAGGAGGAGGAGGAGGAGGAGGAGGAGGAGGAGGAGGAGGAGGAGGAGGAGGAGGAGGAGGAGGAGGAGGAGGAGGAGGAGGAGGAACTGAGAATTCATTAATCATGATGCAATACAGTTAAATAAAAATGTGTGAAAAACCAAATTATCTACCTGTGAAATATCTTCCCTATGAACTTTTTGCCTTACCTTACCTCCAATATATTCTCAGGCTATAGCATGTTTTTACTATTTTGTTAGTACAGGTGAAGAAACAGCATTCCTGCTTAATGGCACAAGTGTTAGCACATTGAGAGCTCTTATTTACTGCTGTTGATTACTGCATCAACAACAGCATTTAAAGACTCTAAAATAAAATGTAAGAATTCATTTAATTTTACGTAAGAATTCGTAACTTCAGTCATAATATTTCCAACTCCAACAAAAGATATTATAGATAGCCCACAGTCTCAATTTTCAGAAACATGCTGTTTTGCGATGGCATCTCTGTTCTATCATAAAGGACCTCACCACTATCAAAAACTTATCATTGGTTAAATAAGGTAAAGAAACATGTTATCTTTTACTCTTTTCTAAAAATATCTAACTGATAATAATCATATCTAATAGACACTGTGCAATAGTAACCCAACATGCTCATGTACTGAATAGCAGAATAACAGAATTGGAAGGAACCTTGGAGGTCTTCTAGTCCTGTACCAAGAGTAAATCCTATATTGTTTCAGGCAAATGGTTATCCAATCTCTTCTTTGAAATGTCCAGTGTTGGAGCATCCAACACTGGACTTCTTGAGGCATCTCATTCCATGAATTAATTGTTCTCACTGTCAATAAATACCGGTATTGCAGAACAATCCAACAATTACAATGATCATTTATTGAGGCATACAAATGTTATATATCTTTGTCACTTTGCTACTGCAATCCAAAATATATGGCAGGCTTAAAAAAGATGATTATCTGGAAGACAGAAAACAGTTAGAATATGTAACAGACAGAAAACCAGATAGCTTGTCCATCTTGACTCTTCAAGGTGTCAACTTAAAGGTCAAAGTATCAACCTCCATCCCATCTAACTCTTCTACTGGACAAATCATCACTTTTTCTATAATTATACCCCTTTCCCCCATAGACACAATCCTCCATTACATATGTAGAACATCTTCTCCTCTTTGATGTGCGTCTATTACACTGCCTAACTCCTAGATTCCCTTTAAAGCCAAATCTGTATGCATCTTTTATTTTTATATACTAAAAGCCCATGCAGCAGTTAAATAAAATAGCTTGGTCCAGGGAATACATTGTCCTAGATTTATGTTGTTTATGTCAGTCTTATCAGTGTAATTAAAATATGCATAACTCTTCAAAAGGAAGGAGAACTAGGAGAAGCATCATGACAAGACCAGTTGGGGGCTCCGCGAAAACCCAACCGGACAAACCACTGCCAGGGATCTTCAGGTCAGAACCATTATATAGGAATAAGGAAAAAGGAGAAACATCTCGAATGTCCAAGAGGAACCAGCAGTTCCTTGACAGGTTGGAGATAAAGTTCTCCAAACTGACAGCAGAGCCAATGGCTATGCAAATGGCTGCTTGAAAGTTGGAGCAACCAGATCAAGCTGTTTGAACAGGAGCAGTGTTGGAGCAAAGTGTTGATTTGGGTGAAAGTGTGACCAACCCAAAGGTAAATAAACTTTAAATCTGAATCTAAAAAGAGACCTGGAGTAGAAATTAGCAACTATTTGGCTGACAGAATTTTAATGGAGGAAAAAAGAAAGTGGGGAGATTAAAACGGAAAAGACTTTTGTTGCCAAATTTGGATCTAGAGACATTAAAAACAACAGAAGAATTCAGGGGGGAAATTCCTTTCTTTCTTTTTCTACCTTTTTCTATTTTTTTGAGAATTAAATGTGGATTTTGACAGCTTCTGACAGCCAGCTGATTAGCGTGTACTGAGGAGATGGAGACATCTACTGGTGAGAAGAGAACACTACAAGATTCAATAGCGAAATAACAGAGGAAAGAACAGCTGAAGACTTTGACCTTGACTGTAGCAAGAGATATTCTGAAGATACTTTGAAGAAGTGGGAAATATAAGGAGGATTTGTTTTTGTAACAGTGTATGGAATTGACTTACTATTGTGGTGGAAGGGAAAAAATAAAACAAAATTAGAATTGGACTTTAGAATTTGAAAAAAGAAAAAAAATCAATAAATAAATTTAATTGCTGGAAAAGCCAACTTTTTAGGGCGTGTTTGAAAGAACCGGAGGTCGGGGATTATGCGAAGATCTGGGGCAGCCCATTCCAGAGGGAAGGGGCTCCCACAGAGAAGGCTCTTTCCCTAGGGGTCGCTAGACGACACTGTATGGCCGACGGCACCCTGAGGAGTCCTACTCTGTGGGATCGCACTGGACGGTGGGAGGCTACTGGCGGCAGTAGGTGGTCTCGCAGGTACTCTGGGCCTAAGCCATGGAACGCTTTAAAGGTCATAATTAATACCTTGAATCACACCTGGAAAACAACCAGCAACCAGTGCAGGTCACCCAAAAGGGGTGTAATGTGGGAGCACCTAGGTACTCCCATGATAACCCGCATGGCTGCATTCTGGACCAGCTGAAGTCTTCAGGTGCTCTTCAAGGGCAGCCCCATGTAGAGAGCATTGCAGTAGTCCAGCCTAAGCAAGATACAAGTTGTACAGGTTTGTTCTGCAATTGATATTCTCTGTCAGAAGAAACATACATAAAATCTCTAATAGCATCTCTGATTCTATCACTTGCCAGGAAAAGATATTAAAGTCCACCATTTAATCTAATTTTACATGCTTCCTGGGAAAGAGATTAGCATTTCAATTACCAAAATATATTTTATATTTAGCAATAAATACTTCACCACAAGAAGATAATGAATTTAAAAACAAGTAATACATAATTTTCCAAGGGTAAAAGAGCATATAGATATATTACCACCATTTTAAACATCATTACACATCTAAACATACATATTAAGCTGAAGTTAGATGTCCATTACCTTAGACAAGACTGGGAAATGTACAGGAGCTTCTTTTCAAATTATTCCTAATTTTTCAGTATTTATGTCTTTGATGATATTCTAAATCCTACATAATTGTGAAAATTTCTTCGAAACATCTAGTGTGAGAAAGGAGATATAAAATAGATTATGTATAGCTTGTAGACACTTACCTAGCTGAATTATTTAGCAGAACAAATGCAAAGCATCATTGTGTCAAAATAATGAACAAGAAGGCATAGATGTATTATGATTAAAAATATTGTAATATTGATAACTATATTTAAAGGACGAAAAATTGCGTGTGTTGGGGTGTAGTGATAAGACTCTGGAAAATTTATCTCAAAACAATTCCAAGAAATTGACCTTCTTGCCTGAAATATTTTTTGTTAACCTATATTAGAAAAATAATTAAAAAAAGAAAGGCAGATTGGAAAGTTGATAGACTGCAATCCATTGTTTCTACTTAGGTTCAGCTTTACTCTTCCAGTATTGTATAAGATGGATTTTTATGACTCAATTCCTCGTACAAACATTTTTTGATATTTTTATTGATTTTACATAGTCCGGATATACCAAGCAGAATATATACATCAGCATATGGAACAATTATGGAACAAATCTGTCTCTATAAGCTACTTTTTGAACATAGGCAAGATCCCCTATTTGAGGCAACATGTGATCTGGGGGGAAAAAAAAGATGATTCAAATTCCTTCAACTATTATAGAATCTACCGTGTGTGTGTGTGTGTGTGTGTGTGTGTGTGTGTGTGTGTAAAATTTATGTCCATATATAAATTATGTATTTGTTCTGGAGGCCCAGTGCTTTATGCTGATCTCCCAATCCCACCATAATATTGAAATTATGTTCTTCATTATTTATAGTATTAGCATTTGCAGAAGAGTCTTTGCCAGATATTGTGATATTATGTTCCAGCTTCTTTCTTGATAGAGATGTTTATTATGAAATTTATTACTTTGGAATGAAGATGAAATCTTTTTGAAAACCAAATCTTCTCCCCCAAAACTCCAAACTCTATTTTTCTAGAACAATTTGATATTAAAAGATACTATGTTATATTTTTCCATATTGAAAAAATTCTTAACTTGACTGTAAAAAATATGATTTCTGTGATAGAGTTGTCAAAGTCTGGAATGCTCTACCTGATTCAGTTGTTTTCACAGTTTCAGTCACAAATTGAAGGCCTGAAGGCCTTCCCTTGCGAAAGCTAGGCCAGCGCCGGCACCGCCCACACGCCTTCAACTGTGTGGCATACGCCAGCCCATGGCTTTTGCTAGTGTAGACCTGAAGGCCTTCCCTCATGAAAGCTAGGCCACCGCTGCTGCTGCCCACCCACTTTTGGCCACATGGCGTACACCAGCTCGCGGCTTTCACAAACTGGCATAAGATAGCCTCCTGAGTCTCGCCACCCCCCCCCCCTCGTGCTTAGTTGCTTACCTCAGAGAAGCAGCAAGCTCCTGGAAGGCGAAGCGAAGGGAGAAGCGATCAGCAAGCTGTGAGCTTGGGAACGAGAAAGAGAGGAATGTTGGCCGTTGGCGCCATGCTTTTAAACAGGTCGCCTCCAGCCAGCTCACTGATTGGCTGGGCTCCAGTCTCCAGCCAATCAGTGAGTGGCTGGCTGGGCTACCCTAGTTTAGTGCGGACGGGTGGGGGAGTGAGTGAGCTGCGACGGCACGGCAAGGGTGATTGAGCGACAGGGCCGGTGCCAGCATTCCCGGAAGTTACTTCCGGGTCCACTGGTCCTCACTGGCTCTCTGGATTTCAGGAACCAGTTTGCCCAAACCGGTGTGAACCGGCAGAAACCCACCACTGAAATAGGAAATCTAACAATCCAGAAAATAACTTGCAATACTAAGAAACAATTCTTTTGAGATAATTTTTCAATATTTAATTAGGCAGTCAGTCATCAATGGACAGAGATAGAACATATCTTAAAATCTTAAGTTTCCAGTGAACTCTCTTTGGAGGATTTACAATTTTTTTAATACTCTCCTTTAGCTCGAGGTCTTCATTAAAACCAACCGCCCAATAAGTAAAAAAAAATAAAAGCTTCAAAATTAAAAAGAATAGAACAAGATTAAAAGTGCAGGATGCTTCTAAAACTCTAACTATGAAATTCACTCATACTTTCAGGGACCCAGGGGAAATACGGCAAAGCCAGATTTTAAGTGACTTGTGTAGGGTCTGCTTTCTGGAGACATGATGGTTTGTGCCACTGCACAAAAAGGGTATCCTCCTTGGTTCCACTCTCTTGAGGATAGGACCCAGAAGATCAACCTCTTCTGCTGGTTCTAACAAGATGGGTAGATATCACTAGGGAGTGATGATCCCATAAGTAGCCAGTCTCAAGTCATGAAGGGTTTTAATGGTAACCACTAGCACTTGATTATATTAAGGTAAAGGTTCCTCTCGCACATATGTGCTAGTTGTTCCCAACTCCAGGGGGCGGTGCTCATCTCTGTTTCAAAGCCAAAGCTCCAGCGCTGTCCAAAAACGTCTCTGTGGTCATGTGGCCAGCATGACTAAAGGCCGAAGGAGCACAGAATGCTGTTACCTTCCTACCAAATGTGGTTCTATTTTTCTACTGGTATTTTTTACGTGCTTTCGAACTGCTAGGTTGGCAGAAGCTGGGACAAGTAGTGGGAGCTCACCCTGTTATGTGGCACTAGGGATTCAAACTACTGAACTGCTGACCTTTCTGATCGATTATATTACAATATATCAAATATAAGAATTTCTTTTTATTCGGTGTGCTTGTACAATATTTATTTTCATTACTGTTTAGTAACAACTATGTAACTGAAAACAGAGGTTTTGTGTCCTGTCAAAATTACTATTCAGCTTTTTCTCTGGAATTTTATATCAGTGTTCATTAAATATGGTTATAGTGTACATTTTCCCTTAGGGCAATGATTTCCTTTGATCCTGAAATAAACGCTGACCTGTTTGCTATCCCCCCCCCCCAAAAAAAATCTTGGCTTCATATTGCAATTTAAGAATCATGCATTTTTATAGCTCACCAGTATACTGTATATGTTGTGTTTTGCCAGCTGTCACTTTCCTGTAGTTTGACATAAAATCATTGATATATACTCATCGGCACAGTTGTTTAAGCAGCATCTATATAATGATAGCATACTTCACCTTACATTTTGTCATATTTTCTACAAAAGTAGAAGATTTGCCAAATATTTTGCTGAAGGAAAACTGTTTCCACTCCATTCCCTGATCAACTAAACTGAAAGGTTGATATGGCATAATTTATTCTCAGCAACGCTGCTTCATCCTGCCAAGCAATCCATTATTTTCTAAATGGTTACAAACCAACTATTTAATAATTAATTCCAAAATGTTGTCCTCTGCTCATTTGAAACTAATCAGTTAGTACTTACTTGGGAATTCTATTTTCCTTCTTTTCAATATAGTAACATTTATCCTTCTCCAATGTTCTTCAGACATTTTAGAATTTTTAGATTTTAAAAATCTAAAATCTAGATTAGAAGACATCCAAGGTCTTTTCCAACTGTTAGTTCATTACTCTTGACATTGTCTCTGGCTTTCATGATTTCTCAAAGATCAGAGAAAGAGGCTGCAGAATGTAATCCACAAGATACCTTAATACTTTCATAATATGAATTTTCTGGTTTTCAACATATACATGCTTACAACAAAACTTTCATTTTTCTATAATCTATTTTAAAACTCATGGATCATAAGTTCATTATTTTTGTGTTACACACAAAAACTGTAAGGGATTTCTATTTGGCCAAACTCCATCATCTTTGCCACCCAATCCTCCATTGTGGTAATGTCCCAGGAAGGATTTCTCCTATTGAGTCTTGGTAGCTGCCCTGCTGACAAAATATTGATTTAGTTTGAAGTGTACCGAGAGATTGACAAGACAGGAGGCGCCTGAGGTAAGTTAAACAGCTTTATTCCAAACAGAGAAGCAACAATAACCAGTAAGTAGCAATTCAGCACCTCACCCTGCTTGACAGCTATTTATATGGAGCTGTCAAGCAGGGCGACCAATAGGCGCACTTCTGACAGCCCGCGTTCAGCCAGCCACACCTTAGCCAATCAGGTGCGGCTTGGCTGTTGCCGGCTGTCAGTCGTAAGCATGAGGACTAAACACTTCTTTCCCCCCCCCTAGCGAGAGCGCATGTGGAATTGTTGCTCATGCGTACTCGCGAAAGTAGGTGGGACAGTGGCGGACATGCCCAAAGCGCCTCAGTTCAGGAGGCAGCACTGGAGAGGTAAGACGTCCCTGTTGCAGCTCCTCCCCAAAGGGAGTGTACGCTCTGTGTGATGTCACCTGGGCCTGCACCAGAGGGTGGAACCGCAGACACAGGTTCCACAATAGGCGCGCTTCTGACAGCCCGCGTTCAGCCAGCTGGACCTTAGCCAATCAGCTGTGGCTTGGCTGTTGCCGGCTGTTAGTCGTTAGTGCAAGGACTAAACATAGTTCTCCTGATTGTCCTACATTTTTCTGGGCAAAAGCAGTTTGTAGAGCCATTTCCTCATGCTTGAAGTTTTTTGGCACCTGTCTTTCATCCAGGGATTGACAAAGGTCATCAACAGAAAAGTCCTGGAACCTATTTCACAGTCTTAAAGGATAAGAGCATTTATCAACAGTCTTTGTGTCACAGTATTTTATCTGCCCAACCTTGTTACTTGGCTGAATCTTCTGGGAATTTCTTGATTCCTACATAATCATATCTTGTGTCAAGTGCAAGATTTTCCAATCTTCTTTCTAATCTTATCTAATCTTCCCTACTTTGCCTTTGGCCCAATCACTGTTCTTTCAAGTGAATCAGCACACTTAGGAAACGGAATGCAATCAGAAATAGCCAGCAGCAATTAAATAGTACTCTTTCCTCTTCCTCCTATCCCTCTACTACTTGTTTCCTCTCTTCAATTAAACTCCATGCACATCCTCTTCCTGTTCAGCTTGCTAGTGGAAATGAAGTTTTGCAAAATCAGACTCCAGCAAAATCAGGACCATAGACCTTCATATGAAGCATAAATGACTGACAAAATATGTCAAGTCAAGTGATTAATGCTTTACTGGAGCAATTTTAGTAGCAGTCTTCCTTGAATCCAAATAAATCTAGTTTGTGTTTTGTGACTCCTTGACCTCTGAACCTCTTTTTCTCATCCCTCGGACTAGTAGCATCTCACTTCTCACTGGAATATAAGGGTATACTTTGTGTGAGAACTGCCATCAGATGCTTGAGCTTCACATTCACTAGCTGCCAATCTGCCATGAACTATGAGGGGAGGGAGCCGATTGGGATAGGGAAAGGCTAACTACTCATGATACCTTTCAGAGACACCATCTCAAGGTCAAAGCACTGGGAAAGGAAAGAAACGGCTCATTAACTAGGCTGCCATTGAAAGACAGTTCCCAAAGCAATTTATTGAAATATAATTAGACAATAAGGGACCAGCAAAGTGGAGGAACTGGAAGGGCAAAGTTAACTTGGCACAGGAACTTCAGTTCTGTCTTTGCTATAGTGTAAGAAACTTGACTTTTTCACCACAAATAGAATTTAGTGTTTTTCTTGCCTAAAGGACCAAGTTGGGTGGGTTCCTGCCAGTTCTAACCTCTTCTATAGAAGAGGTTCCACAAATCTACAGT
Source organism: Thamnophis elegans (assembly GCF_009769535.1). Lineage (NCBI taxonomy): Eukaryota > Metazoa > Chordata > Lepidosauria > Squamata > Natricidae > Thamnophis > Thamnophis elegans. The sequence continues at coordinate 61,157,118 of NC_045549.1, forward strand.
GCTGTTTAGAACTGATTCCAGCTCCCTCCCCCCGCCTGTCTGCACATCACCAAGATGAAGAGCGAAAGGAGGAATTCTGGGAGTTGAAGTCCACAAGTCTTAAAGCTGTCAAGTTTGAACACCCCTGGGATGTTTTTCCTAAAGGGTTAGCGGTGCAAGAGTCTTGTAACTTGACAGCTTTAAGACTTGCATGTTTCAAATGCCAGAATTTCAGAGCCAACATTTTGGTTGCTAAGCAAGAGTGGTGTTAAGTGAGTTTCACCACATTTTACAAGTTGGTCACGCCCACCCAGTCACATGGCTGGCAATCCACTCCCACCCAGTCACATGGCCGGCAATCCACTCCCACTCAGTCACATGGCCAGTAAGCAACTCCCACAAAGCAGGCCACACCTACAGAAGAGGTTCTAAAAAAAATTGATACCCACCACTGGGCAGGACTGACACTTTGTCCCTGATACAACTTATGAACAATTATGAAATGGTGTATAATTTCATGATCCATTTCAGTATTAATTGACTTGATTTATGAACAATCTATGTAGATCTTTTCAGGATATTGCTAAAGCTTGGAAACAAGACTAAATATGTAGAGGACAATCATGTTCTGATCAGTTATTTATGCAAGCACTCTGCATTTGAAGGTCTTGATCTCAATCATATTTGACATTCATAGACAAACACAATTCTCACATAATTTAACCTCATGCATAAGAGAGTGATTACATTATATTTTCAATTCTGCTCTCTCAGAAATGAATACCATGAAGAGTGAAATCTCTTCATTCATGGTATCAGAAAATGACTATGATATCCCTTCTTTGTTCTAAAATATGCACATTCAAATGTGTTTGGGGGAAGATATATAGACTATAATGATGTCAAAACATGCTTGCTATAAAGTGAAGCTTCTTTGAAGTTTCACTGTGGAAAAATAAGAAATACAGAACCCAACACTAAGGGGAAGGAACATGTTTATTGCAAAGATCCTTGGGTTTTTATTTTGAAAAAAGAGGGATCTTGAATAATGGGACAGAAAAGATTTTGATAAAACTTGAAGAGCACAAAATGCGAGATCCTACTTTTGCAGAATTTAGGCAAGTCTTTGCCCCTCTAGCTGGGCTTATTTTTATCAGGCAAAACTGACCTTTAAGCAGAGTTGGGGAAAGGAGATAGAATACTGGGGTACCTCTGAGTGACAATGGAAGGTTGGGTTTATCTATGTTTCATTTTCCTTGTTTGGGATGCCATTCAGTTGTACAGGGAGCTGGTGAGGAGGCTTTGTCTAAGGTCAGTATGGAGCTGGGTATAAACCTGGCCATGGCAAAACGATATAGTACAGCCAGGGTGGGCTACAAAATTTTTACCAAAGGGTTCTCTGCCTTGTTGCTGGGTGGGCGTGACCATGGTGGGCATGGCCTAGTCGGCCTCCTGCATCATGGGGGGCATTTTTGCCTTCCCCTGGCTCCGGAAGCTTTCCTTGAGCCTCTGGGAGGGTGAAAACGTCCTACCTAGGCTCTGGAGGCCTTCCACAAACTTCTAATAGGCCTGTTTTTTGCCCTTCCCGAGCCTCTGCGCATGCCCACCCTTACCTGCATCTGAAATGGGCCATGTGGGGATTCTTCAGAGGGAAGGGGTGGAGTGGGGTGGGTGGGGCCAGCTAGGAGTGGAATTTGGGGGTTCCTCGAACTGCACAGAATCTTAGCTAGAGATTCTCCCAAACCCTGCAAACCCCCAGCAGCCCACCCCTGACAGCCTCCATTTTGTTTGGAAGATGCATTTTCCACCCACTACAGATTGGTTTGTTTTATGTTTATGGTGAGTGTTAACATTACTTCCTCAGAAATGCCTGATGTCTTAATTCTAAACCAGTTTTAAAAATCTGCATTCGCAGATTTTTAAAAAAACCCACCCTATTCTTATTTACATGTGATACAGATGTTTTCAATCTATCCCTGTTGCAGTGCTCTATCCCTACCTGCCTAAAGACATCCATTATAGTGCCAGTCCCTAAGCAGACAGTAGTGGTATCTCTTAATGATTATAGACCAATAGCTTTAACATCTGTTGTCATGAAATGTTTTGGGAGACTGGTGTTGAATTATATTAAGGCTAGTCTTCCATCTACTTTGGATCGATACCAATTGGCATATAGGAGAAATAGATCAACTGATGATGCTATGTCTATTGTTGTCCATACTGTATTAAACCATTTGGAACAACAGGGAAGATATGTAAGGTTGCTATTTGTGGATTTTTGTGGATATAATACCATTCTACCCAACAGGTTGTTTCTTAAAATGTCCAATTTGGGTATAAATCTGAGGATTTGTTTGTGGATAAAGCATTCTCTGACAGATAGGCCACAGTCAGTAAGAATGGGATCTCACCATTCTTCTACTCTGATATTAAGCACAGGAGCCACCCAGGGTTGTGTGCTAAACCCCTTCCTCTATTTTTTGTACACACATGACTGTACCCCATTGTATAACACCAACACAATTATTAAATTTGTGGATGACATGACAGTGGTGGGGCTCATTGATAAGAACAATGAGTCTGCTTATAGGAAGGAAGTACAAGGGCTGACATTGTGGTGTAAAGAAAATAATCTTATGCTTAACAGTAAAAAAAACTAAAGAACTTATAATTGACTTCAGGAAGAAGATAAATGTACATTTACCATTGTACATAAATGGTGAGGAGGTGGAGAGGGTTGGTAGCTTTAAATTTCTGGGCATTTATATCTCAGAGGACCTCTCATGGACCATGAATGCTAACAGGCTTGTGAAGAAGGCACAGAAGAGGCTGTAGTTCCTGAGAATGCTAAGGAAAATAAATCTATCCCAGCATCTACTTCTGTCCTATTATCGCAGCACCATTGAGAATGTCCTGACACATGGCATCCTTGCATGGTATGGGAGCAGCTCAGCAGCAGACAAAAAAAGCTCTACAGAGAATTATTAAAACTGGCCAGAATATCATCGGGCTCCAGTTACCAGCCCTGGATGACATCTTCACATCTCGCTGTTTGAGGAAGTTGCGTAACATCCTCAGAGACTCTTCCCATCCTGCTCACAATCTTTTTAGACTGTTGCCTTCTGGCAGAAGTTACAGAACAATTCAAACTAGGACCACACATCTTCTGAATAGTTTTTATCCCAGAGCTATAATTGCACCCAACAATGAACTAAAGGGTCACCATCAGTGAGCTATTGGACAGCACTACTTGGTCTGTTATGTGGATGTTTGGGTGGTTCAGGGGCGGAGTTTTTTGGGGGTGGGTGAGTGGTGGTGTGTTTTGGAGATTGGTATAGGTGTTGCAACTGGTCTCTGGGTGTTACATGAATTTTGTTGTATGTGTAAATGTACAATGACAAATAAAGTGTGTGTGTGTGTGTGTGTGTACGTCCTGGAGAAACAGTAATCATTTTGCATGCAGATTTTGGCCTGCTGAGTGAGAACAGAAATCATTTGCAAGACATATTATCCATTTTCTATATAGCATGAAATAATAATTTTCAATATTAGAATGATTTCCAGAGCTTGGGGTATAAACTTAGTAGTATAGGTTGTAGGCTTATTTTTTCAGAGGTTTTACCAGTATATAAGGATCAAAAAGGGAAATGCCAGTGTGTAGCAGAATTTAATGTGTGGCTAAAGGAGTGGTGTAAAAGGGAAGGCTTTTGGTTTTATTAGTCATGATGCCTGCAGCTGGTCCAATGAAAAACTGTACAAAAGAGATGGTTTGCATTCATCCAAGAAAGGGACTGAGTTACTTGGCATTAAATTCACAGATTTTCTGGATAAACATTTAAACTGAACAGTGGGGACAGAGACTTAATTGATACAGAACATTTCTGTCCCCAGCAATCTAAAATTCATAGGGTTATCAGTGCATGTAACACAGATGCTTGTGCAGATAAGATTATCATTCCCGCTGTCAAGCAAAACCAAGCATTTAATAGTGAGTGCCATGCCATGTGCATGAATCATACAAGTGGCAAGAAAATAGGGGCAGTCAGGCATAACACAGGTTATGTAGACAGTAAACACAGGGTCAATCAAAATGGACTCAAATATCTATACACCAATGCACAGAGTATGAGGTGAATAAACAAGGTGAATTCGGAATTCAAGTAAATGAGGGCAGATATAATATTGTTGCCATTACAGAAACTTGGTGGGATGAAACCGACAAATGGAATATACAGCTAGAAGGATTTAAATTATTTAAAAGAAATAGACAAAATAAAAGAGGAAGTGGAGTTGTACTATATATAAGAAATAATTACCTCTCTACAGAAATAGAGCACAACAATGATGAGAATTATCTTGAATGCATTTGGGTCAATATTAAAGGTTGGTGGGGGAATGATATTGCCATAGGTCTATACCACAGGCCACCCAACCAAGCAGAAGAAGTAGATGAACTTTTTGCTAGTCAGCTAACTAAGATATGTAGGAAGCACACCACAATAGTAGTGGGGGATTTTAACTACCCTGACATCAACTGGGAAACAAACTCTGCACCAAGTGGAAGATCCAACAGGTTCCTAACAAACCTAGCAGACAACTTTGTTTCCCAAAAAGTAGAGAAGGGAACAAGGGGATCAGCCATATTGGACTTAATTCTCGCTAACAGAGAGTAAATGATAGAAGGTGTTGAAGCTATAGGAACCCTGGGGAAAAGTGACCATGCAATTATTGGAATTCAACATTATGCAAACACAAGTAGTAGAACAAAGTGAAACTAGACTCTTGGACATTAAGAGAGCTAATTTCAATAAACTTAGAAAGAGCTTGGGAAAAATTCCATGGATGAGAATCCTCAAGGTGAAAACAACTCAAGGAGCTTGGGAAATTTTGAAAAATGAGATTACAAAAGCCCAGTCTAGCACAATACCAATGAAGAAGAAAAATAACAGCTCCCAAAAGAAACCAGCATGGCTGCATAAAGAACTCTCTGACAAATTGAAAGATAAAAAAGATAAGTATAAAAAGTGGAAAGGGAGGGACATAACTAAGGCAGAATATCAGCAAATAGCCCGAGCATGTAAAGATGAAGTAAGGAAAATTAAGGCTCACAATGAAAAAAGGCTTGCCACAAAAGTAAAAAATAACAAAAAAAGCTTCTTCCAACATGATAAAAACAAGAAAAAAGTTAAGAAAACAATTGGTCCATTGCTGGGAGAAAGTGGCAAGAAGGTGACAAGCAACAGGGAGAAAGCAAAACTATTTAACTCATGTTTTGCATCTGTCTTTACACAAAGGGATAAAACAGTCCAACCTATCAAAAACAGCACCACAAAAATCAGATTAGGAACACAAGCTGAAATATCTTTCAGAGATCCTGGAGCACCGGGAAACTACCAGAGGACTGGAAAAGAGCTGATGTAGTTCCCATCTTCAAAAAAGGGAAAAAAATAGATCCAGGAAACTTTAGACTTATCAGCCTGACCTCAATAGCAGGAAAGATTCTGGAAAAGATAATCAAGCAACGAATTAGTGAACTTACTTCTAGTTAAACAAAGTAATAGCCAAAAGCCAACATGGGTTTGTCGAAAACAGATCATGCCAGACTAATCTTATTGCATTCTTTGACAAAGTGACAAAATTAGTGGACCGGAAAAATGTCGTCAATATAGTTTACTTGGATTTCAGTAAGGCATTTGATAAGGTAGACCATAACCTACTACTAGATAAAGTAGAATAATGTGGGTTAGACAGCATCACCATTTGGATTTGTAATTGGCTGACCAACCACACTCAACGTGTAGTCCTCAATGGAACTGCATCTTCATGGAGGGAAGTATGCAGTGGAGTACCCCAAGGCTCTGTTTTGGGCCCAGCACGCTTCAACATTTTCATCAATGATTTGGATGAGGTAATAAATGGGGAACTCATCAAATGTGCAGATGACACCAAGCTGGCAGGAATAGCCAACACTCCAGAAGATAGGCTTAAGATACAGAAGGATCTTGACAAACTTGAACATTGGGCACTATCTAATAAAATGAAATTCAATGGTGAAAAGAGTAAGGTTCTACATTTAGGCAAGAAAAACAAAATGCACAGGTACAGTAGAGGTGGTACCTTGCTCAACAGTATTAACTGTGAAAGGGATTTTGAAGTCCTAGTGGACAACCATTTTAATATGAGCCAGCAGTGTGCAGCAGCTGCCAAAAAAGCCAACACAGTTCTAGGCTGCATAAACAGAGGGATAGAATCAAGATCACGTGAAGTGTTAATACCACTTTATAATGCCTTGGTAAGGCCACACTTGAAATACCGTATTCAGTTTTGGTCGTCACGATGTAAAAAAGATGTGGAAACTCTAAAAAGAGTGCAGAGAAGAGCAACAAAGATGATTAGAGGACTGGAGACTAAAACATATGAAGAAGGGTTGCAAGAACTGGGTATGTCTTGTTTAATAGAAAGAAGGACTAGGGGAGACATGATAGCAGTGTTCCAATATCTCAGGGGTTGCCACAAAGAACTATTTTCCAAGGCACCTGAGGGTAGAACAAGAAATGGGGGAAACTAATCAAGGAGAGAAGCAACTTAGAACTGAGGAGAAATTTCTGACAGTTAGAACAATTAATCAGTGGAACAGCTTGCCTACAGAAGTTGTGACGCTGGAAGTCTTTAAGAAGATGTTGGATAGCTATTTGTCTGAAATGATATAGGGTTTCCTGCCTAGGCAGGGGGTTGGACTAGAAGACCTCCAAGGTCCCTTCCAACTCTGCTATTGTATTGTAAATGTACATAGCACCCAGCTTGCTAATATCCTATTTTTAAAGTAAATTGCCTTTCTTTTTCCTTCATTTGTTTATCAAAAAATATAATGTTCTCAATTCACTTTTTTTTTTGCAGAAGGAAAAATGTTTTTAAAAATTCATATAAGTTTGATGTCGTGCTTCTATTTATTTCATGTGCAGATGGTCCTTGCTACAAACTGAATGAATTACTGGTTATAAAGAAAGTGAAGCTTTTGGAACTATTTTATGAGGGTTTTTTTCATAACACTACTAGCAAAAACAAATATATATTAAACCACCTGATACAAATTATGCAAATTCCATATAATTAATTATTCTTCCATCTTAATGCATAGCAAAATAATGAAAAAATAGGTCAATTTATAGCTTTATTTCCACTTCAAAGAGTAAGAAAATTATGAGCTACAATATTTTATTTATCCGTTGACATATTTGGGATAGTTAGGTAAAATTAACAACAGAAAGTACATAACATTATAAAGAGTAACTTGGATTGCAATATGAACCATTAAACTCTTTATTGTCAAATGTTGGTTTAATAAAAAGCCAAATTTAAAAACTTGCTAATAGATATGTAAAATATATTAGCAATTATACTATTATATATATAAATACACACTATAACATAATATAGCTATAGGTTTCTGAAAATATATTATGAGAGTATAAAGAATAAACACTGAGAAATATTATGTAATTAAATCTGTTGAATTAATGCTTTTAAGGATGTAAATATAATGGATTATAATTATATTTGATTAGTTTTACACTTTTGAAATCACAGTAAATATACAAATTGTGCAATATTTATATATTTTTATTTATTATTGGGTAATAAAATTGCATCAAAGAATGCTGGAATTCTGATTCCAAAATTAACTTTAAAGGGCTTGTAGAGATAACAGCATGTGTAACTTAATTAAATCTGTTTTATTATTGAGAATATATTAAGATACATAATTCACAAAGTTGATAAAACTATAATATGAAAGTCAGCACCTATAGTAATAAAAAGGGTAATAATATTTACTTCAGCAGCATGAAAATTGTTATTATAATTGTACTAATATTTTACGTTTGATCATTAGCAGTTTTGCAATCTAAAGTGATTAATGAATATAAATATTGAACTTCTGTTTTTTTTCTGATCTTACTGAATGATAATTTAATGAAAATAAAGATGAGCCAGGCTAACACTTTTCTAGTCTAGGCAGATTTACATGCTTAATTAGATATTGAAATCATGATTCCCCAAAGAAAATCAATATTACAGTCTGTTTATATTCAATATAAGTTGTCAGTGCTCATTTAAGCAACTTATCTGTGCATCAAAACATTAAGTGTTATAAATCACACCAATGAGTTTCACTTTTTTAGTAATAGCATGGGCAAAAATAAAAGTATGCATCCTTCTTGTAGGTAGGAAATAAAACGTGGTTGGGCATAACTAGAATGACTGCAATTTTGAAGGTAGTAAAGAACTTTTATCTCCAGTTTACATCACTGCTCTTTTCTTCCCAATTGTCCTATATAGCAGATTTTTTTAAAAAAATCCTGAGTAATTCAAGATGTTGGATATACCTATCACTCCTTCCTTCTTGTTCTCTTTTCCCCAAAACTGTATCACTTTGAAGTGAGTTGGGCTGAGAATGAGTGGTCCAAGATCACTCAGTTTACTCTTTGCCTAGGGTGAGACTAAAATTTACAGTTTCCCAGTTTCTAGGCCAGAATATTATTTATTACACCAACCTGCCTCTCTATTCTCCCCTTCTACTTTTCATACTCAGTCACTAATGATAAGTGCACATCTGTATTCACATTTCTGTTTGAGATTTTCATGCTTCTAACAGAATCTTGACACAGTGTCATAAAAGAGAATGATTCTTCTTGTTGTTTGTAGAAATTTTTAGGCACTTAAAGCATGCTATCACATCCCTGTTCAAACACTTTAAACTAATTTATTGTCACAGACAAACTGTTAACCTCCTGCTCCCAAAATCATCCTTTTCAAGGCTCCATTTCAATTTGGGAACACAGTAGTACTCTGAAGCAAAATAGACTATTATTGAGGCAGCCTTCAAGATCAAGTGCCAGGGAACAAGTATTTAGTATCAAGTATCAAGAAATATTTGAAATAGAATGGAATGGAATGGAATGGAATGGAATGGAATGGAATGGAATGGAATGGAATAGAATAGAATAGAATAGAATAGAATAGAATAGAATAGAATAGAATAGAATAGGTTATTGTCACATTAAATGTACTCTATTCAGCATGCATTTAAATTAGATTTCATTACATTCATCTCTCAAAAGATAACCATTACACACATACACGCACACACACGCACACACACACACACAGACACACACAACACAGAGAAACATCACAGTCTAGTTCAAATGTATGCATATACATGGAGAAGAAGAAAAAAGATTTCTGCAAGTTTACATCACGAATGACATAAGGAACAAAGCTGTTACAGAATCTAGTAATCCTACTATAGATACTTTGAAACCTACTCCCAGAGGGGAACAACAGAAACAGTCCATGAAGTGGCTGTGTGGTGTCTCTAACAATGCTTTAAGCACATAGCACTTATAAGTATCCTGAGTAATGGGAAGCGAGCTTGCTATGATCTTCTCAGTTGTCCTTACCACTCTCTATATGAACATCTGAGGCACTGCTGCCACCAAACCAAACAGTGATGCAGTTTGTTAAAATGCTCTCAGTTGTCCCTTTGTAAATGCAGTCAGGACAGAAGGAGAAAATGTGGTCTCCTCATACAATGCAGGAAATGTGAACACTGATTTGTACACTTCATTAAAGGTAACACAGAGACCAAGACAGACTGTTAGTATTTTTACCCCCTGATACTTAAGACTATTGACCACTTCCACAGCTGCAGCCTTTATACTGAGTGGAGTGTGACTATGCTGGCTCTTTCTAAAACCAACAATGATCTCCTTTCTTATAGGGAGGCGGTGAAAGCCTTCATCTCCTCCCTACAAGAATCTTCATTGTCATTATGGATAAGTGTCACCTCTGCCATGTTATCTACATACTTCACCATATGGATCTTGCAGGCTTGGCACAGCAGTCATGGTTCATCAAGGTGAATAGTAGCAGACACAGCCCTGTATTCAAGGAGATGGTATTGGAAATTTTTCTTCCAACTCTCACAAACTGGGGCTATCAATAAGGAAATCAATCAGTTATATAAAGGAGTAAGGTAAAGATAAAGGTTCCCCTTGCTAGTTGTTCCCAAATCTAGAGGATGGTGCTAATTTCCGTTTGAAAACCGAAGAGCCAGCACTGTCCGAAGACATCTCTGTGGTCATGTGGCTACCATAACTAAATGCTGAAGGTGCATGGAATGCTGTTACCTTAACACCAAAATGGTCCCTATATTTCTACTTGAATTTTTTATGTACTTTCGAACTGCTAGGTTGGCAGAAGCTGGGATAAGTAACGGGAGCTCACTCCTTTATGCAGCACTAGGAATTCGAACCACCGAACTGCCACCGAACTGCTGACCTTTCTGATCGACAAGCTCAGTGACTTAGCCACTGAGCCACTCATCCATAAAGGAGGCATAATAGGCCCAGTTTGTTCCCAAAATGCTGAGGATTGATTGTGTTGAACGCCAAACTAAAATCAACAAACACCATTTGCACATGATGGTCCTTCTACTCTAGGTGCGCCAAACTAAGATGATGTACACAAGAAAGTGCATCATCTATAGAGCAGTTCATCTTCTATAGAGCATTCTGCAATAAGCAGACTGTAATGAGTCAAATATAGGGGATGGCATGAAACAATGTAGTCCTTTACAAATCTCTCAAAACAATTGGACAGTAATAATTAAGGCATGTAATTATAGATTTTTGTGGGACTGGTACAATGATGTAGCCTTAAAGCATGATGAAACCACGGCCTGATGTAGCAAAAGATTGACAATGTAACAGAGGCCAGCTGGTCAGCGTACTCCTTAATATCATTCTGTTCCATTGAGCCAATTTCGAAAATCTATATAAACTGGTCTGAATTTTATTTTTGACTTCTAAGATGTCAACTATCCCACACAAATGCGTATGCTGTCTAAAAATCTGATATGTATTTCTTCCACCTAGTCACCCAAATCAATAAATATTGAACTAAAGGACCCTGGATTGATTCTGGTAGCACTACATATTACACTGTAATTACATTTCTCTCTGTAATTTGTTTAGAGAAGAGTGGTGAGCATTCCTGGGGTATGGTTTTGAATGTGTTCAACTACTGTATGAGTCAACCTAATGCATTTGAAATTATTGACAAAGTATTTGTCAATATCAAAATATCAGAACTAATATCTGGCTGAATGCATCGTATTAATTTACCACATTCCAACAATCGATTAAGGAAGATATCCTTTCAAGGTTTAGTTTGACAAATCTATGCTGACAAAAGTATTGGTTTCATGTTGTTTACATATCTAAGGTCTTCACTTTCTTTAAATATCTTCCCAGGCACTCATGACTGATCTGTAGTTTGCAGAATAATTATTTTCCTTGTTTTTTAAGGATAGGGACAATATTTATATTTCTTCTAAAGTTTTCCAGTATTTCTCACAGATAATACATGAGGATATTTATGTTAGATGTCAAGGTCCTCTTCGAACACAATGGACGAACATCATTGTCACATAAGAATATAAACAAGCCATGAAGTCATTCCTTTAGCATTCAAGGGTTCAGTTTAATGTTCAAACTCAAGAGTTTCATTTTTCCCTAGTTTATTCTGCTTTTCATGATCATCTGGTAGAACACCTATAAAAACTGAATCAAAATAAATTACATCGCTTTGCCATTTCCTTGTTAATTGTTAGCAAAAGTGCATTTTCACCAAACATCCAATATACTGTATTCTTTATTTCTATTTTGAACATTTCTGGTATTATTTATATAGGGTGTTATTCTTAGCATCTCTAACTATTATTGGTTTACATTGTCCTTGAATTCCTTTCTACCTGTCTTTTCTTGTGATCTGACTCTCTATTTCTGCATGTAAAGCCATGATGGTTTTTTGTGGCTTTCCATTTTTTTTCTCCTAATTGAAATTATTTGTAATTGTGCTTTTGTCTCACCAATTTATGTCTATTAACTTTTCTTACTATAGTATACTACTTTATTGCTCTAAATTTATTCAAATCCTCTTTTGTGAACTCTGATATTATGTACTTGACTACATTTTTTTTACTTTGTCTTAGAAGCAAGAAGTCTTGCACTAAGTAGATATTTCGTATGTTCCTGCTGTTAGAGACTTCAGTTGTATTGACTGATTTTCTGAACCTCATAACTGCAAAAGGCAGTGAGATGTAGTTAGAGTATTAGGAATTTCCTCCATAATCCCTCTTTCTCTCTTATTAAGCCTTCTCCTTGTTTAAGGGATAAAAAGAGATCTCTTTCCTATTGTTTATTTTGAGCTAAAAATAGTTTATTATCTTGTGCTTTCCTCCACTAGGAGGAAGAAAATGGCAAGCCAAGCAACTCAAGAATTTTCTGGAAAAAATACTTGGTAGAATTTGTCACTAAAAAGTCCACATGATAATTAAAATATTGGTAGGTTACTCTGGGAAGCAATCATATGTAACTTTTTCATGGCAGAGTGGGTAATAGTTGACACCAATAACAATACTATTTTTTTTATTATTTTAACCCAGCACTGAGAATTACATACAATTATACAGAAATGTAATATGATGTCCATGGGGCTGCTAAGGGATATAGTACAAAATTAATCTTGGATGCTAAAATAGATTAGATCGCATATGGAAAATGTCCCTTCCTATCTTTTTTTTTGCAGTCCACCTAGATACCTAGTTTTATAATAGTAAATTCACTGAGTGATTAAACAGGGGAAGTAAACAGGGGAGACTAAGGAAAGGAAAATTAATTTTTTCCCTCTAAGTAGGTACTCAGTGAATTTCTGCTGCCAAGAAATTACTATAAATGAATAATATTTTAGTGGTGTCTTAATAAGCAGAAGTGAAGTTAAATTAATGCAATCTATAGATTTCATGTTCTACTTGTTGCCCTACCTCAAAACCAGAGGTGGTATTCAGCAGGTTCTGACAGGTTCTGGAGAACCGGTAGCGGAAATTTTGAGAGTGGGAGTTTTGCAGTATCCTTCCCCTGCCACCCCCACAAAGCCACTCCCACAGAACCGGTAGTAAAAAATTGTGAATCCCACCACTGATGAAAACCAAATACTATACATCTTTCATGCATAAACAAGTACAAATCTGGGTTTGGGGGCAGGAGTGCAGAGGGAAGAAGGAAATACCTAAAACAGTTAAGAAAGGAAAAGATATATTAGCATGTCATTCCTCAGCACTGGGCATGAACTAGCGGGTTTAGCTTCCAGAAAGACAGATACTGGTTAAATTCTGGGAAAGATTTCCTAACATTAAGAACAACTTAGCAGTTGAATTAATTATTAATTATTTAATTAGGTGGGATTTCTTTTTCCCTAGATGTTTCCAAAATGAAGGTGGAGAGATTTTTGAATTTATTCCCAAGCAGAGATTTGTATTCCAACACTGCAATTCTGAACTTGGTGACAGACTTTTAATGGTTGTGGCAGATACTTAATGTAAGCCTGCCAGGGAACTTCCTTGGGAGAAATGACAGACTGAGGACATCTTTGCAAAAGCAGAGTTGACAACTGAGGCAAAGAATGAAGAGAAATTCAGGACCTCTCTGGACAAAGAAAGGAAGGGAGATTGTTCACATCAGGGGTGGGTTTCAACCGGTTCGCGGCGGTCCCTGCGAACCGGTTGGTCGCTGAACCCGGAAGTAAGTAACTTCCGGGAATGGCGAAGGGCATGCCCGCCCGCCCACAGTCCTTACCCGGTTTTGATGAGTTCTGCGCTTCCACGCATGCGCAGGACGCATACAGCGCCTGCGCGATCATCCAGGAGCAGCTGGAGCATCGCGCAGATGCTAGTACGCATGCGTGCACCACGCGCGTGCACAAGGACGCCGCCGGCCCCGTTCCAACCAAACCGGTTGGAACAGGGCGAGAAACCCACCCCTGGTTCACATATATACTGCATGGCTGTTTCTCATGTGGAGACTGCATGGCAGTAGTCTCCCATGTGTTTGTGCACCAGGAGAAAATGGGAATAACCATCTTCCATGCAGCTACAGTCAGTACCTTTTAAATGTCACTTTTTCATCACCCAGAAAAATTGCTCATTAACTAATTCTAAGCTACTAGAAACTTTCAAAACAATAACTTTGAATAAGATGGGTGAATTTGCCTTCAGTCCTGCATGATGCAAACCTGCTCCTCTAATTGGTGTACTCTGGGGAAATGCAAGCAAGAATGACTAGAGGGAAAACAAACTTCTGGATCACATTCCAGTCTCAAAACGCTTCATGTCCATCAGGATGGAGTGTTGTAGGATATCTTAGATGTCCAGCTAGCCTACAGTTCCCTTCCTTCATTGCAATAGTTTCCAGTTCCAATATTAAGATCAAGTTTATGAATTATAGTAATTTTAACATTTGAAATTGAGGGCCTGGGTTAGTCCAAATGTTAAAATAGAAGTTCAGTGCCAAATGTTTATGACTCGCATCAGTCTTTGATGTGAATATACTTTTGCAGGGTTAGGAGAAGCAATCGGAGGAGATGCTTTGCAAAATGTGTGGGAAAAGGCAGAACACCCTCCCTGAACTATTAAAATAACTTTCTAATTACAGGCCTTCTGTTATTTTTGCAGGCAGAGTGTGCTTGGCCATACTTTTTGCTATTTTTATGTTGAGAAGCCAGGTCCATTCTGCCTATTGCCATTCTTATTCCACGCTTACAAGCTGCTTTCAAATGCTGCAGGCTATGGAGACAGAACAGGACTCATTGTCAGCAATGTCATTGCCTTGCAGTATAAGGTAGGGATGGTGCTTGTTTTTATTATTATTATTATTATTAATCACTTTCTTCTGCTTCAACCTACATCCTTCTTTTATACCTGGAACCTGTTATCTATTTACATTTGTGCAGGGTTGGTTTTATTTTTTTGAAGATTGCTAAACATCTATTCAGAAGAAGCCCAACTGACAGAACACAGTTATGGGGAGCCCCATCCTCCTTAGGTAACTTAGCGAGTGGATTTTTAAGCTGTCTTAACTATTTGTGTGCTATGTTTATGAGGAGCATTATTATGCCCAGCACTTTTTAGAGGTGAAAAGTTGTATTACTTCAGCAGTAGTTTTTTCTGTTTAGATAGAAATCACAAGAAGATGATTCCCATGTACTTTTTTCTGTATAGATAAAACCCACAAGACGTTAATTCCCATTTTGCATTATCTATACTCCGATTGCTCCCATTAGATTTATGAGAAGTCTGTCAGTACTCTTACAGTTCTAAAATCCAGTCTTCCTCTGTATTTCTGCAGGTTTTTGTTCTTGTTAGAAATACTGCTGAATTTCATTATTGCTAGGAGAGAGAAGAAAGTCTGCATCCATCTACGATCACCCTTTATCACAAGATTTTTCCCTGAATGTCACTATACCCAGAAATAATTGGCTAACAAGTGGTTTCCATAGTAACACAGTGACTGTATTTTACCTAAAAAAAGAACATGTGCTTGTCCAGCAGGTTTAATTTTCTCAAGTTCATGATATCCCCAGTGGTTCTTAATGATCTTTAAATATGTTTTCCTTAGTGTTATTTGATGCTTCTGGTTCTCTGCAAATACATGCATGATTCACTCATATAAGTACATTTCTTGCTTATTGCATATTTGAAAATTAATGATTAATTGTATAAAATGCATTTCAAGTGATACAGGTATTCTAATATGCCTCTACCTATGGTTTATGTATGTAACTATGTAATGTATTACTAATCACATGTATTTAAAATAACTATTTTGCTTCCAAAGCATATCAGAATAGTTAGTCAGATTCATATCTTCATTTATACATGTTTATACACTTCACAAATAGATTTGCATGCAGACAGAACTCAAAAAACAATAGTGCTTTAAATATTCAATTTCAAAATGTCATTGATATTTTTTTCTAATTAAATGGCATTTTCTTAATTTCATTTAATCTAAGTTGGCTTGTTCATCATAGTGGATGAACAATCTCCAATCTCCATGGACCAATTTCCCTATCTCTAACTGAGGCTTTAAGTAAAACATTTTTCCTGATGTTAGTATTGTTTTGTGATTATTTATGATTTAAATATTATAACCACTTGCATTTCCTGAAAATGCCATTAGGATCAAAACAAGGCATACTCTTTTATCCAATCTTCTAGATGAACTATCAACCTAAACTTCTCTTGGCGCTGCTATTGCACCTTAGAAAAAGAACAAGAATGGAGGGAAAAACCATTGCAGCTTTAAGCCAATTGCCAACAATGCTGGACAGTGTGGATCCAGAGAATGAGAATAGCCTTTGCTCTCCTAATACATATCCTGTTCCCCCCCCCCCACGGTATTAGGAGTAAGAGGAAGGAACTAATTAGGTGAGAATGAGTTTAGAAGAAACTAGAGATATAATGTGATAAAAGTTTTTCCTGGGTCCTAGCTATATAAGTTCCTCTCACAACCACAATCTTTGTTTGCATATGGAATAAAGTAAGGGAAAGTTTATTGTTTACTTCTGTCTTGCTTCAATGTTTCAGTTGTGATGTGAAGTAGTATAGTTTTTAATCTCACCTGGATAAAAACAAAGCCTTTCCAGAAGAAGTAATCCTTACTCTTCTGTGCTCAGTGATAGTACATAAACCCTGGATATACATAGTATCAAATTTAATTTTTGCATATCTAGAGAAGTCAAACAATCCTGGTAAGGACATTTCTTTTCCAACACACTATGCAGATATTATATTTGATTCAAAGTTACTTGTTAATTTTGAGGACCTATGCTTTATAATCCTTTTTAGTACTATCAGAAATAGGTTTATCAACTATAAAGAATTATATGTCGGATATCTCAGTAGAGTGGGATAGCAGTGAAAAGAATATGCTGTAGGAAGATCAAATAGAAGCTGGTCTTGTCATTGACTTTCTCAGAAGGTTATGGTAAAACATATTGCTTAGGCTCTTTGACAAATTAAGTTTATGTATCTAAAAAGGAGGAGATGGAAAAGTGGATTGATTAAACCATCTTCTCTCACCACCCTTTATTTCTTCCAATGTAATTTTCAGTGCTCACATAAATTTTCAATGCAACATGTACACGACAAGTTGCCATTAATCAGAAGTGTTACTAAAAAGACAGGAAATGAACCAACCACTGATACCTATATAGAATATAAAAATTTTTAATCATTCCCGCGAGCCTAAAAATTGACTTCCTTGTTTCTACACAGTCTACAGCTTACTGGGTTGCTATGTGATCTGTGGAAACTACCGGGGTTTCACACATGCCCATAAATAAATAAATGCCCATGTGGTAGATTGTTGATAGCAAAATCTCTCTCCTTTCTTCCCTCCCTCCCTCTTTCACACACACACACACACACACACACACACAAACACACACACACACATCATCATCATCATCATCATCATCTGTAGAATAAGGAAAAGCATTATGGATGGAGAAAAAAGTATATCACTTTAGATTACATCTGTTTTCTTTGTTTATATGCTTAATACAGCAAACTTTCTGGGCTTTTAAAAAGAAAACTCTTAAAATTGTACTGTGAAATGTATCAGTATCTAGAAGTAGAAAAATAAAGGCAAAGACTATGGCTTGTGCAAATTAGCCCCTAATTAATTTTTCCTTGGTTAGGAAACATTTGGAGAAAATATTCCTTCCTATAATATCTCTTTCATGGATCCCTTTTTGTATCGTGAGGGTGTAAACAGTACTCATGCTAATACTATAATAATAAATAGCACAGCAAGAAATTGGCATCCTCCCTCCACTTAACCCAGGTTGGTATCCTGTCAGTGTCAGGCTACAATGCTCATCATTTCCATCAGATGATGGAACAGTATCCATAATCCTCACAGCTGGCTATCCAAAATCCACTTACCAGAGTATATTAGGAGTACAGCACTGATGCAGCATATATGTATAGAAATACATATGGAGGGAAACAGCTGCCATGCATAAGCCTGCCATGAATACAATGTTAAGACTTAAATATGAAGAGCAGGCTTTCATAGATACGTAAAAGGAACACATCTTGTGTTGTACATACTCCTTTATTAGTTAGATAAATAGTACTGGCCCTTTAGTGCTATTAACATAATTGTACAGTGATTGGCAACAAAGCAATTAGTGAAACTTGTGTAATTCCTTTACTGTATTCTAAATGTAATGGGCTCATATTTACTAAGATATTAAAATGCTTGTTTAGGGAGCATATTAACTTTCACAATATTATGTCATACCATATAAAAGAAGATACAGCTTTGAAAAATCTTTTGTGACAATTATAAGATTTTTAAAAAAATTAAAAACAAAAGAAAAGGCATGAAAAAGAAACTGATGATGAACAAATTACCAAGGGGTTGTGGTGCTTTGTCCTTCTTTGTCGTATGACCTTCCCTCTTCATAACTTTCTTCCCCCCCCCTCTCTCTCTCCCTCCCTCCCTCCCTCCCTCTCTCCCCCCTCCCCACTCTTTCTCTCTTATCTATTTATCATGATTCTAAATTACGAATCTCTTTCAAAGAAGGGCTCTTTTGATTGGTAGTTGCTTAATCATACTCCATCCCGGCCCTTTTGGTCTTCTGTGAACAGACTTTAACTAACTCTCAGGAAAGTTTTGGCATTCCAAAGCATCCATAAACTCTGCTTATTCACCCCAAGATTCTGGCTTCACCATGACATTCTGCATGCAGGAAATAAATGAAATACATTTTATATATAAATGAATGCACTGAATTATCTGTCTGCAGAATGACTATAAACTCCTATCCAAATCCTTGTACAGTATTATTTCATTTTTTAATGTTACTCTATCATGGCTTTTTATACAACTATCTTATCCAAAACATAGTATTGAGCACCACCAGAAGGTTATAACTTATTCTTCTTTACCAAACACTTTTGAAATATTATTCTCATTATTTCTATAGCAGACAATAACCTGTTTTTGAAACAAAAGAATTTCTTTGAGACAGTCTGACTAGTAAAATTTTACATTTCATTCTTCCTCTGGGCCCTCTGGAACGATCTCCCTGTGGAGATTCGGACCCTCACCACCCTTCAGGCTTTCCGCAAAGCCGTCAAGACCTGGCTGTTCCGGCAGGCCTGGGGCTGATGAGTTCCCAGCCCCACTTGAATTGTTGTGATTGTTGTGTAGCTTTTGATTTGTTTTTTGTATCTTGTTTTTGTCTTGTTTGTTTTTTGTATCTCCCTCTTCCCCACTTGTTTGTTAGCCGCCCTGAGTCCTTCGGGAATAGGGCGGCATACAAGTATAATAAACATACAACATACAAACATACTTGATCTGCTTGCTATTTATGTTTTTTCTATATTCTGAATTCTGCTTCTAAGAGACAAGTTATTGTATAGTTCCCTGAACTCACTTCTTTCTTCCTGAAAACTTGGAAGTTTACATTACAACCATACTTGCTATGATTTTATTTTAAAAACAATGCAGAAGTCAGCAGTACAGGAGAAATAGACATACTATCTTATGCCACGTTATTTGGAGATGCTTCTAAAAGAAAATACAAATCATAACGAACCCATTAAGTTTGATGAAGTAGCCATTCCTCCTATTATGTACTTTTTACACAATTGGTTTAATATGTATTTTATCCAACCCCCAGTCAATAAAAACCCATATTCTTTAGTATGATAAACAGCTTTGCATAGAAGATGGATAGGTCAAGTATACTGGATATTAGTGCCAAGCAATATACAGAGGTGCAGTAACTTCAAAATTCAAATACCTTGGAAATGATTGGCTGACAAATTTATTATGCTGCTACTATAAAATTCTGAAGGGGCCAGTTACAGTTTTGATATGGTCTAGTATCACCATCATTGTATTTGGGTTAAATATTCATACATTTCTGAATATGGTTTGGGGAGAAGGAATTGATTTTAAAGAATTTTGTGAGTTTTGTGGAGTACAGATTTTTGTTAACCATTCAATCAATCAAACATGATGTCAACAAGACATTGGAGTATGAAAAACGTGATGTATTTAACATGAAGTGCTTATTAATTGTTTCTTAATTACTTTATTGGAAAGTCTGACAGTACTGCTCCATTTGTCAAAGTGAATCCTAAGTCAAGGACTACTTATATTATAAAAACCCTATGGAATAATCTTTATGTCATTTCAACAAATTACCATTGGAAATTTCATTAATTTTTGTCGTAATAGGAATACTTGGGGAGATATTTAGAAATCTTTATGTTAATGTAAATATCTGCTGTATGGATAATGAGTTTGTGTGTCATTACCGAAAGAAGAAAACACATATCCATTTTTGAATAATTTACCTAGGTATGTTATGTTATTTTAAATTTCTATGCTTTACAAGGTGACTGGTTGGCTAACAAATTATAAAAAAACAAGTAAAAAATAATTAAAAGATTAAATTAACTGACATTAAAATATTAAAAACTGTGTTAAACCCATGCCTACAAGAGCTAAGATATGAATGGGAGGGCCTAAGATCTTCTCCCATTAAATTTGGGAAGCCTTGATTTAACTGATCATTGATTTTAAAAAATATGGCAGCACAGTTTCCCTTCACTTTGAGCCGGAAACCATAAATCTTTAGGCACTATAAGAAGCTCTAGGCACACTTAAATTAGAAATTCTCAATATTCTTTCTCTAAAATACAAAACAAAACAAAATGGCCAGGCCCAGTCCATCTGATTGACCTAACTATAATACATTGTTAAATGCAATTGTCAGTCAACAAAATGCTGTTTTCTCCTATCTACATGCCAATTTTTCAGTTACAAACAATTCACAAACACCAAAATAAAATGGATGGCAGCTGTCCATGGTGAAAATGACAGAACATTCAGAGAATGAATATGTTATGATAAGCAAAAACTGATTTTGATTTAATTTTAAAAATAGTAGCACATATTGTTTCTTTAGTCCAGTGCTTCTTATAATATTCAGGATAATTTATTTCTACAGAATAAATGTTGATTGTGTTTAGTCCCTCCAAAGATCCAGAAATCTGCTTCAATAGGATCTAAAATATAAGCTTATATTTATTAAGCATCAGAGTGAAATTAGAAAAAGTAAAAAAGTAAAATATAATTAATAAATTCTATTTTAAAACATGACAAATTGAGCCAGAATAAAGTTTAAAAATAATTTCACTGGTAAATCTGTTCATTTCTATGTACTAAATAAGAGAAATCAACAGAGTTCACATGAATTTATATCAGTTGTGCATGTTTTCTGTAAAATACCATTTTTAAAAAACAAGAAATAGTGCACAAATTATTTGCATAATAATTTCCTACTGCAGTCTCATAATCTGCAAGTGAATTTGAATTACTGTTATGATTAGCACTGGAAGGGCATGTAGTATATGAGGTAACATCAAATAGTTATGGAATCATATAATTCATTTGAATCCAGACTGTTCATTATTTGCTCTAACAACCATTAATATGCCATTATTTTAGCATCTGAAGAATTTCATGCATCATTACTTCTATTGTGCTATTATGTGAATGAATCATAGAAGAGCAGTGTAGAATGAACTGAATAATTTCCTTAGAGAATTCTGAGAAAGTGAAACCTATATTTCCATAAATCTGTTGTAAGAAAGCTACATAGACATATCCATGCAATTCAGGAATAATTAAAACCCTAGAAGAAATATAACTTTCATATTGTACATTATTGTAACTTACTTCACAGAAATTAAATTTAATGACTTATCCCAAATTCCCAGGATGAAGAATGAGAATTAAGAATGACAAAATATAAAAAAACATCTAAATATATCGTAAGTACCATTACAACATATCTTAGAGGATAATAAATGGAAATTAACAGAACTGTATTTAAGTAAATTTAGAATTTAAATTTATATATGCACATTCTGAACAGTAAATATGTACAAGGATGCACTTTCATATGCAGTATTCTTCTCATTTCAGAAATAAATAATTATTTGTTTATTTACTTACACTTTGTGTAACTTACACCAATCTAGGTACTAGGAATGATATCCAAAGAATAACAATAATACAAAGAGAAAACTCGTTATGTGACTTTGGGCCAATCATTCACTTTTAGCCATGATATCATGCTTGGATGAAAAGATGGTTAGTCAATACTTATCAGAACCAAAGAATCAACATCAATTATCCATGTTCCTGTGGGAATATATATATTTTAAAGAAATCCTAAGGAATGCTTATGACTTCAGTATGGAAGGTTTGACTCTTCCTTTTTCCAACTTGACTCAAGATCTTCTTATGTGTGCAAATAAAAATAATTAATTAATTCCTGCAGAATACTTTCAGAATATTGGTTTCTTCTTTTTTTTTTATTATCAAAATTTATATGCCGCCCAATCCCGAAGGACTCCGGGCGGCTTACAAAAAAAAGAAAGACAAAAAGAGAGAGAGAGAAAAAAAGACAGTTTAAAATCACAACACCACATACATTTATTCTAATCGGGGCTGGACCTCAACAATGAGGTCAACAGCCCCAGGCCTGCCGGAACAGCCAAGTTTTTACAGCTTTCCTGAAGGCCATGAGAGTGGGTATGGTCCAGATCTCTGGGGGTAGCTGATTCCAAAGAGTTGGAGCAGCCACAGAGAAGGCTTTCCTCTGGGGGCCCACCAGCCGACACTGTCTGGCTGACAGCATCTGGAGGAGGCTCAATCTGTGGGATCTTACTGGCCACTGGGAGGTATGTGGCAGTAGGCAGTCACGAAGGTACGCTTGCACCAAAATCATAATCCAGAATATTTCTATTATTCATTTTTATATATGACATATTTTCTGAATTTTACTTTGTGCAAACCAATATTCAGCAAGACAAATTATTTTCTTTCATGCTAAAGTTATATTCTATATCTCTTGGCTGCTATATTTCAAATACTGTGTTATAAATCTGTAATCCAACAATTTTATGACATTGGAAAAAAGGATTATTTCACAGATGTTTTAACTGGATTTCTGCACTCAGCAGAAGATTGGACTTGATGAACTAAATGGCCCTTTCAGCCATGTAATTCTAAATATTTCAATCAAGAAAAGAATAACATTTTAGTCTTGTCTGGTTTTTTTTAATGTGTTCCTATTTATATGCTATTCATTTCTACAGATCCAAAAATGGATGTCTCACTGGTGTAAAGAATTATTATCACACCAGATGTGTCAAGAAAGAAAGAGGAAATGGCATTTAGAATAGCAAGGCATGGTAACAAGGAATATAGAGAATGATGGAGGAGAAAGGAAAAATATGAATGGAAACATTTTCAATGAGGGCCAAAAGAATTATTACAAATTATTACAAATAATAATTTCATAAAAGAACAGCTGAAGCAAGATGAATAAGAAATAATTACAAAGTAGATAATAATAGCAATTGATGTCATTTTAATTGCCTTTTCTAAGGAATTTAATTTTGAGGCAATTAGATTTTATTTAATTGCCTAAAATAGAAGACTGGTAAGTCATAGTATATGTTATCTAGGAATGATAACTAAAAATGTGCAGAATCTGTTCTGCAGTGCAAAACATTAGTTGAAATTCATGCAGCTTGTTATATCTTGATTGTGAATTTTTATTTTAATTTTCAAAATGGATGTGATGGATGTGAATCAGTGGTGGGATTCAGCCAGTTCGCACCTATTCGGGAGAACCGGTTGGTAACTTTCTAAGCAGTTCGGAGAACCGGTTGTTGGAAAAAATCTCCTTTTGTTTTTTTCCCCCTTTACAGGGCTAATCCTGTAAGGAAGGCAGGAAGGAAACATTCTGGTGTTGTTTCTAGCCTGATCTTTACTGTCCTGCTTACTGTCTCTCCGGTTCACCCTTATTCCGTTGTAACAGCTAAGGCGAAACGCCCATCAACAAGAGTGACATTGAGTTGGCCACACCCATCCAGTCACAAGACTACCAAGCCACACCTACCCACCTGGTCATTAGGGCAGAGGACCGGTTGTTAAATTATTTGAATCCCACCACTGTGAATAACCATTCAGTCTTTTATTGAACTGCATGAGCTATCTCTATTCTTTATTTTTAAAACAAATTGTTCTTTGGCATCTGCTGTAAACATATTTTTAATTAGAAAAATCAACAACCATCACCAGTGTGTTGCTTTTTAAAATTTAATTTAATTATTTTGGGGAATGCATGCTGTTTTGACAATTGATTCACCTTGAAGGAGTATGTTCAGAACCAAGGTATTAATTAATTATTAATTAATAAACATATTAATTAATAATGTTTCTACTATTTAATTTTGATTTCAGAACATTTTTAATATATTTGGTAGAAGTATTTTCTTAACTTGACTGTGCCATAAATCAGAAACTTTATAATTTTCCAAATATTTTCAACCTTCTTCTGGTACTACTGCCCTTATCCAATCCTCATTGTTAAGCTATATTCAGTTATCTCCAAGAATTTTCCCTGCCTTTATGGATATGGTTGCGCACTTGCCAATGCCAAATTGCATTCCAATATCTTTACTAAATTCTTTTTTGCTTTGACGTAAAGAATCTAGTTCATCCTTTGTTCTTCGAAATAATTTTAAATCATCTAAATAGAATAAATGCAAAATGTGTATGGCTTTTAAAAGACAATTTGTACCCACAGTTTATCTTGTTCAAAATTGTTGTTGTTTTTGAATGATGTTCTGGGTGCAAATTAAAATAAGTTGGTGAACTAATTAAATTTTCTAAATGTATATTGTTAGATATAAGGAATATATTGTTTTCTCCAAGTATTTGTCACATGAAAATGTTACAAGTCAGTAACAGCGGGGGAAGGTGACACAAAGCGATACCAACTTCCATCTTTCTTTGCCATTATACTGAAAATATTAAGCGTATTCAGGCATATAATAGAGTCTAGACTTCAAAAGCAGAGCTTGGCTTTGAAGGAAGACATCCTATACTATTATTCTTTGAAGTACCTTTTCTCCCATTCTTACCCTTAAAGATTTATGTGTCCAGAAATGACACAAGTGTTCCAGGGTTTTTGCATCTAAATTAACATTTTTTTATTTTAAATCCACTTAGTAATATGAACAAAATATTCCAGATAGGAGAGAGGGTTATGGTGGTTTATTCTAATTGTGCTATATGTGTTGCCCTGGGCCTCCTTAATAAATGCACATTCTTTTTTTAAAAACAAATCAGTTTGTGTCTCTGCTGACCTGTTACCTTTTTTCTCCTTAAAAATAAGATGCAAGGGAATAAAAACTATTAGATTGTTTTCTCTTCAAGTGGAAAATATCTACATATTTATCTGCAATTTTTTTTAAAAAAAAACCCTAAATATTAGCTTAAAATATTGTAAACTTTATTTAAGAACATAGAGTATAAGGGAACAATTTGTTTCCAAGAATATGTGTTAATCAAATGTGAATTACTTTGAATTACTTGAATTGCTATCAGCATTGCTCATTTACATAAAAAAAAATATCCACAAACATAAGGGTTATCTCTCTCGCATACCAGATGGATGTGGATTTGGGAGTTGGTAAGCGTTCTGCATAATTCTGCTACACAGTCAATATCTCCCACCATGAACCCTGTCTAATCTTGTCAGCTGCTATTTCATTCCAGAACTGGCTCCCTCATTTGCATTTATATCAAGCAAACAATATTTTACATAGAGATTATATCCACATATTACCATATCTACGTTAAAATGGACTTTTCTGAATGTAGTCTGGTTTTCTCCCTCCCTCCACCTATTTAGTGCCACTAAGTAACAGGTGAAGCATTGTATTAGTCTTCTCCCTCTAATATTTGCTGTATTTCATTTGTTGTGTTATGTACATTATGTGGAGAAAAGTGCTAAATATTGTTTATGCTGACTAACCTCCTTCCCTGCTGCAAATTAACCTTGCTGTATAATCAACCAGGCTGTAGACTAGTGAATGGCAAGTCTGTGCTGGCAAACTAATTCTGATAGTAATTGGATGCAAGTGTCATGAATTACCCACATAACAAACACATACAATGTCCTGAACAGGTGCCCATTCCCTATTTCTTCCATACATTGATTCTAGATCTATAACCTTATGAATATAAGTCTATCTGTTTCAGGGGTGGGTTCCTGTCAGTTCTAACCTCTTCTATAGAAGAGGTTCCACAAATCTAAAGTGCTGTTTAGAACTGGTTCCAGCTCCCTCACATCATCAAGATGAAGAGTGAGAGGAGGAATTCTGGGAGTTGAAGTCCACAAGTCTTAAAGCTGTCAAGTTTGAACACCCCTGGGGGTTTTTTTCTAAAGGGTTAAGGGTGCAAGGGTAACTTGACAGCTTTAAGACTTGCGTGCTTCAAATGCCAGAGTTTCTGAGCCAACATTTTGGTTGTTAAGCAAGAGTGTTATTAAGTGAGTTTCACCACATTTTACAAGTTGGCCACGCCCACCCAGTCACATAGCTGGCAAGCCACCCCCACCCAGTCACATGGCCAGCAAGCCACTCCCACCCAGTCACATGGCTGGCAAGCCACTCCCACAAAGCAGGCCACACCTAAAGAAGAGGTTCTAAAACATTTTGAAACCTACCACTGATCTGTTTCTAGTTGTTACTCATAAAAAACTGAGAGGTTCTGATAATACCAAAGGATTATCTGTTCAGCATTTTGCTTTCCACCCCGACTAATAAAATACTTTTTGTAAAGCCTCTGCAATATTTTGTTGTTCTCCTGGCTTTTGCCAGGTTGCCTTGTGGTTTGACAGGTTTTTTGCTGTTTGTTATATAGATAAATTAATATCCCTTGCACTTTGGGAGCACTCTTCCTATAATTACAAAGGCAGCAGTGAATTAGCTTATTTGTTTTTAAAGAAAAGGCTAGATTATGATTCAAGTCAAAGATGATATGAGAAGATGTTGAGTTAAATGCAGGGATGTCATTTATGAGGTCAGCTCCATCAAAAGTCACTCCAGAATTACATATTCACCCCTTGTGAATATACTGACTATACAGGACATGATTCATCTTTATCCTCGATGTACTTGTTACCTTTTTCAGTTTTTTATTTTAAAATATTCAATTTCCAGGGTTTTGAAAAATCAATCATCTTAATAGGAGCTGACAGTATTAATCTGAAGAAGATGGCAGAGAAAGCATGCTTCTCCACACGGTCATTCTCCAATGTTGAGCAGCTTTCTTATATTCAGGAGATATACTTCCTTTTTTTCCAAGAATGCGGGGAGCCTGGCAGTGATGCAAACCTCACAAGATGGGGAAAGGAAGCTGAAATGTTGAGCCTGGGGTTTCTTACTCAACACTGGCATGTTAAAGCTTCTATTAAGTTTTAGCATACAATACATATTATAAGATTTGCTTTGCTTTTTGAAAAGCAAAAGAAAATATTTCTCTGAGTTTTGGTGAGGAAATCTTAAAGATCTGCATACAGCCCTTTGTTCTTGTAGTGTAGATTTTATACACAAAGAAGCACCTATGTAGATCTGTACTGAAGACATTAGTTAATTAGTTTCTTAGTTAGTTAGTTAGTTAGTTAGTTAGTTAGTTAGTTAGTTAGTTCAATTATATCTTTGTTTATTTGTATCCCACCCTTATTATTTTTGCAAATAATTCAAGGTGACAAGCATATCCAAAACATCTTCAGATTTCAGATTTCAGATTTAATTTATTTGTATGCCGCCCTTCTCCGGGAGGGACTCAGGGCGGCGAACAACTCAAAAGGGGAAAGGGGATACAAACACAATACATATAATTAAAATACACAAGAGTCATACGGCCATACAAGTCGAGAGGGGAGGGGAACTCATCAACCCCCGGCCTGCCGGCACAGCCAGGTTTTGACGGCTTTCCGGAAGGCCTGGAGAGGGGTGAGGGTCCGAATCTCTGCGGGGAGTTCATTCCAAAGGATCTTCTTCCTCCTATTTTCCCAAACAACCTTGTGAGGTATGTCAGGTGGAGCGTGTGTGTCTGGGCCAAGGTCACCCAGCTGGCTTTCATGGTGAAGGTGGGACTTGAACTCATGGTCTCTTGCTTTCTAGCCTGGTGTCTTAACTACTAGACCCGTGATGGCAAACCTATGGCACACGTGCCACAGGTGGCAGGCAGAGCCATTTGCTAGGGCATGCAAGGCATTGCCCTGTCAGCTCCAGCATACATGAACGGACTTCTGGTTTGCTCGTAGGGCCAGTTTTTGCCCTCCGGAGCCTTCAGGAGGCTTCCCTAAAGGCCCCGGAGGGCAAAAAAATAACCCTATGAGCAAACCAGAAGTCATTTCCAGTTTGCTTCTTAGGGTTGGTTTTAGCCCTCTAGAGTGTTCAGGAGCCTTCAGGAGGCTTCTGAATGCTCCGGAGGGCGAAAACCGGCCCTATGAGCAAACCGGAAGATCCATTCTGAACTTCCCATTTGCCCATAGGGCCGGTTTTTCGAGGCGGAAAATAGCCTCAAAAGAATGCCGAAGTCAGCTGGCCAGTGTGTGCATGTGCGCTGGAACTGACAGAGCAACGCTTCGCATGCCCTAACAAATGACTCCCGGCCATTTGCTCAATTTGCTCCTGGCCATATGAGCAAACCAGAAGTCCATTTGGTTTGCCTGTAGGGCTGGTTTTTCATGCTCTGGAGGCTTCAGGGAAGTTCTGGAGGGCTTCCAGAGGGGAGGGCAGTGAGGCTGTTTGTGCCCTCCCCAGGCTTCTAGAAAGCTTCTGGAGCCTGGGGAGGGTAAAAAAAAGCATGCAAAAAACATGGGGAGCACTGGTTGCATACACATGCATACACGGGGAGCATGCATGCACGCTGGGGTTGTGCGCACACCCATACACAACCCCTTTCCACTCCCCTCACTTTTGGCAAGCGAGCCAAAAAAGGTTTGGTGAACTGGTTGTTGGAAAAAATCATTAGGGCAGAGAACCAGTTGTTAAATTATTTGAATCCCATCACTGCATATTAGCTCTTTATTGTTTTGTATTGCACTCTACTGTAAAAGCAATAGGGAAGTGACAAGAGACTAATATCTATGCCATGCTGTAATGTACAGAATGTTCTGGGCTGCTTTTATCAGCATAAGGAAATCAAACATGCAGTTTCTTTCAGGAGCGCTAATGGTACACTTGTGGCTTTCTTCTTTTCCAAGATTTTTGGTGGAATATAATGTTAGGTTGTATAGATTCATGTTCTCTCCTGAAAGGCAAAATTTTGGACCATTTTCAAATCTTGAATATAACCTCTGCAGAAGAAACACTCTGACTCTGCTATGTCAAAAACTCTATACTTCTCTCTTGTCTATCTCCATGCTTAATTAACTACTTAACTGATATCTGCATGGTATGACAGCAACCATGTTTTACTAACAAAGGCACGTAACAAACCATATGGATTTAGCCCATTTTCAATGTTCGGAACAGACAGTTTGTATTGTGAGTCAGGCTCTGGGGAAATTTCGCCAAAGGTGATTTTTAAATATGACTTATTCAAAACAGTTCATTTCATAATTAGAAGACCTAATACAATGCAAACAGAAGTAACACTACAAAGATGGGACTCATTGTTAGGCATTTTGGGGTTTCTTCCATTCAGAGAAACAATATGGTATGGGATATAGGGAATATTTTCTAATTAAAAAAAGAAAAAGTATTCCTCGGGGAATGAATAAGCAATAAGCAATAAGACCAATGGAAATGTCAAGCTTCTACCCTTTTCACTTACATTTCAATAATCTGTATTGACAGCATTCAATTCATGTTTATTGCTTGCCTGATTTAGAGCATAATGTTGTATGAGGTACTAGCTAACAATCATAGGAATTCTACAGAAAACCAGTAAATCTCCAATTATTTTTCCTTTGGTATCAAACATGCTAACTGGCCGGTACATTATATGATGGGTGTCGATGATGACAATGGCAAAATTGTGGCTTAAATCTTACTAAGAAGTTATCATAAATTTCTACATTCACATAGACATATTCTATTTAAATGAGACCATTTTATAACCAAAACTATTTGCATTGGTTTCATTCCTATATATAGTCATTACCGGAATATAATTCCTGCTTAGAGCTGGGATTTGAACAAGGGCAAGGAATTGTACTGTGTCAATTTGCCTCAGATCATAATTTGAAATGATAACTCACATTTAGAATCTCTGCCAAATCAATTTCATTAAGTTTCATAGCCTACGTAGTAATAAAGATGATTATTGTCCAACCAAACGCATTCATTTGTCTAATGAAAACATGATTCAATATTTGGGAAATTTTGAGCTACGGGTAACAGTGTTCTTTTCAGGACATGCATATTCAATAAATAGAAAATGTAGAACTGGTGCACTACTAAAAACTATGGATAAAATGCATGCTTCTGTAAACAGATTTCTCAACTGCTACTGAAATCTCTCCATAGCAGATGCTATGCAAAATTGATAAACCTTCTAGTCAGAGTTTATCTGATCCTGATACTTAGTCTGACCAGTATGAGATGGTAGAAATTAGATTTCAGTGGATTGGACTTAACTAAATTACCACATTAATTAAATTGTTTATTTCATTGCTAAACTACTGTACCTTTCCTGAAAACAGCTCAAGGAAATTTGGTCTGACTTCACTGTAAGAACAAGGGATGTGTCTGCATTCCATGTAGACAGTATTTCATGCACAAATCAGGAAATTGTCCATACTTTTTGGTCCAAGAGAGTCCATACCTTGACTGAAACACGTGATTTGTCCACAAATTGATCAGAAACACATATATTCTAATAGAAGTGCTTTGGAATGGGGGATAGTACAAAAGAAGAATCACCAGGAGTGGGATTCAGTCAGTTTGCACCAGTTCGGGCAAACTGGATGTTAATTTTGCATCCAGTTCACTGAACCAGTTGTTGCAAGGACTGGCTGGAGACAGGAGACAGGAGCAAGGGGTGTCTGCTTGCTATACTTAATCTCTTATGCCTCTAATTTGACACAGCAAAAAGCTGGATAAACCTAAATCATCTTCCCAGTATAGACAAGTTGAACTTCTGATAGAGAATAAAGTAGGTGCGATTATTACTTTATGCACCATTATAATAGCAATCTTCATGGTCCAGCTAAGAAATTTTATGCTCCAAATGGTTCACAAAA
This sequence comes from Thamnophis elegans, assembly GCF_009769535.1. Taxonomy (NCBI): domain Eukaryota; kingdom Metazoa; phylum Chordata; class Lepidosauria; order Squamata; family Natricidae; genus Thamnophis; species Thamnophis elegans. The sequence continues at coordinate 61,188,147 of NC_045549.1, forward strand.
ATATAACAGTGAACCAATTATGATTTATCTCCTAGCAGCATTCAGCATCCTATATTCATTGTCAACCACATTTGAAAATTCTATGCCAATACAATGTCAATGGACACACAAACAGACAAACACACATACACACTTTGATCCCTAATCCTGCTTTGTCCACAAAATATACATTAATATCTATGTCTATAGATGTTAATATCAAAGGATGAATCATAAAAAGTCAATTCAAGACTGCCAAAAACTGTGCTTATGCTATTTAGAATAAAAATAATAGTGTGGTCACGTGCACCGTCGCCCGCTCCTCTTCTGCTTTCCGGTACTCCAGTGTGCACATGCGCATGTTCTGGTTCGTGGCATGACAAAACCGCGCTCGACTAAAGCGCGCCCGATTAAACTGCGTCGCTGACGTCATCAACAGGGCGACAACAGCAAGTGCGGAGAAAGAAGGGCGCTTTAAATAGCGCTTTGAAAGCAAGCCGATTCAAGTTAAGGTAAGGGTTAGGTTTAGGGTTAGGTTAAGGGTTAGGGTTAGGTTTAGGGTTAGGTTAAGGGTTAGGATTAGGGTTAGGGTTAGGTTAAGGGTTAGGTTTAGGGTTAGGTTTAGCGTTAGGTTAAGGGTTAGGTTTAGGGTTAGGTTTAGGATTAGGTTTAGGGGGTTAGGTTTAGGGGTTAATTTTAGGTTTAGTGTTTACAGCGTGCTTCTGTCTCCGTGCTGTTGTCGCCCTGTGATGACGTCAGCTACGCGGTTTTGTCGAGCGCGCTTTAGTCGAACGCGGTTTGTGGTGAAACCATTCTGGTTTGGGCACTCAATGCCGAAAAGGTTCCCCATCACTGCTATATACTATTAAAACTCTTGTCATGACTTTTCATTGGGTAAAACAGTGTATCATGCAGAAACAATTTCTGAAGCAAGGTGCCCCAAATGGACTAACGTATACAATGTGTACAAGGACCCAGGACTCCTGAAAGAATGAAATTTGGGGAAATTGTGACTGCTGGCTTGCTGGACTTCAGCTGCAGTCACACAATCTTCATTTTCAATGTTCAATTATGGTTTCCCAGTCAGTTTTCCCTTGTTCTGTCTCCCACCCAGCAGCAGCCACTGCTGGGAAGAGAACAGAAGAGAAAGGAAGGGAAGAACAAAGGAGTAAGGAACTGAGAGGCAGAAATCCCAAGCATCTTTTCTGGTTCATGCCACCCATCCCCCTTCATGCAAGCCATCTTGACCTGCACTGCCCTACATGTGCCTACCCTGATCCATGCTCTTTTTTTAACATCCACACACATTCTCCATGACTCACTCCACACCATTCTTGCCTTGCAAATGAGCAGAGGATCAGATGCACTCAATGCATATTTCAAGGGAAAATCAGCAGAAATTTGTGGGTCAGTGAGCCAGATCAAGAGAGCCTGTCATTTGAGAATAGAACAAAACATATGTTAAAATATTAAAGTTATAGGGAGAGAATATCCTTTCCATTGGAGTGATGCCACCTCAGATACAAGGTATGAGTTAGTTATAATTTTTTGAAAATGGATGGATTAAAACTTTGGGGTCATCATTGGCTGAGGAGGCTGCCATTCATTTGAAGTTACATGAAGAACTACATGAAGCTACACAGTTTATCACAAAAATTAGCAAAGGTCACCAAAAGTAATCTGAGAGACTTTGGATTATGCAATACATGTGTTGAAAAATGGTATCAGCACATCCAAGCACATTAAAAGTAAAACTGTTTGATATTAGAATATGACGTGACCCGACAAATGCGCGCCCACAAAAGCGCGATTACGGTTAAGATAAGGGTTAGGGTTAGGGTTAGGGTTAGGGTTAGGGTTAGGGTTAGGGTTAGGGTTAGGGTTATTACATTGTTTTTGCGTTGTTGATGGCACACTTTTGTCGACACACTGTTGTTGGCGCGCTGTTGTGGGCGCAATTTCGACATCGCGGTTTTCTCACCACGGTTTTGTCAGCGCGCATTTGTCGTGCTCACATTTGTCGGTGAACCAGAATATGATACCCAACTTGAACAAACCTGGTTTGATATGACATACACAAAAGGTTAGAAACGTCACTTGGACCAGATGGGTATTGAATTGATGATTAATTACATGGGCTATATATGTGGTTCCAGTAGCTATTAAAAAGGAATACCCAGGATTTTTGTATATTTAAAAGCTGCCATTAATCCACTATTACAAGATAAATTATATATCTGCCTGGAACTGAGGTCATTTTTTGGTAACCTTACCAAGAAACATTTTAATAAAATAGGTCTATTTACTTATGGAAATGGAACAGATTTTTATGGTATTTCTCATAATAAATGCACACAAAAAGTTATAACATGATAATAGGCTTTGGAATAGATTCAACAAAGTGCTTTGGCAGACAGTCATAGACTAAGTGCTGTGAGGCTATCTGGGCACATAGTGTTATTTAGGGGACTGAAATATATTTGATGTAATTGATGAGATATATTTTCAAAATCCCAAGAAAGCATTGTGCAGAATAAGAGACTATTGTTTCCAGCATGAAGAAACGAACACATACTTCTTTAAATAAAGTACTATATCAATGCCCAAAACATACACAAAAGCCATAAACTCTATGCACCTATCCAAATTACTGTGGTCCCAATGCATATTATTGGACTTGATTTGTATCTTGGGTTGGTTGAGACATGATGTGATTTTGGAGGCCATTGCCATCAGTCCATTACCATAGTTAGATAACTTTATTACTGCTTTTTGGCTGTCTGGTGCCACCACCACTCCTTCTACAGTAAGATAACGCTGTTAGATCAGCCTAGCCCAACCCAACCCAACCAAGCCTATACTGGTGGACCTGATTGGATCCCAGACGGTACTTGGGGTTTTCCCCGAATGGGTAATGCACAGTTTGTCTAACATCCTAGTTGCAGCCTGAATGGACATGCAGTATGGATCTTAGACTGGATTCCCCCTGTGGTCTCTGTTCCGACCCCCCCCTCGTCCTACACCAAAGCACACCGAGACAAAGATACTTCAAGGATTTATTAACACACAAACAAGACCTTGGCAGCAATCCAGCACAGTCCAGACCTTGGCAGCAATTCAGCACAGACTAGATGTTGGCAGCAATCCAGCACAGACTAAGATTGGCAGCAATCCAGCCTGCCAAGCTAGCCATGCGAGTTCTCCAGCTCTAGTGAATACATTGACTTCTGCAACGAGCGTGTGCACAATCATTCCTTTTATAGTCTTGAGAGGAAACTAATTACCACTAGCTGAGTGCAATTATCTCCTGTAACTGCATAACTGTTCCTTATGCCTATTAGCTCTCTGTTGCTGGTCATCCAGGACCAACTCCCTTGTCTCCTCCCCAATGCTCCAATGCATGATGTCAGGATCACACTCCCTTGTCTCCTCCCCACTGGTCCAAGGCTCAAGCGCCTCCTGGTGGCCAACCAGCCTCTCTGTGCCCTGCTTGGAGTCAGAACCCTGCCCAAGGTCCTCCACATCCTCCAGAGCTGACTCATTGGGCCCCTCGCTGTCGGAGTCTGGTAGCAGCTCCAATGGCTCCTGCTGGGCCACAACAGGTCTCTAACCCTATGCCAATCCCAGGATACATCTTGTTCTCTGACGTGCTCTAGGAGATGAAGCACAGGAAGAGAGGCATGGTGCATAGTTGAGGAAGAGGAAGAGTGAATCTGACTGAGCACAAATAAAAATGTATATTAGAGATTACTTCATGGTGACAAGGGTGGCACAATATCATTTCACCCTTTTATTGTGCTGCTGATACCCATTGAAAGATGCTGTGGCAAGAGGTAGGCTACAGGACTATCGGCAGAGTGAATTTGAGGAGCAATCTTAAAAATGCAGTCACAGATTTGCTTAGAGTTGGATTCCAACTGAACAAATCAAGCTGAGATGCCCAAGACAAGACCTTGTGAGGCTGATTCAGCCTTCCATCCTTCTGAGGTCAGTAAAATGAGGATTATTGGGCTCAATATGCTGCCTTTGTAAACTGCTTAGAGAGGGCTTTAAAGCACTGTGAAATGGTATATAAGTCTAAGTGCTATCGCTACTTGGAGTGATTTTGATTATGTGATTCTTTAGACTGTGGGCAGTCCTCCATTTTGTAAGCTTAGCCATCTGATTATTATTATATCCAGGTTCCATATATCTGTGTTTTCCCAAAAATAAAACCAGGTCTTATATTAATTTTGGCTTTCATTAGGGCTTATTTTTGGATTGGCTATGATTTTTCGAGGAAATACGGTACTAAAATGCATCCATCTGCTGACAATCTTAACTGGGGCTTATTTTGGGGGTAGGGTTTATATTACAAGCATCCCAAAAAACCATGCTAGGGCTTATTTTCCAGATATGTCTTATTTTTGGGGAAACATGGTATGTTAAAGCTGCCTGGGAAATGACCTGTGACTGGGTCCATGTAGTGATACTGGCTACTTTAATGCGGGGATGGTGCCCTCAGGCTTGAAGGACCCCTTTTCTTAAGGGGGAGACCCAGGGTCCTAGGCCACTGTCAGGGCAGCCTCCACCTCTAACCAAGAAAGAAACCACTCAACTCCATTTTTCAGAATTAAGAGTACTTTTACTGGTTATGAGAAGATAGCAGCTAAGCAAAGCAAGATCTGAGGCAAAAGCACGTGAAATCATACATATCAATATGTGACCCAAACTCCCTCCCCCTGGTAACCCCATCCCATAGTCCAATCCGCACACCCCTCAGGTGTCATGAGGGTTCCATCTTTGAAAAGCATCATCAGGTTGGTATGCCAGACAGTTGGCCTTGGTGGGCAAATCCACTATCTGCAGCATGCACAGTAGATGGTGAGAACAAAACTCCCTTTTTACAATCACTCCAGTACTTAAAACTTCCCCTCCCAAATATCATCCCCCCCCCACGTTTCAATGACAGCCGAAAGCAAGTAGCAAAGCAGAGGCTAACAACCACTAACCATCCAGTCTACAAACTTTCCTTGTTAGAAAATGTGATAGAATAGTTGGGTTGATCCGCCAGGATATTCTGGAGGAAGCTTATGTTTAGAGCTTTTTTCAGTTGGCTTCAGCTTGGAATTTACTACAAAGAGAGCATTTGTGAAACCTGTTGACAATCGGTGGCAGTGCTGGAATGGAGGTTTTGTGTCTATCCTACTGCTCTTTGAACTCCTGGTGGCTTTTAATAATGTTGATCACGGAATCCTTTTGGACTGCCTTTGGGGATTAATAGCAATAGCACTTAGGCTTATATACTGCTTCACAGTTCTTTACAGCCCTCTCTAAGCAGTTTACAGAGTCAGCATATTGCCCCCAGCAATCTGGGTTGTCATTTTACCCACCTCAGAAGGATGGTAAGCTGAGTCAACCTTGAGCCTGGTGAGATTTGAACTGCCAAACTGCTGGCAGCCAGTGATCAGCAGAAGTAGCCTGCAGTACTGCCCTCTAACCTCTGTGCCACCACGACTCTTAAGCATAAGAGAACACTGTTTTCTGGTGGTTCTCCTCCTCTCATTAAGTTTTTGGTCACTGACCAATGCTATTTGATTCCACAAAACAAATCCTGGTTCAAACTAGTAGAATTGTGTTAAGGACATCTAGAGATGTAATTATACATAACAAATACTGTTTCCTTTGCCTTAGGCAAGTAAGTTAGATGTTGGAGCTTGTTCAGCATGCATTTCTTTTAGCATTATCTGTATTCCTTTCTCTTATTTACTTCAAGGTGTTGCAACTGTGCTAGTGAAGCACTGTCTCCCTTTTTATACATGTTTCATATAACTACAAATAAAGAGAAAACAGGCTTCAATCTCATAGTTGCAGTTTCCATCATGATATTTTTTTGGCATCCTTTCCTCTGTAAATACTTGTGTACTCAACAATTTATTTTGTTTTTGTAAACATTAAACATGCAAATAAAATGAGGAGGGATGTTGAGGAAGTATAATTAATTTGTTTTCTTTAACATTTTTATGCTCCCTCAATGTTGGTGACTAAATATGTATAAAATGCTCTCAAATTTTAAAGATCTTCCAGGGGGGAGTAACTATTTGAGCAGAAAGTTTCACTGAATACAATATGCTGTACAAGATGAGCTGTTATCATTTATTTTTTTCTTAATATAACTACTACAAAAAGATCTACAATTTGGTAAACTTTTGCATTTATTGCAAATGGATTTACCTTTCTGTTGATTTATTAAACATTCAGCAGTACAGCATTGTCTCTATGATGTAAGTCTATTCATTTTACCATAAGGGCACTTCATGAGCCCTTATGTTCTGTATTATTAGTGTACAGAGGAATATGTAAAATTGCTAAATAGAATGCATGCATGACAACTATTTATAGTAATGACAGAACCTTCAGAGGATCTTTCTAGGACAATGAACATTATTGGTTAATTGTTAGCTGACCTCTTTCAAGTCTTAAGGTTAATAAGGTTCTTGGAAATGTAGACAGAGATTTTTTTATTAGCAGTCTAGTATAAACATGTTTTTGTCTACCAAGCCAGAAATTTCTTATCTGGTCAGTCCTAGTGACATTTAGGCTAAAATAATGCAGCTACTCAGCTAACCTCTTTCATTGATATGCATACAGAAAAGCATATTGTACTTTATAAAATTGTCATGCTGGGTTGCTTTGAACCTCATCATCCAGTTTGAAAGTGAGGACCATTCTGTTGAATGAAATTAGCAGGATTCCCAGAAAATGAAAGGGCATTATGCCTCTTAAACAATTTTGTAATTGTATATTTTGAATCTATTCAAAAACTGTGACATTGCAAATAGTAGTTTTAATTTTGGAGAAAATTTTGGAAAATTTTCTATAAATTTTGGAGAAAATGTTTATAAATTTTGGAAAAAAATATATAAAATGGATCAAGTTGATTTATATTTCACAGAGGGCATAAATAATGATTAATGATGATTTAACTTAACGTGGGAAGAAAAAGGGAACAAGACAATCATCCCCATTTTTGCTTCTCTTAGTTTTTGAAATATTGAATGGAAACATAAGGCAATAAGAATGATGAGAGGGTTGTATCCATAAAGAATAAAAAATAAACCATATAAATTAACAACTTTAGCAGATGTTTCGATTCTGGTTTTGGCAGACCTTTTAAAGGGAATTGAACTATTAGCAGAAAATATTGGGGCATTAGAAGGTTTCAGTGGACAAAAGAGATGTTAACAAAAACATAAAGATACAAGATTAAACAGAATTGATAAATAAAATGAATTTTAAGATTGAGAAGAAAGTAAAATACTGACTAAAGCTATGATAAACAGACATGGAATGAAGTTGAAATAGGTATATTAATATGAGATAAATTAGAATTATCATTGTTTGATAGAACATTATTTTTATTTCAGACAATATATGTTCTACTAATTAAACCACCATTTAAAGTGTGGCAGAAGGATATATCTAAATGTGTATTTGTGGTGGTGGGGGTGGGTGGGTGTTAAATATAGGGAACTACAAAATGCAAGGAATAGAGGGGAATTGGGTCTACCAGATTTTAAATTATATTTTGATGGCTTCTGTCTAGCTTCAATGAAAGAGTGGATGTTGTTTAGAAATAGAAGGTCGTTGGAGTTAGAAGGACATGATCTGAGATTTTGATAGCATGGATATTTATGATATGTCAAAATGTTGTATTAATGTACATTTTAAGAAACTTTATGTTAGGCGGGGTTTTCTTAAAATATGGAATATGGCGGCTTTCTCGCACACAGGGAAGGGGAGGAGGGCGGTGGCGGCAGCTGTTTCACTAACCCCGCGCAGGTTACTAATTCCTGGTTACTCACCAGTGAAGCAGCAAAACAAAGCAAACGGCCATGAAGGTGAAATGAAATGGAGACTCCTGCGACTCATGCGGCATGCTAAGTGGACTCCAGCCAATCAGTGAGCGGCAAGCTGGGCTGGCTTAGATTTTTAGAAATAGATGGGGGAACTAACGAGCGAGCTAGCGGCAGCTGATGGGCAGGGGAGTGAGCGAGCCCCAAAATGAAGCAGGGTTTTTCTAGAATGGCCCGGGACGCGGGAAAAATTATGAAAAGGCATGCCTGTCCCGCCAGATGCGGGATGTCTGGTCACCTTAGCAATGGCTGTAAAGGTAAACCAGTTCCAAGCACCTAAAAGGCAATCATTGCCTGTGTGAAGGATGGTAGAGGTGTCATGGCTTCAAAATTGGGTCATGAGAACTTTTGGGGATGATCTGTTGTAACTTCAAAATGTTGGTAAATGAGCAATCTTTAGTCAACAACTATATGTAACCTGTAACTTTGTTATACAATTGCCAAAATAATAGGATAAAGATAATGAGGGGAACAGTATATATTTTCAGAACAAGCATAGGAATAGGAATAAGTACAATGAAAAAATATGAACCCTAAACCCAGTTCATACCCTAGAAGGAAATTTACCAATTTATCAAAGTAAATCAATCCAGAACATTGCACCATGCAGCGATGTCATAAAAACAAATCAGATAATAGCTATGTAGAATAAAGGTAAGCATAATATAACAAAAGACTAAAATAGGTTGACTACACTAGTTGTATTTAAAGTTAACTTCAAAATAGAATAGTCCAAAAGTTCAGAAACATCCAGTTTCTGATCATGATGTAATAGAAGAATGCCTGTAACTAAGACTTGTGATGTTTTGAAAATTTCTCTTCACAGCCTCCACTGTAGCTCATCTAATCACTCTTCGTTTCCCAGCTCCTCATCCCAATGGGCACATGGATAGACAAGAAAAGATGGGAAGGGAAGGTGACTAACTACATCTTGTGCCTGTAAGATAAGACAATGATGGTTAGGCTAAATTAGAAAAATATGTGCTGTCCTCCCCTTATATTTGGTTTACTCCCACTTCGAGGTTCGAGGTTCATTTTATTTATATGCCGCCCTATTTCCAGCGGGACTCAGGGCGGCGCACAAACCCAAGGAGGGGAAGGGAAACACAAAAACTACAACAAAAAGTACAGAGCATTTAAAACAACCAACAGCCACATGATTCGAGAGGGGAAGGGAACTCATCGACCCCAGGCCTGCCGACACAGCCAGGTTTGAACGGCTTTTTGGAAGGCCTGGAGAGAGGTGAGGGTCCGAATTCTGCAGGGAGCTCGTTCGAAAGGGCCGGAGCCGCCACAGAGAAGGCCCTCCCCCGGGTAGTGGCCAGATGACATTGGCTAGTAGATGGAACCCAGAGGAGGCCTAATCTGTGTGATCTAATGGGTCTTTGGGAGGTAATTGGCAGCAGGCAGTCTCTCACTTATTGTATGGATTAAAAAGTACTCCAAAACTCCTGATAGTGCATCAAAATATCTATAGCTGCTTATTAAAGTTTTCAAAACAAACCATATCTCAAAAATTTATTATCAAACCCAGCATATAAACTCTAAAAATTCACAACATTGGTGATGGTGGTGGTGGTGGTGATGGTAGTGATAATAGTCCTTATTATTATACTCCTAATAAAATGAGACAATGCTGCCCCAAATAATTATTTTGATGATAATAATTTGGCATGTTTTCAAATACAGCCATTTGTCTAGACTATGTTTCCTTATTTCTTCTTAATATGATTTTGGATGTTGAATGTAGCTTCTAACTCAAAATATGTGCTTGCTTATGTTAAAACAAATTAGACACCAATAATGATTCCTTATTAGTGGTGCATGGAAATAGCCTGAGCTTCAAAGCAATAATCTGTTTATAATGAGTACACAAGATACAATAAGCCATTTGGGGGATTCCAAAGCATATTTTATACCTCATAATTTTGTGGAGAGAAAAGTTAGAAATAAGCACATCAATAGGTCTTCTTTTCAGGCAGCAATTTTACTCCAGCCTGACCTGTAGAGACACAATGGCTAACTCAAACGATTTGGGGAAACAAGCAACAAACACTAGAAACACAAACCTCATTCTGATATGTTGATCAAACACAGGAATATCTTCATACAGTGTATCATGTTGATTATGCAAATAAATAAAGCTTTTGCTAGATGGGGAATACAAACAATATAAAGAAACAATGCAGGAAGCTCAACATTATAAGCTACTCAACAAAGGTCAGCCCAACAAATAAATAAAGGTACAAATTATGATATTAAATTCAAAGTGGAGAAGAACAACACGAACCAAAAGTCTGAGGCCCTTGCTCCAAAAATTTGGATATTCAGTATGTTGTAGCCTCGTAAGTCCTCGGACTTACGAATGACAGCTCGGCAGCAGCCAGGCGCGTCTTAGCCAATCAGACGCGCCTGCCGGTTGCAGGGCTGTCATACGCGAGTCTATTGGCTCAACCATTTGACAGCCGAGTATAAAAGGCTGTCAGATGGAGGAGAGGTGCCGGTCTACTCACAGTTGATGTTCATTCTATCTTGCTTGTAATAAATCGTTGAAAGGTTACCTCAGACGCCTCCTCGTCATTTCTGCCGCCGATCTAACACAGTAGTTTACCATTGACCACAAAGGCTGAAATTTAAATGCCCAGGTAATTTATTATTGGCACGTTTGAACTATATAGCCTAGAAACAGGTAGTATACATGGACCTTTGTAGCCTCACAGGTAAACTACATATAGAATAAAATTCAGCAGATATGCATGGAGATATAACTTGTTGAAATTATGTAAATTTAGATCTTCAGGGTTTTTTTTGGGGGGGGGAGTTGTTTCTGTCTTTAGAAATGATAAAGACACCCATAACAGTGGCTTCTTCTTTATGGGAAGCCAAAGAGGCTGAAGATTGCTAAAGAGATTATTGCACAACGAAAGAGATCCTTATCTCTTAACTAAAGTAAGAGCAAGCATCCCTCACCATATCTACCAGACTTTTTTCTTCTCTTTGGGAAAAAAAAAGGTGAAACCAGTTTTCTCCAGCAGTCAAAATTAGAGTGATTGGGAAAAAAGGAACAAGAAACTTTTCTACAACTGGTTTAAAACCTTGAGGTTCTGCACAATGTGTCTGAAAGAAACTATTTCTTAAGAGGATAAGGAACCATATTTACTGTAGAAGTTCTTCCATAATAAACAAACCACAAAGGAAATGGGATGCTGTTATCTGCAAGATTCTGGTGGGGAAAGCCATTGGGGTCTTGCTATGTTCTTGATATGTTCTTGGTAAATGGGATTTTGAAATTATTTTTAGAAGTATCTGAAAAAAGTTGCAGAAACTTAAAAAGTCACATTAGCTTTAAGGAATCAACTCCTAAAGCAGTGTCAACAGTTTTCCAGCTCATGCATAAACCCTGAGAAAATATGGACTTGTTATCATAAATATCAGGGAGGTGCTGCATTTACATGAGCTGTAAAACATTGTTTTGGATAATTTTTAAAGTTGCATAGCTCTATTAGGTAGCACATTTTATCCACCCATCCACAGACATAAATGTTATTTATCATCGCCAGAGCTCAGAATCTTTATGAGACATCAGTATAAAAGGAAAGAAAAAAGGAAAGAAAAATGACCTTGATTCTTTTTTCCTCCCTGAGCATCTTTAGGAAAACTACAGCTTAAATAAAAACACATTCAAGAGAATAATATCTATTGCTATTGATATAATGGGTATGTAAAACATTGCCATAAATAGAAGAGGACATTCAGAGAAGGATATAAAGGTTAAAGATATCATCGATTTAGATAGCAGAACAAAAGAATGTAATTATGTTTCTGGGTGGTGAGTTTCCTAACTGGAAGAATTTTTTAACATATTAGAAAAGTAAAAGTGGGGGGAGGGGAGTTTAAGATCTTAAAGATTCTTCAGGAAATATTAATGAGCACCTGCTAGAAATGGCCCACATTTATGGCAGAATGCACAGCTCTGCCACTGCATTCTCTGTCCCATCTCAAATTATTTCCAGCACTTTAAATCTAAACCACTTTTTCCTCATTTTTGTCCTCGGCATCAGAAGAGTAGAAAAACATTTTCAGTATATGTTTAAGGGTCTGGAGGTCCAGCCAATAATTGCTCACGCAGAGCTAGACATTAACTGGTTATAGAAAATGCAACAGCCCAGCTTTAAATTTGCCAGTTTATAAATGTATTCCCTCATCCTGACCCAGTTTTCATCATTCTATGAAATAACAAGCAGTTATTTTTCCTTTCTTTATATAAAGAATGGAAGTGCCTAACCTCCTTCTTTTCCACGACACCTAGAATTTAGGCAGTTAACTACATATATTTCTGTATATATATATTTTAGTTTGCAAAATGAAATAAAACACTTACATGAAACCAAGTATAAGTGAACGTTCTATTCTGAAAAAAAGATCATTAAATGCAATGAAAACCCCTTTCTATCATCATGGCTTCAAATCAGAAATTTAAAATCCAGTTAAAATCTAGTCGTATGGTATTTGTTGTGGATTGCCATGCTAATCAATAACAAGGAAAAGAAGAAATCAACAGCTTAATGGCAAGAAAAGAGAGAAGCAGGAATTGAGCACGAAGGTTTATAGCATAGACTTAATAGTTTAGATTTAACTATTATAAATAAGAATATTTATAGCCTTTGATAGTATAGGTTTTCCATTCATAATTAGTTACATTGAAACTAGTAGGAAGTCTATTGAAGAATTTCTCAGCTGCAGATTTCTGTAGAAGAATGCCAAACTGAAGATGGCTCTGCATAAGCAAAGTTGCTGTAAAGAACAGGAATAACAATTGGCTCAATATGCAGAATGGCTCTTTTAACTGTCTCTGGACAAAGAGAGGATGTGAAACCACCAAGCTGGGCTTTATACCTTTGTTTCTCATGAGGAGAATGCAAGGCAACAGTGGAAGAACTAGAATTGTATTTGCAATACTTGCTCCAGAAGAAACCTTCCAAATGGCACTAAATTCTTACTTCTTTTGCTAACAACTTTTTGGACATCAAAACTACTTTAAAGGGGTTAGACATCTTCAAAATGACAGGGATCAAAACACTGGGTGGATGACTTCAATGCTTGAAATTTTTGACTTTGGATATAAAGATTTTGAAAGTAATTCTAAAAAAAATAAATGCATTTTTGTGGGGAAGAAAAAAAATATTATCAATATTGAAGGCATAGTAAGAACCATTACAAGAAAAGTAATTGTTATATAAGATAAGTAAGATAAGAAAAATCATTGGTACCTAGAATTACTGATGTCAGTTTTGTTATTTGTTCTTAGGTACAGTCTATTCCTAGAGGAAACTGTTATAGAAAAAAAAATCGCAACAAAATCTATTTGAGAACATGAACACAAATTTGGACATTGGACATAAAAAGTTTGTATGAGACTTTAAAAAATAAGAAAGAAATAAGAATGTCAATTCCAGAGAATAATTATAATGATTTCTTCATGTTTGACATACCAAAGATTTTTTTTTCAAAATTTTGAAAGAATTTGAGACAAGGATCAACAATAATCTGAATGAATTAAAGAGCAAGATTGTTTTATGCAAAAAGAAGGGATATGATGTTGGTTTATTTGATCAGGGTTAAATAGGACATACTATTTTGGATGATTTTTTTAATAAACTTTCTGACAACTGAACAGGAAAAATTATGCTTATAAGTTAACACGATATTAACTATAATTATATTTGCTTACAGTTAACAAGATGTTTAAGCCTTTTTTTCTCTGAAAACTTCCTTTGGGTATTTTAGTCTGACAGCATTTACATTGATTTAGAATGTATTGTATTAGAATTGTATTTTCATTTAAGCTAAGGGATCTTTGAAAGCTTGCTCTCTTTAAAATAGATCCCAACACCTTTTTGTCATGTTTAATTTTAGCCTGTTGTTTATATTAGGATACTAGTCCACTTAAAGCCTTCGAAAGGTGAGTGTGCTTTAGTTAAGAGTTGAGATAAAGCATGCTAAGTTTGTTAATTGATATTATTTTAGCAGCCTGTTTGGATTTTTTTTATTGAAACTGAAAGGAGATATTATTTATTAGACTTGCCTATAGCTAAGAGTTGAGTTATGGATTATTTTATATCTGTTAATTAAAAGGAGGCAAAAAGAGAATGAATTTTTTACATGTTTTTCTTTCTTTCTTACATCTTTAATTTGTTCATTTCTCTTTTCTTTTCTTTGTGTATTTTGCTTTACTATTTTGTATTATCTAATACTAATCATCTTTTAATATTTTAATTGAAACTATTAACATTTTAAGAATTGATCAGTTGCAACATGTAAAGAATAAAACCTAACTTATTATGAAAAGTTATGAAAAGAGAAAATAAAAATCTTTGACCAGGATTAATAAAATAATATTTATAGATGTAAATTCAGGGCTGGTGTTTAATGGGAAAGTATATGTCAACCCTTAAGTGATGTTAAATACCTAATAAATACTTAAATCCTCTGCTCTGGAATGAATGCTTATATGATTATCAAGGGTGCAGATTATAAAGTTCAGGAGAAACAAATTTTGCACCACAGATGTATGACAGGCTATTCAACTTACCAATTTATTGGGTCCTACCATATGGTACCTTAAGGGACCTATACCTATAGTGGACCTATAGTGGACCTATAGTGGCTCAGTGGCTAAGACACTGAGCTCGTCAATCAGAAGGTTGGCAGTTCATTGGTTCAAATCCCTAGCGCCGCATAATGGAGTGAGCTCCCATTACCTGTCCCAGCTTCTGCCAACCTAGCAGTTTGAAAGCACATAAAAATGCAAGTAGAAAAATAGGAACAACATTAGGTGGGAAGGTAACAGCGTTCCGTGCACCGTCAGCATTTAGTCATTCCAATCACATGACCACAGAGACATCTTCAGACAGCGCTGATTCTTCAGCTTTGAAACGGAGATGAGCACCACCTCCTAGAGTCAGGAACGACTAGCACATATGTGCAAGGGGAACCTTTACCTAAGATGAAAAGATGATGTAAAGTCATAGAATCGAGGTCAAAGTCATGTTATTGAGTTCAAAGAATATCTTAAATGTGTGTGTGTGTGCATGTGTGTGTGTTGTTTGTTTGTTTCACATGCTCTGTAGCATCAAAACAAAAACAAAATATAATTTCAGAATCTGATGGCAACTACCTAGTATATTATGCATAGTCAATCGCAGTCCTGTAGTATCTTTGGGAAAATAAACAAGTGCATATGATGAAAAATTATTTAATTATAAATATGTTATAAATATTTAATATATTACTGTATCATTATTATTAATAAATCTCAAAATGGGAGGAAAGCCTGAATTGTACCAAATGCAATTCAAGCTAACATTCATTTGTTGGCCATACAGTTTTTTCCCCCCTTTTAGCTGTTTTTTATGCCCTTAAGCACATATAGAAATATATCTGGAAAGTGAGCTATGTACTTTGAACATTATTCTTCCATTTGGGCATTTGCTCTCGTAGTTTTTTCCAACTGCTTTTTGGTTAGACTGCATCTATTTCATATTCTTTGATGAGATGAAAGAAGATGTAAAAAGGGAACTAGATATAGATTTTCACTTTCTTTTCATCAACATAAGCACTGAAGTCTACCAAGGACTAAAGAGGAGAGACATAAATAGCATTATAAAAACACAAGTATGAGATGAATTTTCTCTGCTGACTTCCTATTCCAAAGAATTTAGATTACCTTGTAACATATCTGTCCTAGCATTCTGGTAACATTTTGAAGAGTCTATAGATTGATTTTTGTGGTCCTATTCTTTCTAGTTTGTTCTTCCTAAACCCACCACCACTATCACAAGTTCAGTTAACAAATAACAGTCTTTAATGATGGCCTTGGATGTTTTGGGATCTGATCTTTTTTAAATAGGAAAGAGAGAAAAAGAAATGAACTGGGAGTGCTTCGTATTTAATTTAAGTTGTCAAAAAATAAAAAATAAATGCTTTTAGTTGGGGGAATAATTTTGAGCCATATCTTTATTTCAGTACAGCAAACTATAAACCTAACGAAGTTATTCCGTAATCCAATTCAGAGTAATATAATATGTATTTTCAATTGAACAGTTATTTCAAGGGATAGTTTGCAATACAACTGATGCATTTGACCAAGATAAACCATTAATAACAGTCAGCAAACTGACCAATGCAGTGAAAATAGAAAGTGGATCAGATCAGGCTGTTATGTAATAAAATGCCTCTTATCTGGTGCAGCAAAATAACTCCTGTTTGATTTACCTGGCCAAAAATAATACAAAAGGTTAAAGTTTGCTTGTTTAAAAGATTTATATGGCCACCAATGTGACTCCAGGTGGCTCACAACAACAGCACAGATTCAGAGCTGATTTCAATTTTTTTTCTTTACAAGAATAAATTACATTACAGTTGAGTCATTTTTGTGGCATGGAAATATGTAGTAGTACAATTGATATATTTGCATATGCTATTTTGAAACCTTCTCAACACAAAATGCTTCTTCTCTGAATTATACTCCCCTGCCTAACATGGCTGATAGCAGATAGGGAATAGTAGCAAAGGAGCTGAGGACTTATTGCTTTCTGGAAAATGAACAAGATATTGCAAAAATCACGAAGTATGGCTTTGCCAGTAATATGACATTTCTGATTTAAAAAATTATAAAGTGTATCCATCCATCCATCCATCCATCCATCCATCCATCCATCCATCCATATCTATCTATCTATCTATCTATCTATCTATCTATCTATCTATCTATCTATCTATCATCTATCTATCTATGGCTGTGTGAGTGTGTGTGTGTGTGTATGTGTGTATCTAAATGGTACCTGAATAACCTTGGAAAGTCTTCCAACCTCATTCCTATAGTCTGGCAAATGTTGAATGTTGAATGTTTATTTTATTTATATGCCGCCCTTTTCCCTGAAGGGGACTCAGGGCGGCTCACAACTCAAACCAGGGAAGGGGGATACAAACAAAAATTAAAAACAACACAAAACAATACATAATTTAAAACACACAACAGTCATACCATTCGAGACGGGGGCAACAGTTCTTTAGCCCCAGGCCTGTCAGAACAGCCAGGTTTTAAGGGCTTTGCGGAAGGCCTGGAGGGTGGTGAGGGTTTGAATCTCCACGGGGAGTTCATTCCAGAGGGTCGGAGCAGCCACAGAGAAGGCTCTCCTCCGGGTAGTGGCCAGTCGACACTGGCTGGCGGATGGAATTCGGAGGAGGCCTAATCTGTGGGATCTAATCGGTCTAGTAGAGGTAATTGGCAGCAGGCGGTCTCTCAAGTACCCAGGTCCAATACCATAAAGGGCTTTATAAGTGACGACTAGCGCCTTGAAGCGTATCCGGAGACCAATAGGCAGCCAGTGCAGCTCGCGGAGGATAGGTGTTACATGGGTGAACCGAGGTGCACCCACGATCGCTCGCGCAGCTGCATTCTGGACCAGCTGAAGTCGCTGAATGCTCTTCAAGGGCTGCCCCATGTAGAGCACGTTGCAGTAGTCCAGTCTAGAGGTCACAAGGGTGCGAGTGACTGTTGTGAGGGCCTCCCGGTTCAGGTAGGGATGCAACTGGTGCACCAGGCGAACCTGGGCAAATGCCCCCCTGGTCACAGCCGACAAGTTTTCAAAAGTCAGCTGTGGGTCCAGGAGGACTTCCAAATTGCGAACCCTGTCTGAGGGGCGTACTGTTTGACCCCCCAGCCTGAGAGATGGAACACTTGGCCAATTAGTAGGAGGGAAACACACCAGCCACTCGGTCTTATCTGGATTGAGTACAAGCTTGTTAGTCATGCTCACTTGAGCATAAAGTGTGCATCTATCTATTGGAGTTTAATTTCCATTAATAAAAAATGTGACATGCTGCACAATTTCCTAAAATGCATTTCTACTCCCATATTTGAACAGAACTCCTTGACATGGAGAAGCTGAAACACTTCTTTCATTTGGCAAGTGGAATACTTCTACCCTGGGTGGTACATCTGCCTAAGTTCTTTCAATGAAGCACATTTCTCCTATTATGAAAAACAACTGAATTAACATGCACAGACGGATTTCCCACAAAACAACTACTATTGCTCTGAGCCAAATCCTGCCCATTCCAATCTTCAAAGAATAGGTTGGCTCACTGCCTCTCCTAGCAGCTGTAGAATTGTGCTTTAATGTAAAACTTTAACCATCCCATTTGTGCTATTTAAATGGAAGAACTATCTTACCCTTTTTCCAATCTATCCCCATCATACTTTTCTTGACTTGAATATCACGCCTTTATTATACCCAAAGTTGCATCTATAAAGTAAAGATAATTCCTGATAACTAATTTCCATTCAAGCCTTGAACAGTAACAGACAAATTACAGTCACAGAACACTTAATATTCTCAGCTGTAACCATTTCACAAAGGAAAAAAGGAGATCTGGTGATAAATGCTTTTGCTCAATTACCAAAAAAAGGAAAAGGCTACTATCCTGAAAATATTCAAAGGAGACATAAAGCAAGTAATCTACCACCTACATCTTCAATGTTTATTTGGGTAATGCAACACTAGCATACAGTATTGATAAGAGAGAAGCCCCTTTTTCAGTGTTTGTCATTAAAAGTATTGCCCTCCCCACCCCTGATCTCAGCAAACAATTCATGCTAGTTTCTTCTGAGCTTTTTCTCCCATCTCAGCTGCTACCTCAAGAACTTCATGTAGGGCTGAAACAGAAACTCTTCCACACTTTAATGTGGTCAAGAAGGGAAAGGTATGGAACCTTTTGATATAAACATTAAAGCTGATTTAACACGGAAACCAGACATCATCATTCCAATGAGTTCTTTATTCATCCATGAGCTTGACCCAAGTTTTCTCATCAAAGTATGCAGAAACATATTTTAATGAAAGTCACATAGTTGGCCTCCCTTTAATTGAGAAACTATGACATCCAATAGCATCAATGCCAAACGTTGCAAAATGACATTTGGCTGCACAGTATGACATGCTCCTGAAGCCACCAATCCAATTACCCAATTCACAGATGGTTCTACTGGAAGACTATCAAGCTAGGATGGGTTTGGAGCAACACTACAATGCCTCATACTTACACACAGTTAACTCTTGCCCATTTGGTTTTGTTGTTCCTAGAATAGGGACACTAAAACATGGGAATGAAGATTGGCCCAACTGACTTTTAAATTTTACTTCTTTATACTAAATAGCAGAACTGCACTTTCAGGTAAAGGCTTTGAACTAGCATACTAATTGTCCACAATTGGTTACCTTCTATATAGCTTTCTGGTCTCTTGTCTCTCTTCTCAACAGTTACTGCTTTTATCTGCACCTTCGAAAATTTATTCGGGACATCCCCAAAAATATTTAACTTGTAAGATGTTTCTCATTAAATTATTATACAGGCTAGCAGCATCTACTGTATACTCAATTTTTAAGTACATATAAAGTCCTGCTACTTAAAAAATGACAGGGAAATTCAGTTTATCTTAGATATTCTTCAGGCTATCATCAAGTCAATGTAGAAATGTATAACAAATGTATAAACGTTTTACTCCCCAAAAATGGAATACAAGGCCCTTCTGAGAAGAAAGATCATGGATGGTGAAATGCCTGGGATTCCATTACTATTCCGTATAGTAAACAGTGGTCAGGAACCCAGATATACCTGACTAACGCCAGTCTCGCAATCAGAAATATTGAGGTTAAGTGTGCAACTAAAAAGTTGCAATAGGAAGAATTGGGAAGAGCAGGAAACTTGATTTTCCAGAGATACTAAAACTATATCAAGAATGGTGGGTTTATGTTCATTCCTCACATTCCTGCTCTGATAATTCCCTACAGATTGCCAAATATCTGGTCCAATATTGGCTCTCTGCCCAGTATTTACACTCGACTTAGACAAAGCCTGAAGAGAAAATTCAAGCAGAGAAGTTTTATCTTGATGTATAGCTATAGTGTGACATGCATCTAATTTTTACTATCTCCAAATAATATATTTATATATTATCTTATACACAGTCCAAATAGGAAAGCTATGGCTTGGCATGCTTAGATCCTTTGCTATTAACCAGAATACTCAATATTCAAGATAGATAGAGATGGAGCTAAATATTCAGATACTATAAACAATAAGGCTCAGGATACTTCATCCAAGTACATTCTCAGCCACAACTTTTGAAGTTTTACAATGAAGGCAAAATAAAGGCAAGCCAATGTAACTTTAATTCAAATTTTAGTTTTAATGAAAAGCAAAATTAGCTCTATTACTAGCAATATATTGGCATTTACAACAAAAAAAAGGTTGGTGTTTTTTATGTGTGTTTAAAAGAATCTGATTTTTTGTAATCAGATTTTTTTAAACACGCGTGCAATACACCAATCTTTGTGGTCGTAATCAAGAGCCAAGGTGGCCCAGTGGTTAGGGTGCAGTATTGCAGACCACTTCAGCTGACTGTTATCTGCAGTTCAGCGGTTCTAATCTCACCGGCTCAAGGTTGACTCAGCCTTCCATCCTTCCGAGGTAGGTGAAATGAGGACCCAGACTGTGGGGGGCGATATGCTGACTCTGTAAACCGCTTAGAGAGGGCTGAAAGCCCTATGAAGCGGTATATAAGTCTAACTGCTATTGATATTGCTAAGATGCTTAAAACCAAACTCCAGCAGGATAGGACTAGGTTAATTTGAAGCCTTGGCATTTAACAATTTTTTATCATTAGCATTGCACTAAAATAAAAAATGTTCAGTACACTTTGCATATATATAACACCATAGCAATTAAATACATCATCTAAAGTTGTTTTTTTTTTTTCCATTCTTCTGGTTTACATTTTAAAAGCAAGACAGTAAATGGTCAATTATTGTCCATTTCAGGTGGTTTCAAAGATAAATGTCTCTTAGCTCTTCAAAGTGAATTATATATTGATGCTCTAACCTCAACAAAAATTGGGATTGCCCCCAGTTCCAATCTCTGTTTAAAAAGAATACTATGCAATAAATTGATTTTTGTTGCTAGATTCAGAATGCCGGTAGTTGCACATTCTTATTCATCCAAGTGTCATTGCAGTTTTCCCTAAATAATTTCGGCCTGCCCACACTAGAACACCTACGCATGTAAACAGACATAAATACAAAATGAATTCACTCCTACAAACTGAAATGGAAGCCCAAGAAATGGTGATGATAAGATTCTTTTCACTTCTGTTTCTGACTATGCAATGCAGCATGGCACAAAATACTAACAGGGAGCACCTCTCTATTTAACCAAACCTATTTTTCCTAAACCTATTAATTAGAAATCTTATTTCTTGCTTTGTACCCTTTCAAACATTTCAATGTGAGTAAATGGAAAGGTTTTATATTTTAATTATTGCCTGCATAAACTAAAACTTAAGTAGTGTTTTTTAAAGCTACTAATAGCCTGTAGGGTACAGTGAAAAAAAGAAAAGAAATCTAAAGTAAACACTACGTGACACATAGCTATCGAAACAATTAGCAAACTACTGCTGAACAAAAGCCCTGAAGACATAAAAGTAATTTAACGTGTACAAACAGTTTGTAACAATGATACTCACAACATTGAATTAGACAAGGTATGCTCTAAAGTTAGCCAAATGAGTTAAGTATGACTACTTCTCCTGGTGACATTTTTTTCCCTCTCTGAAATTGAACATCTGCATGCTTAATAAAAATGAATAATGATGAAGAGATTAATGAGCATCTGCGTAAGTACCATATCTTTGCTGATAAATCTGACACAGTGAAGAGCTCTCTATTCTAAAATATTTTCCCACTCCAGGTTTAGCTAACTGATTGCTTCACATGCACAGAGCAGAACCCGTAAAAAACAATTTGACAGAATACACACATGCGACACGAATATGCATATTTAAAACATAAACTTCCTACACATGAAATATTAAATTGTTACAGAATTTTTGAGTCATCTCATATACAAGAAGGACACCTAAGAATACAGTGTCAATACCTTCAAAGATACCTTTGCCTGGGAAAAAGTTATCTTCATTTTCAGGTCTTATGTACTTTAAAATTTAATTCGAACAGAATTAAAATAATGTATTTGATTATTCTGAGCTAGACTATTGTTAAAATATGGAACATGGATTGGATTATTGGCTGCCACAGTCTGCAGCTTTTTTTGGCTTCCTGACATATTTAGGACATTTCCTGACATTATTCAAATTTAATTGAAACATAGAATGCTGGTAACATTGGAACTTCTAGTATTATAAAGTGAAAAATAGGACATTGAAGACATTATTTTAACCCATGGGTAAAAGTTTCACTAAAACATTCTGAAGGGAGAAAGAAACTCAGCTTCTTTTTCAACAAATTGAAAGAGAATTTTACATGATTTTTAAACTACATTTAATATTTTTGGCATATATCCCATATATAGCAATCAAATCATGCAATGATTTATTCCTCCCAAAATGAAAAATTTCATTTGGGAATATATAGCATAATCTATTCAGGGCTAAATCATAAAATTGCATTAATCATGCAGCTCAGCTTCTTGAAACGAAGAACACAAATTTGTTTCTCCGATAATAATATATGCAATGCATTAGAAATATTTGATGATCAGTTTTATTTTCATTTGTACATTGCTCTTTTATGGCATGATTTCCCTAATGGGTTTCAGTTCTTTCCTAAATCTTGATAACCATATAACAGGTCATTTTTTGAAAGAAACTTTGTATGAGCATCTTGCCACATTATTCTGAATTTCATTGCATTTGTCGACCCACATAACCTTCCTCATTTTGAATTGCATGCATCTATCATCTAATGTAGTATAGAATCACAGGTTCCAAAGTATTTATTTATTTACTATTAAAACAGGCAGTTATTGTATTTTCCTTGTTTTCATTGTTTGAGCCACCCAGAGTCATTTATTTATTTAAATTTTTAAGCCATCCATCTCCCTCAAAAGGGGCTTTCAGGGATGCACAGAATAATGTAATTGATAAATGAAATGTTTAAAAATTAACATTAAAATTAAATTAGGATTAAAACTATTAAAATTATAGAATAATGACAAACATCAAAAGGGAAAAGAAAAAAAAATCTTAGATGGCCATTTAAAGATGGTTATTATAGGCAGGAGGGGTTCTCACGGGACCTGGCCCCATGGTTGTATGGTTTTTCGTGTCTCCCCACACAAGACTGCAGAGCAAAGTTTTGACTTCTTTGTGGAAAGTTAACCCTGGGCAGGTTACTATATATTCCTATAAGATAGAAAAAGATAGATACTCTTTCCTTTCTGGAGCTCTAAATATCCTGGAGACTACTGGCTTGTGATCTCCTCCAAAAGAATAACTGTTTGGAGCACTTGTAAGGAATTTCAAGTCTTCTCCTTGCCCAGAGAGGAATGATCAAACAGACAGTGTTATCATTGTCTCTTAATTTGTCCACAGAGGTCATGCCTGTTCTAAGTTCATTTTTGCTTCCCAGGCATCAGATTTATTATTAAAGCATAGTGAATCTGATTCACCTGTTTGATACATCACACCCCATTCAGTTGAAGGTGCCTGTTTCTAATAATTTTGGGTAATCTTGTATCTATATATTGATAATAAAGATGGGATATAAACAAACAAACAAACAAACATTTCTTTTTTGATCTGGGAAGCACTGAACCTCAGTTCTACATTTTATTTTCCATGAAATCTTTCTGTAGTTGATTAGAATAAGGATAAGAGTCGAGGTGGCGCAGTGGTTAAATTTAGCACTGCAGGCTACTTCAGCTGACTGCAGTTCTGCAGTTCGGAGGTTCAAATCTCACCGGCTCAGGGTTGACTCAGCCTTCCATCCTTCTGAGGTGGGTAAAATGACGACCCAGATTGTTGTTGGGAGCAATATGCTGACTCTGTAAACCGCTTAGAGAGGGCTGAAAGCCCTATGAAGCGGTATATAAGTCTAACTGCTATTGCTATTGCTATACTATATATCTCACTTTTATAGAAACACACATATGCAAAGGTACTAGTGCTGACACTGTTTTATTTATCTCATTTTGCCTCTATAGTAATAACAGCAGTAGGATGGCAACAATTTTATTTCAAGTTCTTTGAAAAGCATTTTTTCCATAACTGATACTAACATTGGTAAAGCCTTGACATTGGTAAAATGTGTCCTTACCTATTTAAGAACAATTTAAAATATGCAATCAAAAGTAATAAACCGGTCACAAAAATAAAAAGCATCATAGCTATTCAGTTTAAAAGCCATTAAAATATCACAGCAGAAAATGGTCTCTGCCCTCCTATGATATTACATATATTACAAAATGTACTTCAGAGAGAGGCCACACATGGTTTACTCAGCACAAGTTTATTTTTATTTTATTTTATTGTCACATTTGTATAGCTACCCATCTCACAGGAAATTGACTCTGGTCAATTAATCTTGTACCTAGAGAGATCCACAGATATTTGAATCCAAACCCTTTAGGCTTTGTTTCAAATTTTTAAAACTTGAAGGAAATAGTACTTTTTAAAAACTTACTTCAATTTGATTATAATATTTGCTATTCACAAGCTTTTACAACAGCATATACAGTGATGACATCATTAGAAATTTGTTTTTACTGATCTAATAGCCTGATTACAAACTATACTGCTTTATATATTTCATTAACATTTCTAAAGGATAACTGGACATTCATGTTATCTCACAAATTAAGGTGGATATATGTGTCCTTGGATAATGTTGCAAGAACAATCTGGTTCAATCAAAAGGATGAGAGGTTTAGTTTTCTGAGCTTTCTGTGAGCTCATCCTCACAGAGAGAGAAGCTTCCTAAAGATGGGCTCCAGCACGGGTCCGAAAGCTTCGAAGACTAAATCTCTCGTCCCAGTGACCCAGATTGGATGCTGTAACAGGGTTACCTGCATATAATTTAGCAATAGCAGTTAGACTTATATACCGCTTCATAGGGCTTTCAGCCCTCTCTAAGCGGTTTACAGAGTCAGCATATTGCCCCCAATAACAATCTGGGTCCTCATTTTACCCACCTCGGAAGGATGGAAGGCTGAGTCAACCTTGAGCTGGTGAGATTTGAACAGCCGAACTGCAGAACTGCAGTCAGCTGAAGTAGCCTGCAGTGCTGCATTTAACCACTGCGCCACCTCGGCTCTATTGCTATATAATTTAAATTTAGGTTCTTGATTTGATAATTTGATTCCTGATATTTTATTTTGTTTTGTATATAATTTACCAGTTTCTTGTCTTTTTCAAGACAAAGTTGATCTTCATATAAATGACATTTATTTCCATTAAGTTCAGTCATTTCTACATGGTTTTCATCTTCTGCTGTAACTCTAAATCTAGATTTTACTTATGTCTTAATTCCAGTTGTTTCAGTTCTTTTATCACTATGTTGGTTTGCCTAACTTACTTTCTATTGGATAGCTTTGTGTTTGATGCTTAAAGAAATTAACAGTAGTCTCATAAATGCAACCAAAATAGTAAATCAGTTTATGTCATAAAACTGGTGTCTTGACTTTCTTATACATTGAACATCAATGGATTGAATATATTAGTGACACAAAATTCAGTAAATTGGAGGCACATAAATCCAGAAATTATTGGCTTATGATGCACCATTTGAAGGTTATGGAACAAGAATTTTATTAGTATGTATATAGAGCTCACTAAGGAAAGAAAGGGAAGGAAGATTAGTCACTTAGCATTGTTTCCAATTTCCATAAAGCAAATTGATACAAGGATATTTCTGTAATCTTAAAATATGTTAAGAAGAGCCAATTTATTTCTAACAGCTAGAATACTGGAGAGAATAATTCAGTGGGAAAGAAAAGACTTCAGTTAACAGTAGGACTTTCACTAGCTTAGTCATCAACAGCAATCCTTGATTGCTTTTTTGGTTTGTTTATTTTACTTTTGTACTAAAAACTGTTGTAGTGAAATGATTCCCTCAGCCTTCATGTCAATTTCTTCTCTTGGATTACTGTTGCTACTGAAGAAAAAAAAAATTTTATATATAAAAGTCCTATAACGTTGTATTCAACCAGAACCTGCATTGATGTTGAAAGAAGTGCTAAAATTTGTATAAACTATTTAGAGCAAAATATGATTTTGGCTGCCATATTCTTCACATGCAACAAGTATTGTGAGAAGTAGCAATAGCAATAGCAGTTAGACTTATATACCGCTTCATAGGGCTTTCAGCCCTCTCTAAGCGGTTTACAGAGTCAGCATATCGCCCCCCCCCCACAGTCTGGGTCCTCATTTCACCCACCTCGGAAGGATGGAAGGCTGAGTCAACCTTGAGCCAGTGAGATTAGAACCGCTGAACTGCAGATAACAGTCAGCTGAAGTGGCCTGCAGTACTGCACCCTAACCACTGCGCCACCTCGGCTCTTTTTACTGAAGTGTGGTCTCAGTAGTCCTTAGAACAATGAAAACTTAACAACAGCTGTGTGTGACTATATAATGAAGTTTACTGGATCTAATTATTCACTGAAAGTATTTGAATTTTAATTCCGTACCATCTGTTGACAATTCATAGACTTCCCTTAGAGACATAAAGAAACTCTAAGGAATCAATGATCCCAGTGATTTTAATGCCAGAATAAAGATCAAAAAGGACTTTTCCCTTGAGGGTAGCAAAGTGTGCATGCGTGCGGGCATGCACATGCATACACACATACAGAACTTCAAAGTGAATTTATTTTCTTTTGCTGAATATTTTTAAACTTTAAAATTTGTATTTGTAATATGTCTTGCTACTTTTACTTTCATCTAAATACATTGTTTTAATATTTATATTATGTTGTTTTTTTTACCTCGTTCACCAGCCAGAGGTAGATAAATAAGAAGTGGATGGTAAACCACTTCTGAAAAACCTTACTAAGAAAATTGAACACACATGTCCAGAAAACCATTTTCCAGAAACACATATTGAACAGAAGAAACACGCATATGGATACATATATACAGACATATACAGACATATTAAACAGAAGAAACACGCATATGGATACACATATACAGACATATTTACATTCACATACTAACAGTATTTAGGGTATTATTATACAAAAGCAGGAATAAGAAAAGCGCTTATATTCCTATCATCTCTTTGACTTCTTATATGTAGCTGTAGAAAATCAGCACCCACCCATCTCCTAGAAGAATGAAATGTTTTGAGGAATATTTAAAAAGGTAGAATATTATATTTCCCTAAATGAGAAAGGGAGAAACATAATCTTGGATACAAAAAGCAACCCCAAGTCTTTCTTAATAGCCCCTAGCAGATATTTTATGCTCATTAAGAAAGATTGGACCAGCCTATTCAGAAACCAAATATTTTAGAAATGCAGATTTGGAAATCCATTCAAGACAGGATATTTTGAAACAAAGGCAGAATGGTAAGATAAGCCCTCACTCAAGATCAAACACAGAACAAAGACATTAAGTCACAATAGGAATTGCCCAACACCTTTTCAGAACACACGCCCCTTCATTGCATCATCTCAAAGCAGTCCAAACTTCAACCAAACATAGCTCAGACAAACACCTAAGATTTGTATTTTCTCCTTTGCTTATAGAGTCAGCTATGACCCCATAGGAATCTGGCAACAGCCAATAGAAGACATGTTCTTGCACAGGAACAGGAAGCTCACGTGCAAAGCCCTGAGAAGGTATTAAAAAAACCTCCACACTCAACTCCATTTTGTCAGCTCCCCAGAACTACAAACTCGTGGTTCTGTTTCATCATTAAACCATCTTTCCAATCAGCCTCTATATTTCCGGTGTCTTTCTCCTGGCTTGGCACTGAACCAGATGGATAGTTCTTCCTACATAGCTATTGAGAATAATTATTTGCAAAATATCTGATGTTTCTGATTATATCTAGCCAGCTATCCAGATATCCAGAAAATGTCTCAAATATATGTAACCTACCATGTAAATGGCTACTCAGGTCTTGAAAGCTACTATGCTAACTGTGTCATACAATCAGATGGCATTATAAAACCAAAGCTCCACTCTTGTTTGTATATGCTATATTTGCCCAAAAGAAGATTGGGTCAAACCCCAAATAATTTACAAAATACAGCTTGATAGTCTCTTTTTGTATAGTACTGTCTTCTTAAATTCATAATCAACTTGCTTTTATATACATTATAATACAATCCTACACATGTATTAAAATATTGAGAGGTCTCACTGGGGAGGGATTATCTGTCAAATATTTTCTTCAATCTCTTTCCAATATGGTGCAGGGTAGAATGCTGAACTGCAGGTCTTATAAACTATCTAGCCAGCATAATTTAATATCACTTTATATAATTAGGTTGTTGAAGTGTGTTTAATACAGTTAGAAATCTTTGAAATAAATGGTTGACCTGGGATATGATTCTTCTGCATACTAATGCTTCACAGCTCCCTCATTCATTGAAGTCTAATGTCACTAAATGTGGGGTTATACAGCCAAAACCTCCCCTAAAATATCCTATACAAAGAAGGGAAGCTATGCTACTAAAAACCTTATAAATTTGATTCAGCCTTAATGCCCTGAGTATGAATTCAGTTCCTAGTCCAAGTGCCCAAGCAGGGAAACTTGTTCTTATTTATTTGTCCATAAACAGTAAATTTGATTTATAATAATAATGGTTGGCAAAGCAATACCTAGGTGAGTTCTTTTATTATAATGATAGACAAATAGAGATTGATTTAATTATTGTAGATATTCTAAAATAGGAGTGGAAAAATAATGTTCCCAAGAAACCAGATGACAAACTGGGATTGTTGCAGAGGCTGTGAGACCGATAGGCCTCAGAGAAAAAGTATAGGCAGACATGCATGCCCATACAAACTTTGAAATAAAAAATAGCAGTTGCCTTCAAAATAAAAGCAATCTAAAAAACTGGATGTGGCCATAGGACCATAAAATGCCCAGATCTGTTCTAAATAGTTCAGCATCTACTTATTCTTTGATTAAAAGTTTTTTTTTTTAAATTTCATAGTCTTTGAAATTTTGTCCAGATTATTCACAACAGACACCTAGTTCTTCTTGCCATTCTGTGCAGTTCTCTTTGTTGTCCACAATTTCTGGTAGAATAATGTGTTCCTTTTATTTCTCAGGTTCTGTTGAGAAACAAGTGATGGATTTGTTGTCATCAAGTTGATGGTAACTCAATCAAATAGAAATTAGTGCCAGTTTACATGAATCCAATATCCATTCAGATAAACGCTAAACAATGCTAAAAGTATTCTGGTTGTTTAAGATAATAAAATATTTGTGGTAACTATAAAGCATTTATTTAAAAAATCTTGAAACATGTGAAAGAATATATTTTTTAGAAAACCCTAAGGTATTAGATATAATCAATCAGCATTATTTTATTTTTTCTTGCCTTTTTTGTTTCTCATTTTCTTGCTATTTGATTTTGCGTTATGAAGGATTTTTGGAATATTGTTTGCATTATTTCCAGACAGGTAACAACACATGCTAATGTTAAAGAAGGAAGATAAACAGAACAGAAAGAAAAATAAAGCACTGTTGTGTCCCAGCAGGAGCCGTTGGAGCTGCCGATGGACTCCGATAGCGAGGGACCCTATGAGTCGGCTCTGGAAGATGTGGAGGACCCTGGGCAGGGTTCAGACTCCAAGCAGGGACCAGAGAGGCTGGTTGGCCACCAGGAGGTGCCTGAGGCATGGACCAGTGGTGAAGATCAAAGGGAGTTTGTCCTTGACGTCAGGCACTGGAGCAGTGGTGAAGATCAAAGGGAGTTTGTCCCTGACATCAGGCAGAGAAGGGCAGAGAAACGGAGGCAGAAATTACAGAGACAGACTCATAAGAGATAATCAAGCCCAGGTGGTTGTGGCTTGGCTCCTCCCAAGAGAGTATATAAGAAGAGACTTTGGGAGGAGACCTTTTGCAGGACACAACCATTCATACCAAGCTGGAGAAGCTCTTGTGTGTATTGTATCTCTTATCTCTGGGAGTCTGGGTTGCTGCCAACGTCTTGCCTGTGAGTAATTACTGTGAATAAAGCATGGCTGACAGTAAGCCTGTGTTGGTGTTAATCACCAGACGGAGGGGGGTCAGAACAAAGCACTATGTCATTGACAAAAGTTTTTAACAAAACAACTTTTAAATTTTTTTTTACAAGTATTACTTGAGTTCTGGAGAATCCTGGTGGTAAGAGGTTGCTTTGCTCTGCAGGTGCAAATAGGACATTCTAACATCTTTCCTCCCCACAGGATTCAAAAAGTATATTGGTTACCTTTTTCTGAGAAATCTAAACCTGTAAAAGCTTCACCTTGGGAACCAATATCTACATCCTTCTGAACTATATTTTTTTTTACTTTTCTTGAAAAAGTAAGCTGTCGAAGCTTCCGAAACAGCAGATTCCAAATAATTCAAAGATCTCACGGAGTGTGAACAGCAATATATCACAGGACAATACGAAAAGGATGTCTTTTACCACTGAATGCTCAAAATCTGTAATTTAATTTGTAACAAGATCCTGTGGATTAATTTCCAGCCAACACAATAAACATTCTAAACAGGAAAGAGAAGAAATATTACCCATAAATCTTCTTAAAGAAAAAGTCACATCCTTTATCCAGGAACTGAGCTGCCTGAATATAAAACAATAATTTTAGCATGCATACCTACACACCGGTATGTAAGACTTTCAGAAAAACTATTTTGTGTCCTATTGGCAATATTAGTAATTTCAGTTACAGGTACATATAATAAAAGTAGTGATATTCACTTTATTTTCTAATAGCATCTTAGCCAAACCAAGACAACTCTTCTTTTCTACTCTTTCAGAACTGCCATCCTAAATATAGAAGAGTAGAATGACAATAAACTCATGTAGTACTTGCTTCATGAACATGCTAAGAACTGGGCTATTAAATTTAGCAGTTTTTAAAAATTGTTCAAGGATCCTTCCTAATTAGAAAGTAACATAACACTTGTTAAGACTGTGTGAAGCTTGAAAGGGGTAATTCAGTTAGAAGATATGATTAAGTCACCACATTGAATTGAATTTTCTAAGTCAATCAGTTTGGGGTGGTATATTGAATCATTGCCTTCATATTTCTCTTCATAACTAACTTGAATCGACTATTCTGTAGTTTGAATCCATTGGTTCTGGTTTTTCCTCCAATGCAAAGAAAAATAAGCTGATTTTTTTCTCTATATGAAAACTTCTGGATAGCTAAACAATGCTATCATATTGCTTTTCTGCAAGGTAGATACAGGGTGGGGCATAACCTTTTCCTAGGGGGTCACAGCAACACTTGTAATAACAACACAAATAATTCATACACCATTCGAAAGCCCATCAAAAACTGAGTTTATTGACACGATTTAATAGTCAGTATGACCACCATTAGCCCTTCGAACAGCATTCAAACGAGGTGGATAAGAACACAACAAATCTTCAAACAGTTCCGTTCGATTTTCCAGATTTTTCAACACAGTTTCCAAATTCATTCTCAAAGTTTCAACCGAATATCGATTTTGACCTTGCTCCTGAATCATCAGAGCTTCCACTTCATCCTTAATTATGGCCCCAATGTTCTCTGCCGGATTGAGATCTGGCGAATTTCCCGGCCAGACGTCATTGCCCCAAAATTCGACATTGTTGTCCTTTAACAATTGCTGAGTCGCATTTGCACGCATGCAAGGAGCTTTGTCATGAAGAAAGACAGCCTCACCAACCACCAAGACATTGTCTGGATCACTGAGAAATGGAATGACATTCTCCAATAAAATTTTCTCACGGAAATAACTGCCATCCCAGGATTCCCCTTTATCCTTCAAAACCCAATGCAGTTTCTTGGCTGTGAAAATGACGAAAATCCCGATGCAAGTCGGATTGCGAACGATTTGTCGATATCGTTCATGTTTGGCGATGTCGTCGACGTCTTTAGCCCAAATTCGATCGTTCTGGAAATTCGGTTTTTGAATGGCATAAACGAAGAATTCGTCAGATGGCGCCAAATGAAGAAAATCTTCCTCGGTCCATTCAGACAACCAATCGCACAACCAAAGCCGATCTTGAACATGTGTTTGAGTTTTCAATGGTTTGCAAATGACGTGGAATGGCTTCAAACCTTCTCGTTCTCGATATCGGCCGATTGTCCTTTGATCAACTCGTTTTCCACGAATTTGAAGGATTTCTTGGGCCACTTTTCGGTTTATTTTTCGTTGTTTGCGACTGCCAGTTGCAATGATGGCTTTGCTTTCTTGGGACAGTTGCAGAGGACGCCCTTCTCCAAATTTTGTGAAACATTCTTGGGCTGTTTTGTTCCAATTATCAGTAACCTAATCCGGATGACGTTTCAATTTGTTTGCAATCCATTTTCGATTGATAAACGTCGCTCCAGCATCGCAAGCCTCTCGAAAGGCAATGCATTTTATTCTGTCAATGATCCTTTGTTCTTCCGAATCGAATTTTCCAGCCATTCTTAAAGCAAATTTAACATTTAATAGCTCATTCAATTCAGTTTTTTATGGGCTTTAAAATGAGGTGTCGCGGAAGTTGTAAACTGCTGTCGATCTTGCTGTGACCCCCTAGGAAAAGGTTATGCCCCGCCCTGTACATTCAGTTCCTTAGACTATTCTTTATTAAATTTCATTTCATTATTTTGATAGTCCTCATCTAATTTTGCTGCAGTTTGTGGACATCCTTTTTATTTTTTCATGTTTTATTTGTTTTATTTGTATAACATTCAATTTCCGTTGAACAGCGTGTGATCTGGGTACAGTTATTTTTAAACAATCATAATCCACATATTTGTTGTAGCATTCTTCACATCATGGTGGGCATCCTTTTTAGATGGTTATGCTTAGAATCAGCCTCACTATTTTAAATCATAAATACTGCAGAAAACAAAGCAGCATGGGATAATGATCTGATAGATGTGGTCCTGTTAGTACCTCTCAAATTAACATTTGCTTTTTAGTACATTGCATCACACCTTTGGCTTATATTCAACTTGTGATCTACTAGAATACTCAAATCCTTTTCACATGCATTATTGCCAATACCTTTCACCTTATATCTTGTGTCTTTCATTTCTCCCTTTCTTTGTTTTCACTCCAGATGCAGGAATTTGCATGAAAACAAGGCTTTATTACAGTCATAGGTAAAGGCAAAGGTTCCCCTCTCACATATGTGCTAGTTGTTCCTGGTTCCAGGAGGCAGTGCTCATCTCCATTTCAAAGCCAGAGAGCCAGCGCTGTCTGAAGATGCCTCTCTGGTGATGTGGCCAGCATGTCTAGACACCGAAGGCGCATGGAACACTGTTACCTTCCCACCAAAGGTGGTGTCTATTTTTCTACTTCCTGTTTTTACATGCTGCCAAACTGCTAGGTTGGCAGAAGCTGGGACAAGTAACAGAAGCTCACTCCATTATGTGGTGCTAGGGATTCAAACCGACGACCTTTCTGATTGACAAGTTCAGCGTCTCAGCCACTGAGCCACTGCGTCCCATTACAGTCATAGAGCAAAATAAAACAATGCAGAACAAAACAAAACAACACCAGGATAAAATAATGCAAAACCAATTAAGATTCATAGTAGGAAGGTATTTACATAGTCTATAACAAAACTTAGCAACAATTAAACATTGTGTTTAATTTAATTAAACATTAAAATTTTGTCTTTAAACAATTAAACACAAAATTCTCTTGTTATATAACAAGTAATGCAACTAAAATAAGGCAGAATGCTATGGGAATTTAAAGAGGAGTGAGAAATAAATTACAGATGAGTGTATTGTAATAGAACTGCACTATAACACAACACTTGCAGTGCAATAGTTTCTACTGTACCTGTATCATAGACAGTGGTGGGTTTCAAAAAAATTTAGAACCTCTTTTGTAGGTGTGGCCTGCTTTGTGGGAGTGGCTTGCCAGCCATGTGACTGGGTGGGAGTGGCTTGCTGGCCATGTGACCGAGTGGAAGTGGCTTGGCAGTCATGTGACTGGGTGGGCATGGCCAACTTGTAAAATGTGGTGAAACTCACTTAACAATGCTCTTGCTTAGCAACCAAAATGTTGGCTCAGAAACTCTGGCATTTGAAGCACGCAAGTCTTAAAGCTGCCAAGTTACAAGACCCTTGCACCTTTAACCCTTTAGAAAAAAACCCAGGGGTGTTCAAACTTGACAGCTTTAAGACTTGTGGACTTCAACTCCCAGAATTCCTCCTCCAGTCATGTTGGCTCAGGAACACTGGCATTAAAGTGTGCAAGTCTTAAAGCTATCAAGTTATAAGACCCTTGCACCCCTAATCCTTTAGAAAAAAACCCAGGGGTGTTCAAACTTGACAGCTTTAATACTTGTGGACTTCAACTCCCAGAATTCCTCCTCTCGCTCTTCATCTTGATGATGTGCGGACGGGCGGGGGGAGGGAGCTAGAACTGGTTCTAAATGGCACTGTAGATTTGTGGAACTCTTCTATAGAAGAGGTTAGAACTGGCAAGAACCCACCCCTTATCATATAGATGTGGTTGCAAACTGTGGTTTGCAAAAAAAAAAAAAATCCTATACTTCTAATGATATTTTAGGGAGAATGTTAAAATGAACCAAGAATAAACTCTCCTGAAAAGAACTCTTCTTACATTTTCCGTTAAATTCATCTTATTAAATTCAGCCTATTCTTCAAGCCTGTCTAGATTTTTTGAATCTTCCCTTTTCTTTTAAAGTACTATTTAACAGCATAGGGTCCAGAACAGAACCCTATGAAAATCATTTCAGTTACTTTTCAAGTATATATGAGTATTTTTTTGAGTCTGGTCATCCTTCTACTTATGAATCTATATAACACTTCTATAGTCATTTTATCACTTTATTAATGTGGGTTTCAGAGAGACATTGCCTAATGCTGCACTGTCTCCATGACATTTATCCAATCAACTAAGCTAGTTAACTTTTTCAAAAAAAGGAAATAATAGTTTTTTTGGCATGACCTTTTGTGACAAATCATGCTTGACTCTCTCTAATCGTTATATTCTTACCAAGTATTCACAAACAGAGTGTTTAAAAATCTTTGTAAAGACTTTAACCATTAGAGAATCAAGCTGACAATCTTCTCATTCTTAAAATAGGGACAATATTTGCTGTCTTAACAGTCTTCCATAATCTCATCAGTTCCCCAGGCTTCTTATAAATCACAGTTAGAAGCACTGCAATCACCTCCATTAGTTCATTAATCATTTAACACTGTAATTCATTGAATTCACTGAAGTTCACTAATTTGTCTTTTAGGCACTTGTTGATTTTCAAAGAGTTTCTTCTTTCCACTAGTGGAATAGCTTTGGCAACTAAGTCTTCAGTTGTCTTCCAAGACAAAATAAACAAAAATAAGAGTTAAGACATTCCATAGTCTTACCATCACCCATCATCATTTCACACCTTTCTCCTTGCAAGAGATCTATGGATTCTCTGTATTTCTCTTAATTCTGCCTCATTTTGTTTTTTGGGGGAAAATTTCCTGCAAGTCTCAGCTCATTCTGCCCTTCAACCTTTCCATCACAATCCCTATCATTTTTAGCCATAACTATGAATATTTTTTCATTATATATCTCTCCTTTTATTTATCTTACATGTTCCTTCCTTTCCCTGCCAGCATTTTACAATGCTGTAAAAAAAAGTCTTGTGAAAGAAAAAGTAATTTTCTCTTTTAGAATTTCTAGTTATTGCATCTCACCTTCCTTCCATCTGAGTTCATTAAAATCTATTCTTCCGCAATCCAGTGGCAATATGGCTGGATCTTCTTTGATACATGATTACTATTGGTCAAGGTTTTATCACCTTAATTTCTTCAATCACTTCATCCCTGTTGGAATTAGGTCCAAAATAGGACCTCTTCCACTCAATCTCACCAGTGTTTTTTTCTTGCAGTTACTCACAAATGAAGTTGCTTGGTCTCTGCCTCTTAGGTTTATACTTCATTTGAAGCAGAATGTCTGATCTGTTGGCATCCACCCTCTTCTCCCTATCACATCCTCACTATTACTCATCTTTGAAAGTTTAGTCATCTTCAACTTTATATTTTTGTCTATCCAAGCAGGTTTATGATATACACCCACAATGATATCACTTTTGTTTTTGGTTTGCTTGTTATTTTATACTTGAATACTATCAACAAGATTCCCACACTATGAATTTCTATGCAAGTAAATCTGTGTTTTTCAATTTGTATAATGCAATATTGTCTCATTTATATTGCCAATATAAAGAACTAATATGGCTAATCATTTGATACAAAGATTCTATGAATCTTTGTATCAAAAAGATTAAAAAGCATTAAAAATGAGGTTAATAACCCAAGCACCACACTAGCAGCCTCTTCACTCAATCCCATAGTCCAATGCTTTAGGGATGGGGCCAGGTCTTCCCAGAAGCCTAAAAGAGTAGAGGTACCTTAGATCTCAGATGGAATACTCTTGCAAAGCAGCCACTGAAAAGGCACACTCCAATGTCCAATCAGGTGACATTTAGAAGAGGTGACTACCTAACCTGGCCCTTTACTATGTAGAGCCGGGATGTCAAACTCAAGGCCCATGCTGAATCCGGCTTGCAGGATGCTTAGATCTTGCCTACCTGGTCACCCTGGAAATAGTCAAAGACTAGCTTCCGATGCCTCTACCAGCGAAAATGGAGCTCTGTTTTCACCGGCAGAAGGTTGCAGGAGGTCATCACAGCTGAAAATGGAGCTCAGGAGCTCATTTTTGCTGGCAGAGTGCTCGGGCCTCCACAGGTGTCCCCTACACTAATGACATCGAGCTGGCCATGCCCATCCTGACTATACCCTTGCCTCCCGAGGTTAAGCACAACCCTGATGCGGCCCACAATGAAATAAAATTTGCCACCCCTGAGGTAGAGATTTAAAAGTGTTAATCAGTTCCTTGAATTGCATCTGGAAAGCAACTGGGAGCCAGTGCAGCTCCCATAGTATTAATGTAAATCAGCTTATCTCTAGGTACCAAATATTACACATGCTGCTGCATTCTGGATGGTCTTCAAGAATAGCCTTATGTAAACTGTTTTGCAATAATTCAAAAAGGAGCTGATTAAAGACAATGACAATGAACAAGACCTCTTGGCCTGGAATAAACAATCGGAGCACAAAATGAACTTACTCTCTAACCACAATTGTTACCTGCTGTTCTAGCAGCAACCATGAGTCCAGGTGAATTCCCAAATTATGTACCAGTTTAATCCCAACCAGCCTCTATATTGATTAATCCTATTAATTATTCTGAAATGGCTCCATTAATCTTTTAACTAATTTTAATAATGTTTAACTGTCTTTGTCTCCTCCTAAAGTTTTACTTTTATATATACTGTTTTTATACTTTAACATTTTTTTTGAATTTTTATTTTATACACATAAGCACATCAACAGAACACATAAACACATTAACAAAAATAACCATAACTTAATAACAACATAGGAACAATAAGTTCCATCGTATATCATACAGCAGTTCCGAATCGGTTTCTTTGCAGTTAGTGTTTTCCTTTCTATACATTTCTATCTTGCGTTCATAATCTCGTTACTCATTATCCATTTTTATATACATTTCTTTATTTATTTATACTTAGCTACTTATGATCAAGTATTATTTACCTATATTGTGCTTTATATTTTTACTGTCATCTATTCTCTTACATGCCGTTATAGGTATACATTCACATAGTTATTATTTTTCTTTGCCATTCTTATATTATTATTATTCCATTTAAAAGGATATAAGGTATAATTTGGAATGTATTGTTTACCATCCTTTACACCTGCTATGACACCACCTTATTTTCTCTTTCTTTTCTTTTCTCACTCCCTTCCTTCTCTACTTCCTTCCTTCTTCCTCTCCTTCCCCTTCTTCCTTCCCTTACTTCTCCCCTACTCCTACCCTCTGTCTTTTCCTTCCTACCCTCTCTTCTACTTTAACATTTTATTCCCTCTCTGAGGGAAAAGGGCAATTTGAAAATGTGAAAACTAAATAAATAAAATAAATATTCTTCACTGAAGAGTACTGGTATCAGGAGAGACCAATTATTGTTACAGAGAAATAAAATTATGCATTGTATTGAAGGCATTTTCAGAAGTGCCTAATGACTCTTGTCATAATTTATTGTCTTCAGGTTCAACACCACAATAAAATCACTGAGGGGAAAAAGAAAGCAAGGAAAATATTTCCCTGCTGATGAGAAATTGCAAGCAATCAGACATCATGTTGCCATATTACATGACTATATGATTTGGCTATGACATGTCTTCATTTATTAAAGCTTTTCTGATTGGTTAGGAGTGTTCAAATAAATAATCCAAATATTTTTTCCAGAGATAAATTGTATTATACTTTGATTTCTCATAAACCTGTTAAATACAGTACTGTCTAAAATATTGACCTTATCTCAGCCTAAAGAAATGTACATAGCCCTTTACAAATATTATTTTTGCATAAATCATGTAATATAAATTCCAGAGTTTTGGATTTCTACACTCTTCAAATTGTGCAAGAATAAGTCAATCATTAGGAATGACACAGCTCTCAATCTTAAGCAAGTGGGATTGTATAGTGACACATATACAGAGAGATCTGAAAACAAGTTACAAAAATGGTCATATAAGACTGAAAAGGAGGCAGCTGTTTTATTGATTTGAAGAAAGATACTTTAGCAATAGCAATAGCAGTTTGACTTATATACCACTTCATAGGGCTTTCAGCCCTCTCTAAGCGGTTAACAGAGTCAGCATATCGCCCCCACAGTCTGGGTCCTCATTTGACCCACCTCGGAACGATAGAAGGCTGAGTCAACTCTGGGCCAGTGAGATTTGAACCGCCGAACTGCAGATAACAGTCAGCTGTAGTGGCTGCAGTACATCACTCTAACCACTGTGCCACCTTGGCTTTTTTTTACTTTGTACAGTATGTATTCCCTCACATTGCAAAATACCTCTTTTGAAAGATCAGCATGGCTCGGATTATTGTTGTTTTACATTTATTGTTAGTTATCCAGTCAGAACTAAAATATTATTAGTTAGATTTTTTCTATTCCTTTATATCTGGATTGTCACTGATTTTGCTGTTATGTTCAAAGGATTATGAATTATGAATCACCGAGGATGCAGATTGCTGTAATCATATAAAGCATACATTTGTTAATAAAATTTTTGTCTTTCAATATCCATAACTTAAAATATTCCTGCTTATAAAATGATGTGAGTATCAAGGTAGGAAAAATGTGCTTTCAATGTTTCATATTTTTTCTTTAAGAGAAAACAAATACACTTTGGATAATACTCTCTCTTCCAGAAAAAGAGTTATTGTTTAGAAGTAGCAGAGCCAATTCTTAAACAAGCTTTTACAGCTTATCACCCTCAAGCCAAACAGAGCAACTGGCTTTATTTATTGGCCTATCAATGGATAAATAAATCTGCTGTTGCTTCCTTTTCCACTCTGAAATGTAGTGGACATTATCAACCACTAAGCAAGGCATAACACATACCGATGAAATCAATTTAGTCTGTTGTTTGGTATCAAATAATACCTCCTCATCCCTTACATAATCCCAACTTTTAAACACTATAATTTATGCTCTCCTGCATGCATCCACAAATACCTTTCAAATACAGTTGGGTTACAGTTAACCTGTGTTTAAAGGCCAAACATTATGGGATATTTTCCTGTCAATATAGTTAGGCCATAATAGAGGCCAAAGTAAGGCTTTAGGGCAGAATGACTCCCACTAGAGCAGTTGTTATAGCTGTTACAGCACTTTTGTATTCTGTGGAGGGTGATGTGAATATTGATTTCAGATTATTCCATCAACAGAAGCACATAGCTCTGGGAGAGATGCAGCACAATATTTTAATTTATGCATCCATTTTTGTTCACTCTTTCTTACAGATCCTCTCATATGTGAGGCAATCACCAGCTATTTACATCTCCTTCAGGAGTCCCTCATTGTCTCACTTCTGCTGCTGTTATATTTATGTCTTTTTGCTCTAGGACACATGTAATCCTACAGAAATAAAGGTAATATAGGTGTAAACCAATGGTCCCCAGCCTTGGGGTTTAGCAGTCTGGTGGGAAGGAGAGGGGAATAGGTCGTGTGAGCAGTGGGCTGGCATGCACGCCTACCAAGTTCAACTTGTGCGAGCAGCAGGCTGGTACACATGCAATTTGGATTTTCTTCCAGATGAACAATTGGCTGGTGCTGTTTCAGTTGCCTGATAGGAAATAATATAGGCTATATACGAAGAGGGAGTGTTTCCTCTGCCTAAGTGTAATTTTAAGGTAATTGATACTTCAGTACTGGAACTTCTCTAAGAGCTTCTTTGAGTGCAACAGCTTTTTTTTTTAATGCTTCCTTTGAGACTGCACATTTATAAGCGGCAAGCAGGTTTGTCATGCAGTCATCCTGAACTGCTTTATTAAATTATTATAGTTTGTTGCACAGTCAGCCAGACGTTTGGATTGTATTTTGTATTTTATTCACAAGGACCTGGGATAGGCAGGCGTTGTTTGATTGCGTTAAAAGGTATCATCCCAAGACTGTTCCAAACAAAGCTTCCTTTTGCAATTGACTGGTGGTGATTTTATCAATACTAATGGTGTTGAAAAGTGCTCCATCGGTTTTGGGTTTTCACCCATGGCTTTATAACTATTAGTCTTTGCTTTCTTTTGCCACAGTCATGCTACTTCTATTATTACACATGGAAAGGTACCAAATTCACATCAGTGTACTAAATCTACATCATCTACATCATAAGCAGTAGACACATTTTGGGAAACATACAGAAAGCAATTATTCCTGTCTGGAGTAATATGTGGAAAGCTGGCTCATGGACTTGATTGATCCAGGTGCTAATCCCAAATACAACTTTAAAAAAAACCACTGATATTTTGGACCAGCTGTTACTTTGCAGCTTAATCTACTTTCCAAGTTAGTAATAATAAAGAGACAGCAAGAGCAATGAGCATTCCTTGCGTTGCCTTGAAGAATATTGGAATATAAATGAGATAAACAGAAGGAGACAAGAAACATAAATAATCTTTATTTTAGCAATAGCACTTAGATTTATATACTGTTTCATAGTGATTTACAATTTACAAAGTGAGCATACTGCCCCCAACAATCTGGTTTCTCATTTTACTGACTTCAGAAAGATATAAGGCTGAGTCAAACTTGAGGTGGTCAGGATCGAACTTCTGGCTCTATAGGCAGTCAGCCTGCCGTACTGCATTCTAACCACTGCACCATAGCTTTTAGATCCTACATCTTTTCCTCAAATATTGCAAGCAATTAAGAATAGGCAGAATAAAATGGGTAGAGAAAGACTATAACAAAAATTGCTATTTGGAAAATGTTGCTTTAGTAACTATTTTATATATTCATACATCTGTCTTATCAAAAAGCAGGTATTTTGTTTTTGACTCTTTCACTCTTTCACTAATGCTATTCACCATCTGCCTTCACAAAGCAGTACAATTATAACACTATAAAATGTGTGATTCAGCTCACAATAATGCATTGACTAAGAGTCACTCTTTTTTGTATATATAAGAAACCGCAAAAGTTACATTTCACAGAGTTTTATTTCTAGCAGCTGTGATCCACAATTAATTTAGAT
Organism: Thamnophis elegans; assembly: GCF_009769535.1. Lineage (NCBI taxonomy): Eukaryota > Metazoa > Chordata > Lepidosauria > Squamata > Natricidae > Thamnophis > Thamnophis elegans. The sequence continues at coordinate 61,229,691 of NC_045549.1, forward strand.
AGGCAGTTGCAATCAGATTATGAGACATATTAAATTTGAATTATCATATTTCTACGTGATATCAGATGGAAACAGCTGCATTATGCTATTTAAAATCACAGATATTTTAATTTTTTTAAAGTATGAGTAAGCAAAAATTGTAATTATTAGTTTGAATTGGTAAATGTATTGAGAATTTATGTACCATCAAATCATTGACACCTAGTAATATAAATATATGGGACATTCAGATCTTACCTTTGTTCATCTGTTGCCATTCTGAATTAGTTGTTCACTTTGCAGCTGGTTGTCGTTTTTTTGCAAAACTCTAGATTGATTTGTTCTACAATCTGTTTGTTGTTTTCAGTGTCCATAATATTCCTAAGAATCTTCACCAATGCTAAAGTTCCAAAACATCGATGCTGTTTTTCTTGCGACTTATTCAAAATCCAATTTTCACTTCGATAGTGTATTATAATTCTGATCTCTGTAGATTTAGACACGTCATGACATCAACATTTTTTTTCCCCAAAATTTTCATTGTTACTTTATTAAGTCTAAGTCTGTGATACATTTACAGGTAGTCCTCCATTTACAACAGTTCATTTAGTGAATATTCCAAGTTACAATAGCATTGAAAAAAGTGACCTATGACTGTTTATTACACTTGTGATTGTTGCAGCATCTCAACAACCATGTAATCAAAGTTCAGGTACTTGGCAACTGGTTCATATTTATGACAATTGCAGTATCCTAGGGTCACGGGATCACTTTTTGCAACCTTCTGATAGGCAAAGTCAATGGGAAATACAGATTCACTTACCAACTATGTTACTAACTTAGCAACTGCAATGATTCATTAAACTGTGGCAAGAAAGGTCATAAAATGGGACCAAATTCACTTAGCTACTGTCTCACTTAGCAACAGAAATTTTGAGTTCAATTGTGGTTGTAAGGACTACCAGTATTGGCTATTGGTTATTTTAATATTGGTAGTGAATCCTAAAAGGAAGAAACTAATATCTTGACTGTAAAGTCTCAGATTGAGTGCTGCACTTGCTGTCATTATTTTAATCTGTATTTAATTATAGTCCCATTTTTTTCACTGTGCTCCTTGACTTTTATTAATAGAGAGGTTCCAAATCATTTGCATTTTCAAATTAATCTCATTAGAATAACACAGGTTATTGATGTTTCTTTCACCTATTTTAAATTTTAAATTTTTCAATTTTTATCTTGTTCCAACCTCAATATGTATACTCAGAATTAACCCTTCCTAGTTTTCTGGAACATAAAAGCAGTGGGGTAAAATGCTTGCACTCTGGCAAAGTTTAAAATATGTTCTAAAACTTATATAGATGATACAATCAAAAGCATTTTTATAATTTGAACTTCATATTGATTTATCCGCTGTGCATCAATTATAATGTTTCATTTTTACTTGATTTTATTTAACCTAGATTGAATATTTGTTTTTCCTTTTCCACGTACAGATATAATATCTGTTTGTTGATCCTAAGAGTTATTCTGTCAGCATGTAAAAATAAGGATATTTTAAGATAGTTACATATTCTACTAATGTCCTTTGTCTGGTATTGATATGTAGAGAGACTTTTTCCAATCCGTTGGTCATTGTATCATTCTCCAGATTTAATCACATATTTAAATTCTGCTGCCTGTCACATTTCTAAAAATATTCCACCCATCCTGTAGGCTTCTGATTAACAGTGGCCAGAGTGTTTCTCTAACTTCATTTTTTTAATCTAGAGTTTCTAAGGAATACTTTTCATGTATCTTTGATATTAACATCTCTACTGTATTTCAGAATACTGACTATATCTTTTATCTTCTTGGAATCTGCTGTTTGTCCTTTAGCATACCTCTTTGAAGATGGAACTTGTAATTTCCTTCTGAGTTCAGAAATCTTTGGTTTGTTTGTTTTCAGGAATTTTATTAAAGATTAAACATTAAACATACAAAATCCCTACACGCATATAAAGAGAGAAAAATGTTTAGAAAATTCAGAAAGCCCTAGTCAAGAAGAAGAAGAAGGAGGAGGAGGAGGAGGAGGAGGAGGAGGAGGAGGAGGAGGAGGAGGAGGAGGAGGAGGAGGAGGAGGAGGAGGAATATAAAAATAAAAATTCCCTTACAAGCTCAGCGAGCATATTGAACATGAACTAATGATAGGAGTTCTTTCTTTTAAGATATATAAAGCTGATATATCTTTATTAGCAATAGCAATAGCAGTTAGACTTATATATCGCTTCAGAGGGCTTTCAGCCCTCTCTAAGTGGTTTACAGAGTCAGCATATTGCCCCCAACAATCTGGGTCCTCATTTTACCCACCTCGGAAGGATGGAAGGCTGAGTCAACCTTGAGCCGGAGAGATTTGAACAGCCGAACTGCAGAACTACAGTCAGCTGAAGTAGCCTGCAGTGCTGCACTCTAACCACTGCACCACCTCGGTTCCCCGAGGACCTAGCATCTAGAATTTTTTTGTAAAACCTACATTAATCTTATATTTATCTTATCATGTCAAGTTCTCAGAGACTGCCTCAACAAGTCTCTGCAAGGTTTTTTGGGGGAAGTGGTTTGTCATTGATTCCTTCTTAGAGTTGGCAGAATTGATTGACCCAGAATAACCCAGCTGGCTTTGTGTCTAAAGAAGATTGGAAGTCACAGCCTTCTGGTTTTTATCCTGATGTCTTAACCATTACATTAAACGTCCATTGACCATAGGCAGACTACACCGTTAATTTTATCTGTTCTGAACTTTCCAAGGTGCTGCCTGTGCTTGAATTTTCTTCTGCACTTTTTGTAACTATCCTTAGCTGTTTTTCTTGAAAGCCTCAGCATTGTTGTTAGCCAATCCAACAACCTTTAGCTTGCAACTATAAGACGTCCACAGCAGCACATAAATACAACAAATTCTTCACACTATACAGGTATACAAGCAATAAGTATTCCAAGGCATACATTTCTGTTGTGTCCTGTCCAGCAGATGGAGCTGTGCAAGGCGCCTCTGATTGGCCAGGACGCTCCTGCCAGCTGGCGGGAGAAACCGGGCTTTCTCATTGGTTCCCCGTCTGACAGCTCCTGGTATAAGTAGCTGTCAGACAGGGGTTTGCTTGTCTTGCCTGTTCTAGTGTTTAATAAAAGGTTCCTGTTACAATTAACCGGTCTCCTCAGTTTGTGTCCCTCAGAACTTAAAACTGGTGACAAGGGCTGGAGAACCGGATCCTTACTGCGTGCCTCCCATGGCTGCCGCTACTGTTTTTTCGCTGTTCCAGCCGGAGTCTGAGGCGTGGAACACATTCATGGAACGCTTTGAATGCTTCCTCCTGGCCCAAGACTTGACCGATCTGTCTATTGACAGAAAGCATGGCATTTTCCTCGATTACTGTGGACTGGAGATGTTTGCTACGGCTCGAGCTCTCTCTGCACCCCAGTCTACTCTGTGTCATGGGACCTGCTCCTGTCAAGGCTGAAGACCCACTACCAGCCAGAGCTCCTCCTTCTTCAGCGGCGGCCACACCTTTACTGAGATGCTCGCAGCGCGTGCACAGACACCCCGAGTACCTTTGTGACTATGCGTGCTCGGTCCAGGGGAAAGGGGTGTTGTGTCCTGGCCAGCAGATGGCGCTGTGCAAGGTGCCTCTGATTGGCCAGGATGCGCCTGCCAGCTGGCGGGAAAAAACGGGCTTTCTCATTGGTTCCCCGTCTGACAGCTCCTGGTATAAATAGCTGTCAGACGGGGGTTTGCTTGTCTTGCCTGTTCTAGTGTTTAATCAAAGGTTCCTGCTACAATTAAAAGGTCTCCTCAGTTTGTGTCCCTCAGAACTGAAACATTTCCACTACCTCCAGCTGAAAATCCACATAGTTTACCAATTTAAGATTACAATTGTGTTAAATATTATTGATAATTTGACAATTATAAAAAAGGAAAGGGAAAAAACTTTGTGTACTTCAAATAAGTATCTATCTCTAATGTATGTTTCACCAAATCCTATTCTAGGTTAATCCTTAACTTACATTAACATTGAAGTGAATAGCTCTGGAAAGTTTCTATGATAAATTGTGTCAGAGCTTTAAAACTGGGTGCAGCATCATAATTTTCTACATTTCAGAAACACAGTGATTGTGATGAGGGGGGGGGGGGTTGGTTTCCTAAGAAAAAAATGAAAATGGCTTCAATAAACCCTTTACGTAGTTCTCTTAACCTTTCCTAAAAGGTTTAGTGATACATTACCACAGAAGTACTCCCACAAATCTAAGACATAACGAAATATGATTATTTTTTTAAAATAGAAAAGAAGTCCTGGTTCTTATGTCAGATTCAAGTGACAGCATAGCTTTCAGTTGCTATGGAAACAAATAAAATAAGCTATATATGCTAAATGATGAGGTAAATTAAATAGTGCAAAGACACAGTACAACTACCGTATATTGTTCTTCTATAACATTATGGTTGAGATATGTATTTTTAGGAAATAGCATAGAAGAACTATATGTTGTATAAAAAGACTAAGATCATGTGTACTCAGAAGAATTTTATATAAGCTGGCATAAAAAAATATGTATATTATTACAACCCCATTAAGATATTAATTTTGGCTTTATATGGATTTATTCTCTACATCAAGTAACAATTTAAATATAAACTTTTATTTTTTAATTGTTTTATTCGTATTTTCTTATCCAATGCAGATTCAAGAGTGTTACCAAAAAGTTGCTAATGCCAAACTTATAACTAGGCATTAAAGGCAGATTTATAAATCGTCATTGTTAGAGATGTGTGTAAATAGCATTATGGTATATAATATCAGATTGTAACTTTAGAAATCGCAAATGAGAGCAAGACAGAATGATTTAGATGGATAGAATGAGCAGAAAGAAAGCAGAATGATCTAGGGATTTTTTTATTACATTTTTTATAAATGTTCAAACCCTGTTTTTATATTTAAAAAAGTAAACTGTATTTTAAATGAAAAATAATTGATTTCATTCACATCTGTCAATATAAATGATGCAGATGAGAACATTTGAGCTATGACTAGATACAATCATTACCTTGTAAAATAATTTAGTACATGTTTATTCAAAACTAAGTCATGCTGTAGCCCAGTGGTAGTCAACCTGGTCCCTATTGCCCACTAGTGGGCGTTCCAGCTTTCATGGTGGGTGGTAGGGGTTTTATCCGATACTGAAGCACTTTTCTTTTTTTTAATTTAATTGACTTTTTTTTAAAAAAATCATAGCATTATTTTAAAACATTTTCATTAGGTTTTCATAAAATCATCAATACTGTGGAACTGGTGGGCGGTTACAAAAATTTTACTACTAACAGAGATACAAAAGTGGACAGTAGTATAAAAAGTTTGACTGCCCTTGCTCTAGCCAATAATTACTTCCAAATAAGCATTCAGATTCTTACATCTGAAATTACATTTTAGACACAGAAAATAAAATTAGATTATCAATAACTTATTGAATGATATATCTCTTCAGTGAACTATGAATCACTATTGTTTATTATAAGTTTTAAAAGAACAATGCTGATGTACAATTAATACATTTATTAATTATTGTGGCACTAACATATGGCTTGTGTGAAAAAATACTCTGGTTTAACATTCCAATCCAATTATATTTTAATAAAATATTAGCATCATGTACTTTGTTCGTGAACTCCTTTCTTGGTTTTCACCAGACTTTCTACTCTTCAGTATCTGTATGTCTTCTGAGTCTTATAAATTTGCCTGGATTTAAAAAGAAAACTTATGCAAAATAACAAATGTGTGTTTTTGGAGCTCAGATCACATCTTGTCTTAAACTTCTTGGTTATTACTTTTATTTTGCCTTCTATGAAATGGCTGTTCAGTGACTGTCCTTGCCTATTATGTTGTATGTTGTTAATAGAAACAAAATAAGTAAACATTGTCCCACTCGTGACAACTCTTTAAATGAACTATTTAATGATATATATTGTCACAAAATATCTTCATCTATGCTTTGATTAGATTTGAGCTCACAGTGACTAACAGGAACTGAAATATTGGTCTATGATAGGCAGTTTAATATCTATCTAGTTTGCAATTGTATTAAAATGTAGTTGATGCCATACTTAGAATTCTCAGGAAAACAGAGATAATGCCGTTCTAAAAATCCATTACCAAAAAAAGAATAATGGCTTTTGATTTAATATATAAGTAGAAACAAATTTGATTGTTTATTTGACCCCTGCTGAGTAATGAAGTGACACATATAGTTATGCACTTATAGCAAGATCCAAGAGTTATTCAGGATTTTTTAAAACTTCCCATCTAATGTTTCAGCCTTTCAAAACCAAGAATAAACCTAGGATGACTGTATACTTAGCTTTCTAGATAAACTGAAGTTAGCTAGATGACATTTCATATGTATTTGTAAATAAATAATGATGTGAAAAGCACATTTTGTGCTGGTGATTCTCCAAGATTCTAGAGGCAGAATGGCTACTATTTCTAAACTACAACAATAATAATGAGAATAATATGATGGGGTAAGAGGACCTCATCTCTGTCTTATCCGACTCTTAATTCCCTTAGTTTGGTTGTAATAAAGTTCTTAATAATATTTTAATCTTTGTGTTGTTTTAATCATTTAATTTTTAACTATTTTTAAATCTGTTTTATAACCTGAAAGCCACTCAAAGTCACCTTGTAGGGAAGATGGATAAAATGGTTAAACAAGCAAACTAACAAACAAACAATATTGTAATCTTTCTTTAAATGTCTAACAGATGTAGTCATTGTTTGCCCTTTACTAATTACTTCTTCTTTCACTAATTACTTTTCCATCAGATGATTTGTGATCTGTAAGATAAATATATTGTATATAAGAAGAAATACATTGTACATAATATCAGAAATCACATCAAAAACTTCAAATAAGAGGTAAATAAACCATTTGTGACTCTGCATTGCTGCATTAGGCTATGATACTAATGATGTATTAAAAAGTGCAATAAGGAGATTGTAGATTAATCTGTGCCAGCAACAAAGCTGCATTTGACTTTACAAGAGTGAGCTTTTGACAAGCAATTATCTCAACTGGTTAATAAGGCTGGAAATAATAGCAAGACATTTTTAAAAGGGAATACAGCAATAATGCAGCACTGTAAAGTTTTAATTAGTTTTAATTAGCACCAATATAAATAATGGCATAACACTTTTTTTTAGATACCATGAGAGATTATAGTGAGGATGGAAAAGGAACCGAAGGGAAAGTAGATAATAAATCATCAAGAGACAGAAGGAGCATCAAATCTTAGAAATGGCAGAATTAAGTGTACTTTTACTGATTATAAATGATGAGAAGCAAAGCAAAGCTGAATCTGAGTAAAAAGGCACAAAAGCAATAGATATCAATATATGATTCAATCCCCTCCCCTTGGTACCCCAGTCAATAGTCCAATCATAATTCACCCAATTGTCAGGTGGGGGATGTCTTCAAAAATCATCATTAGGTTGGAATGTTGGACAGTTGGCCTCGGCGGGAAACTCCCTTCTTCCACATGCGCAAAGAGATGGTGAGAATAACTCCCAATAAACAACCCTCCAGTACAGAATAATTCCCTCCCCAAATACCATGCCCTCCCTCCCCCGTTTCAATGGCAGCCGAAAGCAGCAGCAAAGCAGAGGCTGACATCATCATAACCAACTGCAAAGTCTAAACTCTATCAGCTGTCAGGTTTGGATTGCAAACTCAATTATGATAACATAGGAAAGCAAAATAAAACAGGCACAATCAAGCCCAATATCTATATTGAAGCCATGAACCACGTTAATTGCCCTTCTGAGTATTAATTACATTCTGAAGGATTAGTTATAAGGGACAGGACAGATATTACAGAAACCAACTGTGGAAATATAATAGAACTTTTGTCTTTCAGTATTTTCCATTTAGAAATCACTTCTTTAGTTATGCCAAGTATAATTAATCATTTATTGCAAAGGCTATTTTGATAGTCAGTAAATCAGAAGTACAGTTCATTAAGTTACTCAAGTATAATTTGAACTGCCCCATAAAGATAAAGCCTTTATTGCACTTTTGATTCATGCTAAAAATATAATGCCTTATGACAATACTTACAGCCCCAGGATTTTGTGTGTGTGTGTGTGTGTGTTTGTACATATTAAGAAATAGATTCTTAAGAAATAAATAAATGATAAAGTAGCCGTGGAAAATAAAATAAGAGACAAAGAATCGAGGAGGCAAGGAAAAAAACCAGAAGAATTGTTTATCAATTTTCCTCTCTGCAGGTATTCATACAGTTCTAATGAAACTTTTCACCTTAAGATTACATAATAATTCCTTCCTTTTATGCTCTTTTTAATAATCCAAAACATAAATCACAAAATAATTTTCTTTATAAAAAGGCCAAAACAGTTTCCAATCCTCATTGAAGGATTAAGTTTTAAAATATCATTGTATCGCTTTGTGTATTTTATTGCATTTTAAATGAGAGACAATACTGAAGAGTTTCAGATAAATACACACATCTAATTCAGGAAAATTGTCCTATTTCAATGCCAAAAGAATGGCTTTCTATTTATATAGTATTCTTTCAAAGTAGAAGAGTCTATGTACAAAAACATTCCAATATCATCTCCCCTGTGCCACCTGTTTTCCATCTGCCTGTCTTTTTAATTTCATATTATTGTACTTCCATTGTTCATTTTTATTTTTTTTATTCATTTAGTATAATTATATTTACATTTCCTCCCCATTTTTTCCTCCTTTATATGGTTTTAAACCACCCAGAATAGCCACATGTAGAAAAGGGGAAAAAATTAATTTAACAAAAAAAAAAAAATTCCAACATGGGATATTATTCCTAATAATTATTATTACTCTGTGTGTGTGTGTGTGTGTGTGTGTGTGTGTGTGTGTGTGTCTGTCTGTCTGTCTGTCTGTGTGTGTGTGTGTGTGAGAGAGAGAGAGATTCTATACCTTATCATATTCTATGAAAATGTGCATGCTTAGCAGCAACAGTTAGGTTATTTCTAAGTAATTCATATGTATGCTGAATTGTGAATGAGCTGTTGGTGTGAAATTTCTGGTGTCACTGTACAGGAACAGACAATAAGATATTGTCAGGGTTCCAAGAAACACTTCCCAATGAAATAAAACTGAAGTTCCTCAAAGTTTCAATTTCAGTTCAGTTCAGTTCAGTTCACTTTATTTGTATGCCGCCCTTTTCCCTGGGGGGACTCAGGGTGGCTCACAGTTCAAAAGGGGTGGGGGAAGGACAAACAATTTACAACATAAAAACATTACATCATTTAAGAACTCAACAGTCATACAATTCGAGTAGGAGTTAGAATCTTTAACCCCAGGCCAGCCGGGATAGCCAGATTTTAAGTGCGGCGCGGAAGGTCTGGAGGGTGGTGAGGGTCCGGATCTCCATGGGGAGTTCGTTCCAGAGGGTCGGAGCAGCCACCGAGAAGGCTCTCCTCCGAGTAGTTGCCAGTCTACACTGGCTGGCTGATGGAATTCGGAGAGGCCTAATCTATGCGATCTTATTGGTCTAGTGGAGGTGATTGGCAGTAGGCGGTCTCTCAAGTACCCAGATCCAATACCATGAAGGGCTTTGTAGGTGACAAGTAGCACCTTGAAGCACACCCGGAGATCAACAGGCAGCCAGTGCAGCTCGCGGAGGATAGGTGTTACGTGGGTGAATCGAGGTGCACCCACGATCGCTCGTGCGGCTGCATTCTGGACCAGCTGAAGTCGCCGAATATTCTTCAAGGGCAGCCCCATGTAGAGCACATTGCAGTACTCCAGCCTAGAGGTCACAAGGGCACGAGTGACTGTTGTGAGGGCCTCCCGGTTCAGGTAGGGACGCAACTGGTGCACCAGGCGAACCTGGGCAAATGCCCCCCTGGTTACAGCCGACAAATGGTGTTCAAAAGTCAGCTGAGGGTCCAGGAGGACTCCCAAGTTGTGAACCCTATCTGAGGGGTGTACAGTTTGACCCCCCCAGCCTGAGAGATGGAACACTTGGTCAATTCGTGGGAGGGAAGCACAACAGCCACTCGGTCTTTTCTGGATTGAGCACAAGCTTGTTAACCCCCATCCAGTCTCTAACAGCCTCAAGACCCTGGCTCATCACGTCCATCGCTTCATTGAGTTGGCACGGGGCAGACAGATACAACTGTGTATCGTCCGCATATTGATGATATTTTATCCCATGCCGTCGAATGATCTCACCCAGCGGTTTCATGTAGATGTTGAAAAGAAGGGGGGACAGGACCGAACCCTGCGGCACCCCATGTGTTAGGGGCCTAGGGGTCGATCTCTGCCCTCCGACTAACACCGACTGCGACCTGTCCGAGAGGTAGGAGGAGAACCACTGTAAAACATTGCCTCCCACCCCCACCTCCCGCAGTCGTCGCAGAAGGATACCATGGTCAATGGTATCGAAAGCCGCCAAGAGGTCAAGGAGCACCAGGATGGAGGCATGGCCTCCATCCCTGGCTCTCCAGAGATCATCGGTCAATGCGACCAAAGCGGTTTCTGTGCTGTAGCCAGGTCTGAAGCTGGAATGGAATGGATCGAGATAACTGGCTTCCTCCAAGGAATGCTGGAGCTGAAAGGCCACCACCTTCTCAACAACCTTCCCCACAAAGGGGAGGTTGGAGACTGGACGATAGTTGTTTAAAATGGCTGGATCCAAAGATGGTTTCTTCAGGAGGGGTCTTACCACCGCCGCCTTTAAAGCGGGGGGAAAGACCCCCTCCCGAAGGGAGGCGGTAACAACCGCCTGGATCCAGCCTCATGTCACCTCTCTGCTGTTTACAACCAGCCAGGAGGGGCACGGGTCCAGCACACATGTGGAGGCGCCAACAGCTCTCATCACCTTGTCCACATCCTCAGGGGTAACATCTTGAAAATCAATCCAGCGATGGCTTACCAGATTATCCCTTAGTGCCTCGGCTGGTTCTGCAGGATTGGAGTCCAGGTCCGCCCGGAGCCGAGCAAACTTGTCCGCGAGGAATTGGACGTAATCCTCAGCCCTGCCCTGCAGCGGATCGCCCGTGTCCCTCCTATTTAGGAGGGAACGGGTTATCCTAAACAGGGCGGCTGGGCGTGACTCAGCGGACGCAATCAGAGAGGCAATATGTGATCTCTTAGATGTCCTGATTGCTCGAATGTATTCTCTGATGCAGGTTGTTAAAAGTGCTCGGCTCGATTCGGATTTACTGGACCTCCAATTGTGCTCTAGGCGTCTCTTCCGGCGCTTCATCTCCCGGAGTATCTCAGTGAACCAAGGAGCCCTCCGGGATCCACTGCCTTGGAGCGGCCGTAGAGGCGCAATCCGGTTAAGGGACTCCATCGCTGCTGAGTTCCAGGCAGCAACCAGAGTCTCCACCGGACTGCGGGCGAGAGTATCAGGAATAACCCCAAGCTCCGTCTGGAACCCCAAAGGGTCCATAAGTCGCCTGGGGCGGAACCACCTGGTCGGTTCCTCCTCCCTACAGTGGGGGTTTGGTCTCCGAAAGTCAAGCCTCAATAGGTAGTGGTCCGACCATGACAGGGGCAAGATCTCGCTACCCCTCAGACCAAGATCAGAAATTCCACTCTAATTTATTAGAGAAGTCATGTTGGCACATCTGGGAAAACCTGAAACTGAAACTTCCAGGTTTACCCCACCCAGCTGAAAGTTCACAACCCTTGCCACACACCCACAAGTTCATCACACGATCCAATCCAATACTCCAACGCAACTGAAGACAATCTCCAACCATTCCCATCCAAGTGCACACAAGTGTCCTTTATTCCCAGAAGAAAGAATGTTGTTATGGCTAAAATTCTACCACTCCAAGAAACCCCCCTCCCAAATTCCAGGCCTAATCTATGTGGCAGTCACAAAACTACAAAAAGGGGAAAAAATGCCTTCCAAAACTGACAGATATGTTACCAAATACAGCTCTCGTGATTTTTAAAAAAATGCTGGTAGTTTTTAGTAATATAGATATTTTTGACCATTAAAAAAAAGAAAGCAGCAAAAAGTCTTTGTGAGTTGTTTCAAGAGTTTCACTGTAAATGTGGTTGTATGAAGAAACCACTGTTGAATGAATTTAGATGGAAATTTGCCGTGTTTTATTATATACTGTGTTGATATGTTGACAGTATGGTTATCTGTTTTTCTAAACTTTACTTTCTTTCAGGAAACAGTGCATTGTCACATGAAGGTAAATATCATAGGCATAAACCAAATGCAGATGCCGACATTTTTCATATTTTGTTCTTTAAAATTAACATTATGTTAACCCTATACATTAAACTGCATAGTGTCTTGCAAACATTTTGATTACTTCTCAAGATAAGACAAGATTGAAAATTAAGTTTATCTAATTTGGCTCCACAGGAAATAAATACTGCTAAATCGACTTCTAGCTGCCATTTGGAGCAGATTCCCAGTTTTTAAATGATTAGCATCAAAAGCTAGAACAAAAGGCCACCATAAAAAAGAAGGATGGATAATCCTTACTCGCTGAGCTTTTCCCCACTCCTCTTCATGGAAAAACATAAGATACTTGTGGCCCAGAAGGAGCCGTTGGAGCTGCCACCAGACTCTGACAGCAAGGGGCTCTATGAGTCGGCTCTGGAGGATGTGGAGGACCCTTGACAGGGTTCCGACTCCGAGCAGGGCGCAGAGAGGCTGGTTGGCCACCAGGAAGCACTTGAGCCTTGGACCAGTGGGGAGGAGACAAGGGAGAGTGATTCGGCCACCAGCAGTGAGTTGTTCCTGGATCCACGCCATCGAAGAGCTACTAGGCATCAGGAACAATTACGCAATTACAGGAGGTAATTGCGTTCAGCTGGTGGTCATTAGGCTCCTCTCCAGACTATAAAAAAGACTGCTTGTGCACATGTCCCTCTTGCAGAAGTCAACGCATTGACTAAAGAGAACTGTTGTAACTAACTTGGCAGGCTGGATTGCTGCCAAGGTTTGTCTGAGTTGCTGCCAAAGTTTGTCTGAGTTGCTGCCAAGGTCCTTATCTGTTTGTTTGCTTGGCTTTCAGCCACCGAGATTTTGGTCTTGCTATTAAAGTACATTCTAGTTAAGCTTGTCTCGGCTTTCGTTACTGGACGGAGGAGGGGGTCAGAACAGATCTTAATAAACTCTAAGTAAATTCCAATACAAATAAATCATAACTTTATTAAAAATGTTTCTAAAATGTTTTCAAATTGCTTCTAAATATTTTCTCTTTTAAGATAATTTCAGACATCTCATACTTGTTTTGCTGTGTGCAATATGCCTTAATATGGCTAATCTTATCAGTAGAACTTCAGTTTAGTTAATTCTGATAGAGGGGAAGGGTACAGATTTATTTAAATGCAGCTAAAAGTGTATTGTACTAGAAGTAGAACATTATCCCTTTAATTCAATTTATCCTGTAAATTAACTATTTTTATTACAGATATTTTTTAAAAAAAATAGTTTTCAAATGTATTTTCTATTCATGACTATGGTATTCAGATAAACATATGTCTTCAGTCTTCTATATGAGATTAAAAATGCACTGAAAAAATAGATCTTTTTCTTAAGAGAGAGTTCATATGAGCTAAAATCAATCTGTTCACTTCCAAAAGTAATTTCATTTTGAAAATTGGGAAGGCATGAAAACTGAAAAAATAATTAAACTAATTTCAATATTTAACATTATACAAAATAACCGTTTTTATTTTATTTTTTTTAGAGATGACTGGAGATATGTATTTCAGGGTCAGTGCTAATGTAGGATCTGTCTGAAATGATGTTATGCAGTACGAAGGGTTCATTTTGAAGAAAAATATATTGTATAATCAAATATGCTATTCATTTCTATTAAATATATTGATAGTAAATATATTTTAATTATATTATGGGTGCTGTTTTCATTGAATCTCATAATTTATCATCAAAATAGGATGTCTGAAAATGTGCAGATATTTAACAGCCTTTTAACATCTTGGCAATACTTTCCATGATGTTAAAAGCAGGGGTGCGCTGCTAGGGGTTCACACAGGTTTGGGCGATCCTCTAGCAAAGATTCTGTGTGGTTCAGTGAACCCCCAAATCTCACTCCTGGCTGGCCCTTTCCATCCTGCCTCACCCCTCTCACTCCACCCATCCCAGGAGACTCCACGCGGCCCATTCATCATGCCAGGTAAGTGCACGGCCCACACAGAGGCTCGGGAAGGGGGGGAAATGGGCCTGCCGGAGGTTTCAGAAGTCCAAAAACGGGCCTTTTTCCAGTCTCCAGGGGGCCTCTGAAACCCAGGGGAACCAGTTTTCGCCCTCCCAGAGGCTCGAGGAAAGTCTCGGGGCTTGGGGAGGGCAAAAAATGCCCCCCCATGGTGCAGGAGGCTGAGTAGGCCACACCTACCCAGCAACAGGGCAGCAAACTTGTGCTGCAATTTTTGAAGCCCAACCCTGGTTAAAAGGTAGTACAGTTTATGTCACATCATTTTACAGTTCTAACCCAATACTTACAATAGAACTGGTTTCTTGCTCATGTATATGGCTATGTATACATGCTGAGCAGTATACAGTATTCGCAAAGCCTTTTTGGTTCACACCAAAGTTATAAAGCAACCAATAATGAAGAAACAGAGACACTTCATTTTGTCTTTAGAAGTAAAGGGACATTTGTTTATATGTGCATCAGTGGAAGATGGAAAGTCTATATGGACTTTCTCCACATGGGTACAACCAGCTTCTTGAGGAGAGGCTGATCTTAAGAACAGACATAAGCAGTGTAAGCGTTCCAAATACCATGCAGAATTAAATCAGAGTCGAAGGCAAAACTATGCTTAAAGTTCCAATTTAATAAGGCAGGCATGTTGGCATCGTGCTGTGGGGATTCCAACTCTGGAAGTTACATCAGAATCCCACCCAGTTAAAAGTTCATGATCTTGTCCCCCCACCCACAACCCATCACATGGTCCAATCTTCTTCTTCCATGCTGGCGTCTACACCTCACTGCTTCCGTTCAGGTGTAAAGGCTTGGGAGACAAAAGATGACCTTGAGCTTCTAGGAAGGATTTTCTTTATTTTGAAAACAACACATTCTACCCCTTGCTAAATCCCCCCCATAATAAGAGTGTGGCAGGCCAAAGATTCTTAAAGGAACCACTGCAGGCCTGACAAGCAGCCTTTCACCCAAGAATTAATTAACTACTTCTTGGATCCATCTACACATCACCTCCCAAGACACCTTAAGTAGGAAGAAAGATAAGGATGAAATAAGCAGGTAGTCTACTAGTGACTCCAATCACCCTTTCCATTGCCTCCCAGCCAACAGGTGCAAACTGTTTTTAACCTTACTAGACTGTAATTCATCCAAATCAACTTGATTGATCATAGTGTAAGCAAAATTATTACCCCATGTTTGATCAGTCAATTACTTTTCTTATGGTTGTTCAGTAATCTTTTATTTCCACAGAATTCGGTATAACACTATGGAGAACAGCAAATATAGGCTGTTGATAAAACATAACTTGCAGAATATCCTCTTTTGCCATTTGTGATGGTACATTTATTCAAGAGATTGGCAGTGATTTAAAGCATCTGCCTCACAAATAGGAACAAGCAGATGGTTGTCTTCACTGGAACATTTTTATAATGCTGAAATAAACAATTACATAATGAAAAGAAAAGAAAATAACAAATGTAACAAATATTAAATTGCTGGTGAAGTAGCAAGGGTATTAAGAACAGTGAATATAAATATTGAATGAGCATTGGTCAA
Source organism: Thamnophis elegans (assembly GCF_009769535.1). NCBI lineage: Eukaryota > Metazoa > Chordata > Lepidosauria > Squamata > Natricidae > Thamnophis > Thamnophis elegans. The sequence continues at coordinate 61,245,455 of NC_045549.1, forward strand.
AAACTCTAAGAAAATCCCAAAGGATTCAAAGGCTAAAATTATATTATCAATAACACAATGCTATAGATATGCATGAATTGATTTTACAATTGGAAACATATGAAGTAGATAAAGATACTTGGAAAATCCCCAATACAGGTTAGTAAGAATTTCAATAAGCAATGACAGCCACAGTGTTCCGTATTTGTATATCAATGCACAAATGATCTTAACTAATCAGGAAGTATTGGGAATTTTAATCTGGAAAAAATTATGTTCCAGTTGTGAATCACAACTGGAACATAAAATTGAGGCATATACCACAAAAAAGTAGCTTCACTTCAAAACAAAAAATAAACAATACTTGCACATGAAGAAATTCCTAACCTTTCTATTATTAACTTGATTATTAAAATTATCAAAATAACCTCAATCAATAAGAGCTTTCATAGCAGTTTTCTTATTCCTATCCTTCAGAAATACAGCAGATTCAAGGTAGAAATAATGGGAAATGATCTGAAAATAAACCTTCGTTTTTTTTTCTTTTCTCATGAACTTGACATGACTTTGAACTACATATAATTTATCTTAGCAATGCTACTCTGCTAATCACTCAATCCCACTTCAAAGTGAACGTCTGTTTTAAAATTCTACATATAATAAAATATGCATGTATTGGCTAATCAGCCTCCTGGATACAGAATATTTACAAAGTTTTATCTGCTGATAAACTTTTTTTCTGAGACAAATAAGAAGGAAGTATAAAACTCAGGGTTATATTAACGCAGCCAACTGGGTTTTCAGTGGTTGATTTCTCTCACCACCATGTTTGTTAGAGATATGAGCAATCTTACTTACTTGCTCAAAACCAAGAGTGCTTGCTCTAGATTAATTACTTCAACTATGCAGTTCAAGTTAAGTTCCATGCACATACTCTCTTATTGTATTGTATATTGTATTGTATTGTATTTTATTATTTGTATGCCGCCCTTCTCCAGGAGGACTCAGGGCGGCGAACAATTCAAGGGGGAAAAAGGGGAACATAAAAAGACAAATACAAATAATAAAAGTAGACAACAGTCACACAACCATACATGTCGAGAGGGAGGGAACTCATCACCCCCAGGCCTGCCGGCAAAGCCAGGTTTTGACGGCTTTTCGGAAGGCCTGGAGAGAGGTGAGGGTCTGAATCCCTGCGGGCAGTTCATTCCAGAGGGCTGGAGCTACCACAGAGAAGGCCCTCCCCCGGGTAATAGCCAGGTGGCATTGGCTGGTAGATGGCACCCGGAGGAGGCCAACCCTGTGAGATCTAATGGGTCTGTGGGAGGTAATTGGCAGCAGGCAGTCTCTCAAGTACCCAGATCCAATACCATGAAGGGCTTTATAAGTTATGACTAGAACCTTGAAGCGTATCCGGAGACTGATCGGTAACCAGTGCAGCTCGCGGAGGATAGGTGTAACGTGGGTGTACCGAGGTGCACCCACAATCGCTCGCGCGGCTGCATTCTGGGCGAGTTGAGGTCTCCGAATACTCTTCAAGGGCTGCCCCATGTAGAGCGCATTGCAGTAGTCCAGTCTTGAGGTCACGAGGGCGTGAGTGACTGTTGCGAGTAAGATGTAATTAAGATTTCCACATTTATTAATATTTTATGTTAATCTGGAATCTGCCTATCACTCGTGATTGCCAGTGGTGGTTGTGAGAATGGTGGTCATATGGAAAATAATAGCTGTGTGGATGTTTTATTATGATAGCAATAGCAATAGCAATTAGACTTATATACCTCTTCACAGTGCTTTACAGCAATCTCTAAGCGGTTTATAGAGTCAGTAGATTACCCCCAATAATCTGAGTCCCCATTTTACCAACCTCAAAAGGCTGGAAGGCAGGGTCAACCTTGAACCAGTGAGAATCTAATTGCTGAACTGCTGGAAACCAGCAGTCCACAGAAGTAACCTGCAATACTGCACTTAATCACTGCACCATCACGGCTCATATCTATGATGTACATTGCAAGCCAGAAACCTCTAGACCAGGGGTGCCAAACTCAATTTCATTGAGGGCTGAATTAGGGTTGTGTTTGACCTTGGAGATCCAGGGTGGGCGTGGCCAGGGTGGGCATGGCCAGCTTTACATCACTCCTGTTGGGGGTCTGTGGTCATCTGAGTGATCTGCCAGTGAAAACGGGCTCCAGAGCTACGTTTTCAGCTGCCACGTCCTCCTGCAACCCTCTGCCAGTAAAAATGGAGCTCGGGAGCATTGCTCCCAAGCTCCATTTTCACTGGCAGAAAGTTGCAGGAGGGCGTGGTAGCCAAAAATAGTGCTCAGGAGCCTGTTTTTGCTGGCAGAAGCACCGTGGGCAAATCCTTCTCTGTTTCCATGGCGGCCCCACAGGCCAGATCTAAGTACCCCATGCGCCGGATCCAGGCCCCGGGTCTTGAGTTTGACACCCCTGCTCTAGACAGTATATCCATTAGTCATATTTTCTGTGATTCCATTAAAATTCTATAAAACTGCATTTATTTATAGGTTGTTAGCTCAACAAATGTAAATTAATCCTGCTCAATTTGTGGTTCTCATGCTGAATTCAAGCCACCCACTTTTTAACTGCATCAAATCTCCTTGCTTTATAATATTAAGCAGGTAGGAAATCTAGGGGCTCTTGTACAGCCCTTGGATTGCTCTATACATAGATGGTAAACAAAGATAAACACAACAGTCCAAGGTTTGAAGACTTGCTGTAAATGATTAACATTGAGCGGGTGTATTTAGTATATGAAAGTATGTGGTTCTTGGAGCCTTATCTGTTCTCTTACATTGTTCTGAGTAGCATCTGCACTGTTCATTTAGGTGTTTAAAGTAGTTAAAGTCTCCAGCATAACTGACTCAATAGACAAATATTGCAAGAGTTACTTGGAGCATGTCAATGTAACTGCATTACTTGGAAGAAAAATACTACCAATTCTTTGGCAGCAAAGAAAGCACAGATATAAGGAGTGAACTTCAGACTAATCTGGATCTGCGAACATTTAGTATCCATTATTAAAAGAATTTGGTCTACCTTGTTTACGGTGTGAAAATACACTGCTTGTACTAACAAACATGTTTTGTTCCAAAACTGTCAAGTGTGAAAGTTATGGTCTGCTTTATAACTTGCCTCATCTAAAATGAGTGGTCGTGTTTTTGTATAAACAATGAACAGAAGCAATGATTAATAATACATATCTGCAGAATATAATATATGGAGCACAAAATATTCTTCTTTAAAATTATACAGTGGGGACTGAAGAACCAATTTTTGACCTAGCAGTTTCAGGTTGCATAATTAGGCACAAGCATGACAACATGTGATGAAACTTTATTAGATGGGATTGCTTTGTGCTAAAAAAAACAGGAACTTCTTTATGTCTTCCTTAATTTTAACACCATGAGTGGGAGAAAGAAAGTCCACAGGAGAAATCTTTTCATGCATTTTAACATTATTGGTTGCAAAAAGGGACCTTTCATCTGCAAATATCTTCTTTCTATTGCTGTTACAGAAGTAAGTTACATGCATTAATTATATCCAGTGGGAACATCACTTTTATTGCTGTTGATGATATTTGCTTTAATGAACCGTGTACTTCTCATCTGCCTTTATGTTCTCTTGGTATTAGCTTATTCTATCATGTCAGTGCTAGGTTAAAAGGTAACCACCTACTCTCCTCTTTTTTCACCTCTTATTATCTGTTGCTTAATAGATGAATTATATTACTATTATTATTATTATACAATTGTATCACAGCAGCCAGTTGTTTCGCCGGATTTGGCATTGGTTACTAGTCGGGCCCCACCCAGGGGCCTAGGACATCATAACGTATTTTCATAATATGCGTGCAGATCCAAGCAGTGTGGCTTTTTGCATTTGACTGATGGTGATTTTTGTCAATTATTAACATCTGATTTTCGGTGACTTTTTCAGGCTGATGTTCCCACCAGTTTGTTGCTGTTTTAATATTATAATTTTTGCACAAATTCCAATGGATCATTTGTGCTACTGAATTGTGCCGCAATTTATAATCAGTCTGTGCGATTTTTTTACAGCAGCTGAGTATGTGATCAATAGTTTCATCAGCTTCTTTGCAAAGTCTGCATTTGGCATCATCAGAGGATTTTTCGATTTTGGCCTTAATGGCATTTGTGCAGATAGCTTGTTCTTGCGCAGCCAGGATTAGTGACTCTGTTTCTTTCTTTAATGTACCTGTTGTTAACCATAACCAAGTTTGTTCACTGTCCACTTTATCTTTTATTTTTTCCAGAAATTGGCCATGCAGTGCTTTGTTCTGCCAACTCTCCATTCTTGATTTTATCACATCTTTTCTGTATTGTTTCGTCTGTTGGGCCTTCAGTAGATTTTTGTTCTTTACTTCGATTAATAGATGTTCTTGACTTTCTTTTAAATAATCAGCCAGTGCATGTTTTTCTTCTTCAACTGTTTGCTTCACTTGTAATAATCCTCTGCCACCTGATTTTCGGGGCAGGTACAGTCTATCAGTATCACCACGTGGATGTAAACTGTAGTGCATTGTCATTAGTTTCCTGGTTTTTCGGTCCAAAAGGTCCAAATCAGCTTGTGTCCAGTTAACTATGCCAGCTGTGTATCTTATAACTGGTATTGCCCAGGTATTTATGGCCTTGATTGTATTTCCACCATTCAATTTAGATTTCAAAATTTTCCTAACTCTGTTGGTGTACTCTCGCCTGACAATAGTTTTTACTTCTCCATGCTTGATGTTATCCAACTGCAGAATGCCTAAGTATTTGTATTCATTTTCTTTGCATTTAATTAATTGGCCATTGGGCATTTCAATTCCCTCACATGCAGTGATTTTGCCCCTTTTTATGGATACAGTGGCACATTTTTCCATGCCAAACTGCATTGAAATATCGGTGCTGAATACTCGGACTGTGTTTGTCAATGATTGGATTTCTATTTCTGACTTTCCATAGAGTTTCAAATCATCCATATATAGTAAATACGAATTTTTTTCAGCTTCTTTGGCTGTTTGGTAGCCTAATTTCATTTTTTTAAGATTACTGATAGTGGGATCATTGCGATGATGACGAGAAGAGGTGAAAGTGAATCACCCTGGAAAATTCCTCGCTTGATATTAACCATTCCGTAGATCTCATTCCCTACTGCCAACTCAGTTCTCCATTGTTTCATCGCCTTTTCAGTAAAGGATGTAATATTTTTGCTAATGCCAGTTGTTTCTAAGCATTTTATGATCCAAGTATGTGGCAGTGAGTCAAATGCCTTTTTGTAATCAATCCAGACCATATTCAAGTTCGTTTTTCTGTTCTTACAATTTTCTAATATCATTTTATCAATTAGAAGCTGATCTTTTGTGCCCCTGCTCCCTCTTTTGTTGCCTTTTTGCTCTACTGGCAAGATGTTGTTTGTTTCCAAATAATCCATCATGTTGTTGTTGTTGTTGTTGTTGTTGTTGTTGTTGTTGTTATTATTATTATTATTATTATTATTATTATTATTATTATTATTATGTTAATCTTTGGTGAGATTCACAGCCTTTGGGGCTGGTTGGTAGCTCAATAGCTCAAGTCCTAACCAAGGACCTAGGAACTGTTAAGATAACGTCAGAGGTGAGAGACTCTTTCCATCCTGCTCACAATCTTTTTAGACTCTTGCCTTCTGGCAGAAGATACAGAATAATTCAAACTAGGACCACACGTCTTCTGAATAGTTTTTATCCCAGAGCTATAATTGCACTCAACAATGAACTAAATGGTCAGCATCAGTGAGCTATTGGACAGCACTACTTGGTCTGTTATGTGGATCTTTGGGTTGTTCAGGGGTGGAGGTTTTGTTTTTTGTTTTGGTGGGTGGGAGTGTGTTTTGGGGATTTTTTTTTCAATATATTTTTATTATTTTTATATTTAAAACAATGCAGTACCGCGAAGTCGGAGTGACCATACATTCACATTATATACAGCTAGTCTCAACCATTGACAATTAGCCTACTTAATACATTATAAATCCTTCTGTCCCATCACAATATATACAGTTTGTTCCAGTCTTGTCACCTTGTCTTATACCAGTCATAAAATCTGATCCAGGCTTCAAAATATTCTGATTCCCCTTTATTTTTAAGTTCAAGAGTGAGCCTATCTGCTTCCGCACAGGCCAACACTTTTCTGATTATATCTAGCTCTGATGGTGTATTTTCTTTTTTCCAATATTGTGCATAAGTTATGCGAGCCGCAGTTAGTACATGTATAATTAAATAAAGTATATCTTTCTTAAACCCCTCCGGTATTATACCTAAGAGAAAAATTTCCAGTTTAAACAAGAGTTAGTCTCCCACCATTTGTTCTAACCATGATTGAATCATTTTCCAATATTTTTTGCCTCATTGCACGTCCACCACATATGATAAAAAGTGCCTGGTGTTTTTTTACACTTCCAACAATTCGGGGCCAGATTTTTAAATATTTTGGAGAGCCGTGCTGGAGGGAGATGCCATCTGTAGAAGATCTTATAAAAGTTTTCTTTATATGCCCTAGCCATTGTTAGTTTCTGATTAAGTATCCAAAGTTTTTTCCCACTTAGCCAATTCCACATTGTAACCGAAATTTTTCGCCCAGGCGACCGTAGTTTCTTTGACATGCTCCTCCTCTAGCTTGTATTCCAACAAAAATCTATACAACACTTTGATCAGCCTGTTTTCTGTCTGTATCAAAAATTTATCTAATGTTGTGTAGTCTTTGGCAATACCTTCCTTCTTCCTATCTTGTTCAAACCTTGACTGTATCTGTAAATAAGACCACCATTCTACTTGTACACCTTGTGATGTCAATTCTAATCTAGTTTTAATCTCCCCCTGTCTGTTCAATAACTCTGTATATGTAACTATATTTTCCATATTAATTAAATTTGGATGTATGTATGCTTCTATCGTAGATAGCCAAATGGGTATTTTGGTGTAGTGGTCGTGTTTAATTTTGTTCCATATTAATATCATTTGTTTGGGGGATTGTTATGGGTGTTGCAACTGGTCTCTGGGTGTTACATGAATTTCGTTGTATGTGTAAATGTATAATGACAAATAAAGTATATACAATATGCCTTGGAATACAACTTTGGATCAAATTATTTCTATGTGTTTTACTTATTTATCACATTTAGAAACTACATATCTCCTTTACAGAGTGACTCTGAATGGTACAAATCAACAAAATATATGAGGAACGGTTGCAGGAACTGGGTAGGTCTAGTCTAATGAAAAGAAGGACTAGGGGAGACATGATAGCAGTGTTCCAATTTCTCATGGGTTGCCACAAAGAAGAAGGAGTCAAATTATTCTCCAAAGCACCTGAGGGTAGGACAAGAAGCAGTGGGTAGAAACTAATCAAGGAGAGAAGCAAATTTCCTGACAGTTAGAACAATTAATCAGTGGAAGAACTTGCCTACAGAAGTTGTGAATGCTCCAACACTGGAAATTTTATAGAAGAGCTTGGATAACCATTTGTCTGAAGTAGTGTTGGGTTTCCTGCCTAGGCAGGTGTTGGACTAGAAGACCTCCAAGATCCCTTCCAACTCTGTTATTCTATTCTAAATATAATCCCAGTCTGCTTGTTTCTTTATTTTTAATGCTTGATTTTTTTACCTTGCTATACATATCTGGAAATACCTTTCTGCTATTGTTTAAAAAGTAAATCAGTTGTCAATATAAGTATACTTTGGAATAAAAAATAACAAGGTAGACTATTCATCTTAATTACAGAGATTCTACCCAATAGTGACATTTGTACTACATCTTTTATATATAATTTCATACTTTTAAAGTCATATTTTCAAATATAAGAATGAAAGTAGATTTTTGAAATTCATGTTCATCTGGGCTTTGAACTTATAATCATGCCAAATGAATATTTTTTTTTCTTATTCCATTTCACATTTATTATTATTATTATTTGTACTTTTTCTACCCTTGTATTCTTTCAAAAATATTAATGCTAAAAACTACTTTTGATCAATGAAAGAAGTGGTCTGGAATACTTCCAACTTCTATGAAAAATAGCAATATATTGTTATGAAAATCTTAAATGCAAGAAGGAACAAAACATAATACAATTATTCCAACAATGAAATGATTTTTTCCACATAACACCTCCATTATATTTTTATTATGCCTACAACAACCTGTACAATACAGGTGATTTGATTTTTGTTATTATGTGCAATCAAATCAGTGTTGACTTTTAGCAAGACATTCTCTAAAAACGATTCGTTCTCAACCTGGTCCTTCAATTGTTTCCATGGTGTATTCATCACCACTGTAATTATTAATAATAGTTTGCTACATTTTATGTGCTACTCAATTCCCAGCTGCTGGTTGCCTTCTTGAGTTTCCACCTGTCTCATAATTGTAGAGATTTTAAGAAAGCTAGGCTTTTACGTAACATATCCAAAATATTCTAACCTGGTCATTGGTACCCGAAATTAAAGCTCTGAATAGATTATGTGATCCTTTTGTTTATTTTCTTGGCTATATGTGGTATCATCATGAGTCCTCTCCAGTATCAAAAGTCAAAAACATTAATTTATGCTTCTTCAAAGTCCAGTTTTTACACTTGAGTGTCACGCAGAAAAACACATTGTTTTCTTATTTTGAATCAACAACTTCATCTAAATAGTGAATATGGATCCAAATTTGCCAAAATATACTGTGTGTCATGATCTGAGTTTACGGAGGAGAATGTGGGGTGGGGCTGATGGAGGTCAAGGATGTGGCTACGTTGGCTGTGGAGAAACACAAGGAGGAGCAGGATGAGGCAGTCCCGCATCCCTTTGGTCTAGGATGGTTTGCCTGCTTTTACAGGGAAGAGCAGGCAGGATAACCAACAGAGTGGGGAAGAGTGGGCAAGCAGTGGAGAGGAAGAGCAACGAAGCTCAAGTGATGTGCAAGGATCACCCCCTCCTGATCTCCAAGCACAGAGGAGGCAGGAGCAGTGGAGGTCAACACAATGACTCGAAAGGAGAGCATACCATCCCTCTTCACAAAGCAGACCTAGGGACTGAGACTTAAGGAAATCCCATGGAGAGGGGCACTCATCAGGAACAAACACTGAATTTTGTGTGCTGTTGCCAACATTGGAAGTTTGCCGGACTTCTTGCCTTGAAGCCATCATGCTAACAGCATTTTGCTTGACTACTCACAGCCAGAGGCTGCTGGAGGTGTGTGTGAACACTTTGCTCCAGGGCTTGCCATAAATATGGGGATGTTTGGGGGAGTTAGGACAATAGTTCAAACTATCAGCTGGTTGTCTTACCTCAGTGTCTTGCCCCGGGTCATCGCACTATATTTAACTTCATATGATGTAGAGATTATTTATTCAGAATAAATTCATTTAAATTTCATATTGTAATATTGCGTGACCAGTCAAATGCGCGCCCAACAAAAGCGCGCTAACAAAACCGCATCGAGAAAAGAGTGAAGTCAAAATCGCGTCTACAGAAGCGCGCCGATAAATGCCCGCTGATGAAAGCGCGATTAGGGTTAAGGTAAGGGTTAGGGTTAGCGTTAGCGTTCTTACGTTGTTTTCGTGTTGTTTCCTGATGGCGCGTTTTTATTGGGGTGCATTTATCGGCACACTTCTGTGGGCGCGATTTTGACCTCGCTCTTTTCTCGCCATGGTTTTGTCGGCGCACTTTTGTCGAGCGTGCATTTGTCGGTGAACCATAATATTGTTTCCCTAAACCTTCTGCTTCATTCAAAGCTATTTCATGGCACTAAAGACCCTTTCCAAAAATATAAAATGCTTAATATAAAACAATGTTTATGCAATATGAAACTTCATATAATCATATAACAATTAAACTTTGACAGTCTGATTATCTTCCATTTTTTACTATATGCTTTCAAGAGGACCAGGACTTCTAACTTCTACAGTTTCTTATAATGAAATAATCACACATTCTTCTCATGCTCTCATGTCCCCATTCTCTTCCTATTCTGTCCCCCCCCCAACACCCCTTTCAAAGTTGTATACCCTGGCCTTGATGTAAAGGCTTCTCATATTTATACTTTGGAAAACATCATGAACACTGATAGCATACAATGGTCCTAAGCCACGGGTGTCAAACTCAAAATCTGAGGGCTGGACCCATCCCATTGGATAATTAGATCTGGCCCATGGAGCCACCCTGGAAACAGCAAAGGAACAGCCCACAGTGCTTCTGGCAGTGAAAATGTCAAACATCTCAAACAGGCTAGAGTAGAGGATAAAGAACAGACATTACTAATAGACTTGAGAAATTTTAAAGGCCATAATGTTTCTGTTGCTGCAACTAAGTTGTTAAGAAATTCAATTCATAATGTACCAGACCACAAATTGGCTGATGACTGATAACCTGAACATTTCATTTGTTTGTTAAATACTTAATTTATCTTATTTTTATTTTTATTTTAAAAGCCCAAGGTTTAATTCTGTAGTTCAGGCATCTTTATTATTATTATTTTTTAAAAAATCAATTTACAATATCACCAAAGGCAATTCATTATTACAATGAAGTTTATTGTATATTAGAGGTAAAATTAATTTGATTTTACTAGGGAAGTCTATGTAGTGTGTGTATTTTAGTATGACAACCACCAGCAATATTTTGGCCTTTATTTCCTATTTGTAAAATTGAATGATTAGCGAATTTAAGCAAAAATTGTCAGTATTGCATTGAATGTTAAACATTGTATTGTATGTTAGATATCTATTATTCATTTCAAACAATTTTATTTCTCCTTGTTGAAATTAGGACTGTCTTAATTTGGTTAAATATTTTATTGCAACAGTGATATCACAAGGAATAGAAAATAATTTATCAATATTCACAAGTTACCCTGCTATCATTTGCATATTAATACCTTTCAAAAGAAGCAGGTGGACCAAACTAGACCATACAAAGCACTAATAATGATATTTCATGAGCCTTCTTTGCTATTTTTTTTTTTCAAGAAAAGAAATAAATATATAGGTGAGGGCCGATAGAGACTGTAGTGTAGTGCTTCAATGAGAAACCATCAAAGAAATGAAAATTATCTCCACATCGTAAATTCTCCATGCCGTCTTTTTCTGATTTTCTTTCTCTTCCTTTTTCATATGGAACATAAGAGCCCATCATAGTAAAGGCATTTACAATCTAACATTCTGTTTCTTGGTATCAATGAAAGATGCCAATGAAAGCCCACATAGGACATAAAAATGATAGCATCTTCTCACATTAGTGACAAATAATGTCATGTAGATGCCTATTTAGTGAGAACATAAATTTAGAGGCACCTTCTCAACTAATAATTAACATTATAACTGACATTATAGCCAGAATAAGAATTGGTCCACAAGAGCTTTTGTAAAGCCACTGCAGTACAATCATCCAAATATTGACGTCTCCCCCAGTGGGTATATTACCATTGCTTGAAAAAGAGTTTTACTCCCTTCTGCAGATCCTACTAACCTCTCCTTATGGTGTTGGGTCAATTGGAGAACATTAATCACTTGACTTCAACTGCCCCATTTAAATGACATGAATTATCTTCTTGGAGATGTATTTCCAGCAGTTATTAGCAGTTGGTTGCTGCATTTCCTTTCCTGTCATTTAAACCTAAAAATATTTAAGTTTTTAATTGCAGCTTGGTTTTATCTTGCATTAATCTACTTACATTTAGCACCCTTTTTCATTTCATTTTATAATCTTAGCATTCTACTGTTATTTTATTGCATTTTATAATATGTCATATACCTGTGATTATAACAAAAACTTACTGCATATGCAGTTTGACACTAAAAACATTCTATAGCTGTCATGACTTTATAAAGAAAATTATTTAATCCCCTTTTGAAATAATACAGATTGGTTTTCTCATCAGATATATAGTGTTACATATGTACTTTGTGAAGAAATACATCTTTTTGTGTCCTAAATCCTGTACCTTTCATATTTACTTGATGAGTCAAATTTTAGGGATGAGAAATATAATCATATCTACCTTTAACAGGATCATCTGATGATCAGAATTATCTGATCCTTTTGGAAGCATATTGTTTTAGACATGCTAATTCATAACCCTATGATTCTATAAAAAGCTATTCAGGCAGTTAACCTTTCTAGCCATTCAATAAAGGAGACAGCATCTCCTTTCACCATCTAAACCAGGGGTGTCATTGAGGGGTGCATCAGGGTTGTGTTTGACCTTGGGGAGCTGGGATGGGCATGGCCAGGGTGGGCATGGCCAGATCGACATCACTTGTGTTGGAGGCACAACACAAGCACTCTATTTTCGACTGCAACAGCCTTTTGCAACTATCTGCCAGCAAAAACGGGGCTCGGGAAGGTCGCCTGTGACTTTCTTGAGCTCCATTTTTGGTTGCAACAGCCTCCTGCAACCTTCTTGCAGTGAAAACAGAGCTCATTTTTACTGGCAAAGGCACTGCGGGCTGAAATCTTTTGCTGTTTTCATGGGTCAGATCTAAACACTCTGGAGACTGGGATTTGACACCCCTGATATAAACTTTATTCAATGCTGCAAGATCTGGTAAAATTGGGGGGGGGAAAACAATATACAACATGAATATATAATAAGTGCCATGTTCCACAAAGGAAATTATGTTATCCTAACTATAACATGGCCTATTTACAGTTTTTTCCAAAAATATAACTGCCCCTACACGCCTAAGCTGCCTTAAGGTGTGTAAGAATATGCTGCTCACCTGGGATACCCCCCAGATGGGTCAAAATTGCTGTTGAAAAACTCATAGACAATTCAGAGAAGCTACTCACAGGGGTCTATGATAATTCACCATAGTCAACTTGCCACAACCAACTTTTCTGAATGGAAGCTGGAAGCTGGAATGTTTCCTTTTCTTTCCTGCTTGCAACAGGAAGTGACGAGATAGGAAAGGGAAAGTGAGTAATAATATCTGAACAATTCATTATTCTGGCCAGCAAAGTCAAGATTGCCAAATTTACCTATAAGCTAGCTAAACAGAAAGAAATGAACCCTGTCCTGCCAGGACACATATCCTTACACAATTGTTGCTTATATGGGTACATTAATGAAAATCCCAAGTGAACCAGTGATTACTGTTCACTGTCACTCATACATTCTACATCATGAAGAGCCAAGGTGGCGCAGTGGTTAAATGCAGCACTGCAGGCTGACTGCTAGATCAGCAGTTCAGCGGTTCAAATCTCACCGGCTCAGGGTTGACTCAGCCTTCCATCCTTCCGAGGTGGGTAAAATGAGGACCCGGATTGTTGTTGGGGGCAATATGCTGACTCTGTAAACCGCTTAGAGAGGGCTGAAAGCCCTATGAAGCGGTATATAAGTCTACTGTTATTGCTATTGCTATTGCTATCATACACTTTAGAAATTTACCTTGATCATTTTGAGGAGAGATTAATGCATTTCCACATGCAATCTTACTATTTTTTAAGAATGTATTTCCACCCTAGGTGAGCCCCATAACAATGCTAGAAGTTGATGCTTTGTTTTACTTTACTTTTAATAAAATTTAAAAGAAACAATAAAAGTAACATGACATATAGAGTCAGATAGACAACAGGTTTCTTGGTAGCACCAATTGATACTATATTGTTTGCACCAGGGGTGGGTTCCTGCCAGTTCTAACCTCTTCTATAGAAGAAGTTCCACAAATCTACAGTGCCGTTTAGAACCGGTTCCAGCTCCCTCCCCCCACCCATCTGCATATCATCAAGATGAAGAGCGAGAAGAGGAATTCTGGGAGTTGAAGTCCATAAGACTTCAAGTTTGAACATCCCTGGAGGTTTTTTTCTTTTTCTAAAGGCTTAGGGGTGCAAAGGTCTTGTAACTTGACAGCTTTAAGATTTGTGTGCTTCAAATGCAAGTTTCTGAGCCAACATTTTGATTGCTAAGCAAGAGTGTTGTTAAGTGAGTTTCACCACATTTTACAAGTTGGCCACGCCCACCCAGTCACATGGCCAACAAGCCACTCCCACAAAGCAGGCCACACCTACAGAAGAGGTTCTAAAAAAATTTGAAACCCACCACTGGTTTGCACATAATCTTTAAAACAATGTAATAATGTGATCGTTCTTCATAGAAGAGAAAAATAACCTTTCTGTTTATATAATTGTGTATAGTGTCAGAATCGTGCGCATTCAAGTACAATTATACCATTAATTTGTACAAAGGAATTATGGGACTGTCAAATTTCTCTTAGATAATTTTCTTGGCCACAAGATTTTTTTTTCCTCCACAACAAATGCAGTTATAGTATAAAGCACATTATTACCACAATGTACTTCACACTACAATTGGTTACATCAAATTCCTTTTGACATTTTAATGTCTGTATATCTTGTTTGGCAAAGTCATTTGGAATTCGCTTGGTATTACAACTATATTTTTGCTTCAACGGGCTAACATGAATGCTTTCTGGAAATTAATTTGGTGTTAGCAGCAGTAGTCTGGGAAGATGAAAAGACTATGGGACTAGACACTATATTAGGGAGCGGAAGAAGTAGGATGCTGATTTTTCAACATTGATTTGAATAGACAACACTCTCTCAGACAAACTTGATATGCAACTTGAGTGTCTTCTTAGACTCAAGGTTCTTGCTAAAAAAAAAAAGCAAGTGGCAGCTGTGGCTAAGAGAACTTTTGCACAAATCTATCTTGCGTACCAATTGCACACATTCTTATACCAGGAGGCATTCCTCACAGTTATCCAACCCTAGCAATAGCACTTAGACTTATATACCGCTTCACAGTGCTTTTTACAGCCCTCTCTGGTTTACAGAGTCAACATATCTGGGTCCTCATTTTACCGACCTTGGAAGGATGGAAGGCTTTGTCAAACTTTGCAGGCAGCCAGCAGGCAGCAGAAGTATCCTGCAGTACTGCATTCTAACCACTCACCACCGCGGCTCTGATCTTCTTTAGACTTTTGCAATGTACTCCAAATGGAGTTGTTCTTGAGGAACATATCCAAGCTATAGCTGACACAGAATGTGTGATAGCATCGGCAATTTGAGGCACATTATGGTATATTCTTGCTACACCACTGTGTGTGAATTGCACTGGCTCCCAGTATGTTTCCAGATATAATTCAAATGGGTGATCATACCAGTAAAGTCCTACATGGCACAAGGCCAGGGTATTTGGAGATTGACAGTCTACAATATTCTCTGTCTATCCTACTAGATCTGATGCACTGGGTGTGCTTTATACTTCTGTTGTGAAGAAGTGTCATTATATTAAGACCTAGGAGATATTTCTTCTCTGTTGTTGTTTCATTGAAGAAAAGGTTTGACATTGTAGTGGAAGACCTGAATCCAAGTCCAATTATTACCATTTACTTAATTGTATAATAATCTTGGTTTTTCATCAATGAAATGAGAATGCAGTGATTTCATTAAAATAGTTATTACTTTAATAATAAGTATATATTATGACCAAAAATGAAAGAATAACCACAATTGCCCAAAGAAAAACCTGTTTGGAAAAGAGTTCATATATATTGAAGAAATTAATGATACAAGTACATTGTATGTTTCTGTTTAGAAAGGGCAAACCAACTTTCTTAGACAGAAATTAGAAATTAGCTTGTGGTTATAAGCATGCTGGCTTCCATACCAACAAATCTTGGATTGCACTTAGAAAATCTGTACAGTAACAAAATTTTGCAATCAATCAATTGCAAAAGTCCACACTGCTTGGGAGCTGGTCATGCCACGCTGTGCATTATGACATCCAAAGCTCCTTGAACAACTCAGTGTGTATGAAGGCTAAGAGTAGTGAATCAGCTATGGCTTCACATAGTTTTGAACAGATAATGATAACAGCTTATATCCTGTAACAACATCTTTAACATCATCCAACAACATCTGCCAATCATAGGTCCTTGAAAAAGAATTGATAGGTGGGTAAAAATGTCAAACATAGGCTAAACATCTAGTTTCTGGAACTAACCATAATATTATAATAATACCCAGACATTTTGGAATACACTATGTTTTGCTTTCAATAATTTTTCAAAATAAAGTTGAAACATATAGCAGGTTTTCTTTAAATTAAAGAGATTTCTTTAGAGATTTTGTATTTTAGAATGAGAGACACTTGTAGCAACTCTAAAACTATGAACAGTTAGATAAGATCATCTTGGAAATTGAAAACAATAACTATTTAGTCCTTCAGAGAGATGTGCAATAATGTTGACATCAACTTGGTGGGCATGGCAGAGGAAGGATACTCTAAAATCTCCATTCCCTCCCTATTCCAGGGGAAGTTTACTGCAAAATCCCCATTTCTTCATGATCATTTGTGACTCGCAAGAATAGATGGGGGCGGGGCCAGTCAGAGAGATAGTATTCACCGGTTCTCCATACTAACCAAAATTTCCGCTACCAGTTCTCCAGAACTGGTCAGAACCTGCTGAATACCACCTCTGACTTTCTTGTGATAACAGAAACATCCAATACATTGCCAATTTGTTGGTTTATATCAGAGGTGGGTTGCTGCCGGATTGGCCCGATCAGCCGAACTGGTAGTAGTGACAGCGGGAGGCTCCACCCACCTGCCCGGATGCTTCTGCACATGCACAGAAGCATCGTGCGCACACGAACTGATACTAAAAAAAATTGGCAACCCACCTCTGATTTTTATATATAAGTTAGCAATAGCTTTCTGAGACAGAAGTACTTAAAGAAAAGTATAATGTATTTGAAATCATTCTTAAATGAGGAGACCAACACATTAATTTTAAAAAATAAATAAAAGCAAACATGCCAGTATTGTCTTTTCCCTACAGTGGGTTTGTCTAAATTTGAAATCAAGCAGTTAAAAAAGATGCTGACATGTAAGCATCCTTCAGACTCTTTACTGATAGTTAATAGTTTGTTTTTCTTATAAGAGGGAATTTCAATAAATTTAGCAGTAAGGAAGGAAAAAAATCAATTTGTTATCTTAGAACATTGGCTGTGAAACTATTTGGAAGCCTATTAGAATTCAATATTATATGATAAGAATATGAACAGAACTGTTTTTCTAAGCAGGTAATTTATTTTAAAAAATAGTCATGGCATGATTAAATAGAGTTTAATGCTTTCCTTCCAGCTGTCCCTTCCTTTGTACTCTGCACTAATAACTTTAAGATTTTAACTTATGACTTGCAGAGAAAACATTTCCCTTTTAAACCATTATAATTAACTTTTCAGTGCAGATTCTTCTAGAAATTGATTTTATAGTAATCCAGCTTTTGAGTTACTGATTTTTCTGATGGCAATGCCAGGCACAATCTCAGTTGTTCAAACCCATCATATATATCATGTCCTGTTGCTCTGCTTTAAGACAGAGGCCCCTGTAGTAAATTGCATCTTCATGTGTATATACTCACACAAACAGTATGGGTATGAGAATTTTTGAATGTATTAATAGTAATGTTTAGAAATTACTGAAGGAAACAATTTCAATATATTCAAAAGAGCGTTTCCTTTTCAATAAAGGGAGAGGGTACATAGAGATTTTCATTTTTTACTGAAGCAGAATTCTAAATTGTGAGAGAAATTGATCCTTAGATAAAATATTTCTCCTTAGTATGAGGATAATATATATTACAACGTAACATTCAATAAAGGTAGAGAAAAAGTGGCATATGTCAGAGGTGGGTTGCTGCCGGTTTGGCTCGGTTTGGCTGAAACAGTAGTGGCAGCAGCGGGAGGTTCAACCCACCCGCTCGGACGCTTCTGCGCATTGCTTGCGTGACCGCGCATGTGTGCACAAGCAAACTGGTAGTAAACCAGTTAGCAACCCATTACTGGCACAAGTGATGTCCTCCAGATATTTTGCATTACATTAGATATGTTGCTTGGAGATTAAGAAATTATCAACCTAGAGGGCATGTTGCTTATCTATAGACTGATTGGTCATGGTCATCCAGAAATAGTTGACTGGAGTTTATATCACACATTATTTTGTGTTGAACTCTAGCTCAGTTTAGATACAGCATTTCCTACAATGGCACAAGGAAAATGGACTGAAACCAACCAGAATGCAACATATGATCCCTATGATAGCACCATTATGGAGGCATAAGATTGGGATTTTTATTTTTTTAATATTGGAAGTAGATTTCCAACCTCAAACCTTTTTTCTCATTAAGTCTATTGTAACAGTCTCATTTTTGTATTCTTTTTTTTAATTCAGATTCCATCAAGGGTCCAGCCTAAAAACAGAAATAATGACTGAATTTCATTATGTAGTCTACAATTACAAAATGCTTAATCAATAACAGGAGTAATTGTCTTGGTGTTCTTCTACAGCCATAGGAACAATTTGTATTATGTTAGCCTATTGGACCTTAATTTCTTTTTTTCTCTACATCCTTTCATGTCATGGCAATTACATTTATTTTTCATGTCTCATTAGCTGTGAAATTAATTCTTGAGTTTGCTTTTGAATTAAAGAATTGAATCCAAAATTAGCTTTGCTTGGACTAATTTAAGCTTTGACATGAATTTAAATCCCACTGTTGTTAATGGGAATGCCCACAGATACCTCCCTTCCCACTTGCTATTTAAATTGCTAGTTTACTTTTTTAAAAAGTTCTACCTGGAAAGCATTCCTTAGCTACTGAAAATCATGGTTCCTGAATGCTACTTTATCAATGTCTACGTTTTTTAAAAATAAAATACCTTTTAATTTGTTTGAACTTCATCTGAACTTTACTTGTATATGAAAACTTCTAACCCCGTTCCATGGTTATATAACCTAGCATTAGAATTATTTTAATTCACAGCTTTGAAGCACTCACAGACATTAAGATTAGAAGAACCTTCAGGCAAAGAACCTATCTGTAAATTACAGAAAATTACCTGCACAGGTATAATGTTACTTAATTAAAAGGCCTTAAAATTATTATATGCATCTGCGATCTGTCATAATATTTTCATAATATAAATTTTGCTTGTTCTCTCTCTTGCTATATGAAGCAATTGAATTGAATACGCCATGTCATTACTAGCCAACTCTCATTTGTCTTTTTTCCTTGAAACTGTTGCCTTTGTAAATAAAGTCATCTGAATTCTCTCTAATCCCTATATATATGAACATGTCTGGGGAATAAAATTATATTATTAGAAAGGTTTGCTAGATATTATATATTGCAAGAAATTTATAGAAAAATACTTTGTCAATGCAAGGCAGAATAAAACAGAATATATATATATATATATATATATATATATATATATATATATATATATATATATATATATATATATATATATATATTGTAAAAGCAGAGGAGGAATATGGTAAAATATCAATTACTCACAATGGGTATAAATAAGAAGTACATTTATACTGCTGCCAAATATATTTCTAAAGAATTTGTATTTAGAGAATTGTAAAATATTGTCAGATCCACCACCTTCGACCTGGCACCTCGCTGGCATTCTGCCATCAACCAGGGAAGGGAGAGGGGAACAAATGGGCAATAAAGCTGTACACCTTTATGATGAGAAATTGGGAAGGGGGATTGACAGTTGAGGAAGAATAGGGGATTTAGAGAATGGAATTTCACCAGCCCAAACATCTCAGCATTTCCCAAAACATCTTCGCAATGCTAGATTTGTGCCACACAGATGGACCATGGGGGAAGTCTAGGAGGAACCAAGGGATTAGTTCTGTGGGAATTTTAGATTCTGTTTGACTCTACTGTAATCAGCATCTCTTAGTAAAAGTGTCTTTTCACTTCAACCAAATGGAGTCAAGAGTTTTAGTTCCCTAAGAGATCAAACCGGGGCAGGTCTAGCATAAATATATCAATAAGAAAACTATACTCCGTGGAGCCCAAATAATATCTCTAAAGTGAATGAGCTGACAACAAAAAGCCAAATAAGTTAGAGTTATACATAGTGAGAAACAATACCAGTTACAAATTATATTTAAACTAATAACTAATCAAGAAAGTAAACACAATTGTACCTGGTCAAAAAAATGATTAGAGATCTTGAGGCATTCTCTAGACTATCACTTCTTCTCCACTGATTTAAAATTCTTCTTAATTCTTCTAATTGAACATTATCTTTAATCCTTTCAAATTCAATGCCTTCATTTTCATAAATGATACTATGTTCAAACAGATCTGGTTCATTATAAATAATTGCATACATACAGAATTTAAAAAGTAGCATTCTATTTCATAGGAGAGTCTTAGAACAAAGTTCAAAACTTGAAAACTAGTTTATAAAATTAAATTGCCACTTAAGGCTGTATTAATGTTCTTGAAAATGGGAAAGAATGTAGAGGGAGGTTTGTGTACTCAGAAAACAATTATTTATTTTGTACTGAGGCTACAAGCAGTGTCTCTAGTTTTTGCTGTAAGGTCTGCCCACAGATTGTGCATACTAAATATTATTCAGTAGTTGATTCTTACTGACTGACTGAGCTCAGTGCTAAATATTATATCTATAATTTGTAGGTGCTTCTGTCACAAATAAAGAATCAAATGGCCTAATTTCATGAAAACAAGCAACACTTACAACTGACTACAGATTTTTCTTTATCTCTCTATTACACTTGACCCTTGAAATTGGATTTGTCATTGTTTTCAACCTGAGGAAAGGTATAAGTGATCTAGAAAGCATGAGGGATTGTTAGCTATGGGAAAATGGTTATTGAAGCAAATATAACATGGTCTAGGTGTAGTTCTGGAGCAGTAGTGGGTTTCAATTTATTATATAATTAGTTTGCTCATGCACAAGCGCACATGCGCAGAAGCTTCCAGGCATGTGGGCGGAGCCTCCCACCGCCGCCACTACAGGGAGAACCGGCAGAAACCCACCTCTGTGCTGCAGTCATTTCAAGATATAAGCAATTTTTTATTAATTGTCAGGTACAAAATTTTAATATTCATAAACCATAGGTCCCTTCAAAGATCCCTTTGAGCTGCGGTGGCATAGTGGTTAGAATGCAGTACTGCAGGCCACTTCTGCTGACTGCCAGCTTCCTGCAATTTGGCAGTTCGAATCTCACCAGGCTCAAGATTGACTCAACCTTCCAACCTTCCAAGGTGGGTAAAATGAGGACCCAGATGCTGGGGGCAACATGCTGACTCTAAAAACTGCTTAGAGAGGCTGTAAAGCGCTGTGAAGTGGTGTATCAGTCTCAGTGCTATTGCTATTGCTATTCTTCCGGCAACTTTTGCAGGATTAGGATCTCAGTGTCACATAAATGAACCATGGTTATTTTTCTCTGCAACCACAAAACAATACTGGCAGCAATGATAGCTAGTTATTCACCATCTTAGTATGCTATCGACATAACAGACAATAATAATGATTCACTATCTATATAAATAAATCATTATTATGCTTTATACCAAGTACAAAGGAACAGCAATTTCTTAGTTCAAGATAGTCACTGCTTTAAAAGTCAAAATACAGATTGTCTTCAGCCACATAATGTTCTCTTTCTGTGTTCTCATTTCATCGTTATATAGGGAGTATTTGCAGAAATAATTATAATCCAGTTATTTGACAGAGAGAGACAATCTTTCCCTAACAGAGAATTTGAGAGAGAGAGAAAAATAACACAAGAGCCCTTTCTCTTTATCACCTCATGCTTTTCCCTTTGTTTATATATGGCTCATAAAATGACAACTATTGTCATGTTCATGTGTAAATTCTAACAAGCTCAGAATCTTAATCTATCATGTTGTATATGATGATGCTGTTTCACTGTGCCTTTTTGAAAAATAGAAAGAGCATTATTTCAAGAGGGAAAATTATCATAAAATTAGAATAAAATGAAAGACATTTCAAGCAGAAATTAATGGAAGGGGAGAGCTGTTGATTCAAAGCCTGAGATCAATTTTCAGTAGAAATTTAGTTCCACAGATAATTTGTTAATTTTAAGGAATGGTAGAAACAAAATAAGTTAAATAGCTCGCTTCTGCTGGCCTCAGGCGGGAAAAGTCTTGAAATGAAGCTATTGAATCTTGATTCCTAGAATGAAAAATGGCTTCTTTTATTCTTGAAAGACTAATTAACACATAATACTTCAATAAGAATCTCTATTAATGTTGACTCATTTTGCTCTCTTAAAGAAACACTGCTATCAGACAAGAAAACTATACTATAATGAAATGCCATGTAGCATAATGTTAAGTTCTGGGCGAAGAATGGAGGTGTGATTTCTAACAGCTCTTTATTCACTACTGCCTGTGAGGCAACTGAACTCCCTGGCTGACACAGCTCCTTTTATAGGAAACTGATCAGCCAACCAATCAGCCAATCAGGAGAGAGTATTTTCCCGCTCCAACAGAGGACCAGAATGAGGACTTCAACTGACAACTATACACTATATAAACATAGGATTTGTTAGCTTTTCTTATCTTTGTTTTTAGAAAATTGGTTCACTGACTCGTCATTTCCCTGTGGCAGGAAAGCATGGAGATATATAAAAATAAAAACTTCCCTAAACTACAGTTACAATTCAGCAAATTTCAGCAAATTATGTTGATACATAAAAATAAAATATTTGGCTTGGATATGTACTTCACTTATTTTAGCAGTGAAAAGGAATTTAGTGTGGAGATTAGGCTTTTTCTGTAGTATGGTGGTAGTTGGTAGAGTGGCAGAGATTTTATTCTTATTTGAAGTTGAAACTGAGAAATTCTGTAGAGAATAAATCTGAAACTCAGGCAACATAGAGCAAAACTGATATGTAACTGAAGAACTATAAAACTTATGGCAGTGAAAAGCTTCAAAGGGGGTGCTTGGGTTTCATTAAAATACAGCTGAATCACTGCAGGGACGCACATATCAAAGTAGAAGCTCACTTTGAAGCAGGAAATTGAATCAAATCACTTCAAAGAGCTTTATAGTCTTTTGCACTACTTCATTGGCGTAATGTCTTTTCTGCTGCTTTTACATTTGTAACATATACTGTAAAATATAAGATTGCAGTATGGTCAGCTGAAAGCTGAGTGATATGAAGGAGTCAGTACTGTTCACTTGAAGAGTAAGAATCTCTAAACTCTTTCTGAATGGATGGTAAGATTAATACTGCTTTGGGCTCTAGTAATTTCTTTCAACTCTCAGCTGCTTTATTGTGGGGAACTTCAACTCTTAACTTTGCTTTCTCATTGTATTAATGGAATGTTATCCTTTGGTATTACTCAGCATTCTGAATCTGAGCTAAAGCTAGTTCATTCCATTACACACATTTGAGACTTTTTTTTTTCAAAGTTTGCAGGCTTGGCATGAATTTAGGTCAGAGGTGGGTTTCTACCAGTTTGCACCGGTTCAAATGAACCCGTAGTGCTAATTTGGCCTGGGTCACAGAAGCAGCAATGTGCCACGCTGACCACACCCATGAACCAGTTCCCTGGTCTCTGTTTCTGGCATGGTTTTTATTAGCTTTTTATGGTCTTCGCGCATGCGCAGAACAATTTACAGTGAACTGCACATGCGCGAAGCAAACCAGTGCCAGTGTCAGTAGGAACCCACCCTGATTTAGGTATTTCAATAAGGAGTGAGTTAACCCCAGGATAAATGGTATCTAGCCCAATCTCTTAGTATTTTTAAGAAAAAAGCCCTTTATGGTATTGGACCTGGGTACTTGAGAGACCGCCTGCTGCCAATCACCTCCCAAAGACCCATTAGATCACACAGATTAGGCCTCCTCCGGGTTCCGTCTACTAGCCAATGCCATCTGGCCACTACCCGGGGGAGGGCCTTCTCTGTGGCGGCTCTGGCCCTTTGGAACGAGCTCCCCGCAGAGATTCGGACCCTCACCTCTCTCCAGGCCTTCCGAAAAGCCGTTAAAACCTGGCTGTGTTGGCAGGCCTGGGGTCAATGAGTTCCCTTCCCCTCTCGAATCGTGTGGCTGTTGGTTGTTTTTAAATGCCCCGTACTTTTTGCTGTAGTTTTTGTGTTTCCCTTCCCCTCCTTGGGTTTGTGCGCCGCCCTGAGTCCCGCCGGGAATAGGGCGGCATATAAATAAAATGAACTTTGAACCTTGAACCTAGGGCGCTATTTTCTTTTATCAAAGTCTCTTCCTTTATGATTTCTCCAGATCTGTAACATTGCATTATGCTAGCCCGCCTTTACTATTTCTGGTAATTTACTAACCAAGATATTGCAAGCAAGACACAAATCTGACTCAGAGGTACTTCCTAAAAGGGAGCAAGCTTGCTAAAGAGCTAGCCAACATGTCTGGTTTACCTAACAGAATAATAGATAACAGAATAACAGAATTGGAAGGGGCCTTGGTCCAACCCCTGCCCAAATGGCTGTCTAATCTCTAATAGCCACAACTTTTGAAGACAATCCGTTTTAGTGGATGGATTGTAAATGGCTGACCAACCACACTCAATAGGCATCTTCACTGATTACATTTACTTTTTCCAAGAGATTGACAGCCTAGCATTGAATAAAATCCTATAATCCTCTAACTCAGCAGAATCAGTGAAAGTTGAACACATCTGGAAAACAACAAGTTAGGTAGGCTATTCTAATGTATAGTTTTCAAATTCAGACAAATAAGGCATTTGTTGGCAATGGCATAGTACAGTGGTGTCAAACTCACAGCAAACGGGCTGGATGTGTCATATCCTAGCCATTCCACTCCCTTTTTAGCGAAGGGGGGGGAGTTATGATGCATCACATGACAACAATGTGATGTCATGAGTTTGACAGACCTGGCATAGTAAGAGAAAAGAGGGAAGAAATCACATTGTCTGCATAATATTGTATCACTGAGTAACGCTTAGATCAAACTAGATACTGACCACAGCTCTACAGTTCTACCTTGATACAATTTTGTTGTTTTCAAGAAAGATTGTGGCACAAAGGTTCTTTATTTTGGTTCCTATAATTCATATTTGTTCCTTGCTTATCATCCACTTCTATTCTTTGCAATTCTTACTTGAAAGGACACATATTTACAGATAAGATTGTGTCAGTGACATATGATAGATTATATTTTAACAATAACTCTCAAGGCTTTTACTGTTCTTTAACTGATAATAACTTGCTATTGTGATTTTAAAAATATACTTGTGAGTATTTAACTGTGGATTTTATAAGCCTTTTTTTTAAAAAAAAGCACCTCTTGTTTCATGATTTTGCCTTGAAAGCAACAAACTGAATGGATTTTTAAATTGTGAATCATTCTACAAGGATTTAGAATGATTATAAATTGCATCACAAATTAAACAACTCCCTTTTATAATCGCAACACTGATGAAATTAAGATATTATGATATAATATATTCCAGGAACATGACATAGAAATCAAAGATATAAATATAAATCTATAAATATGCACCCAATCTACTTTACACAGAAGCTATAAACACTGAAAGTATCTGATATTATCTCTTGATTATTGTTGACAGTTTGACATACTAATAATCTAAAAAGACTGTGCTAATGAAAAGTGGTTTGGTTTTTTATCCCAGTTTTTTTTTTCCTGCCAAATAAAGCTGTTGCCCTAATGGAAAGTATGCTACATTAACACAAATACAACTTACACTGAATAGTATAATTTAGAAACTCTGACGCTCTTGTTTTGGGTTTAATAATCTTGGGAACCATAATAATCTGGTCAATTTTTACTTACAGATGACAAATTCTGTTGTGTTAGCTCTGTACAACAAAACAAAACAGAAATATTTGCCAGAAATAAGAGAACTAACCAACATGAAGATTTTTCATAAGAATTACCTATGAAGATGGCTTGTCATCCTGGAGCCAATAGAGACTGGGTTTGATATGTGTTGACTTTGTGTCACTGCAGAGTTCTTGTGCACAATTACAGGCTGCAGGGGTGAAAAAACAAGACAAATTCTTACTAAGCAAGCTTCTGGTTCTGCCTTAGACATGAAGCCAACTCAGTGACCTTGGGCCACTTTCTCTCTCTTAACTTTAGGAAGCAGGCAATGGAAAGCTTGTTAAGACAACCAGAGGCACTTATCGAAAGTCAAAACTTATTCAAAAGGACCAGAAAACCACAAAGCCCTCTCTTCTGGGGTCATCTTGATCCAAAACATGCAAATATCATTGTCTTTAATGATTGCCCCATAGTCATGACTGTAATGAATAAATGATATTAAATTAGTGCTATTTTAAAGAGTATGTCAGAATAACTTTCCAATTCTGAAAGTTTTTAATGTGATTCAATTATTTCCAAATTATTAAAAGCATTGTTTGTCAAAGAATAATCTAAATCACTTACCATTCAGTATAATAATTATTGGCCTCTGAGCAAAGCCTCTTCATAAAAAAATGGATATTTTGGAAATGTATGTTATTAAAGTGCCCTAAAAATAAAAAGGCAGCAAATGATTCATTATTCTATTTTCAAGACCGTGACTAGGGGGTTAGTTTAGGATTTTACGGTGTGCATACTGTCCTGAAATGTAAAAAATGTTGCTATCATTCTTAAAAAATAGTTTATATGGTGGGAAATTATCACCCAGCCCTCTCCCAGAAAAATGAAATATCCTAGGAAATATTGAAAAGGCAGAATATTTCTCTGGATATGAAAAGAAAGAAACATGTTTTAAAAGACAGAATAGTTGCTTTCCTGCCCATCCCCACTTTGTCAATGGGCCATTAAGGCCAAGCTAGTCCACTTTTACATAATAAAAACTTCTCCACTGCAGCTCCAGGGGGAAGGGATTGAGGAACTTTACCCAACTGACCACATGGCATCTGAGAATTCAACCAAACCTGGATTCAAAACACAGCCTAGAGAGTAGCCCCTGCATGGCCCCATGGGAGTCTGACAACCAATCAGAATACATTTCTTACACAGGAACAGGAAACAGAGAGGTGGGATTGAAGAGGTTATAAAAAGCCTAGCAAGCCCCTCCCTCAGCCCTTCTCTTCTTCTCCAACAACATTGAAGCATGTGATCACCTTTTCTGTTCAGGGCTCAAGCCATGTGGCCCTGTCCAACAATAAACCATCTTTCCAAGCAGCCTCCATGTCTCCAGTGTCTTTTTCCCCACTTGGAGCCGAACCCAGAAGGACATTTCTTTCATCAATATCTTACTATTTTTGTATCATTAATTATAGGAGTTATGGAAAATTATTATTATTATTATTATTATTATTATTATTATTATTATTATTATTATTATTATTATTATACAATTGTATCACAGCGGCCAGTTGTTTCGCCGGATTTGGCATTGGTTACTAGTCGGGCCCCACCCAGGGGCCTAGGACGTCGTAACGTATTTTCGTAATATGCGTGCAGATCCAAGCAGTGCGGCTTTTTGCATTTGACTGATGGTGATTTTGTCAATTTTTAACTGTTTTAAATGTAATTCCAGTGCTTTTGGAATAGCACCCAGTGTGCCAATTACCACTGGAATTACCACTGCTGGTTTGTGCCATAGTCGTTGAATTTCGATTTTTAAGTCCTGGTATCTTGCGATTTTTTCATGTTCCTTCTCGGCGACCCTGCTATCACCTGGTATTGCGATGTCTATGATTGTGACCTTATTTTTCTCAACCAGTGTGATGTCTGGTGTATTATGCGCCAGTATTTTGTCAGTTTGTATACGGAAATCCCACAAGATCTTGACCATCTGATTTTCGGTGACTTTTTCAGGCTGATGTTCCCACCAGTTTGTTGCTGTTTTAATATTATAATTTTTGCACAAATTCCAATGGATCATTTGTGCTACTGAATTGTGCCGCAATTTATAATCAGTCTGCGCGATTTTTTTACAGCAGCTGAGTATGTGATCAACAGTTTCATCAGCTTCTTTGCAAAGTCTGCATTTGGCATCATCAGAGGATTTTTCGATTTTGGCCTTAATGGCATTTGTGCGGATAGCTTGTTCTTGCGCAGCCAGGATTAGTGACTCTGTTTCTTTCTTTAATGTACCTGTTTTTAACCATAACCAAGTTTGTTCACTGTCCACTTTATCTTTTATTTTTTCCAGAAATTGACCATGCAGTGCTTTGTTCTGCCAACTCTCCATTCTTGATTTTATCACATCTTTTCTGTATTCTTGTTTTGTCTGTTGGGCCTTCAGTAGATTTTTGTTCTTTACTTCGATTAATAGATGTTCTTGACTTTCTTTTAAATAATCAGCCAGTGCATGTTTTTCCTCTTCAACTGTTTGCTTCACTTGTAATAATCCTCTGCCACCTGATTTTCGGGGCAGATATAGTCTATCAGTATCACCACGTGGATGTAAACTGTAGTGCATTGTCATTAGTTTCCTGGTTTTTCGGTCCAAAAGGTCCAAATCAGCTTGTGTCCAGTTAACTATGCCAGCTGTGTATCTTATAACTGGTATTGCCCAGGTATTTATGGCCTTGATTGTATTTCCACCATTCAATTTAGATTTCAAAATTTTCCTAA
Source organism: Thamnophis elegans (assembly GCF_009769535.1). Lineage (NCBI taxonomy): Eukaryota > Metazoa > Chordata > Lepidosauria > Squamata > Natricidae > Thamnophis > Thamnophis elegans. The sequence continues at coordinate 61,273,862 of NC_045549.1, forward strand.
CTCTGTTGGTGTACTCTCGCCTGACAATAGTTTTTACTTCTCCATGCTTGATGTTATCCAACTGCAGAATGCCTAAGTATTTGTAGGCTTCATTTTCTTTGCATTTAATTAGTTGGCCATTGGGCATTTCAATTCCCTCAGATGCAGTGATTTTGCCTCTTTTTATGGATACAGTGGCGCATTTTTCCATGCCAAACTGCATTGAAATATCGGTGCTGAATACTCGGACTGTATTTGTCAATGATTGGATTTCTATTTCTGACTTTCCATAGAGTTTCAAATCATCCATATATAGTAAATGCGAAATTTTTTCAGCTTTTTTGGCTGTTTGGTAGCCTAATTTCATTTTTTTTAAGATTATTGATAGTGGGATCATTGCGATGATGAAGAGAAGAGGTGAAAGTGAATCACCCTGGAAAATTCCTCGCTTGATATTAACCATTCCGTAGCTCTCATTCCCTACTGCCAACTCAGTTCTCCATTGTTTCATTGCCTTTTCAGTAAAGGATGTAATATTTTTGCTAATGCCAGTTGTTTCTAAGCATTTTATGATCCAACTATGTGGCAGTGAGTCAAATGCCTTTTTGTAATCAATCCAGACCATATTCAAGTTCGTTTTTCTGTTCTTACAATTTTCTAATATCATTTTATCAATTAGAAGCTGATCTTTTGTGCCCCTGCTCCTTCTTTTGTTGCCTTTTTGCTCTACTGGCAAGATGTTGTTTGTTTCCAAATAATCCATCATGTTATCTGCAATAATGCCTGTGAGTAATTTGAAGGTTGTTGGCAAGCATGTTATTGGTCTATAGTTTTCAGGTGTTGTTCCTTTAGTTGGATCTTTCTGAATCAAGTATGTTTTTCCAGTTGTCAACCATTCATCAATTTGGCCCTTTTGTAAAATTTCATTCAGTTGCCTGGCTAATATTGCATGTAAACTGGTCAGATATTTGAGCCAGAAACCATGTAATTGGTCCTTTCCAGGTGATGTCCAATTCTTTACCTTTTTAACTCGATTTTTGATCATCTCAGTTGTTATTTCTAATACTTGCATTTGTTTGTTGCCAATGCTTTTCTCAAAGTCATGTATCCACTTTGCTTCCTTGTTTTAGTCCTTTGCATTTTCCCACAATTCTTTCCAGAATTCAACTGTGGCCTGTTTTTCTGGTTTTTCACTTTTGGTGTCACGATTCACATTAAGACTTTGATAAAAACACCGTTGGTCTGATCGAAATTGCTGATTTTGTTTATATTGGATGATTCGTGCCTCATATCTTTCAATTTTTCTAGCTGTTGCTGTTATCTGCTGTTTTACAATCTCTACAGCTTCATTGATGTTTCTTGTATCCAATCTATATCTTCTGATTAGCCGATCTATGATTTTGTTGTTTTTAAGCCGTTGCTCATGCATGTTCTTTAAGTTACTAGCATCTGCCCTTAATTTTTTGATTTTTTGTTCTAAACGGATTTTCCACTTTGGCTTTGATGCTTTTTCTGTTGTGTGACTAGGTACTTTAATTTTAATGCCTAGTTCATTAGTGACTATTACAGCTGCGCTGTACATTAACTGGTTTGTTTCCAAGATGGATCCCGGTTCAATTGTTGAAAACACTGCATTAACCATTTTCATGATAGGGGCCAAAATTTTCTTAGGCACAGTTTTTAGTGATGGTAAACGTTGCCTTTCCTCATTAAGCAGAAAATGCTCCATGATCTTATCCTTCAATTCTTTTTGTTTTTGAGTTAGTTCATCAGTTGGTTCAATGATAACTGGTTCTAGTGGTGGTGATGTTATTTCCTCCCCGAGAGCTTCTTCTGGGAGTTCTACTATAGTGTCTTTAGTTGTGTCATGAATATCAGTTATTTCCGCTTGTGATATTGTTTTTTGGGTTTTGCAATTTGCCTGAATCTCCTCATGTTCAACTTCACTAAACACTTTATTCCGTATAATAAATCGCCTTTGATCTGCTAGTCGTTGTTCACTAACATTTGAATCTGGATATTGTTGTTTCCATAATTCATACATTCGCTTTAAATATCCTCTTTTTTCTGGCTCTGAGTTGTAGTAACAGGCCATTATGGCACGGTTTTCATCTACACTATATTTTTGTCGTTTTGTTGGCTGGTCCACTTGTAGCCCACTTGTCGACGGATGTCCAGGGACCCCAACATCCGCCGCGGCCCTTGTTAACCCGCGCGACGACCGATGCGGTATGGAATTCTTATTCGTTTTTTTCACCATATTGTATGGGTTGGCGGGGTTTTTTTTACGGGACCAGATGCCAACCTGATCCCAACCTTCCTCCTTTCTCATCCGGGCTTGGGACCGGCAACGGCGGAGTTGTTGTTGTTGTTGTTGTTGTTATTATTATTATTATTATTATTATTATTATTATTATTATTATTTGCAAATGGTTATTACTGATTTTCATTCATTTTTGGAGAAAACTTCACATTGTTTCAAGTTTTGAAATTGTCCCAACTTGCTCGGCTCAAACTCTGTTTTGAGGTGACAATTATTTTGCATCCAAATAGTACCAAAAAGGAAAGAAAAAATACTAAAAAGGGGAGGCATCAAAGCCATTCAGTGAAAACCTTTATGCTTCATAGATGCCAACTGACAGCTGAGAGGCAAAAACCTGAAAATCACACGGGAAGGGAATGTAGTATCCAGGATGTCACAGTTGATTGGAATTCTTTGCTTCATTACATTTTGCTTGAAGGTCATACTTGTCTTTGAACAAAGCACTCAAAACCCAGGCTTACCTGAATGAACTAGAATTCAGTTTCAAAACACCTTTATAGGATAGTTTATTTGCTAATATTTTGGGTGCTGTTATAAACCTTTCTATTTAGGAGAACAGAACCATAAATATGTTATTCAGTTGCTGTAGCTGTTGTTATGGTTTACCAGTCAGTTTTATTTATTTTTAGAAAAAATTTAAATTGTTTTAGAAGCTACTAGCTGTTCAGAGTTCCTGATGAATGTTAATAAGATTATTGACCCAAATTTAAAGGTATGTAAACAAAACTGTTTATGAAATACTGATTTCCTGTCCCTTGTTATTCATGGACAGCTGCTCTTAAAAATCAGGATATTCTTCAGAACATGATGATAAGAGAGAGAGAGAGAGAGCAATCACATGTGAAGGTGTCCTTTGTTCAGTGTTGAATCCAAATTACTGCCTATACTCAATAACGAGAAAACAAACAAAAGCTTATTATTGGTTGTTAGTAGAACTAATTCAGAAATCAAATCTAATAGCAGATACTATCTTTACTTTTGGATAAGTATCTTTACAACCCAAAGAGAAAGAGTGTCCTCTATGTAATGAGGTAATGTTGCATTTCAATACCTTGTAATGTTGAAGTAATGACAGGCTGCTATAGATTCACTCCCATAAAATATGCCCATTTTAGCAGGACGGTGGTCATGGAAGTCGGAATCCGCTAAGGAGTGTGTAACAACTCACCTGCCGAATCAACTAGCCCTGAAAATGAATGGCGCTGTAGCATCAGGCCCATACCCAGCTGTCGCTATATGGTGGACTTGTAAAAAAGTTAAAGCATTTTGGACAAAATATATGGTGGATTATTCAAAATATTCTTAAAAAGAGGATAAAGTTCACTCCCCAGCTTTTCTTGCTAGGTATAATTACAGACTGTACAGTTATAGAGACTAATTTGATTCTGAACTTAACAACGGCAGCAAGATTGTTGGTGGCGAAGTACTGGAAGAAGGAAGAATTGCCTACGATTCAAGAATGGACGTTAAAAGTAGTAAACTTAGCAGAGATGGCCAAAATCTCAGCATATTTGAAGGACCACTCAGATGAGAAATACAAGCTGGAATGGAGAAGATGGATTGACTACATTCAAAATAAATATCGGACTAAGAAATTTCAACTAGTTTATGAATGAATGAACAAGGAATGTTACAATTTATCTAAAGTTAGCTTAATAAAAGGGGAGTTAAGGTACAAGAGGAGGTAGGATGCTATAGTTAGTTAGCTTATGTTAGTGTATGATTGTTAAATGTTTATACTTGTATTTTGATCTGGGAGGTTGGGGGGGAGAGGGTTGGAGGGGGGCAGGGTTGGGGTGGAGGGAGGGAAGGGGAAACATTTATAAAATCCATTAAAACTCTTTACTAAAAAAATATGCCCATTTTTTGCTGCCCCTTACTACCGCCATTTTATGGAATAGCCGAGGAACATAGAAGACAATAAATGTGTTCTGGACATTGTGGCGTTGTAGACTCCAGTGCATCAATCATTTACAGGCAAGCTATTATTACACTCAAAATAGATGCTTGTATCTCAGTGTACACAAAATTGTTCCACTTAACCGAGATCATACTTATATATAAATTCCTTCCTGGAGAGTATGGAGGAAAAATATAGGGGGACAAGAAAATAACAGTGAAGAGATTACACAGGGGAGATCTTCCATACTTGTACTAATGAAGCAAATTATCCTAAGGCGAAGAAAACTGCTTCAAAAAGCAAGTTGTTCTGTCTCAGATCAAAATGCTGAAGCGAGCCCGATCTGTCTCTTCAATACCAGCCTAGGTCTTTTAACTTGATGCAACACTTGAATCAGGTCCTTTGCTTTGAAAGTGTGCTTTAACAGAAACCCTTGGCAAGAGAAGTTCCCTTCAAAGCTTCGTACAGCTTTACTGCCTGGTTACTTATATCTCTTTGTTCCCGTATGTTCTGGAAAGTTATTCTCTTGTTAAAAACACAGAAAAATACTTGGGTATAGAAAGATTCCAGATTATCCACAAGTTATGTTTTACAAATTGCACCTGTAGAGATACCCAGAACTTGCTGGTGTGGTGCTTCGGAGTCCTAGTGGACAACCATTTAAATAAGAGCCAGCCATGTGCAGCAGCTGCCAAAACAGCCAACACAATTCTAGGCTGCATAAACAGAGGAATAGAATCAAGATCACGTGAAGTTATTACCTTTAAAGTCCTACATGGCTTAGGGCCAGCATACCTGCGAGACCGCGTACTGCCATATTCCTCCCAACGGCCGGTGAGATCCCACAGGGTGAGCCTCCTTCAGATGCCGTCAGCCAGACAATGTCGGCTGGCGGCTCCCCAGAGGAGAGCCTTCTCTGTGGCTGCTCCGACCCTTTGGAATGAGCTACCCCCAGAAATCCGGACCTTACCCACTCTCATGGCCTTCAGAAAAGCTGTTAAAACCTGGCTATTCTGGCAGGCCTGGGGCTGTTGACCTCATTGTTGAGGTCCAGCCCCGATCATAACGAATGTATGTGTGTTGATTCTAACCTGTTTTTATTTTCATTTTTTATTATTTTTTTTCCTTCGTTGTAAGCCACCCGGAGTCCTCCGGGATTGGGCAGCCTATAAACCATAGAAATAAATAAATAAATATAAATAAATAAATAAAGTGTTAATACCACTTTATAACGCCTGGGTAAGCTTTCTAGCATGCTTTCCTTTTGCAGATGTTCATAACGATTTCCTTCTCAGCGGAGGCAATGATTGTTCATATCCAGAAATTTGATTCAGAAGAGCAAAATGTAAAAGATAGAGAGCATGATGTAATAAAATGAGTATGTTACGTATCTGTGAAGTTAACAGAAAGATGTAATAGGTTTGAATAAAATCTGATACTTTTTGAGTTGAACAATATGCACACAAGGAAGTGAAAGTGGTTTTAATTATGAATGAAAGCTGATTTATGAATCAGTGTCATGCAGGTATGTGCATAGGAGAGCAGAAATCTTATGTTGATGATTGTTGCAAAGTAATAATGGCAATTCTGGAAGAATCAGAGATGGGTTTTAGGAAAAATATGATCCTGAATGCTACCAAGGGGGGGAATTATTTTGTAATGGACATGAATGGTAGTGTGGCCATGATAAGAGAGTACAGAAAGAGAGACTTAGGTTGTTTAGAAACAAAAAAATTCTGTTTTGAAAAATATTATCTTTTCAGTCCAGTCATGGACTGAAAAGTGAATAAATTACAGAGTGTGGGTCTGCTAAGCTTAGAATGGACTTCTGGAAGATGCAAGAGCTGCCATCAAGTATCTGAACAGCTAGCAAAATTATTCAGTTGTTCAAGAAGAGAAAACAAGAAATGGGGTTTGGGCACAAGTTAGTTTCTTCATGTTAAGAGCTGTTTAGTCATAGATCATGCTACTCAGAAAGTAGTGAATTCTTCACTAGGGCTGGTTAAACAAAGGCTTGGATGTTCAACTATCAAGAATGTATTCTAATACAGAACAAGAGGCTGGATTAGATTAATTTCCATAATCCCAACATTTATATTCTATGATACTAACAAATATGGATCTGGAAATTTAAATATCCAAAACCAAAGTAGTTGTGTTTGTTGTGGAGAATAGAAAACTTTGTTCCATGGCATACATAAATGATAAAATAAAACCTACAATACTGAATTAGTATACCTTGGCTGAACATTAATAAAAAGATGAGGAAAAGATTAAAATTGCAGTGGATAAGTAGTAAATCTTGTGGTGATTGTTGCAAGAAATGAATATTTGTTCAAAGAACAAAAATGGCTTATATATTTCTATAGTGAATGTACATAGTAAAATAAGGAGATGGTTAAAAATGGGTGCTGAAGAAATGTAAATTAAATATAATGACCAGTCTAAAATAAGTATGTTGACATATGATCATATATAAAGAATGAATTAACAAATATATAAAGGAACAAATATGTTAATGGTTTTGGAAAAAAACGGGAAGATGACAAACTCATGGTTGTAATCCTAGAAATTAATCAGAAATAAGCCACATTAGCTATAATGCAGTCTCAAGTAAACCAACATTAGTTTAGCCTTATAGTAAAAATCAAATGTATTACAAAAGAGCATTAACCTTGAAAATAAACGTGATGGATACATAGATATGTAGTTAAAACATGTTCTGTTCTCATGCTATTTAAATTATTTTCTATTATTTCGTTGAATGTTCTCTAAGCACAATTAAGCATGTGCCCACCAAATATAGCAGACATGGAAAATGTTTACGTTTGGTTGGGTTATGGAGATTTTATTCTGTTTTTTTAAATTGAATTTCTTTCTATGGTAGTATAGAGCAATTGTAAAGGGGCAACAGAGAATACATAATTTCAACATATTGCATTGAGAAACAAGACATTTTGCTTTAGAGGAAGTTATAAATGTATACACATTAGAGACCTGTATAAATCTATAAAAATAGTTTTTAACAATGTGGACAGTAAAAAGAAACATTTAATATCTTCTCCATTATATTTGTACAGAAACATAAGCAGACACTAAACATCTTTCTATATTTTTATTTCATACAAAATGCTCATCAATTTCTGTACATAACTAAAAATAGTGTACCTCCGTCAAAGCAAATATGAAAATATTAACCCATCTACCATCGAGGTACGAGGTTTAATTTTTATAGGTTGTCTGAAAATATATTCTGTCCTAAGGAGAACTGCCCGTGTTAGGCACTATAGATGGTGGGGGCAGTGGAGGTGGGGGTGGAGGAGGTAAAGATAACATAGACAACAAAGGATCATAGGCGTTCTGAGGGCACGTAGGAGGCCACCCCCAATCTACTGGTGGGGGTGGGGGAGGGGGTGGAAAATTTGTATTATGATTAACAGTTTCAAAAGATGGGGGTGGGAAAGAATACTGATGTGTTCTCATACTTTCCAGTCTCTGCTGCTGACAAAAAGTAGGTGGTTTCGGCAAGTGTCCATAGTCAGAGGAATAATATTGTGGAGTTATATTCTGCTGCCTATAGAAACGTGGAAAAGGAGCTACATGAGGAGGTCTGCCCCATGAAAATCTGGTGTTAGGCTGTCCTCTACAATATCCACCTGAATATTCTGAAGGAGGTTGTCGCCTGGACTGATAATTTGGTCCATTATCATCTACAGAAGGAAACAAAAACACACAGAGATTAGCATAATGTAATATTTTATGAATGTTGTAAAAACAAGGTATGCATAATGCTATGCTTTCTCAAGACAACACTGTTAGTTAAATAAACCTAAATTCTGAATAAACTCTTGGCCTACTATATAACAGCCATCAAATTGTGTACTAATCATTTATTTTTTATATATTTTATTTAAAAAACATATGCTTTTTAATATTATGTAATACCTATTAGGTTGCCTAATAGAAAACCCTGAGGTTACATTTTATTTTTTGAATTATGAACTGAGCAGCAAAGAAATAAACTTTTGTTTTTAAAGAAAAAAATAACATCTGTTGGCCAGATAAACTATAAATCTTAAAAGAGGCAACTGTGAATAGTTCAAGATTAGTATTATTTTATTAAACAGACATTCTTCAAGAATATAAAAATTCAGAGACTGACAATTACAAATACATTTTGCGTTTGTAATATATGATTATCCATGCTCCATTTTCCAACATTCAGCATTACATAAGTAAAATTATTGATCTGCTATTTTGACAAAGGTAGCATTATTTTTTTCAGCAAATACCAAGAACTGTTAACCAATATTCTTTTGCATCGCACTATTTCTATTTACTTGATGCCTAAACAGCTGAAGAGATCGGTTCTTCCACTTTTTAATAAAGGGTATTTTTTATAAATATAAAAATTCTAAATTTGAAAGGCTCTTAAATATAAAGTCAAAAGTGAGGAATGGATTATATCAATATTAAACAAATAATATATAAAATTGGATTTCCAGGTTCTTTAAATATTTATTCAATATTTCAGAACAGCAGCTACTTACTGCTATCATTTTGCTGTGATCTGAGCTTCTTTCTTTTTATATTCTGAGATTTCCTGTGTGATTTTGCTGCTTTTTCTTTTTCATCATCACTAAAATCTAAAACCTAGAAAAAATGAAATAAAAAAACTGAAAGGTTAAAAAAAAGGTGAAGGTTTGCATTTTATAGCACTTCCACAATATCAAGTCATTTATCTAAGAACATATATCTAATAACTGCAATGTTTTGGATTTAATTCCAAAAACATGCTTCAATGCAAATAAACACATAAGAATAGCATTTCTTTGCAACTCTGTTAAGATTTGTGTCTTTTCACACAGCACGTATGCCCTTAAAAAGTTGCATCCCGATGTACCTTTTCCAGATTATTTCCAAAATACTTCAATTGAAAATACTTTTCAATTAAGAAAGAATTCAGAGATTACATGACATAAAGTCACTTTACTACTGGACCACCTAGAATATTAGATTTTTGTGGCTTGGAAGAATAAAACATGGAGAATGCTAGAATATTCTGTTTCTGGATCTGCAGGTTTGCATATCCCTACTGGTAGAAGTGAACTTCTGAAACCTTTCAATCCCTTCTCCGCAAGAATTCCTCAAAAAACCTACAGATGGTAGATCTGGTTCCTCTTGAACATATGAACTTTGGCATAAAAAAGGAAGGAGACAATCCTCAAAAATGTGTGGCTTGCATCCTAAATTTTTAATGAAAATTAGCAAGTAAGGATCTCTCTTTTGGACTTTGGAAAGGGGATTTTTTTATATAATAGTGAGATATGAGTGGGAAATGTATCACCAACAACTCTCTGACTTATTAAAAACGAATGGACTTTGAAAGAAGTTAAATTGAAGTTATCACTTCAGGAAAAAGTATAAGATTCTCCATGAGGAGGAATTCATTTTCTCAAGTTAATTTTTCTTGTTAAGTGATATTCTCTGCATATACGTATATTATTCTTTTAAAAAGAAAGGAAGTACATTTTGAATTGGGAAAACTGAAGTGCAAAATCAGTATGCAAAGGATATCCTTGCCTCAGGAGGTGGCTCGTCATCATTTTTCCAAGATGCATCTGATCCCTTTTCTCTAGAACACAAAAGAGTTTTTTTCTTGTAAAGAACAAAAGATAGATTCCTATATGTACACACACACAATAATATCAGCATTATTTGAAAGTTAATATTATCTAAAATAAAACTAAGCCATGGTGCTTCACAACGAAAATGGCAAAATCTTTTGGAAAGTTACCAGATGTACATTTTCAGACACTCTCTGTGGACAAGCACTCTCTCCACTGAACCGGCCCCTGGTGCCCAAAATGTTGGTGCTGCTTCTCTAGAACAGCCTTCCTCCACTGGAAGACCAATGCTTTTCTGACTAGAGTGGTCACAACAATCATAATTCAAGTTACTATGACTAGATAAGATTATATTCAAACACACGGGTGGATAGCAAGTAGAGGAAGACTGTTTTAGTGAGCCTTTGCAGAAAATCCAGCTCATAACCAAAATTCTAAATACAGAATGAAGTTATGAAATATATGAGGAAACGCGTATGCTAAATCTTAACTCTTAATTGTCAAGATATAGTTAAACATGCAGAGATAGGTCATTAGGATTAGGTCATTAGAACCTAAATAGGAGGAGGAAGGTGTGTTGGATATGATCGCCACCTTGAGCTATTTGTAAAAATAATAAAGGTGGTATAAAACTAAATAAAAATAAAAAAGATAATAAATTATACACCGCTAACAAGAATTCATTTTTTTTACTGTTCAAATTTGCAAACTATTTGTGTGTATGCATGTATATATCAAACTTTTAAAGCCAATTTGGTCTAGTGCAGTTTCTCAACCTTGGCAACTTGAAGATGTCCGGACTTCAACTCCCAGAATTCCCGGATGCTGGCTGGGGAATTCTGGGAGTTGAAGTCCAGACATCTTCAAGTTGCCAAGGTTGAGAAACACTGGTCTAGTGATTAAGGTTAAGATTTCTAACCAGGAAATTCTGGTTTCTAGTCTTGCCTGAGGCATGGAAAGCTGCCTGTATAACTTTGGGCCAGTCACTCTCTCAGTCCACAACATCACACTCAAACAACAAGTTGATCAATTCCTGTCTCAACCAATTGATCAACACTTGGTTGATCTGAAAAAAGTAGATCTTGCACTTGCAGGAAAAAAAAACTTTAGATAGAAAAAAATGTATACATCAAACTTACTGTTTCAATTTTTCTGGAAATATGTACTGAGTGAAGCTTTCCACAGCTGGAGCAAAATGTACTGCATCTTTTATTTTAATATCTTTAGACTGAATGTGCTCAGCACTATTAAACTGTACTACATAAAAGGGATGTGACACTGGGCCAAATATCTCAAAGATCTGCAAGACAACAACAGATGTTATTGCTTCATAAAAACAAGTTCTGTAATTACGTGAGTACATTTAAAAAGGAAAGTTATTGGGGAACTACGAATTCTATAAAATTCAAATTTAACTTCTTATAACTGTTCTAAAAGCATTTTTAGTATTATTTATTAATATAGGGAATATGTACAGCTCATAGTCTTGAACTGTGGAGTCCTTGGTGCTCTCTGAGCTTGTCTGTTTACTTGTAGATGTTTCCTTACCCAGCTAGGTAACATCTTCTGTTCTAGTAAGGAGTGTGTTTAAGAACTGCCTGAATTTCCAAATAAGGAAATTGCAGAATATCCCAGAAAACACAGGTTTTAGAATCAAATAACAATGCCTAATTTCAAGTTCAAATGCTAAACTAATTTTTAAAAAATGCTTTAAAAGAACATTACACTTTTAAAAAAATAAATTCAAATTTTTCAACAATTTTGTGAACCGGTAATTATCTATATATTACTAAAAATCTTGGTCTGTACCCCTTACCTGGGGTTAACAATGCTTCTCAGGGCAACAGTTTTTGAACCTCAAATGGGCTGAATTGAAGAATGCATCCAAAATCCAGGACACATAATTTCTGTGGGATTGAAATTTGGCAAATTTGTGGTCACTTCACTGCTGCCCAGAGGTTCAATAGACTGGTCCTTCCCTCTCTGGAGGCCAGGTAGAACCCTCCCTCCTTTGGCTCCTGGAGATCAGGTAAATCAATCCTACTCTAAACCTCTATGATGGGCTGGTTCTGCATTACGTGCCATAGGTGGCCAGCCATGGTCAAACCAGCAGGAAGTTGAAAATTGCTCAAGCTCCCAATGATTTTTTTTGACCTTGGTCATGCTATATCTTTATTTAGTTAAGGAAGTATGAAATGAGGTGAAGCGTTGTCTAGTTAATAATAAAAGTTATGATAATTCCAACCTAGAACAATCAATTGATTTCTAATCTTATTTTTTGTTAACTGACATAACAAGCATTTATCTTATAAAATCAGTTTTATTTAACAACTGGATTAATTTAGGTGCATGGTAGCAGTTTTAGGATTATTTTAGGAAAATTCAGCAACTCAACTTTTTTTGTTTAATTTTTTACACTCGCTATTCTATTTATTTGTGTTTCATTTATTTTTCAAGCATATTAAGAAAGGCAAGTCTTATACAAATAAGTATGTAATGAAAAGCTAACTAAGCCATATCATCAAATGTACTGTATTATAAAAATATACACCTGAGCTAAATTTTCATAGCAACATGTGCTTTACAAACCAGGTAACACACAGTATTTTCCTAAAGAACACTTACTATTGTAATATGTCTCAAAAATGAATTTATGCTGGTAATACTTTTATGGTTGGTCAAACATTGTTTTAATGGCATTAGCAATCAATGAGAAAGCATGCTGGAACAATAAAGACACACGACTAACATATTAATTGAAATAATTTAAAAATTATTTACTTTTCCTAATGAATGACGATTTTTCTTGAAAAGTACTGTATTTTCATTCACTGGAGGAAGTCCCTTCTCGGACTCAATTATTACTAAAAAAGAAAATAAACCTGAATAGTTTGCTAAATTCTTCCAAAAACAAGTATTAGCTTAAGTATCATTATCAATGAATGTCATAGGCATATTGAAAACAAAGGCTATAAATTGTCATACTTGCAATGATTGATACCTTGTTAGTTACACTTTCAAAAAGAATTAATTTGTTTAAATTCCAACTTTTCTACTTCAATTTGCAAATGGAACTGATTTAAAACATTTTAGCTCTCTATATAGATTTACTGTGGACTTACAATTTATATTATAATATTCACTGTTTGTAATTCAGATATTACAGAAGAAAAAGCAAGAGTCATCTACAACATACAGCATAAAGACTGCAACAGCCATTATATACGACATTATACAGGCAGAAGACTAGCAAAGTGCATCCATGAACACTAGCTAGCAGTTAGAAGGACACAATGAAAGCTCCTTAATTTCACAACACATAGGTAGACTCAACTGTAGTTTCAACTGAGAAACTGTGAGCATCCTATAGGTCAGTGATGGCGAACCTTTTTTGGCTCGCGTGCCATAAGTGGGGGGAATGCAGGTGGGGTAGTGTGCGGGCGTGACATACATATAATGCAATGCACAACCCCCCAGTGCGCATGCGTGCACTATAGGCACGACCTGCCATTTTTTGCATGCTTTTTTCGCCCTCCCCAGACTCCAGAGGCTTTATAGCAGTGTGCATGCGTGCACTATAGGCGCGACCCCCCCGTTTTTTGCATGCTTTTTTCGCCCTCCCCAGACTCCAGAGGCTTTATAGCAGCCTGGAGAGGGCAAAAACAGCCTCCCCGCCCCACCCCGGAAGCCTTCCGGAAGCTTCAGGGACCTTCAGAAGGCTTCCCTGAAGCCTTCAGAGCAGTCAAAACGACCCTCCGAGCAAACCGGAAATCTGTTCCCGAACTTCCAGTTTGCCCATAGGACTGGTTTTTTGCACTCCAGAGGCTTTAGGGAAGCTCATGAAGCCTACTGAGGGCCTCTGGGGAGGGCAGGGGAGGCTCTTTTCGCCCTCCCCAGGCTCCTATAAAGCCTTTGGAGCCTGGGGAGGATGAAAAATGGCTTTAAAAAAGGGTGAACTCAGGTGGTCAGCCTCGTGTGTCCTGACAAATGTCTCGTGTGCCACCTCACTATCCACTTCCCTCCCTAATTTCCCTAATAGTTACTTTTGTATTGTCTTTGTATGTCATATTATAAATTAATAATTATAAATTAATAAAAGATTTTATATATATAAAAGGATAGAACCAAGCCTCTTCTCTTCCCTTTTCCCTTTCCTAATTTCCCTATTTACTTTCATATTTCCTTGGTATGTTACATTATAAACTGTATAAATTGTTTAAATCAGAAACAATTATTTGCAATGAAAAAGGTCACATTGAATAGTGAATGGCCTGTATGGTTCATTCTACAAACAAGTAATTTAAAGACATGCCTGCAAATGCTAATGCTGTTGAGACTGTATAAATGCAAAACATTTATTATGTTTTTATTATTACTAATAATAAATAATAAATTATTACTAATAAAGGACAATATTTATAGCTCAGAGTTGAAATGATGGGTCTTTAGTGCTCTCTGGCTTTGGTTGTTTTCTTGCAGACATTGACTAGCACTGATGATGTTATCTAGTGTGGGTAATAAAACTTATGCAACAAAACAACCAGGCTCAGAGAGCATCAAAGATCCCTCAAATATTATTATTGATTTTGACTCAGTTTGGTTAGGTGACTGAGATGCAACTTTTAGAATGCATTTAAAATAGATGAGATGCTATGTTAGTTGGTAGAATTATTGCTGAATTTTGTGCATGATTGCTCTTTTGACCTAACAGGAAATGTCTAGATTTTCCTTTAGGAGGAGGAGGGGGGGTGACTATAAAATATTATTGAAAATCAAATATTTTAAGGGGATACAAAACAATCACAAAAAGTCACGAATCACTCACTTTTGTATTAAGCTATCAAATATTCCATAAATAACTACATAATAAAAAAAACATTTTCAGGGAACACAAAATGCACACAACTTCTTACCTTGATGTTCAATGATGCTGGAAACTTGTCCAAAAGGCATTAATTTAACAGATTCAGGAAGAATTATCATTAGGTCTTCAATAAGAAGTGGCTCCTGCTGAATAAATAATTTTAAAAATCCATTTGCATGCTAAGGCACGTATCCTACTTTTCCAATCTAAGTGGCTTAATTAATATTCACTATAGACTATAATTATTTTATTACTGATATTAATGATTTATGCTGACAAGCTCTATGCTAAAGATAACTACAAATACACAAAAAGTACTTAGTGTCTCTTCAGTTCTCTAGAACTAGAAAATGATTGTACTTGTGCACTCTGAAAATTGGCCAAAACCATTTCAATCTTCTGAAAATTGGACAATTGGCCAAAATGAATAGCTGAAGTAACTGAGCAATCTGGTACTTTTTTCTTTTTAGAATACATTTGTATAATATGGGTACATCACATGGTTGTAAGATAACAAAAATAACAAGGGAAAGGATAAAAGGAAATAAGACCTGGAAAGGAAATATGTCTTTGTAGCCCATCTTTCTTACATGCCTTGTGTATGTGACCAAAAGCGGAATTATTAGCACTTTTATATGAAAGATCATTTCAAATCAATTAGAAAGTACATAAAATATAGCACAACTGGATGAAATTCCTCATCTACAAATAATTCCACTTCAAAGCAACAATTCTCAAGGAAAAAATAGATATTTATAAGGGGAGTGAGCATAACCTAGCATTTTTCCTCTTTGTTCCTGCTTATATTTAATTCACCAATTCAACCTTGCAAATACCTACTGCAAAGAATTATTTGCAATTGTTTTCCATGCTAATTTAAGCTATGAATAAGAATATCTGATTGCAAAAGAGTCTGCTATAAACAGTTATATGAGGGATCAAAGAAATAAAATACCTCAATTTGCACAATATCCTTCTATCTGTTGTCCCTCCCCATAGTCATTATTTTACTAAATGTAGATTGGTGATAATTTTTCCTAGGTAACACCCAAATGTGTTTTACAACAGCAAAAACACTTACTTTTTTAGTCAATTCACTTTTTTTTTTAGTAGCAGTAGAATTGTTTTCATTTTTATCTTGTTCATCATCATCAGTCAATAATGGAGGAGAGGAAGAAGAGGAAAGAGAAGATGAACTGTCTGCATCAGTATCACTGTAAAGGGAGATACTATTTTTCAACATATGTTCTGCCACATTAATTTGAAAGAAGCATTAGCAATGATCATAAGGCTTGACTTGGACTGGAATCTCCTTTTTAGTAATAAGTCACAATGGGCATAAAGGACTTGTGTCAGGTGTACTGCAGGTTGTGAAGTGGCTATTAAGAAAACCCCCTCCATTTTGCATAACAACCTACAGTACTGCCAAACTGGAAGAGGGAAGTTTTTAATAGTTCATTGTTAACTGTAAAGTTAGAGTTATTAGGGTTACCTGTTTAGTCTTTAAACAGCTTTAAAAAGGGTGAGTGTCAATGCATTATTTGCCTTATATTTACAGACCCCTCGCATCTTGGACATAAATTGTTTCAACTCCTACCCTCAAAACGACGCTATAGAGCACTGCATACCCAGACAACTAGACACAAGGAAAGTTTTTTCCCCCCAAATGCCATCACTCTGCCAAACAAATAATTACCTTGCCACTGTCAAACTATTCACTAAGACTGCATTACTATTGGTCTTCTCATCCTTCCTATCACCCATCTCCTCCCACTTATGACTGTAGGACTGTAACTGTTGCTTGTATCCTTAACAATTTATATTGCTATTGTTTCCTGATTGCTTATTTGTACCCTTTGACTATCATTAAGTGTGGTAACTTATGATTCTTTACTAATGTATCTTGTCTCTTTATTTACAGAGAACATATGCACCAAAGGCAAATTCCTTGTGGGTCCAATCACACTTGGCCAATAAAGAGTTCTATTCCATTCCTATTTTTTTCTATTATTTCTTATTATTCTTATTCTATTATTACTCACCTAAACTGGCTGACGTGACTGTAATAAAATAATTACAGATTACAGCTCGCTTCCTCTGGCTAAACCAGACTCAGAAATAAAATGTGAAGAATAATAAAATAAAATGGGAACTTCCCCGAACTAACCTGTCCGATTCCGAAAGGCCCAACGACCCCTTCTCGCTCCGTTGTGCCACCGGCGTCTCCTTCGACAGCGCCTCTTCCTCTAGGAGACCGAGCGTTGCCGGGTGGCGGTCGAGGCTCCCGTTCTGTTCGCTGTTACCGTCCTGAAAATCAGAGGAGGAGGAGGACGGCTGAGGATGGTCCGCCACCTTGGCTTCCTCGGACGGCTGGCGCTCCTCTTCTTTATCCGACGGTGCCTCCTCAGCCGGGCAAGCGGGAGAGATCCGGCCGTTGCTATCTCCCACAGCAGCCGGCTTCTCTTCAGCGGCGTCACTGGAGTGAGGAGCATCTCCCGCCACGCCGCCGCCTCCCTTCGGGGCGACCCAGGGAGGCTCTGGCTCTGCGGAGTCTCCTTCCCAGAGGCGCTCCGGGGAAAGCGGGACTTGCTCGCCGGCCTCCTGCGGGCTCCCCGCCCTGGCATCGGAGCTTCCCTCGCAGGCGACCCTCAGCGCCTGCAACTGCTCTGCCATTATGGAGCCGGCGAGGCCGGAGTCGCCGTCCGGCGGGGCCGAAGAGGCTTCCATGCCCGATCCACGTGTGGCTACACGAACCGATGACAACAAGAGAGGGCGCGCTGTACTGACGTCACGTCCGGGGCGGTTTCTTTACAAGGGAGCGGGTGTATGCGGTGTAAACCTCGGCAACTTGCAGACTTGTGGACTTCAACTCCCAGAATTCCTCAGCCAGCTTTGCTGAAGAATTCTGGGAGTTGAAGTCCACAAGTCTTAAAGTTGCCAAGGTTGCTGGTGTAAACAATGGGAGGCTCGTAACTTCTGGGGGATGCTCCACGTCCATCTTCATTTAGATCAGCTGTCAATTACAGTTTCCTATAGTACACACCATCAGTCTCGAATAATGTCATGACCCGCCCACGCCCACAAAAACACACTTATCAACCCTCTTGTGTTTACACAAGCATTTTGACATCCGCAGAATCTTTGACACACATGATTCAAGGGGTTACGAATTGCCCCATTAACTCCAGTTTAAGAACCATGGTTATAGATAGGTGTGAAGGCTTGATGACAGGCCCAGAGCTAATCTCCAAACTGAATTATTGTAAGACCTGAAATTCTGTATTCTGTATATCAGTGTTTCCAGCCCCTCACGTGGCACTTAGGCAATTGCAAATGGAATCCCGTTACAGAGAAGCTCAGGTTCTTCATGCGGTAGGTAGGTAGGTAGGTAGGTAGGTAGGTAGGTAGGTAGGTAGGTAGGTAGGTAGGTAGGTAGGTGGTAGGTAGGTAGGTAGGTGTGTGTGTGTGTGTGTGTGTGTGTGTGTGTGTTCTTGAATAAAGTGTCACAGAGGTATCCAATTTGGGTTGGTTTTGCATGTATCTAAAATTCTCACATAAGGACTCAATCTGATGTGGGTTTTGTGTTTTTGTGTAAAACGAGAAAACACTGGCTAAATTGGATTTATGTTATTTATTTAAATGACTTATACAGCTCTCCCATCTCTCAGGAGGGATTCTGTGCAAGGTACAAGGCTTAAAACCATCACTACAACATACTGTCTAACTATTGATGCCCTGGTTATACGACACTCACAATAAAAAGTCACACCACCAGCTGAAATTATTAATTTCCTGGCCTAAATGCCTGCAGAACCATGTGGATCTAAGAAAGATGCTATTCCACAGGGCTTGTGCAAACACAGAGATGGCAGGATCCTACAAAGTGGCATGTTTAATGGAATGGACTCTGAGCATGTCTTCTCTGCTAGACCTGGTTTAGATGTAATAAACACTAGGTATATTGTTTCATTCTATTTCATTGATATTTAGAAAGCTAAATTATTAAAAGTTTGCTGTGCATTCCAGAGGTTGGTTTATCTTTTCACCCTTCTCATACTACATATTATAGGAAACTCAGAAAAACATAAACTATTGATGGTTGTTTAATGGGTGAGTGGCTTCAGAATCTAAATATGAGTTCCTACGTAGTTTTATGTGGAAGACATAAGCATTTTAAATTTCTCGTGTCAGAAATCTTCAGCCCTAGATTCTTAAAATAACTCATTTCTATTCTTGACAACAGCGAAGCCCCTGCTATGGTTGTCTATTCATTCACTGAAACATCATAATGGTCCTAAAGGACAGCGCTCCATATTAAAGATAAAGGCACTAATAGAGCAACAGACACTTTCAATAAAAATTAAAACAAGAAAGAATTATATTTAACACATTAAAGAGTTGGAAACTTTAATGAAATAATTGACAGATTGAATATAATAACCATTTTATCATTTAGGTGATTTTTATGAATTGCATGGTGAATTGTATAAGAAATTAATTTATATGAAATGTAGACAGTATTAATTTTTTTGTAAATTACTGTTTAATATTCACATTAGTGCTGTTAAATGCAGTACTCCAGCAGGCTGTAACCTTAATTATTTCTGTAGTTTAACTGCCACTTTCAATAAGCTTCTATTACCACAATATGTCAAGTTCAATAATATTAAATAATCTAAAATTATTGAAATATGCATTTTTCTCACTTTCCTTCCAAAAGTACACTTTAATCTTTCATTTGTTAAACAAAAAGGAAAAGTAGTCATTGTAAATCTTAATAAATACTGAAATCCATATTAGAAATACTCAAATCCATGCAACTTAGAAATCACCAAATTGCATATGTTTTTGAAAATTTCAGGATGTTATATAAAGATACATTTTATCCCATCATTGAAAATTATAGTTTTCCATAATTCTCATTAAATTTGTGCCTCTAGATCTATGTTCCTTAATTATTCCTATTGTTCTTGCTCCTTTTAGTTGGCAGATTTTGATGTTGCTAATGAATTCCATTGTGAAAGGTGTTATGGAGATTTACATTGAGGATCTGATAAACTAGTCATGCCTGAAGGAGTGTGGATGACATTGCAATAGAAGTTAGCAACTAGGGGGTAGATTCTGACCACCAAAATTTTTCCAGAGCAAGAAAAGATCATCCACATATGTTCTGACCCCCCTCGTCCTACACCAAAGCACTCCAAGACAAAGATACTTCAAGGATTTATTAACACACAGACAGGACCTTGGCAGCAATCCAGCACAGTCCAGGCCTTGGTAGCAATCCAGCACAGACAAGACGTTGCCAGAAATCCATCACAGACTAACCTTGGCAGCAATCCAGCCTGCCAAGCTAGCCATGAGAGTTCTCCAGCTCTAGTGAATACGTTGACTCCTGCAAAGGGGGTGTGCACAATTATTCCTTTTATAGTCTTGAGAGGAGCCTAATTACCACCAGCTGAGTGCTATTATCTCCTGTAACTGCGTAACTGTTCCTTACGCCTATTAGCTCTCCGTTGCCGGGCATCCAAGAACAACTCCCTTGTCTCCTCCCCACTGCTCCAATGCATGACGTCACGATCACACTCCCTTGTCTCCTTCCCACTGGTCCAAGGCTTAGGCGCCTCCTGGTGGCCAACTAGCCTCTCTGGTCCCTGCTCAGAGTTGGAGGTTCCAAGGTTCTCCACATCCTCCAGAGCCGACTCATAAGGCCCCTTACTGTCGGAGTCTGGTGGCAGCTCCAATGGCTCCTGCTGGGCCACAACACACATGTATCCTGGACTGCTTCTTTCAATTACACTAGCAGGATCCAATTTTTTGGTGTGTGGGCAGCTGGTGAGATGAGCAATTGGATTCCATCTAAGCTCACAGTTGTAAAGTAGCCCATATGGACATAATGTTCAACTGAGCCTCATTTTTTAATTACTTTTGGAATTAGTTTTTTATTGCTTTTCAAATATCAAGAACTTTGAAAGAGCGATTTTTAATCTGTTTCAAGGTTCCATATGGAAACAGACGTGGTCTGAAGCTGCAGCAAATAACTGCAGACAGGAATATAATTCAAATGCCTAGCAAAGAGTGCATGCCTGAAAAATGCTAATTACAACCCACAATATATTAGCATACTCCAAATACATTTCTAGAGTTACAAAGCCAAAACAGGTGGTCAACCAGTCGAAGAATCAAAGAGTCACAAACAAGAATCAATAACAACAGTCATAAATTAGGATTTTGAATGGTTGTTTACAACAAAAACTCCAAGCAATTGCAGTGGCTGCAATTATTTATTCTTCATCTTTTGCTCACTTCTTTATGAATCTAGATCTTTGACATTTGCAGTGGTGGGATTCAAATAATTTAACAACCGGTTCTCTGACCTAATGACCAGCTAGGTAGGCATGGCTCGGTGGTCATGTGACTGGAGGGTGTGGCCAACTCAAGGTCACTCACATCGATGGGCGCTTCGCCTTAGCTGTTACAATGTAACAAGGGTTAACAGGAGAGGCAGTTTCTATAAGCAGGGCAGTAAAAATTAAGCTAGAAACAACACCAGAATGTTTCCTTCCTCCCTTCCTTACAGGATTAGCCCTGGAAAGTGGAAAAAAACAAGATGGGATTTCTTCCAACAACTGGTTTTGCAAACTGCTTAGAAAGTTACCAACCGGTTCTCCCGAATAGGTGCAAACTGGCTGAATCCCACCACTGTACTTGTGGATTATGTGTCATCATCTCACTACTTTAGCTGAACAGGAGATACCTGTGTCTGATAAGCCTCTATTGAATCCTGCCTTAATGATTCCTGAGGTTGACAATTGTGAAGCACTGGCTCAGCTGGACCTATATTTGGAGGGGGGAATAAATGACAAAAAGATGGTTAGAGTGTTGCTTTTGGAAAGTTATAAACTAAGTAAAGGTGCAGATGGGCTTTAAATATTTTGAAATTAATTTTAAGAATCCTTTCTGTGTCTATGGAAATGTTCAAGCAAAAACAAAGCAAGCTCCAGTTGCCTTTTGAAAAGTACCCTTTGGTACAGTCCTTCCCATGGAAAATAGCTGTTGAATTCTGAAAAAAATCACAGAAGTTAAATGTTGAAATTAAACATTAAAAGAGAACTTTGGACATAGTGAAGACAGGTTATTTCTGAACAATGGACTCAAGTT
This sequence comes from Thamnophis elegans, assembly GCF_009769535.1. Lineage (NCBI taxonomy): Eukaryota > Metazoa > Chordata > Lepidosauria > Squamata > Natricidae > Thamnophis > Thamnophis elegans. The sequence goes on from NC_045549.1 coordinate 61,295,716, forward strand.
ACTTTTACAAATGTAAAAGTAGTGTGCAGTAGATGTTAGGGAAGAGAAATAACTTCTATCAAACAAGACTTTGATTGATTTAAACCTAGAATTAAAAATGATAGACTACAAGAATGATCCGGAAAAATACAATACACTGGACATACAAATGAAAGTGGCTGATAACATTGAAAAAGGATGTACAAATAATAAATTAGAAAAGTGACTTGGATAACTTTCCTATATTAGTTTACAAAAGAGGCCTGTTAAAGGTTTTGAAAGATTTGATGAGAAGGGACAAAGAAAAAGAGGGAAAGAAAATCAAGTTCTAGAATATTATTTGAAGGGATTAAAATCCAAGATTGTTAAAAGTAAAGGGAATTTTGTGTTACTGGACCTACTTCAACATCTTAAATACAAAGATTTGTGATTAGGTCCAGTTTTCAGTGTTTCCATCGCTATAAAATTCCTATCTTGTGAAACTTCTAGAGCAGACCTTACGAGCAAGTTACCACTATTACTTCAGAAAACCTATCCTTGTTTAGGATTGTGGTCTGAGCTGTTAAAGGGATTTCGAGAGCTGCAAACTGAGTATTTTATAAGGGACTTCATATTTCACACAGATTGTGTAACCCTCTAATAAATGTTTCTCTTAAAAAAAAGTAAAGGGAAGGAAGATAACATGGCTTTATTTTATGTTGTTTTTAGTAATCATCATCATTATCAGAGTTGGAGGGGACCTTGAAGAGCCGAGGTGGCGCAATGGTTAAATGCAGCACTGCAGGCTACTTCAGCTGACTGCAGTTCTGCAGTTCGGCTGTTCAAATCTCACCAGCTCAAGGTTGACTCAGCTTTCCATCCTTCCGAGGTGGGTAAAATGAGGACCCGGATTGTTGGGGGCAATATGCTGACTCTGTAAACTGCTTAGAGAGGGCTGAAAGCCCTATGAAGCGGTATATAAGTCTAACTGCTATTGCTATTGCTATTGCTATTGCTATTGAAGGTCCTCTAGTCCAATTCCCTGCTTAAGCAAGAGACCGTACACATCTTCAGACAAATGAATATCCAATCTCTTAAAAGCTTCCAGTGATGGAGCATCCACAAACTCTGCAAGCAAGACAATCCACTGGTTGCTTTCTCACTGGTAGGAAATTTCTCCTTAGTTCTAGGTTGTTCTCTCCTAATCTAAATGGTTACTTTCCATCCATTTTTCTTGTTTTGCCTTCTGGTGCTTTGGAAAAGCTTTAATGGACTTTGCTGATCAGGGATGAAAGCAAGATTTTAGTGTTTGTTATATAGAAATGAAGAGATTGTTATATTTTAAGACAAGTTAGTAAGTTGTTAAAATTGTCTGTACTTGTGAAGCGGGAAGAACTTACTTCTTTATATATTTCTTTTTTCCCCCTTTGCTATCCTTGTTTTTCCCTTTCTTTTCTAGTTTTCCTTTCTGCAGCTGGACCTAATCTGTGATTATCAAAGAGAACATATCCTATAACCCTAAAGTTATGGGTAGTTATCAGCTATTTGCCCTCATAATTAATTTCACTAAATCTAAAATACAGATACGGTACTATTTCTTGAATTCTGCTGAATTGCTGCCTATTTTTGCTGTCACTTCAAAGCAACACACACCCCAAATCATCAGTTACACCTTTAGGCAAAAATACTCCGCCATGAAACTTCTATTTTACTTGTTCAGAGCCTTTTCCCCTCATTTTCATGTGCAAATGGTGGATACAGCAATAAGTGCATTCTTAATCACATACCAATTCCAAGAAACTGAAAGTGGTTTGTCATGGACTGCATTGAACTCGCCAGAGCTCTGACTATTGGCTCTCTTTGACTCATGCAATGTTTGTAAGGGCAATCATATCACTCTCACCGAGAAATGATGTTAAGGATGATGCACTTACACTACTACATACTTTTGAAAGTCCTGTATTCACATAAAAACACAACTGTTTCCATAGTGATCCAAACTAGTTGCATTGGTTGCCTAGTGACAGAGTTTATCAGTAGCCTACATTGCAGTATTTTTTACAAGGAAATAGTTATGCACAGGCATCCAAATAGATGCTATTTCTACTGATACTCCCCATGTAATAATGGGAAATGTATTATTTAATGTGCATTAAATATATATTATTCTGCCTTGGAGGACTGATATATAGGCAGATTTCCGTATTTACTTGCATTGTGTACTGAGTTACAGATTTGACTTTGCAAAAAAAAAATGTAATGTTCAATAAAATATGTTTTAAGTTTGGGAAAAGAGAATATTAGGGAAAAAAATTAAACTGGTTCCACCTTAACTCTGATCAGTATAAAACTCAAGAAGAGAAAACTTGGTCAGCCTTTCAAGAATCTATGACTATAGCCTATAATCAATAAAGTAGAAATCCAATATTTCTTGTAATTTTGCTTCCTGATCTGGTCTACCTTAAAAGGCTGACACATTGACAGGAATGTGTACATGTACTGAATGTGTGATTCAAGGGGGCTTCTTACTCAGTAGCTTATATTCCATTTTTCTCTGCTACTAAAGTCCAGTTCATTGTTTGAACAGACTTGTAGATTCCTCATTATCTGTGCATGCACATTCAAGCGAGACTGAAAAAGCGACAAATTGGAACTATTTCAGCCATGTCACCTTTGTTCTTTCTTGCCTGCTCCATCCTGAAAATATACAGGCGATGCTATGATGACGGAAAGTAATGTTTTTGAGCCAAGAGGGTCAGCACAGATTGTTTTGAAAAAGAAAATAATACCGTGTAGGCATCAAGAAGGGCATCCAGCCAGTAAATGCTGGACCTCCATTCAGTCACCCCATTCCACCCCATACAAGGGATTGCAGGATCATTGAAGGAAAAGAATACCATGCTTCTTTATAGCAATAGCAATAGCAATAGCAGTTAGACTTATATACCGCTTCATAGGGCTTTCAGCCCTCTCTAAGCGGTTTACAGAGTCAGCATATTGCCCCCACAGTCTGGGTCCTCATTTCACCCACCTCGGAAGGATGGAAGGCTGAGTCAACCTTGAGCCGGTGAGATTTGAACCGCCGAACTGCAGATAGCAGTCAGCTGAAGTGGCCTGCAGTACTGCATTCTAACCACTGTGCCACCTCGCTCTATAACTAGAGCAGCCTTCACTTAAGGTGTTTAAACAGAAGGTAGTAACAGACTAAGTCCAACCATTTCAAGTAAACCATTTTAATGGAGACCGCCTACTGCCAATTACCTCCACTAGACCGATAAGATCGCATAGATTAGGCCTCCTCCGAATTCCATCAGTCAGCCAGTGTAGACTGGCAACTACCCGGAGGAGAACCTTCTCGGTGGCTGCTCCGACCCTCTGGAATGAACTCCCCGTGGAGATTCAGACCCTCACCACCCTCCAGACCTTCCGCGCCGCCCTTAAAATCTGGCTGTCCCGGCTGGCCTGGGGTTAAAGACTCTAACCCCACTCGAATTGTATGACTGATGTGTTCTTAAATGATGTAGTGTCTTTATGTTGTAAATTGTTTGTCCTCCCCCCCCTTTTGAACTGTGAGCCGCCCTGAGTCCCCCCAGGGAAAAGGGCGGCATACAAATAAAATGACTATGACTATGACTAATATATTTTCAGTGTAAGTACCACCAACATACACCTTGCAGGCAAGGAAGAAAGGTAAAGTGATATCCCAATGCTGAAAATATTATCTACTCCTGCACACTGGGTGAGACATGAAGTAAGTCACCAAAGGAAGATGAAAAGGAGTAAACTGAAATACAATACAGTAGGGATATCAACATCCAAGGTACCTTAGAAAATATTCCTTACATACAGGCATATCTAATACTAGAAGTTAAAATTAGATCAGCCCTCCAGTCATTACCAAATTGGAAGGCTACAAGAACTGATGCAATATCCACTGAATTGTAGCAATTAACAGAAGAAGACTCAATCAAGGTTCTCACCAAGCTATACCAGCAAATATGGTATATGGAGAGCAGGGGTGGGTTCCTGCCAGTTCTAACCTCTTCTATAGAAGAGGTTCCACAAATCTACAGTGCCGTTTAGAACCGGTTCCAGCTCCCTCCCCCCGCCCGTCTGCACATCATCAAGATTGTTTAATTGAAGATATGCAGACAATGCAGGTGTGGGTTCCTGCCAGTTCTAACCTCTTCTATAGAAGTGGTTCCACAAATCTACAGTGCCATTTAGAACCCGTTCCAGCTCCCTCCCCCCGCTCATCCGCACATCATCAAGATGAAGAGTGAGAGGATGAATTCTGGGAGTTGAAGTCTACAAGTCTTAAAGCTGTCAAGTTTGAACACCCCTTGGGGTTTTTTTTTTCTAAAGGGTTAAGGGTGCAAGGTCTTGTAACTTGACAACTTTAAGATTTGCATGCTTCAAATGCCAGAGTTTCTGAGCCAACATTTTGGTTGCTAAGCAAGAGTGTTTTTAAATAAGTTTCACCACATTCTACAAGTTGGCCATGCCCACCCAGTCACATGGCTGGCAAGTCATTCCCACCTGGTCACATGGCCAGCAAGCCACTCCCACAAAGCAGGCCACACCTACAGAAGAGGTTCTAAAAAAAATTGAAACTCAGCACTGATGGAGAGTAACACAGTGGCCAACTGATTAGAAGAGGTCAATCTACAAGGAGATGTAGCAGAGGATATTAACTATCTTACAATACCCGTTTCATAGCAGCAACATGGACATATTGAGGTTACAATGGCAATGAGTGCACCATTGGAGTAGATACTGTAGATTGTCATGAAGAAAATCTGTTCATGGAATCAAAAACAACTCAATGGTATATGATTAGTTAAAGTAAATGAGACAAGTTAATTGATTTCAGCATAACAACATGGTGCCAAACTTCAATTCTACTGTTTAGCACCTCAACTACATCAAGCTGTTGCATTTAAAATAGAGCTATTTTTAGTTGTGTAAATTCTGAATGTAGGTAGCTGTTTTCCAGACTCTTTTTTGATCTGCAGCTTTTATCTAAGAGAAAGGATCCTTTGTAGTTTTATTTCAATAGCAACTATTTTGCGGTTTTTATGACTCTGTTGTATAACCTGCATATTTGTTTGTCCCCTGCCTCACATAAGTCTTATGTCTTTAAGAATTCTTTTCTTAAAGGTTAAAAAACTAAACCATTAGGTTAAATAATAAATTAAAAGCTAAACGGTGAGGTGATAATAAATCCCATAGCCTTTTTGAGACTGAGATCAATATGTGCAATTTGAAAAGACTATGAATTAAAAGTAGATATTTTGGTCAAAATTTGTTTCCAGTTGTGGAAGATTCTGTTTCTAATTCTGTATGTGCAAATATGGAGTGCTCTGGGATACCTGTGCATATATGTGAAGGTAGATGCTTCAAAACCACTGCAGGTACTTCCCACCAATGCCAGTTAGGGCTGGAAATTCTGTCACTAAGTGGCATCACCATAAAATGAAATGTCACATGACCATGCCAACTTACATTAATTCCACTGAGGTTGTTAAATAAATTACCATGGATTGTTAAGTGCAATGTCACATGACCATAATTTGCAACTTTCTGCTGGCTTCCCTATTAATTTTGCTTGTCAGAAGCCAGAAGTGAAGATCACAAATGGTGATCACTTGGCTGAAACACTGGAAAACTGGTGGAAACCCCTTTGGAAGAATCTCCCTAAGTGTAGAGAGATTCTAATCTAAATGTACATTTAGTTTAGATTGAAGGCTCATGTCTCAGATCTGGTACAGATTTCTGGGATATAATGAGGCCCCTTTGAGTAAAAATAATTCATCATAGTTATTTGTGATTGAGCTTCACTGAGCACGAGCTTCGTAGGAAAGATGTGTATTCCTAGACAGAAAGGTGTGGAACAGCATTTTGACATATTTAGAGATATGCCCTTCAATCAGAGACCTATTTATTTGCCACATATGTAATTTATAATGATGTCAAGAAAATACTAGAACTTTGAAAATAATTTATTAATAATCTTCCTTCTAAGCAGAAAAATATCACATCCCTTAGTGCCCTTCTCACTCCTATCTGTAAAACAAACATACCATAACTATATCATCTGCTTACAAAAGTGAGATAATTGCTTATAATTGCTAGAATGGGATGACAATGATCAGGGATTGTGAATGCTTTTATTATGAAGCAGTTGTTTTAAATTAAGATGCTACAACCTTGCTTTACTCCTCTCTGTGTTATAACAAGTTCATAAAGATGGTCCCAGGAACATTAACTCTCAGAGTTGTATTAAAGTAAAAAGATTGGGCAAGAGGAACCTTTTATCAATGGTAGATGTCTTAATCTGTTCTATAGTCTTTCCCATTGGATTATGTCAAAGGTTGATTTAAAGTCAACAAAGATTGCAAACAAGGAGCCTCCAAGAAGAGTGGAGCAGAGTATTTTTCAAGTGGATGATGAAGGACCATATAATGGTCCAAAATTGATTGTTCCCCTCTGTGGCCAACATGCTCTTCCACAATAACATTATCATTTTGGATCCATTCCAGTAATTTTATATATAAAAGTCTGGGATATAACAAGTAAACTAATGGCCTGGTAATTTGTAGGGTCAAATCTATTGCCATTATTTTTATAGAATAATATGACAATAGCTTGGCTCCAGTCATATGGGAAGTATGCTGCGTATGAGTAAATAAATCAACCAAAAATAAGGGTCAATCAATCTTTATTCTTTCTTATTAGTTCTGCGGGGATGAAATCTCCTGATGCCTTATCCAATTTCAATTGCATAATGAAATCCTTGACATCAGCTGCAGACACAGGTGGCCAGATCAGGAGATCATTGTAAAATGTAATCTAACTAAGGTTTTCTAATGACACCCTTTTAAGCATATTTTTGAAAATAATTGTCCCAGTCTTCCACAGAAATCTGAGGCAGTGCATCTGTCAGTAAAAGCCTGGTTAATTAGATACCAGAACCAAGAAGGATTCTTAACCTTGACTGCTGCAATTAAATTCCTGCAGTCCTCTCTCATACACTGTCTTTTCTTTAATTTTCAAAGATCTTTATAATTTTGAATAGCTGAAAGGCACTTCGTAAATTGCTTTGTCGGAATGTTTTGAGCACATAGAGGAAGACCCTTTTTAACTCTGATGCAGTTTGTAAGGTTTGAACCTTATAAAAGATGGATGTGACTAGCAAACTGATAAGTAATATTGTTGTTCACTAGAGTAAAATGAGCATATTAGAGAACGCAATTGAAAAATAGTGTATGTATTTAAAAGACCAGACAGATAGTTTGCTTGGAAGACCGTTTGTTCTGAAAACAGCCAATTTGTTCTGAAAACAGCCAATTGTTATAACCTCAATAGGGGAATTGCTATTTCTAAAGACTCAGGTTTTGTTTTAAGATGCAGCTAACAAATTAATGTCGCTTTAATTATCACTGTTGGGACATCCACCACTATAAAGTGGTGAAAATAACTCCAAGGAATAATTATATAATCTATCACTGTAGCCCAATAATATCTAGCCTGATACACTATAGAACATGGGAGGATCTAACACTAATGCTAACACACTGGAGCTATATGAGCAACAAATGTAAATTCCCCATTGATATCTCCTTCGCAGTGCCATGTAGCACAGCTAAATCCAGTCTGTCTACTGACTGAGCTAAAACGGAACTTGCAAAATTGCAGAATTTGTCATCAGATTGTCTAATCTGAAGGTGACACACACCTTTGCAGCTCAGAGGCCATTTAAAATGAGTTTAAATGCCCCATATGAGCATTTAAAACCTTGGCAAGACTGATGATGGTATCTGGGTACTGACATATTATCTCATGAATTACTTATTCCTAATGTAGGAATATATATATTAAAAATTAACATGGAGGAGGGGGAGGAGGAGGAGGAGATTATCCCAACAGAAATATGAGATGGACATAAAGCCAAAACTGCAGGCTCCCACCAAACCTGCCAAATTTGTCACAGAGAGACCTGGATTTGGGGATTAGCTTCAACTGAATAGCTCGGTAACTTTTATAGCGTGCTCCACATTATAAAAATAGGATAATATGCTTTCAGAAAGTAGAACACTGGGATCTAAAAGATGACAATAAAAAATTTAACAAATAATCTGGTCTGACAAGCTTCAGCTAGCTTCTGTTCTGCTACATTAGAGCCAGGACAGATAGCATTAAGAGGACATACTCCTGCTGAGTCTTTATCTGTCGCAGGACGGAAAGGGCTGGGGACAATGGGAGACAAAAGATCAACAGGGGCTTGGCAATTGTAGCTAGTAAAGTTTTCTTGAGTTTATTTAGCTTTAGTATAGTATTCTCTTGTTCACCCTTAATCAGGGATACAAGGGCTGATAAGACCAGTTTCAACATCATGTGGCTTAGCCTTATTATATAGAGTCTGTTGCAGTGGTGGGATTCAGCCAGTTTGCACCTATTCGGGAGAACCAGTTGGTAACTTTCTAAGTAGTTCAGAGAACCCATTGTTGGAAGAAATCCCATCTTAGTTTTTTCCACTTTACAGGGCTAATCCTGTAAGGAAGGCAGGAAGGAAACATTCTAGTGTTGTTTCTAGCCTAATCTTTATTGACCTGCTTACAGAAACTGCTTCTCCGGTTAACCCTTATTACATTGTAACAGCTAGGGCGAAGCGCCCATCAACCTGAGTGACCTTGAGTTGGCCACGCCCACCCAGTCACATGACCACCGAGCCCCACCTACCCAGATGGTCATTAGGGCAGAGAACCGGTTGTTAAATTATTTGAATTCCACCACTGGTCTGTTGACTCCCAAAGCCTTGCGTTGTCAAGGACGGGCATGAAGAAGAGGAAATATTGTTACCAAGATATGTGCTGCTTAAAAAGCGATAAAATCTAGCTGGTATGGATCTAACCAAATAGATGGTTTTTATGTCATAAAAACGTCTACTAGAAAAATTATTAAGTATCTTAAATGTCATTAGAAGCAAAATAGATTGCCGAAAGGTCAGCAAAATTCATGTGTATGTGGTGAACCTGGGAGCCATTCAACTGCACATAAATCTGTTGTTAATGGCAATAGAAGAGTTGTTCCAGAGAAAGTATAATTGCTCTTGTAGAAACCCAGCAACCAGAATTGACTGTTGAGAGAAATATGAAGAGAAACTGTTTTGTTTGAAGAGAGTGATTTTGCATATAGGGGTCAGCTGATTTTTTTTGAAGTTATAAGAACTTTGGATTATCTAAGACTACCACTACTCATCTTCATAGCAGGTATTGATTTATTAGGTTGTTTTAGTTGTTGATCATAGCTATCAGCTTTATTAACTTTATTAGCAGTGCAGTTTTTAGTTCTTTGTTCTAATGAATTCTCCTTTTTTATGAGCGTAATGAGTTTAATTCTGCCTGGGCTTCAATACAAGCAGAGAGTTTTTTTAGTTTATATTTTTGGACCAATGCTTCTAAATTATTTTACCCTGAATCCAGATTGTTGTTTTGGTTGCTTCTCAAACATGGCAATTTGATCTGTAGAAAGGCATTATTTTGCTATAAATTTAGTGGAATTTTCTCATGGAAGTAACCTCTCCTTTGCAGAAAGTAGTAACTGTTCTGCAAAGCCTTGCTTTTATTTTTATTCTTATCTTAAGAGTGACAGGTAAGCTGACAAAGTTAATTGATATTAGGAGGAAGTTAAATTGGCCAGTTATTTTTTGTTTTTTAAAAAACTGAAAGATCTAAGAATTATTGTTTTGGAACTTCGGTCTGAAAGTCCCATTCAAATGCTATAGATTTATTAGACATAGAAGGGTCTATGATCTTCTCACAGATTTGTTGCATGTAAAGTGATTCACTATCTTTGGTTGTTTAAGTAAAGTGAATGTTGGGTGAGAACAAGAACTATTACCATGTTATTTCCTCCTTTTCCTTCATTCTCTTGATTGAAAAGCTTTAATAACCTACTGTTTAATTATGGGAATCTTATTTAGAAAATCAATTGCTAATACTTTTGTCACTTACACATCTTCATAACTTAGCTGAACAAGCAGAAGATTTTTCTCATTATACTACGGTATATGTATGGACCAGAGGTGGGTTCCTACCAGTTCGCACCAGTTCGGTAGAACCGGTTCATCAAATCTACCAAACCGGTTAGAAGAGGTTCCACCAGTGGACCCAGAAAGCAGGCCGCACCTACAGAAGAGGTTTCAAAATTTTTTGAAACCCACCACTGGTATGGACCAGGGGCAATGAAAATGTAGAGATCCTTATAATTGAAATAGAGACCTAACATGGCCTAACATGAAATAATACCAAGACAGTGGATTAGATCACTATTTCGTTTTGCATAGAGGTAACTTATAGCATCTTTAGGGTAGCAATTGCTTATGGGGATTATTATAAGTCAACATATAAAATAAAATTATACTCAATGTTACATCATTCCCATCAGGGATTGGTTCCTATACCAGTCGGTACTGGTTTGCTGCATGCATGCGCATTGCTAGCACATGTGCCATTGACAAAATATTGTTCTGCGCATGTGTAGAAACATGCCAGCAATGGCATAGGAGATCAGGGAACCAGTTCGGGAGCATGGCGAGCCTGGATTGCTGCCGGTTCTGCAACCCAGGCCACAATTCCACTACTGGGTTGGTGGAACCGGGCCAAACAGGAAGCAACCCACCTCTGATTCCCATTCTAACATTCTTCAGTTGGGGGAGTAATGTTCCATGGAATTCAATTTCTATTATTGTCAGCAGAACTCAGTCTTGAATTAATTATTGCCATCAATATGGATAATTATTAGCATGTAATAGATAAGCTACCTGCTTATTACACAAATCAGGCCTAAATATGATTACCATTTCTGTTTATCTAATATGTTGTTTTTTTCTGTTATCATTAATAGCCTCATACCTTGCTGATAATAAATAAATATTTCCATTGACTTAAGATATATTTAAGTCTACACTAAACATGGCTATCTCCAGATAAAATCCAATATATAAAATCAGTATCTTTCTTTTAAAAACAGTGCTAGCTAAAAAAAAAAAAAGTATTAGACTCTGCAGCTCTGATTCTACTAAACTGGTGGTATCTCGGATGAAATTTTCTAGAGTTATTCATTTTATAAAAACAGTATTTAAAATGAACATTTTATTTGAAGGATATTGAAAAGTAGAGTGTGGTTCTTTTTGCCATGGTGGTGCAGTACAGAGGTGGTATTTAGCCAGCTCTGACAGCTTCTGGAGAACTGGTAGCAAAAATTTTGAGTAGTTCAGAGAACCAGCAAATAGCCTGGTCCTGCCCCCGCTGCCTCCCAGCCTCCCAGCTGATCTTCTTTTGTTGCCCTGAATAGGAGAACGGAGCTGGAAAGCAGGTTAGTGGGGTGGAGAGGGAATGGGAATTTTGCAGTATCCTTCCCCTGCCATGCCCACAAAATCACGCCCACAAAGCCTCCAGGTAACCTGAAACCGAAGCAGCCTTTGAACTGAACAATGGAATGCCAAGCAGCATTTGAAAACCTTAAATGGCTGTTTTCAGCAGAGTCAATTCTAAAGCACCTGGACACATAGAAACCATTCATCATACAAGCAGATGCCAGTGATGTGGCAATAGGAGTGGTCCTGCTTCAGAAAAATGAGCAAGACCAATTACAACCATGCGCTTACACATCCAAAAAATAGAATGAAAGTGAGCAAAGGTGGGCCATTTGGGAGAAAGAAGCTTATGCAGTTCAATGGGCACTTTTAACCTGGAGGCACTTCCTAGAAGGGAAGTCTGTATGGATCATAAAAATTTAGAAGCCTTAAAGACCCCAAGGAAACTCTCCCCAAAACAAGTACGATGGTTTCAGTACTTTAAACAATTTGAATTTATGCTCAGGTATCTCTCGGGGAAAGTTTTTTTCTGGCAGATGCACTATCCAGAAAACAGCAATACAATAGTACGAAGCCAGATGTAATCAAACCCATGGTCGAAAACAATCAGCTAGCTGCTAAAGTAATCACCAGATCCCAGGCAAAACAAGAAACATTGATGGACAATGATACTACGTAAACTTTTAAACAAGCTTTAGCCACCAATGAATGGTTTTTGAGCCACAAATCAGCTGCCTGATAAAAGGTAACTTAGCTTGGGTGGGAGGGAAGTTGTATGTTCTAGCTAGCCAAAGATTGCACTTAATGGCAAGGTGCCATGACTCCAAGTTACCTGGACACTTTGGTTTTGTGAATACTTTACACCTCATTAAAAGACAATTTTGGTGGCCAACACTAAAAAAGGAGAAAGAGAGCTATGTAATTAACTGCCCTATTTGTGCAGCAGCTAAAATACGTAAAGGGAAAATCCCAGGACTCTTAAAGAAGCTAGCTGAACCTTCAGACCCTGGAGAGAGATTCTGTAAACCGCTTAGAGAGGGCTGAAAGCCCTATGAAGTGGTATATAAGTCTAACTGCTATTGCTATTGCTATTGCTATACAATACTATAAATACAATAAAGTAGAGCTACCAGAAAGTGCAGGGAATACTATCATTTGGGTCATAACAGGCACATTTTATACCTTGCCAAACGGTCCCAACTGCCAAAAGTCTAGCCAAATTATTCCTGATACATATTCATCATCTTCATGTAGCCCCAAAGAGAATCATCTCTGACAGAGGGGTCCAATTCACCTCAAAATTTTGGAGGGCATTTTTAAATTTACTTGGCACTGCCCAGGGGTTGAGCTCATCACACCACGCCCAAACTAACGGTCAAACTGAAAAAAATAACTCAGTCCTAGAACAATATCTAAGATGTTTTATTAATTTTCAACAGGATAACTGGACTGAACTTTTACCTTTTGCGGAAGTGGCATTCAGTAACTCTGTACACTCAAGCTCTGGTTTTACTCTTTTTAGAGTAGCAACAGGCCAGGATTTCATGCCTACCCCAGAAGAACCCACTATTCCCTCACTTAAAGAATGGATAGACAACCTACGAACCTACACATGGCCAGTAGTTAGATTAGCTTTAGAGGAAGCTAGAGCGGCTTTTAAAATTCAAGCTGACAAGAAAAGAGTGGAACCCAAACCTTTCCACATTGGAGATAGAGTATATTTATCTACAAAATTCCTGCAGTCATTGCAGCCATTGAATAAATTTCATTGGATCTTTCCCTATCACTAGAGTCATCAACCCATTAACAGCAGAACTACTCCTTCCAAAGACACGCAGGCAAGTCCAGGCAAGCCCAGTATTTCACATTAGTTTACTCAAACGAGAAGTAATCTCACCACTCAGACCACCTGCGCCTACACCACCTGTTTCTAACATAATAGAAGGTGAACAAAACTTTGAAATCAAGGAAATCCTTGACTCTAGGATCCACAGGGGAAAAACCCAATACTTAGTTGCTTGGAAGCATCTAACCTCATCTCCAAATGAATGGATAGCTAAACACCATGTTAGGGCCCCTACCTTATTAACAAAAATTCACTCCCAATACCCTGACAAACTTTGTTAAAATACTATGATGGATTTTTTGTTCCTATTTTTTCACAGGTGGATCTCTCATTTTTCTAAGGAAGGCAGCATGTCAGATCCCTAAAAGTGATACTGCCATTCAATTGGGAGGAAGGGGATCTTGGAGTTGATTTATTAGCGGTGCCTGTGACAACTGATATTTTACAACAAGTTTCCTGGTGCCGAAGTGCCTTGAGATCCCCTCACCTTTTGGGGGAATGTTTTTGATGGCCATGTGGGATGGTTCAGTTTAATGTCTAATGAAAGATAGCTAGTGGTGGGTTCCAGATCCCGTTCCAACTGGTACAGTTGGAACGGGCCCAGTGTCATCCACATGGCACGCGCATATGCGTCTTACTGTCCAGCGATGCCTCAGTGAATCTCCACTATGCTCCAGGTGTTCAGCAGAGCATTGCACAGGCACTGTACATGTTGTGCACGTGCGTAGAAGCGCAGAAGCCTTTAAAGGACAGGTAAGGAGCTTGGGCAGGCGGGTGGGCTCTCCAGAGCACCATACTGGAATGGTACCCGGTGCTCCATGCAGGTTCCGGTATGCTTGTACCGGGGCGTACCACCTGCAACCTACCACTGAAGATAGCCATAGGAATGTATGTTTATTCAGTTCTCAGGACAGTTGGTAAAGGAAACATCTTCACACTTGTGTATTGGCTAAAATCTGCATTCTAACTAATGGGAGGAGTCTCTATTGCTTTAATTCTACTCACATTGCCTAAGGGGATTCAGACATTGCTTTGAACTTAATGATTTCCATTCTACTTAATAAAAGGTTCCTCCTTTCAAGAGTCTTCCCCTTTTTTAAGCTAGGAGAGGAACCTTTATATAAAAGAGTTTTGGACCTATGCATTTAAACTTCTACAATCCTCTTTAAAATAACTGATGAAAAAGATATATATATATTTTATGGCTTCTAATGGTTATACAAAGGGAAAATAAAGTTTCATTTGCTGTTATTTCTCTCTATAAATATGAAAACTATTTTTTCTGCCGTATCTCTATTATCCATCCTAGCACAGATGTGATTATTTGCTTATCGTCTTTGCAAAGAGTAGTGGAAAGTAATGTAACCTTTACATAGTATTAGACAAACATCATGGATATAATTGTATTGGTATAACTAAAATCACAATGGTTGAAATATCTAAGCTAAAATAGAGTAGAAGAGTTTGTAGGATTTAATTTTTATTTAATTTAATTTTACAGTATTGAGAACCTGACTATAAGCTTGGCAAGACTTCTACTTCTGAGTAGCCCCCTTTCAAATCAAACAAAGCTGAAAAATACAATTTCAAATCAGGTAAACACAATCCTCTTTCCCTTGCATCCTGTAATACTTAATAATGTGGTTTTTGTCTTGCTACACAAATGTAAATTTATCCTATTGCTACTCTTTAAGTGGTGCATAAATTTTCAAAACTGGTAGTCCTTTGGGATTGGGCGGCCTATAAATTTTATTAATAAATAAATAATGAATAAATAATTGTCTGAAACAGAACCAACCTTTTAGGCAAAATATTCATTTTAATCACAAATTCTTCCCAATAATGACAAAACATATCATTTTTGTTTTCTTATAGCTTGCTACAAACCACATTGTTTTAGAGATTAAATTAATACTACAAGTATTATTTGGTTCAAAATGCATGTCTTAGTATATATTTTCCTAACATATTTAACAGAATAACAGAGTTGGAAGTGACCTTAGAGGTCTTGTACTCTAACTCCCTACTCAGGCAAGAAACTCTGTTCCATTTCAGACAAATAGTTGTCCAATCTCTTCTTAAAAACTTCTAGTGCTGGAGGATTCACAACTTCTAAAGGCAAGTTTTCCACTGATTAATTCTTCCAACTATCAGGAAATTTCTCCTAAGTCTAGGTTGATTCTCTCTTTTATTAGTTCCCATCCATTGTTTCTTGTCTTGCCTTTTGGTGTTTTGGAAAATACAGGTTGACTTTAGTATCTCCTCAGATATTGGAACAGTATTATCATGTGACCCTTAGTCCTTCTTTTCTTTAAACTTAGCATACCCAATTGCAGGAACTGTTAATAATTTATGTAAAACAATAGCAGTGTAGACCTATTGGATTAAAAATAACTTATTAGGCATGAAACATATCACACAACATAGTCAACATTTTAAAAAGAAATCAATTTGGGAGTATGATAACATTATTCATCCTGTTGGAGGAAATTAAAGATAGGAATTAATGAAGAACAAATAGATAACAGCTGTATTTTGTCCAGTAGATAAATAAATACTAAAAACATTTTCTCCTCACCCACCCTTTCAATCAGTGTTTCAAGAAATGGCTTAGTTGCCTGTAGCTTCTGATTTGCACAGCACCAGATATGATCAATAACTAATAATCAGTTCAATTTTAGGCAGATGTTTCCTTACTCTCAGTGCATGACAAATATTTCAGAGAGAAACAACATATTATATGCAACTACTGCATCTTTATGAAAATCAAATACTCAGATACTCTTCTATAGATTAAAGAAATACTTTATTTATTTAAAGTATCTGACTTTATGACAAAATGCTTCTAAGGTGGCTAATTATAGCGACCGTTAGAAGTTGTACACATTTAAAGTCATTCTCCATGAACCCATCAACATGCTACTCATCTAATTATGTTATTATGTCTGAAACACTGTCAAATAGCATACCATAACCTTTTAAAGTAATGCATTTGTATTGATAATACTCTGTTCTTTAATACATTTTGTCCCCCACAAAAACCCAGTGAAACTGGAGTGGCTAAAGTAAATTAAGCTTTCAAATCAGACTTTAATTACCATTTTGAGCCTAAGGTGCGGCAAAATACTCTAATTCAGTTCAGTCTACAATGAAGGGTTTTACACGAAGATCAATCTGTCTCTGAGCCTGTAAGATTACCACCTTCTGTGTGGTAAAATGTCTCCTGTTGTGGCAATTCAAAAGATAGCTTCTTAAGCTGTCTTAAATTCAAAGGCATTGAACACTTTATGCCAACGCTGTCGAAGAGCCATGCTTTTCCTGTTAAAATTTAGTCTAAATACTAAAAGCAGATAGTAGCAAATACATTTTAGCAAGCTGAATCAAATGCTTTTCGAAGGTGTAACTATGTGCAAAGAAAGAATACCCAGATTTTGTAACAAAGGGGGATGCAACCTTTGCTGTCCAAACTTAACACCAGAGAGAGTTGAGACTAAATTTGCCTTGAGACTTAAATGGTTTCTTTGAGTTTGGGGGGGGGAGGTGTTATGTTTTCATTGAGAGGCCTATTTTAATTGTTTCATGTATTTTCTAGCTTAAAGTTTCAATTGTGCTGCTGGTTTTCATGAGCCTGAGATTTCTAATTGATTATCCTTCCACAAAAAGGTAATCATGGATGCAGAGGCTATTTAGCAAATATTGTGCAGATCCCTGGCTGCTAATTAGCTGTTCATTCTTATATAGACCATTTAAATTAACAATCCAGAAAACAGAGCAGCTCAAAGTAATCTTTACCACCATTGTCATCCTCCCACAGGAGCCTGAATCTGCGGAGGAGGATGAGCCAGAGCTGATGGAGATCATGGAGATGACTTCATTGGCTTTGGAGGAATGTGGAGAGGAGCAGGACGAGGCAGCCAAGAGTCCCTTAGGATTGGGGCAGCCTGATAGCAGGGAGGAAAAGGGACAGGATAACCAAGAGAGGGCAAGCAGTGGAAACAGGGACTGATAGAGGTCAGGCGAACAGCAAGGACCACCCCCTCCTGATCCCAGAGCACAGAGAGTGGAGAGAATGTGGGAACAGTGCAAGCTGAGCTGATGATTCAGGAGGAGAATGCCACGCCGCTCTTTAAGGAGACGCTGTGGGGAGTTTTGTATGCCATTGCAGACTTCTGGCACTTGCAGGTCTGCTTGCCTTGTTCCTTACTTCGTGGACTTAGTGCCTTGTTCCTTGCTTTGTGGATTCATTTTCCTATTCCTTTGCTTTGCTGGACTGCCCACAGCCAGTCTGTCTCTCTCTCTCTCTCTCTCCCTCCCTCCCTCCCTCCCTCCCTCTCTCTCCTTTCCTCTGGGACTTGACATGAATTTGGGAGTGTTTGGGGGGAAAGTTGGAGCATTAAAGGGGAGTTTGAACTCTCAACTGGCCTTGTCCCGGGTCATCACATAAGCTTCTAATAGCTTCTACTAAGAAAGGCAATCTTCCAGCATCCTTGAGTGTAGTAGTGACTGGTAGTTGGAAAGAACGAGTGGATTAACAGAAGAGTTTCTATTGTGACTTACCCTAGTTGTCCTATGCGAAAATTGGATTAGACTTAAAATAATTAGATTCTGTGGTTCCTAAACCTGAAATGCTCTGGCATGGCATTTTTAAATAAATTCTCAACTTTCTTATTTATGAGTATCTGTGAATTAATGAAAATTAATTAATGAATAGTTATTAGATGAAGATGAAGTGGATGAAAACAGAATAACAGCCTATCAGCATACCCTGCTCTGAACAAGTCCTGCTGAATTTCTCAAGTGAGTGTGTATGGCTCCATTCATGAACTGATAATTATGTCATCCAAGCCAACAACTCTGGCCTGCTTCTCTCACAACAAAGCAGAGAAAGAACAGATTGGTTTCTTTGGAGGCCTTGAAAGGAAAAGGCTAGGTTCCATGACTCTCAGATGTATTAGTCTATATGGCTTATTAGCTATGCCTACTTACTTCACAGAAAACAATAGTACAAATCAGAAAGATGTGCAGGAGTACACTGTTCACTGATGAGCCATAATTTAGATTAATGTGTCATTAATGTGGATTAATGTGTCATTCACAGTCTAATTGAAGACAAAACTTAACTCAAAGAATGAAGAAAATTAATATAATATATAGAGTATAGTATAACAGAGTACTGTATACTATTTCACAGAGAGATACAAGTACTCATTCCATTTTTTTTTCTTTCATTAATGTAAACTGAATTCAGTCAGGTCAAAATATTCCCTCTGGGTGAATCAGTTACCAATGTTTTTCTTTTTCTTTTGGAGTGTATTTTACAAAATAATGAACACAGCATGCAAGACTTATACTTTTCATCTGATATAATAAATCACTGCCCCACAGGAAATTATTTAAATTACTAATTGTCTTGTGAGCTAGTTTCAGTCAGTTTAGCACAGGGAAATATAACTATTATTGGAAGAAGGAAGATTAACTATGCTGTTTTGTCTTCATCACATAGAATATAAACAATTTAATCTAACATATACAAATACAGTCTCTATTAAGGTATAAAAATTATCTATGGAGGAGGGTGACTTTTGACATGCAAATTCAAAGAAGAAGTTATTAACAGACATGACTGGCAAAATTATATCCATAAGGGCAGTGGTGGGTTTCAAAAATTTTTGGAACCTCTTCTGTAGGTGTGACCTGCTTTGTGGGAATGGCTTGCCATCCATGTGACTGGATGGGAGTGGCTTGCCGTCCATGTGACCAGGTGGAGTGGCCAAGACGATGTCACTGAATTCTTTGCCCCAATGGATAAACTACAATAAGATTAAAATAAGTGGACAAAACAATAAAAGAACTACTTACAGAATGAAGATGACTGTCCTTGCCAGTCTTCAGTATCACTGACTCCAATGAATGGCCTGCACAAAGAAGAGACACAGAAATGAACTCTTCCATTGCATGCACTGCGTTAGGATGAAACAAGCACACAAAACAATAAAGACAGCTACTTACAGAGGGAAGATTACTGCCTTGCCAGGTCTTCTGCACACCACCACCTCACCATCTTGCTCCAATAACCTGCAAAAAGAAGAGACACAGAAAGGAAGACTTTAATCGCATGCACTGCATTAGGATGAAACAAGCACACAAAATAATAGAAAAGGGAGGTTACTGTCCTTTCGTGTGTTGAAGTCACCCACTGACTACCTTGCTCCAATGAATGGCCTGCACAAAGAGATACAGAAAGGAAGACTTTAATTGCTTGCACTACTATATTAAGGATGAAACAAGCACACAAAGCAATAAAACAGCTACTTACATAGGAAAAATGATTGTCCTAGGGGACATACTCTGTTGCCTCTTCATCCTGTTAAATAATACTAACTGCAGAAGAAATAAAACAATATTGGACTCAATTGTGGTTGTAAGCTGAGGGCTACACTACAGGTAACAGAAGGGACCTCTGTTTTCACCCAACAATGTACAGTCTTTTCAGGAAGGATGTCCCCCAACAAACAGGAAAGATATAGTCATTCATCCAAGAGGTTAGATCAAGAATGAATGTCATAGGTAGATTCACAGAGTAATACAGATTTCTTTTTCTGAAATTTAGTTTTCAGTTCAAAAAAACAGGAATATATGAATTAGGTTCAGTACTCAGGTTGGTCCAAGTAGCTATTCAAGAGTTAGTGGTTAGAAGCAATGGTAAAGCAAGATATGGATTTAAAACCAGAAATATTTTGTTGACTATTTGAAAGGGAATACAATACATATTTAATTTTACACATGTTAGCAGCTGCTGGAATTGTGTTTGCACAACAGTGGAAAAAAGAGATATGAACATGAATAAATATTAGAATGTGCAGGAATAAATACATTGACAATTAAAATCAAGAAGGCTTTGAATACTTTTTCATGTGGGATTTGTTTTAGCAATTGCTAACTAACAGAAACAGAAATTAGAAATCTAAAAGTATGAAAGAAAATACCAATTATGTAAGGAAAGGTCACTAAAATGGATAAGTAAATATTATTAGTACTTGATCATTATTAATGTATAGATAACTGCAGGATATTACACACCCACAAACTATGACAGTACCAGGAAAACACCAACAAAATAACAATTTTCCCCCAAAAGACTTCAGATGAAAGGACAGGAAAGACAAAGCCACTGGAATAAAAACCATCAAGGCATTGTGGGAAATTATAAAGGACAGTGCCAGGAAGCTCACAGAACCAACAACCACCTCACAATTACCCAAACAACCAGGTATCACACAGAAACACACAAAATCTGGCAAAGCTGCCTTGCACTAACCTGGCCTGCCCATAGAAAAGCAGCCACTTTGAGACACATAAACCATGCACCAATCTGCACACTTAAAAGCAACATATTGCATCACAAATAAACCATTTGCAAAAAGGAATAACATTTCTTGTAATAAACATATTCTATAAACAATAAATAAATAAAAATTCCCTAAAAATAATTAAAATATGTATTCTATAAATAAAAAAGTCCTTAAAAACCATTAAAATATTCTATACACAATAAATTACAATAAAACCATTTAAAATATTCTATCCACAATACTTTTAGATGTATTGAGTATAGAATATTTTTAAATGGTTTATTTTAATTTATTGTTGATAGAATATTTTTTAAAATAGTCTAACACAATTTTAAAAAAGATTCCACATACAATAATATAAAATGAAACCATTTCAAAGTATTCCACACGATAATTTAAAATGAAACCATTAAAATATTCCATACACAATAAATTACAATAAAACCATTTAAAAATATTCTATACACAATACATTTAAAAGTATTGAGTACAGAATTTTTAAAAATGGTTTATTTTAATTTAATTTTGATAGAATCTTTTTTAAATAGTCTAAGACAATTTAAAAACAGAATCTACACACAATAAATTGAAATAAAGAATTTTAAAAAATTCTATACTCAATACTTTTAATTAAAATGATTTTAAAAAATTGTATACACAATAAATAAAATATTCTTTAAAAATCATTAAAAACATAAAAGAAAAAAAAACCCGGGTCACTTACCAGCAGGCAGAATCAGCAGCTCTCCGATGCGATGGATGCAGCAGGGAGCAGGCAGACGACAAGGCAGCAGGTAAGCTGGACTGAAGGGACAAGGGACAACCAGGTCAGCTAGGTCCGCCGCCTGGCAGCATTAGCCAGCCAGGCCAGGCTGGAGATGGGAGGGCGCGGGAGTGTGTAGCAAGAAACCCCCTTTGGGCCATGCAGTGTACTCCAGCTGGCGGCTTTCACAAGACAAGGCCTGAAGGCCTTCCCTTGTGAAACACGCGAGCTGGCGTAAGTTAGCCTCCTGCCGTCATCTTCTCCTTTCAGCCATGCGGCATATGCCAGCTCGCAACTTTTGTGAGGAAAGGCCTTCCCTCGTGAAAGCTGTGAGCTGGCGTAAGCTAGCCTCCCGCCACCCTCACTGCCCACGCCACCCCTCCTCACAGTTAGTTGCTTACCTGATGGAAGCACCAAGCTGTTGGAAGGTGAAACAAAACAAAATGAAATGAGGGGAGGACCCACCGTGCTTTAAACGGGTGTTAGAGATGGGCGGGTCGACTCCAGTCCACTCACTGATTGGCTGGAGTCCAGCCAATCAGTGAGCAGTGGGCTGGACTAGTTTAGTGTGGACAGGCGGGGGAGTAAGCGAGCTGCAATGGAATGGGCAGGGAGAGCGAGTGATAGGGCCAGGGCAGGCGTTCCAGAACTTACTTCCGGGTTCACCTATGGAACCTACTTCCTGGTCCACCAGTGGAACCTCTTCTAACTGGTTCGGTAGATTTGACCAACCGGTTCTACTGAACCACTGCGAACTGGTAGGAACCTACTTCTACATCAGAGGTGGTCACAACTGAATCACAACAGTCTAATGCAGGACTTTAAGATTTTATTTAATTTTACATTTGTGAGTTGTAAATTGACTGGCAAAGTCCCTAAATATTGCATCAGCACTCAGCAATCTAATAACACTCCCATTATAATTCAGTACTATTCTCAACATTACGATATTCATTTGTGATTCAGAAAAATGGAATAATGATGCTTTGGCTCACAGAAATACTGTAGGGTTTAAATCACCACCATTTCTACTTTGCTTTTGAAAACATTATTTTGCATATAACTAATCATTTAATTCATTTATTCACTGGTGAATGAATGGAATCAACATGTTAAATAACATAGATTATATAATGAAAGCTATGAAAGCATATGATGGCAATTTAAGATGCTTACATGAAGCCAAAATATAAAAAGAAAAATGAGTACCAGAAGCTGAAAAATATTCTGTATTAACATCATATTCAATACAACTGATTCAGCGACCTAGGCATTTTATGTTATGATACAAGTACCAATCCCAAACCAACAATAGGCAAGTATATCAGCAACAAATGTTTTGCAGGGTTTCGGCAGCCCAATGCTTATGTTTTTGCACAGGAAACCAGAAGCAGAAATACAGACAGTCCTCAACTTATTACCATAATTGAGCCCAAAATTTCCATTGCAGGACAGTTGTTAAATGAGTTTTGCCCCCATTTTATGAACTTTCTTACCACAATTGTTAAGTGAATCACTGCAGTTGTTAAGTTAGTAGCACAGCTGTTATTGTGCTAAACTGACTTAATCTAATGCACAGTAACACAGTTGTTAAGAGAATCTGGTTTCCCCATTGACCTTACTTATCAGATTAAATTAGATTTTAGATTTATTACATTTATATGCTGCCCTTTTCCCCGAAGGGGACTCAGGGCGGCTCACAATTCAGTCAGGGAAAGGGGTACAGACAGGGGATAAAAAGACGAACATAACAGTACATAATTTAAAACACACAACAACCATACCATTCGAGGAGGGGGGCAGAAGCTCTTTAGCCCCAGGCCTGTCGGAATAGCCAGGTTTTAAGGGCTTTGCGGAAGGCCTGGAGGGTGGTAAGGGTTCGAATCTCCACGGGGAGTTCCTTCCAGAGGGTCAGAGCAGCCACAGAGAAGGCTCTCCTCCGGGTAGTCGCCAGTCAGCATTGGCTGGCGGATGGAATTCGGAGGAGGCCTAATCTGTGGGATCTGATCGGTCTATTGGAGGTAATTGGCAGCAGGCGGTCTCTCAAGTACCCAGGTCCAATACCATGAAAACATTTACAGCAGGTGATCACATGACCCCAGGACACTGCAACCCTCATAAATACACGCCAGTTGCCAAGCATCTGAATTTTGATCACATGACCACAAGGATGCTGCAATAGTTGTAAATGTGAAAAATGGTCATAAATCACTTTTTTCAGTGTTATTGTAACTTTGAACAATCACGAAATAAATGGTTGTCAGAGGACTACCTGTATAAAGAATAATTTTAGTTTGTTGCTTTTAAAAACTAGAAACTAAAAATCTTGCTAATCTATTGCAAATTACCCAAAGATCTGTGAACAGATCTTTGGGTAATTTATAAAGCAGGAATAGATCATTCCTGCCCTATATTGGCAAGCAGCAGTTTTTAGAGACACCTTTGGCTCTCAGCATCATATTTTAGGAAGGTTCTACTGAGACAGTATTTGGAGTCTGGTTGATGAAGAAAGATCTTTTCAAGTGTCAATCCTTCATTTCAGTTAGAAAACTGTTCTTGGACAACAGTTACAATTCTCATAACTCATTTTTATTATCTGCTACAAGACAAATATTTACTTGCTCATTAATATTGAAGTATAGAGCATCTATAAAATTATGAAAACAACATCATTTTAAAGACAAAAAATAGGACACTGGAGATCTGCAAATATTTGGAAAAGATTCAATACATAGCAATAAATATAGCTGTTGACTTCTTGTTATAATTGTCAACTTCAGTACTGATTTGCTGCCTGAGAGGAATGTCCTAATGGGCTGTAGAGAAATAGGGAGGGAGGGAGCAACTTAACTGACAATATGTTCTCTACACTGCGGCTATTAGATATGAATTTGAATCTGCTTGAGAAACTTAATTGATCCGAAAGGCACTATATTTCAGCTGTCTTGTATTTCTTAGTTGAGATATTTTTACTTCTTCACAAAAAGATTAAGAAACGACACTTTAGAATCCAAACTGCAAAGAAGATAGCAAGAAAGGAGGTCCAAAAGCAACTTAGAAAAACTATCTCAAAGGAACTTTTTTTCTTCAAAAGGCAACAGGACTGATTTTTCCCTGGAGGAAGAAAAAATTTCACTTCTCCTACCCTTCCCCCTCCTTCTCCCCCTCCCTCCTCCTCCTCCTTGGGAAAAACAGTCCAGTTTCCATTTGAAGAAGCACTAGCAGCACTATCTCCAAGAGAGAGATTCCATTTTCTGTAGGATTACATAATCATGTTTGCAGTGACGTGCGGTGAAGACGAGGAGGAGTGAGGCAGCGACGGTGGCTCCTCAGGGACAGTGACAGAAGGGGCTCCGGACACCTGCACCATCTCCCGCCCGTCTTCCGGGATTCGCTCAGCCCTTTAAAGTGCATGCCGCCACCCCGGCCATACAGCAGGACCTGCTTTATGTCCGGAAGGCACGCCGGCACTTTAAAGTGCATGCCGTCTCACCCCGCCATAGAGTGAAACATGTCCTGCTTTATAGCCGGGAGGCGTGCTGACACTTTAAAGTGCATGCCGCTGCCCCGGGCCCAGCCATACAGCCCACCGGCACTTTAAAGTGCATGCCACTACCTCGGCCATACAACGGGACCCGCTGTATGGCCGGAAGCCGGCGTGTCCCGCTCTATGGTGAGGCGCAGCGGCATGGCTTTAAAAAATAAAAATTAAAAAGTCATGTGAGGGTTATAGCTTGCTAACAATATTCTATTATAGTTAGTTTGCACAAAGAAGCAGAAGCAGACTAGAACGAGTAAGGCTACCAAGACAGGCAGAAAAAATACAAAGAAAATTGCATTTGTAGTCCAGCTATTGGTATATCATCAAGGTCTTCTCATAATGCATAGTTTGCACATAGTCATTAAAATATAAACTGGTGAAATGACATTACAATTTTCCCTGAGAAAAAGTCATACATATTCCTGACTCTGACTCTGAACTGTATAGGTCATTGAAAGATTGAATATGCATACTATATCAAGAGACATACCTTTATTTTTATAATGAGGAGCTAAAGGTCAGAAGTCATATTTTTCTCTCAGACATTCTCATCTCATTTTAAACATTCATTTTAAAACTGCAGGGGGATAAAAACTAAGGAAACTTACATTGCCCATATTCAGTAGCTTAGCAGATAGATCTGTTTTAGTCAGGAGGAAAAATTGAATTGAATTGAATTTATTGGTCTTGTATGCCGCCCACTCCCGAAGGACTCCGGGCGGCTTACAATAAACAAAGGAAGGGGATAAATAGACAAATGGACAAACAACAATTTAAAATACAAAACATTCATAGTTACCGTGGGGCTGACTATTTCAACAGCCCCCCAGCCTGCCGGAACAGCCAGGTCTTTGTGGCTTTGCGGAAGGCCGGGAGAGTAGTAAGGGTCCGGATCTTGATGGGGAGCTCGTTCCAGAGGTCTGGAGCTGCAACAGAGAAGGCTCTCACCCGGGGAGTCACCAGCCGACATTGGCTGGCAGATGGGATCCGGAGGAGGCCTAGTCTTTGTGATCTGATCGGTCTATGGGAGGTAATTGGCAGGAGGCGGTCTCTCAGGTACCCAGGTCCGATGCCATGTAGGGCTTTATAAGTAACGACTAGCACCATGAAGCGAGTCCGGAGACTAATAGGTAGCCAGTGCAGCTCGCGGAGAATAGGTGTAACATGGGTGTACCTGGGTGCACCCACGATCGCTCGCGCAGCTGCGTTCTGGACTAGCTGAAGTCTTCGAACACTCTTCAAGGGCAGCCCCATGTAGAGCGCGTTACAATAATCCAGTACAGTAAAAAGAGCTTGTATGTACCAGTAGCGTTTAAGATGGTGTGACTGAATCAATTCTGTTGGGCTTTTTTACTCTACTGCCCCTTGAAAAACATTTTTGTCAGTTTTTTCCTCACTTGTTACCTTTTTTATTGATTAAAAAAAAAACTTTTACAAATGTTTACCTCCCCCCCTCTGCCCTCCCCACCCAACCCCCCCAACCTCCCCCCCTCCCGACTTCCCAGAACCAATACAAGGTATAAATCTTTAACAAAGATGTTCTAAAATAAACTTTAAAAAAGTTGGTATCATCTTTCATTTGAGCTTTAACTCCTCTTTGCTAGGCTAAGTCTAAACAGATTATATCATTCCTTGTTTCTTCAGTCATAAACTATCTGGAATTTCTTAGTCCCATATTTATTTTGAGTATAGTCAATCCATCTTCTCCACTCCAGTTTATATCTCTCACTTGAGTGATCCTTGAGATATGCAGATATTTTAGCCATCTTAGCTAGATTTGTTACTCTCAGTGTCCATTCTTGAATAGTAGGCAAATCTTCCTTCTTCCAGTATTGCGCCACCAACAGTCTTGCTGCCATTATTAAATGCAAAATCAAGTTAATCTCTATAACTGTACAATCAGTAATTATACCTAACAATAATAACTGAGGGGTAAACTTTATCCTTTTTTAAGAACATTTTGCATTATCCACCATATTTTTATCCAAAATGCTTTTACCTTTTTACAAGTCTACCATATATGATAGTAGGTAGCATCGAGACAATCACATCTCCAGCATTTAGGTTGTAAATTCGGATACATACAGGCTAATTTTTTAGGATCTAAATGCCATCTATAAAACATCTTATAAAAGTTTTCTCTCAAATTTTGGGCTTGTGTAAATTTTACATTTCTTACCCATATCTTTTCCCATGTATCCAACATTATTGGTTCTTCAAAATTTTGTGCCCACTTTATCATACAGTCTTTAACTAATTCTGTTTCCGAATCCATTTCTATTAATACATTATATAATCTCTTTATATGCATTGGACTTTGATCAGTCACTTGTTACCTTTTTGAAGTAGGTAGGTCAATGAAAAATAAATAAATAAATATTATACATCAGTGTTTTTCAACATTGGCAACTTGAAGATGTCAGGACTTCAACTCCCAGAATTCCCCAGCCAGCGAATGCTGGCTGGGGAATTCTGAGAGTTGAAGTCTGGACATCTTCAAGTTGCCAACGTTGAGAAACACTGTTATACATAATGTAAATATTCACAATAGTATGCTCAGTATTGGCAATATATATATAAACTTATGTACATTTACTAATACATAAATATGCCCAATATCTGCATGAGGAGATCACTATTAGTCTAAAAGATTTACACGTATTACAGAATGGATGATCAAGGGGGCGGGGGGAGAAAGATATAATGCAGTTTCTTCTTTTGCTATTCCATACTTCTAAGTGGGAAACTTTTTATTTCCCCTGGTTCATTTAGTGCTAAAAATACTTTTGTCTCTATATAATTTAAATGGATCTTTTATCAGATCAAGTAATTGGCCTTTTATATCCTTGCAAATATTCCTGGAAATATTTCACGTTAATTTGAGATTTTAAAAATTGCCTCAGATCCTTAACTTAAATCTTGGATTAAGTATTTCTGTTCCCTTCGACGGCAAATAACAATTGCGGTTAGATTTATATGCCGCCTCAGCATCCCATAGTGGTTTATGAGCGGTTTACAAATGTCAGAACATTGCCCGCAACAATCGGGGTCCTCATTTTACTGACCTCAGAGATATGGAAGGCTAAGTCAACCTTGACCCGATCTGGTTCGACCTCCAGGCTTTGGGCAGAGTTAGTGTGCAGTACTGCATTCTAACCATTGTGCCACCACAGTTCATAATGAACAATAGTTTAGTAATAGTTAGTAAAACCTTTGTTAAAATTCTGCAATACAGTGTTACTGCCTTGTGTCCAGCTTATGCAGAAGAAAAGTAAACCAACAGTTTTACAAGGAGACCTAGAGGGAGGTTAATTATTCACAGTGTAACATCTTGTCTCCTTCTGTTTCAGGTTAAGCAAATTATCATGCTGCCTGGGAACACATGGAGATAAATTCAGAACATTGAAAGATCACGGTGGAGGTGGGGGAAGACCACTGGATCAATAGTTGTAGACTTGGAAATAGCAGGGAGGCATCTCTTAGGTTTTCAAGAAATAGAAGTGAAATGAGGCAGAAATTGAATGTTACACCCATACATCATTGCTCCATTTAATTCTTAGAAGCATTGAAGAACAGCAAAAATCTGCTGAGTTCTCCAAAAATGTAGAAAGCTACTCAAGGGGATAAAGCAATGGCTTTATTCTTATTTTCCAGAAAATGATAGAAAACAAAGCAAAAGATACCAAACATTCATTGCTCTGCTTACAATTGCACTGGTTCCAGAGGTTACCAATAAAAGGAGTGGGGGAGGCCATCACTCCTGCTTCACAGCAAAAGGGAATAACCAAAGAAAAAATGTGCTGTATTTACTGCTGTGTATGTGTCATATATATTTATTTTGTGATGTAACCCACTCTGTTATTTATGTAACCCAATCAATGCCCCAATACTTCCTTGTGTTGTATGGTTATGAATGTGATCAGAAAATGTGATGTCTCATATGTGCATCTTGCAGGCCTGAGTCCTGTTTAATCTCAAGTATTTTGTTACTCCAACCAGTAATACCTCAGATCTTTTTGAATTGGGCCTAGAATCTTATTATATTATTAACCAGCTGATAACCCGGCATTGTCCGGGTATTTATTTATAGGGGGAATATGTCCAGACCAAACATAATTTCTAATGTTTGATTCCCCCCCACCTTACCAGAGGGAGCCCCCTTATGGAGTACTGTGAAGCCTACAATGGCAATTCCACTACGCTGTACAGTAGAAGCCATTTGAAGGCACAACAGGCTGTATTGTAACAGACCACACACCCCAAGGATGTCTTACCCCCGCAATATTTGTTTCCAGAGAGTGATACACACACACACACAATCATAACCATTGATTGATAGGTAGGTAGGTAGGTAGGTAGGTAGGTAGGTAGGTAAGTAGGTAGGTAGGTAGGTAGGTAGCAGGGGTGAGTTTCAACCGGTTTGCGGCGGTCCCCGCAAACTGGTTGGTCGGCGAACCCGGAAGTAAGTACCGGTAACTTCTGGGAACGGCGAAGGGCCCGCCCGCCCGCGCTCCTTACCCGGTTTTGACGGGTTCTGCACTTCCATGCATGCGCAGGACGCATACAGCGCCTGCGCGATCCTCCAGGAGCAGCTGGAGCATCGCACAGATGCTAGTACGCATGCGTGCACTGCGCGCGTGCACGAGGACGCCACCGGCCCCATTCCAACCGAACCGGTTGGAACGGGGCGAGAAACCCACCCCTGGTAGGTAGGTAGGTAGGTAGATAGATGATAGATAGATAGATAGATAGATAGATAGATAGATAGATAGATAGATAGATAGATAGATGATTATAAATAGATAGATAGATTTTTCTATCCTGTCTTTCATTCAGATAGTGAAGGGGCATATATAGTACTCTATCTTCTTTTTTCACCACAAACCAACCCTGTGATTGGCTTGAGAAGGAGTGACTGTGCCAAAATCAATGAGTTCTGCAGTGAAGGTAGACAAGAAGTTGCTTATTGCTATTCCCAGTCCAACATGATAATCACAACATACCCAGTCACTATTTTCAGTTTTGAATATAATTGCAAAAGATGAAGAGCTGATCTGGGGCTTTTGCCTCTTTGGAGCTCTCCTAATTCTGCTGATCAAACAATCTCTTCCTTTTATAATACAATCTATATATCATAAATAATTCCAAATATTTTAAAATATTGCTATAATTTCCATTTACATGTCTTTCTAAATCATGAAGAGGATTTCTTGGTTTTGGCTTAGTTTATGAGTGAACACAGAGATATAGGATACAGAAATTAAGATGAAGTTAAAAATCTATTGACTGCAGAAAGATGTAGTTTTCAATAATTTTCATAAACACCATTTAATATATATGAAAGGAATTGAGAAAATATAAAATGGAATTCTAAATTTAATTTCAATCATACAAATAATGAACATGTAATAGCAAAAGTACATTAAATTTTATTCATATTTGATACAGAAAAATGGATTAAAGATTGCATGACAAAACGGACTGCTAATTTTGGATATAACAGAGATGGATACTCGGATTAGAATGGGATTAACTGGCTCACAATGTGTCATAATCTAAGAGAACATTTCTTCAAAAGGATATACTAATAGCATTTGACAGCAGGGAAATTATAAAAAATGGATAAAGGTATTTCAAACCAGTGCCAGAAATGTTGGAGCATGAAGGAACATTTTATCATGCATGACAGGCTTGTGAGAAAGCTAAGACATTCTGGATACAAATTCATGTAATGATGCAAAGGATTTTTAAGGATTAATATTGTTAAGAAACAAAAACCGTCCTTACTGGGATTTACAGATATTGAATCGAAATTATTTTCTGTAAATTGATACTGTAAATGGTAACTGCAGCAAATTTGTTATATGGATAATTTCCACTGTGGAGGAATGGATTGTGAAAACGTCAAGATTTACAGAAATGGAGAAACTAATCTGTTTGGTCAGAGGAACTTTTTTTTTTAAAGACTGGTAGCCTTTTATGGATTTTTTTTTTTTTTTTTGCTGAAGGAAAAAAAATGAATAGCTATTTATGGATCTGAAGACTAAAGAACTTAAGATGATTACATTCATAAGAATGTAAACATCTGTTGAAAAGAACGTTGGAAAACATTGATATGTTTTCTAACTGGTTTCTTTTCTTTTTTTTCTTTTTTTCAACATTGTTTAAACATAGTTTACTGATATTACTGCAGTTGATTAGAAATGCCCTTGATTAGAATCCATGATTAGGTTCTATAATGGTACGGTTGGTAGAACCATTACACTCATAAATAATCAAATCAAATTTTAGTTCTCTAGTTCCATTAGGGAACTGTAACCAGGATTCAAAAACACACCAAATTAATTACTGTATATACTCGAGTATAAGCCTAGTTTTTCAGCCCACATTTTGGGCTGAAAAAAGCCGCCTCGGCTTATACTCGAGTCAGTGAAAAATTTGCCCGAAATGGAGGAGAAAAAGGGGCGGGACCATGCCGCTGGGTGACACTCGTGAATGGCCCAGTGCCCCTGTGAGTTTCCCCTCCCTCTGTGTCAGTTTGCCGCGCAGCGCGCACCGCACCATCCCCCCTCCTCACGTTCTAATGTAATGCAGGGCTGTCTTACGATTCCCCTTCCTCCCCCTCCTGCCGCTCTGCAACGATGTCCCACCTCCTCCTTGTTATGGCAAGCAGCCACATAGCGATGTCCCACCTCCTCTGGTACAGTGATCCAATGATAGGAATCACTGTGCCGTGTGTCATAGGAGGCGGGACATCGCTCCCGCGGCTGCACGGGACATCATCATCACAGCGGGACATCAGCATCATGAGGTGAGTGAAGTATTTCATTGAATACACCGCTAGTTTACTGTTTTTCTTTGAAATAAATATTCAAAAACATTATTGGTATCTATTTTTATTTTTGAAATTTACCGGTAGCTGCTGCATTTCCCACCCTAGGCTTATACTCGAGTCAATAACTTTTCCAGTTTTTTGTGGTAAAATTAGGTGCCTCGGCTTATATTCGGGTCTGCCTATACTCGAGTATATACGGTATGTGAATTTATGGAAGCTTTACAATTCTTTTAAAGCAGCAGGATACCATCGCCACCTGGCAATGCAATAACAAATTGCTTTGAACCTAATTGGATAACCATTTGTCCGAAATGGATAGAGTTTCCTGGCTAAGCAGTGGGTTGGACTAGAAGATCTCCAAGGTCCCTTCCAACTCTGTTATCCTATCCTATCCTATCCTATTCCATTCCATTCCATTCCATTCTATTCTATTCTAAGGGGAAATCTCAAAACTAAAGTTTAATATGTTAATTAAATATGTAAACTCTTTAATATAGTAAAACTTTCTTTTTTCCTACACTCTGACTAAGAAACAAAAACAATATACACCTATATGCATATATGTCACAAAGAGAAAGGGATTACAAATGCCATGGCAATAGGTATGAATCCAAGCATGCATTTGAGTAACTGGTTGGTGCATCACATTTTTACTCTCTGCCTATAAACATAAAGTGTCTCTCTACTTAAACCATCTCCATGTTTAATTTCTAAAATGGGCACGTCCAGTAATATCAATAAACTAGGTTTAAACAATGTTGAAAGGATAAGAAAATGGGTCTTAACTGTATCAAAGGCAAAAACAGTTAAACTCCATTGCTTTCAGTGGTAAGACCTGGAACAAATACCATTGGTGAAAATCATCTCAGCATAGTACTGCCATCTTAAATATAGGTGACAAGGTAGCAACCTTGCATATATTTACTTAAGATGATATCATGCCAAAATAAGTTTGAAAGGCTTTTGCTTTCCAATAAATGTAGATCAGATCCTCTGGTCAGTTGAGTATAAGAAAAAAATAAAAAAAACAGTAAGAACTTCCATCCTTATTGTAAATGAACATCTTTAGAACAGAAGACAAGATATATAGAGCAGAGACAAATATTTCAAGGGTTACAGTTAGGGTTTTAAAAAAATTTCAGATGCCATGTAGAAGAAAATAACTTTGAAGCAAGCAATAGCAAAAGCATGCAGTTCACGCATTATTTTCCCCTCTCTGGAAGTGAAGATTACCCAAATGAGAAAAAAGATATCAAATAAAAAAAAAATACAACTGGCTAAATAACATATACAATAACACATTTTCATGCTATGCATTGCATTATTTAATACACTCAGCACCATTCTGAGACTTTCAAAAATTATCAAGTATTTGTATCTCTTTCTACATCTTTTCTTTCTTGGCAATTTGTTAATATATAAAGTCAGTCATCTTTAGAGATAGGGAATCTATCTGGCTGAAACATATTAAATAATGAAATCCAACAAGCCTTGATGTAATTTTTTCAGTCTTGGAGTAAAGAGTTACCCAACCGGCAATATTCATTTTAACAACACTGATAAGAAAATGGAATATCGTTGTTTGCTTCATTACAGTTTTATCAATATTGACGATAGCTTGGCAGCTTCTTATATACAGTGGTAACTTGGTACTCATCTGCTTTGAAACTCATCAAATTTGGTATTCAATGCATTTTGATGCAAAAATTTTATCCAGATACTCATGGTTTATTTGGTATTTAATGCACAGGCTAGAACCTATTGTTGTTGGCTGCCTTGTAACTTACTACATTATTCCTTATGGGAATAATTTTATTAGTACTTACCATTTTTGATATTCATTTTGCCCCTCAAAACCAATTAAAGATGAGTATCAAATTACCATTGTATTAAATATTCCAACTTCCTACTACTGTACAGGACAATTATATATACAGGTCTTATACAAAAGAAACAGACGTCTCCAACATATTCTTAAATATGCTGTATTATAATTGGATTATAATTGCTATAATATTGTGCTGTCCCACTCACTCGTGCACATGTACACACACACACACACACACACACACACACACACACACACACAGTGTGTAAGGAGTCTTTATTAAAACTTCGCCGAGTTGGCGCAGTGGTTAGAGTGCAGCACTGCAGGCTACTTCAGCTGACTGCAGTTCTGCAGTTCGGCTGTTCAAATCTCACCGGCTCAAGGTTGA
The DNA here is from genome assembly GCF_009769535.1 of Thamnophis elegans. Lineage (NCBI taxonomy): Eukaryota > Metazoa > Chordata > Lepidosauria > Squamata > Natricidae > Thamnophis > Thamnophis elegans. The sequence continues at coordinate 61,329,607 of NC_045549.1, forward strand.
CTCAGCCTTCCATCCTTCCGAGGTGGGTAAAATGAGGACCCGGATTGTTGGGGGCAATATGCTGACTCTGTAAACCGCTTAGAGAGGGCTGAAAGCCCTATGAAGCAGTATATAAGTCTAACTGCTATTGCTATTCTGAGCCTGAATTTGTATTCCCCAGCAATTCCCTGTGCTAGCATCAACTCAACCCCAATGAGTTCCACAGGCTACTCAAATGAAGCCAACATTAATCCTCAAGGCAAAGGGAAGTCCCATCCACTAGGCAAAACAAGTTCCCAAGGCAAAGACAAGTTCCAAAAGAAAGGCAAACACAAGGCAAGCAAAGACAACAGCTGAAGAGACACAATCCAAAGTTCAAGGCAAGAATGCACAGCAAGGAAACAAACATGTTGTTCCCAGCATCACCTCCATCTGTCTGCTGTGCTAGCTTCTGGTGCAGCCCATCAAGAAGGGTGAGTAATCTGGCTGACCTTCACTGCTCCTGCCTTTTCTCTGTCCTACATGTTCTTGGATCAGGTGCAGAAGGCAGTTCCTCTTCTTCACCACTGACTGGCTGCAGCTGCCTGCTTTTCCCACCTGAAGTCTCAGGGCTGTCCTATGCAGCTGCACTTCAGCCAACCTCCTCACAGATGGCTGCTTGGAGCACTGACTAACTCCTTTCCAAATCTGCTGGAACTGGTTCACCCTCCTTCGAGCTGAAATCTGGAGAGGTACAATATCTGGGGAAGTGTTCGGGGCAGTTATCACAAATATCCAATGTACACTGCCTCTCTTGGCCCAGAAATGATGGAACCTTGAACCCAGAACCTTGTAGTCTGATCTATCTGTGAAGGTGAAGGCTGTGCAAAGCTCCAGGATTTTTCTTGTTCTACAAACTTTTGCCATGTTCAAAGAATGCTGTGAAGTTTGTATCACAATATATTCCACTAGAATACATTCCAGTATCTGAGGAATTTTTTAGGTAAACATTTTCTCTGCACACATAGAAAGTAGGCAGAACAATATTTCACATTTTGTAGTGCAATTTTTCCACTTGCTGTGAGAGACTCGATATACTAAAAGTACAAGCAAGTCCTTCATATATTTGGACAAATTTCCCATAATCCAAGGCAGCAAGGCATAGTGTAATCATAATCAATAGTATATAGAAATCAAAAGAGTTCCCATTTCAGCTTTAAAATTTTTAATGCCATGATTTTAAAAATAGAACTTTTAAAAATTCAGAGTCTACTGCTTCTTAGTTTTCCCAAAGAATGGTACCAAATTGGCCATGAGAATAGAATGGAGGTAAAGAACATATATTTCTATAGATGTTGCTGTACTACAGTGCCCAGCAACCAATTCTCATTAATGATCATAACATCTGGAGCCTCTTGGAATTATATTTTATCATTTAGAGGCCACAGTATTCTATGACACTACAATGTACTGTTGATAAAATGCAGACAACAGTATGTTATCGTGCAAAATAGGATTTAGAACAGGCATGTCTATCCTACAGCCTATGACTGCATGTGGCCCAGGACAGCTAGTAATGTGGCTCCATGAGATTAACATTATTATGTGATTTATATACATTAACCATATTATTTTATATGCACCCTGAGACAATTCCTTTTCACCCAGTGCAACTCACATAGCAATAGCAATAGCAGTTAGACTTATATACCGCTTTGTTCTGACCGCCCTCTTCCCGGCTCGTTAACAAACGCAGGCAGGAACTTAAAAGGACTTTTCTTTATCAGTTTTGAGTTCAAACTGCCTTTGAGCCCAAAAATAACAGAAATACAGTCTTTGACCAGATAACGTAATGAAAACAAATCCTTCTTACGGCAACTCAAGTTGAACAAAACGAAAGCAAAACATTTCTTCCAAGAGTTTCTCCGAATCAGGGTTACAGACATACAGAGCACTTATCCAAGTGAATCTTACATAAACCACGTCTGATAATCAAACAATGTTGTACAAACCAAGGTACGCACGAAGGAACGACGTTGACTCCAGCAACTGGGGCGTGGCAGCATCTCTCCTTTTATCTCCAAACCTCCTCCCACAAGCCCCAGCTGCATACTGAATTTTGTATCCCGAAAAAACTCTCAGCTGAACTGCTGAATCACAACACTGAATTTTGTATCCCGAAAAAGCTCCCAGCAGAACTGCTGAGTCACAACACCGCTTCATAGGGCTTTCAGCCCTCTCTAAGCGGTTTACAGAGTCAGAATATTGCCCCCACAGTCTGGGTTCTCATTTCACCCACCTCGGAAGGATGGAAGGCTGAGTCAACCTTCAGCCGGTGAGATTTGAACCGCTGAACTGCAGATAACAGTCAGCTGAAGTGGCCTGCAGTACTATACCCTAACCACTGCGCCACCTCGGCTCTCGGCTCTCAAATCAAAAGGTTGGACAACATGTAGAATAAAGACTCCATCTTGCATACAGGAATATGAGTATGCATTTTTATTTTCTTTATTTATCAAATTTAGGCAACAATCATCTCAGTAAAATAGGGATTCTGAGCAGTTATTGGAGCAAAATTTGTCTTTGTTGCAAACTTGACAATATATGCAAAACTGGTTTCTTGTATTATTTACTATTAGCAGAGAAGCTATACATGGCAAAGGCTTGCATAAAACTGATAAAGCTAAACTAGTTTTATTTTGTTAAAAAGGGTTAAATAAAAATTTGGTTGATCAAAGCCATGATAAGTGATGAAAATCAAAGTGCAAGGAGCAAGCTGCTGATGACATTAGATATGAAAGATGGCAACATGAAATGTAAGCAAAATAATGTTGTTATTGTTGTTGTTAGTTGTGAAGTCATGTCTGACCCATCACGACCCCATGGACAATGTTCTTCCAGGCCTTCCTGTCCTCTACCATCCTCTGGAATCCATTTAAGCTTACAGTGATTACATCCAGCTAACTCATTCTCTATCATTCCCTTCTTCTTTTGCCCTCAATTTTCCCAGCATTAGGTTCTTCTCCAGTGAGTCCTTCTTCCTTCTCATTAGGTGGCCAAAGTATTTGAGTTTCATCTTCAGGATCTGGCCTTCTAAAGAGCAGTCAGCGTTGATATCCTCTAGGATTGATCGTCTTGCAGTTCACAGGAGTTTTCTCCAGCACCATAGTTCAAAGGCCTCACTTTTTTGGTACTAAGCCTTTCTTATGCCAAAAGTAATGTTAAGGAATATAAATTAACAAATGAGATAAAAAAAGGGAAATAAATAATATTGTGTAGTGAAGGATGTAATAAATCTGAATAAAAATCAGCTGATTTGGTGGAATGCAATTGATGAAATATGAATGGAAGTGAAGGTATAGGACTGTGATGGTGAACCTATGGCACGCATGCCACAGGTGGCACGCGGAGCCATTTCTTAGAGCACGCAAGGCATTGCCCTGTCAGCTCCAGTGCGCATGCGCACTAGCCAGCTGACTTTGGCCTTCATTTTTATACTATAGGTTATACAATTATTAATAAAGCGTTAAAACAGATGTCACAAAATATGAATTGATGTATTCTAGAATGTTGTGCATGCATATAAAATTAGGAATTAATAACTTGTGGATAGTTGCATGTTACACTCCAATAAACGGTAATAGTGAAGGAACAGCAATGAGTTCTGAGAAGAAGAAAAATGTATAATCTTCTGAATAATTATGATCTGGATAAAATACTCTATAGATGATATAAATATGTGGATGGATAGGACATGAAAGTATTTTTTTAAAAAAGAAATCAAGTTATTTAGAGATCCAAAAAATGAAATAGAATTGTATATTTGTATTTACAATTTGTAAATATGATTTGTATTTCTTTCAAAAGAAATACCATTCAATTATACAGTTTAAGAATCATCATGCATATATAGCTAGAAAATGAATTAATCTAAAACATGATTAATTTGATTATTAGTCTTATGAAGGACTAAGTAATAGACATAAGGAAACAATTTTGGTAGAATTCTTATTCAAATGTTACAAGATATGGCAATGAAGAAACTCTAGAAATTACAGGGCAACTATATCTGGTCATACTGTGTATTCAGACGAGAAATGGGTTGCTAAATTTTTAGTACCCATGCGCGATGCTTCTGCGCATGCACAGAAGCGTCCAGATGGGTGGGTGGAGCCTCCCACCACCGCTACTATCAGTTCAGCTGATCCAGGCCAAACCGGCAGCCACCCACCTCTGATTCAGACAATGTAATGTTGGGCCCAAAAGCCTGAAAGATTATGCAGTGAATGTTAAATATATTATATGATGTAGTAAAAAATGAGCAATTAAGAAAACAAAATGGTTGTGTTTAAAAAGGAAAATCGATGGGATGAATTGCAAATTTTATATGTAATTTTGAAAATTTACAGCAAGTAAATGAACAGGTGTAATGTATGTTTATTAAAGAATGGGAAATAGATGTATAATGTTTAAGGCATACAACAGCTAGTAGAAAAATAATAGGTAATATGTAAGTTATTGAAAGAAAGAAATGCTTTTTAAAAAAAACAAAAATGGTTATGTGCTTCTCTTCAGTTAATGATAGAAAAGTGAAAAAATGGCTCATATCAGAAGAAACAATAAAGTTGAATGAAGTAGTAATGCAGTATTTAAGAAAAGTCTTTGCTAAAAGAAGAAATGCTTTCAGGAATAGTAGCAATAGCACTTAGACTTATATACTGATTTACAGTGCTTTACAGCCCTCTCTAAGTGGTTTACAGAGTCAGCATATTGCCCCCAACAATCTGGGTCCTCATTTTACCAGCCTTGGAAGGATGGAAGGCCGAGTCAACCTTGAGCCTGGTAAGATTTGAACTGCCAAATTGCAGGCAGCCGGCAGGCAGCAGTAGTAGCCTACAGTACTGCACTCTAACTACTACGGCACCATGGCTCAATAACGACTGATAAATAAAGATTAGATTGATAAAAATAAATTACTGCAATAAATAATAATAGTAGTAACAACACCAACACCTTGTGTGATGGTTCTTTTGGTCATAGAGAATCACAAAGCTATCAAGTGAGAAAACAAATATGTAAAGGAAGAGTGTCAAGAAGAAAGGGAAGGTTGAGAAAAACGTGGTTGGAGAAAGAAGAAGGTGAGAAGTTCAAAAAAACCAAAGCAATGTATGAATCAAAATATGCACATGATGGAAACCACATTATTTGCAAGGTCAGGAGGTACAGAAGGTAGAGTGAATTGTGCTGATCTAAATTAGATGTCCTTAGATTTCTTTTTCTTTCCTCTCCTGTTTTAAATTTATTTTGCTGTCTGCCTCTCACTCTTTTCCTGCCCTTTGCATAATATGATTTACCTTGAAAAGAAATGACATGATGAGTGGGAATGTGTGTGTGTGTGTGTGTGTGTGTGTGTATATGTTGTATTTGTGCTGATAAATAAATAAAGGGAGACTCTAAATATATATATATATATATGTATGTATGTATGTATGTATGTATGTATGTATGTATGTATGTATGTATGTATGAATCTATGTATGTATCCACATATGCATGCATGCATATTTACAGAGGGTCTATTTAACTTCCCATGTCCAAAAAGTAAAATCAAGTGTGCTTATGTGAGCAATGGAACCGAGTGTGATCAACATGCATTTTCATCTTTACATCTTCCCCAATAAAAGTGCTTTTAAGTTCTCCTATGATAAAAAAAATTTAGGGGCAAGGGACTGGATTTATTTTTTATTGTGGGAAGGAATATGTATGGTAGTTACAGCCATAAAGATTTCACAATAACAATTTAAAAATACTGCATCATAAATAATAAATATAGCTGATGATAAATGAAAAACCATTGCCAAGAAAACTTTTGAAATGTTCTTACTAGGGTTTTGGCAGATTGGACCTCCAGATTGTGCTCTGACAATCCTACAGTAACAGCCTTGAACAGTTTTGCTCACTGTTATATATCACTGCAGTTAGACAATGAGGAGCTCTAAGTAACTGAATTATTTTTCAAGCAGAAATCATAATGAACACTGTGCCAGATATGTTTAAGAACAAAATAAATCATGAAATCTGAACTCTCATTATCACTGTAAATTGCAATTATGTTACTGATTTATGATTATGAGAGTGAATACCACTATCTTATTATCTTCTACTTCTTTCAAAATATGGATAAAACTGCTTATTAGATTAACACACAAACATGAATTAGTCCTGTAGTGAACGGGCAGATTAATTCCCTCATTATCCTCATCAACAATCAGAGATAATCCATTTCAACATGAGCTACATGCCATGGTCCTATATAGTGTCAGGCATGCACAAAAAATTCTGCTAGAAATAAAAATGGGTTGTATTTTAAAAACAAGACTGAAGTTTGGAGCAAAGGCTGAGAAGACAAATGAGGAATATTTTACACACACACACACACACACACACACAAAACACACACACACACACACACACACACACACACACACACACACAGAAGAGGCAGTTTGAAATATAACAAATCTTCAGAGATCTGGATATAGTACAAAAAGAACTGAGATGGAAATCTCCTTCAGGAAAAATAGCTATCTCTGAAAGAATAAGTTAAAACTGTAAAACTCTATGAAGCCCAGAATTACTGGGTTAAAATCGGCAGCCATGGAAATGAAATACATGAATTTAGCTATGAATATTGCATACAATATTATGGGTCTCTTTATAAAGTCTAATATAGTCTCTGTAATTATTGTCTCCATGAAAGCTTAGTTCTGGGACGCTTCATGCAAATTGGCATATCTGTAGGTCAGGTATTAGCAGCAAAAATGCCATCTAATTTAACCAAGATGATTAAGGGACTGGAGACTAAAACATACAATGAATGGTTGTAATTACATGGCATGGCTAGTCTAGTGAAGAGAAGGTCCAGGGGAGACATGATAGCAGTGTTCCAATATTTGAGGGGCTGCCACAGAGAGGAAAGCTTCAAGTTACTTTTCAAAGCACCTGAAGGCCAGAGAAGGAATAATGGATGGAAACTTATCAAGGAGAGATTCAATCTGGAAATAAGGAGAAATCTTCTGACAATGAGAAAAATCAACCAATGGAACAGCTTGCCTTCAGAAGCTGTGGGACATTCATTGCTGGAAGCTTTCAAGAAGAGACTGGACTGCCATCTATCAGAAATGGTTTAGGGTCTCCTTAGGAAGGAGGATTGGACTAGAAAACCTACAAGGTCTCTTTCAACTCTGTTAATCCGTTAGATTTTTTCCGTTAGATTTTTTTTTAGATTTTAAATAGTTGTGTATGTCTTTTATAGACAATTACTTAAAGCTAAAATGATTTTTTTAACATTCTTTCTTTTATTATATTTCAAAATAAAGTTTCTGACTCTATCATTCATACTCCTGCAGGCTTCAAAATATACATTTTAAATGGCTTACAAAGGCTGCACAGCAGTGGTGAAATTAATTTTTTTACTACCGGTTCCGTGGGCGTGGTGTGGCTTCATGGGCGTGGCTTTGTGGGCATGGCAGGGGAATGATACTACAAAATCTCCATTTCCACCCCACTCTGGGGCCAGCCAGAGGTGGCATTTGCCGGTTCTCTGAACTACTCAAAATTTCCGCTATCGGTTCTCCAGAACCTGATGGATTTTACCCCTGCTGCACAGGCCACATACTTATGGCATAGTCACAGAGAGATACCGTGAGAACTGCAACTGGATCTCTTTTTTTAAAGTGTAATAAGTATCATAAAGAAGAAACTCAGTGGGCTTATGATATTAAGGGAACTATATTGACTTTTTCTCCACTTAAAAACCATATAGTGGCGATTATTTTTACAAAGATAAAACATACAGGAATAGATTGTTCTGATCCATAACTCTTATTTACAAACACAACCATCAATGAAAATGTTGCATTATAAGTATTTAGAAAGACCATGGGTTGCCTTAATTACTACTGAGGTAAATGCTGAAATGTCCCATCCAGAGAAAAACACCACAATGCCATGATTATGATGACTTGAAAAACAGGGTCATTTAGTTCACTGAGAAGTGATTCTTCACAAGTGTCCTAAAAAAAAAGCTTTAAAATATGAGTGTTAGCCTAACCTGTTTCTACAATTCGTTCTATATTTTATTTAATTGCATAGAGGTTTTTAGGTTTGAATACTAAAAACCTTTAAGAAATGCATACCAACCTGTTTCTGTCAATTGTGAGAAAGCAGGAAATCCAGGCAGGTCAAATAAATATAAAGGTTTATTGCAAGCTTAAACTCTCACCAAGAATCTGAACTACTAATGGTCAAAGAAAATTGGTGGTAGATAAGAGTCAATGGAATTCAAGATGGGCTGGAGTTAGATCTCCTGTAGGCGCAAAGTGACTGAAGACTGATGATACATTTGATTGCTCCTCAGGCTCAGTCTGTCCATCTCCTACAGTTTGATTTTATTTTAATATGATGCTCCTAGAATATATGACTAAAATTGACCTAGTTCAGTATGAAAATAAAATTTAAATAGAAGGCTTTATTGAACACTGTACAGCTTTCTTTCTTAGAATTTTTAATTATATAAATTCTATATTAATTATAGAGAATGTATATAATTATACAAAGGAATACTCTTAAATAATATACTGAATTGATAGAGAAATATATGAAAGCACAAATAGTTGGGGGGAGAATTCCATTTCAGGCAGCAAAAGTGTCAATTTACTCTATAATATTAGAAAGAACTCTTCATTTAAAAATAGCAAACATGCAAAACAACAGCAACAGCAGAAACATGAAAATGACATTTCAGAGTTGGTGGAAGAAAAATAAGCCTCTTTAGAATCTGGTGTTTGTTCATGAAACCATGTCAGTCATGACACAGCAGCTATATTTTTTCATCGGCGTGGTCATTAATTTTTTTAAAAGTGAGAGGGCTGGCTTGCTTCAGGGAAGTCTTTGAAATATCTGTGTTCATTGTAGACATGGCTATTGTTTCATAGTCATCGACTCTGGTGTGGAAATCACAGAAACGAAAGAAAATCTGTAGGTCCCGTTGAAAGTTCTTGTTGAGGAATCCATAGAAGATGGGATTCACACAGGTTGAGATCATAGCGGTAAGGTGACAGATTAAAAAGAGCAGATTATGGCTGCAGGCTGCAGGGAGAATTTCATGATTCCAGTCAAACACCGTATTGAAGATGGTGAGTGGTAGCCAGCACACGGCAAATGCCACCACAATCGAGAGCAGCATAATATTGATCCTTTTTGTTTCGGTAGACCTGTATTTATTATCCCTCATCTTATCCACCATGTTGCTTCTTCTTTTTAAGCGAATATAGATCTGTGGAAAATAAGAATTCAGTAACAACCATGTAAGACATATCCGAGAGGTGCCATTTTGATAAGTATTGTATTGTATTGTATTTGGTTTATTTGTATGCCGCCCTTCTCCAGGAGGGACTCAGGGCGGCGAACAACTCAGGAGGGAAAGGGAACATAAACACAATACACATAATTAAAATACATGAAAATCACACAGCCATACCAGTCGAGAGGGGAGGGGAACTCATCAACCCCAGGCCTGCCGGCACAGCCAGGTTTTGACGGCTTTCCGGAAGGCCTGGAGAGAGGTGAGGGTCCAGATCTCCGTGGGGAGTTCATTCCAAAGGGCCAGAGTTGCTACAGAGAAGGCCCTCCCCCGGGTAGTAGCCATATGGCATTGGCTGGTGGACGGAACCCGGAGGAGGCCGACCCTGTGAGATCTAATGGGTCTTTGGGAGGTAATTGGCAGCAGGCGGTCTCTCAAGTACCCTTAAACAAAGAACATGCAAAGTATGTGACGAAAGATACACTTCCTTACCTTTAAGTAGCAGATGAATATAAAACAAAGGGGCCCCAAGTATTGTATCACCAAGAGAATAGTAGTGTAGGACAGTCTGGCTGACTCCCATGGAAATGAATCCAAGCATACATATTTTCCCTTGTAGTCCTCTATGGTTATATTAGTGAAAGGTTCGTCGGTTAAAACATGGTATACGAGGAAAGGCAAAGACGAGGCTATTGCTAGGATCCAGGTGGTGGCAATTCCAACATAAGCATGTCTGTTATTAGGCCTCCAGCCGCGAGGGTTGATAATCAACTGATGGCGTTCAATAGCTATGAGGACCAAGGAAAAAACAGAGACTGTGACAGAGACACACTGCACGAAAGGATTAAGTTTGCACATGGTCTCCCCAAAAACCCAGTGGTCCATTAGAGTATATACAAATGTGAAAGGAAGACACATGATAGTTATTAGGAGGTCTGAAAAGGACAGATTGACAATGAGAATGTTGGTCACATTGTGCATTTCCTTTTGCTTCAAGATTATAATAATTAATGCCAGATTTCCAAAAATGCCAAGAAGGATAACAACTCCATAAGCCAAGGCCAAGGTGAATACTATTGCCAAGGGCACCTGGCAGTCAACGTCCTGGAAATGTAAGAGACCAGAAGCCTCATTGGAGACGTTTTGAATAGAATTATTTCCTGTGAAGGAGGGGAGTGATGTATTCATATTGGATTCTTCTCTGAGATCACTCTGAGCGACAGTCTAATAGGCTGTTCAAAAGGCTTCTCTCAAGAAGTTGATTTTTTTCTTCTCATTACATAAACCACGGCAACGAAAGCTGCAACAGAAATGTTCCTGCCATTGATAATCTTGAAGGATCTGCAAAAAAGTGGAAAGTTCACATAATAATGTTTTAAGGTTATACCAAAAGATAATTCTGCAGGCATTTACTCAGAAGACTGCCCTTAGAGTATTTTGTTGATATCAATACGACATTATTTTCAGTTATGAAAGAGTAATAACACCAAGAACAATAGATGAATTAACATCATGAACAATTATAGGATTATGGTATTAATTTTCATTAAATAAATTTGTTCAATTTCCACTCTGTTCTCCCTAAAGCATCAAGACTGAAAAAAGTCGTATTGTTGTTATTGTACTTAAATAGAATTCATTATGCCTAAAGTGAGAAAGTGTAACCAGACTAAGATTCAACAACAGCAAATCCTCCTGAGGGAAAGTCTCTTAGGATTTTAAAACAATAGTCTAGCTCAGGAGTATCAAACTCAATTTCATTGAGGGCTGCATCAGGGTTGTGTTTGACCTCAGAGGGCCGGCAGGGGCGTGGCTGGGGTGGGCAGGGCCATGGCGGGCACAGCTAGCTCAATGTCATTTGCGCTTTTTGTAAAAAAGTTTTATTTTTTCTTTCCATATATATTCACAAATATACATTCTCAATATACATTCTCTAACTATTAACATTTATCTGTTGACTTCTAACATTTATCACAATTTGTTTAAAAATATAAAAAGCACAATCGGGGTCTCTTTCTTACCACCCCTCATATCCATCTTATTTTGCAATAACCTTACTCCTTTCTTCCCAATCTCCCTTCTCTGCCGTCCTCTTTCCTCCTCTTCTTCCTCTTTTCTTCTTCCCCTCCCTCTCCCCCAGTCCTCCTCTCTTCTTCTCTTTCTTACCCTCTCTCCTACTCTTACTACCCTTCCTTACTTCCTCTCCTTTACCCTTTCTTCTTTTCCTCCTCCTTCTCCCTCCTTCCATTTTTGCCCTTGCTTTTTTTCTTCACTTTGATGGATTTTTAGGGGGTAAAATACAAACTTCAGAAATTCCAGTGATCCGGGCTTCATATTTACATAAAAATAAATTTATATAAAATAAATTTCCTCTTCCACATTTTATTTCCCTATGATAATTCCACTTGTATCATCTTTTAAACTGTATATTTCTAGCTTAGTGCTTTCCTCCCCCCCCCTTTGATTTAATAATGTGTCATCTGGATTGCTTATTCTGTAATCTTCTCTTTTTTTATTTATATTCCTTTTCTAACCAATCCTAAAATCGCCCCCATGTCCTGAAGTACATTGATTCCTCTTTGTCCTTTATTCTCAATGTCAGCCTGTTCATTTCTGCACAGTCCAATATTTTTCTTTATTATCTCTCCTTCTGACAGGATTTTGTCTGTTTTCCAGTTCTATGCAAATACAATTCTAGCTGCTATTATTACGTGTATAATCAAATATGTATCTTATTTACTATATTTCTCTGATAAGATACCCAATAAAAATACCTCTGATCTCAACTCTACGTGTCGATGTTACATTTTCTCTAACCATGTTTATTTTCACCAGTGGTGGGATTCAAATAATGTAACAACCGGTTCTCTGCCCTAATGACCAGCTGGGTAGGTGTGACTTGGTGGTCATGTGACTGGGTGGGCATGCGCAACTCAACATCACTCAGGTGGATACTGAGTGTTACAATGTAGCAAGGGTTAACCAGAGAGGCAGTTTCTGTAAGCAGGGCAATAAAGATTAGGCTAGAAGCATCACCAGAATGTTTCCTTCATGCTTTCCTTACAGGATTAGCCCTGTAAAGTGAGAAAAAACAAAAGGAGATTTCTTCCAACAACTGGTTGTCCAAACTGCTTAGAAAGTTACCAACGGGTTCTCCCGAATAGGTGCAAACTGACTGAATCCCACCACTGATTTTAACCCAATAGCTTCTTGCATCCCTACACGTCTACCACATATGGTAGTATGATCCTGGCAACACTTTCAACATTTAGCTGATTTGTCCTTAAACATTTTTGCTAGTCAAATTCAATTTCACCGAGGGTTGTGTTTGACCTCGGAGGGCTGGGAGGGGGGGTGGCTGGGGTGGGCATGGCCATGATGGGCACAGCCAACTCAATGTCATTTATGTGAGCTAAGGCAGGACTTCCCTGAAACCTTCACTCACTCTCATTATAATCTTCCTTCCTTCCTTCCTTCCTTCCTTCCTTTTTCCTTCCTTCTTCATTCTCCTTCCTTCTTCCTTCTCCTCTTTCCTTATTTTTCTTTCCTTGATCTCTTCCCATCTTTCTTCTTTTTCTTTGTCTTTCCTCTTTCCCTTTCTCCTTTCCTGTCCTTTCTTGCATGCTCAGATGCAAAAGGGAAAACATTTCTACTTTTGTTTTGTTTTTAGTTTGTTTTGCTAGCCTTCTGCCAGCAAAAATGGGACACAGGGGGACAGCCCCGAGTTCCATTTTTACTGGCAGAGGCACCACGGGCCGGTCCTTTGTTGTTTCCTGGCTGGTCCCCAAAACCAGATCTAATCACCATGTGGGCTGGATCCAGGCCACAGACCTTGAGTTTAACATCCCTGGTCTAGCTGGATCTTCAAAGATTAATCCACTTCTATAAATGTTTATTGGTAACAATCCTACCAAATCCTATCAAATACAACGGTTTTGTGTTGCAAAGATTGGGCAGGATGGTTAAAATTAACTCTTTAACCCAGAAGTTGCTTTTTATTGTGTGTGCTTTATTCATTACTCTTTATTGTCCTTATGGACAGATAGAGATTGAGCTCAAAATTTCTGTTGTTAAGCAAGACAGGTGAAAAGTGAATTTTGCTCCATTGTAGGGCATTTGTTGCCACAGTTGAATCACTGCAGTCATTAAGTTTGTAGCACTGGTGTTAAATGAATTTAACTCTCCCATTGAATTGGCTTGTTAGAGATGGCCATAGGATGCTGCAACCCTCATAAATATGAATGAGTTGTCAAGCATCCAAATACTGATCATGTGATTTTCCCATTGTGATACTCCACAAGAATTCTCAGTCTCATCACAACAAAGGAAGCAAAGGTTTGCATCGGGTGGAAATGGTGAAAGTTAGACCAACAAAACAGAAATGTAACAGTGCTATTACTCTGTTGCGTTGTAGCATTATGCAACACTTGGGAATGGAAGGCAAAAAGTAATTAAAAGTGAATGAAGGAAAATATATGTGTCCTGGGATAATATTTTAGGATCCAATCTGAGTCAGTGTGTGGGACCAGAGTTTTTCCCAGCTGTTGGACTTGTACTAGAGGCATCTTCAGGGAACCTGTCCATCTCCAGGATGTGAAGATTGAGAGAAATTCACTGAGGGTGGGCTACAGCACAAGTCTGAAAGCTTGGAAGAACAAACCTCTAGTCAGATCTGATCCTGCAATATTTAAAAGTGCTCCGAGGTGTGCAGTAGCATCTGCCAGCAACATAGCAAATTAAACATAGCTTTTCCGAGATCCCAGGGAAAGGGATCATTCTTTAAGGAACTGCTTCCTTTAAGGAACTTCGGATAGATGCTACATTCTGGCTACTATACACACAGGACTTATCTTTTTACTTCCAGATCTAAAACAGTGCTGCCTAGACCTACTGCTGAGTGTGGCTTTTATGAATTATTTATGGAATTTTATTGGTTTTTTTTTAAATAACTTTATCCTTTTGACTTATTCTTTGACATTTACAGCAGGGAGCAGCTAAAGGCAAATAAAGTTCTAAATGCTGGTTAAGCACATTTTTCTGCTTTTCTCTCTGGCCTTTGGAATCTCCTTGTATGAAGGAAAATAATGAAATGGAGCCATGCCTCGCCCTGCATTATGCTCAGCAATTGAATTTTAAAAAAAAGCTATCCTGAATTACTTCATAATAATGTAATAATTGGGTTAAATGCCATTAAATAACCCTTCTATAAAATATTCCTCTTGTTTGACAAAATATATCATTAGTAACTTGTAAGAAAAGAAGAAGAAAAAAGATCACCACAGTTCCTAGATAGGTTATAAACAAATGAAAACATCTGCATTTTTAATGATAATCAACTTATTTATTTATGCTTCATTTTTAAATACATCTTAGGTTTTAGGTCTGAGCTGCAAAAATAATTTGGTCAAAGTGCTCCAAGCCTTGCAGGGGTACATCATGTTTCTGCTCACTATTAAAGCTGCCTGACCATTTTCAAACTTCCATGAGAGTCTGAAAAAAAAGTCAACCCTTCTCTTTTAAGCTCACCTGAAGTCTGACTTCTGGGAAAACAAGAAATGAAATAACTTGTGTAGTTTAAAATGTTTAAAACTGTTCATTCCACCTTTTTAGGATGCGCTTCTTAGATGACCATCATACAACATGAAATTTAGCATGCAGGAAGTGCTTCTGGATACTGTCAAAAAACATATTTGCCCAGCACTGAACATTTGAGGAGATGATATAGGAAATGAAGGATTGTATTTGATGAGAGCATTTGCCACCATTGTTGACTCTTAGAAACCATATAGGTAGATTTCCTCCATGTCGTGACCCGACAAATGCATGCATGACAAAGCGCGCTGACAAAACCGCGGTGAGAACACCACAACATCATAAATGCGCCCACAACAATGCACTGACAAAACCTTGCCCACAAAAGCGCGATTTAAGTTGAGGTAAGGGTTAGGGTTAGGGTTAGGTTTACGGTTAGGGTTAGGATTAGGGTTAGGGTTATTAGGTTGTTATTAGTTGTTTGTTGAAGGCACGCTTTTGTCGGCACACTGTTGTCGGTGCTCTTCTGCGTGCATTCGTCGGCGCAATTTCAACCTTGCAGTTTTCTCGCCGCGGTTTCGTCAATGCGCTTTTGTCGAGCGCGCATTTGTCAGTGAACCCCTCCATGTAACCCTAACCTGGTCTTTTAGGTGTTCCAACAGGTCACCCATTGCCCCTGTGATTGAGACTCTCCACCTTGAAACTGTTCATTCTCTTCTCTTTTCTTCCAACTTTCTTTACCATCAGAGCCTTTTTTATAGAGCTAGGTTTTTGCATAAGTATCCAAAGTAGGATAATTTGAGCCTGGTCATTTGTGCCTCAAGTGAGATCTCTGGGTTGTTTTATTTGATGATATATTAGGTTTTATAATTATTATTATTTTGGGGTATGATTTGTTCAGGAATTGCAGTAGGATGGAAGAGTAATTCCTTTAAGACAAGGGTGTCAAACTCAAGGTCAATAGGCCAGATCTGGCCTGTGTTTAGATCTGGTCTGTGGGGCCACACTAGGAACAGCAAAGGTTGGGCCACAGTGCCTCTCCTAGTGAAAATGGAGCTTGTGGGGGGAACTGCGTGCAAAAACAGGGCCCAAGAGCTGCATATATCTCCTTCGAAGCTCCATTTTCTTCGGCAGACAGCTGGAGACTGTTGCAGCTGAAAATGGGGCCGCATGAGTCCCTCCTCCCCCAAGCTCTGATTTCAATAGCAGACGGCTAGCAAAACAAACTAAAAGGAGAAATGCTTCTTCTTTTGTATTTGAGCATGCAAGAAGAGACAGGGAAAGAGAAAGGGAAAAAGGAAAGGAAAAGGAAAAGGAGAAAAGATGGGAAGAGACCAAGGAAGGAAAAATAAGAAAAGAGGGGAAGGAACAAGAAAGCAGAAGGAAGGCGATAGGAAAAAGAAGAGAAGAGAAGAGAAGAGAAGAGAAGAGAAGGAAGGAAGGAAGGAAGGAAGGAAGGAAGGAAGGAAAAAAGGAAGGAAGGAAGGAAGGTTGTCATGAGAGTGAGGGAAATCTTGCCCCTGACCCGAGAGACATTGAGCTGGCCATGTCCATGCTGGCCACGCTTACCCCAGCCCCCTGACGTCACAACTCTGATGTGGCCCTCAATTAAATTGAGTTTGACACCCCTCCTATAAGAAAAGAGCCGGAAACATTTCTGCTGTGAAAGTCAGAGATGTTTTACATGTATACACAGAACTGCATAGGTTTTTCAAGCAAATAAACAACAGTTAACAATGTGATTATTTGGTAGAAAGCCTTCTTGTGCCTTCATTATACTTGTCTTCATTATACATTTTCTTCAGAATTTCTCTGAGCAGATTGGCACTTTGGTTCGTTCCTGTAAGAACCTTTATCCATAGAAACCTAAAGATGCTTTTTCCAAAGGCAACTGGACTTTGTCCTTGAAGATGTTTCATTTCTCATCCAAGAAGCTTCCTCAGTTCTGACTAAAGTTCTTAACTTTAAACAAAAATAAAGTTGTGATTTACTTTTGTTTTTCAGGGAGAAGGACATGCCGGTTGTATTTTCATATTTATTTCATATTTTCAGGGTGGTTTTTTTAAAAATAATTGGGGTCTATGCAAAATAGAACTAACCTACCTTTTTTCAAATTCAGAGTGGACTTGATTCAACATGTTATGTGAACATAAATCTTCACTTTGAGATTTATGGAAAGGAGATTAAAACTTGTCCTCGCACAGATATTCCATTACTGCTCTATTTCTGCTGGCATTTATCTTGAGGTGAAGTCGTAACTTATCTTTATAAATTTGAAAACTTTAAAAGTTGAGTTCTGCAGGATGACAATAAATTGTGTTATTATACAGGTTGATTAGAAATCAGCTACATGCTGTACAGAGGTGGGTTCCTACCAGTTCGCACCTATTCGGTAGAACCGGTTCGTCAAATCTACCGAACTGGTTAGAAGAGGTTCTACCAGTGGACCCGGAAAGCAGACCACACCTACAGAAGAGGTTCCAAATTTTTTTGAAACCCACCACTGGTCCTTGGATATGATTATTCTATACTATCATGCTCATATTTATAAAACTCAGTGCCTCTGTGAAAGGTAAGGATGACTACTGCATTTGTGGTGCAATCAGAACATTGCATGTGTTGAAGTTGTTTTAACGCAAACCAAAGATGACTTTTAAAAAACAAGTTTACATCATATTCTTATGCATGTCAGTGCTGTGCGTGAGGTAATTTAAAGTGGTTCTGACAAGTGTCGTCGGCATCTTCATATCCAGTCACATGGGCGGCAAGCCACTCCCACAAAGGAGGCCACACCCACAGAGTAGGTACGAACAATTTTTGAAACCCACCGCTGATGCTATAGCCTCCAAAAGGTAAAACCTTTTTTTCCCCTTGCACACTATAGTTTTCTTGTGGAGCACCAGATCTGTAAATCTGAGTGAGTAAATGGAACAATAATTGCATGTATGCATTGAATGATATGCCAATAACTCCTGTGAATTCTGTGGCCTGAATTCTAATTTTTCCACTACAAATAAATACATTTCTCCCAATTTGGTGAGAATTACCTAAATCCTCTATAAACCTGCTCCTTAAAGCAGGAGGAAGATGAACCTGTTGATCCTGTATGGTTTGGGATTTTGGTCTTAATGGTGATCTCATTTCAGTGTTAAGTTTCTTTTTAACTTTGCCATTTTTTCTTCCCTCAGCAAAGCTTCAGAAAGAGAAAAAGAACAAGCACGGTCTCATTAGTATTGCACTGTCCCCAGGGTTCTTGCAAGAAAATTGTTTTACTAGTTAATATTCCTTCTGGGGATGCAGAAACAGTAAGAGTATAAACACAAATAACCCCTGAGATTTCTTTAATCTCAGTCGGAACGGCCATCTGGGGAAAGGTCAGTCACTGAGATTAAGGGAAAAAAATAAACAAAATAGAGAAATTAAAGGGAAAAGTGCAGAACAATATTTATCATACAAATTAAATAAAGATAGAGAAGAATCTTATGTATTATACAACAGTGTATTATATTTATAATTTAGAAACACAAAGTTACAGTATAGTAAACTTTAGGTTTACAAAGACGACGCAAAACAACAAAACCCCAAGAATCAAAGAAGTCAGCACTTAACCGAGTTGTCTTTCTTCCAGTTAGTCTGGATTCTTGCTGCTCTTCTAAAGTTATCCTATATTATTTGAAAGTGAAATCATTTTGGAGGTGAAAACGTGTTCTTTGATATAGCGTAATAAATTATTAGCTTCCAATTGACTTAAAGCAAGTTATTGTAAATGGTTTCACTCTGTAACTATTCCTGCTTTTGAATTCATCTTTGAATTGCCAAGATATCTGGAAGAATACTTTCAGCAATACTTTATATCAGAGGTGGGTTCCTACCAGTTCGCACCAGTTCGGTAGAACCGGTTCGTCAAATCTACCGAACCGGTTAGAAGAGGTTCCACCAGTGGACCCGGAAAGCAGGCCACACCTACAGAAAAGGTTCCAAAAATTTTTGAAACCCACCACTGACACACACACACACACACACACACACACACAAACACACACACACACACAGAAATAGAAAGAAAGGAAGAAATAAATAAATAAAAAAGAAAAAAAGAGAGAGATGAAAGAAAAAAAGTAAAAAGGGACAAAGAGACAAAAGGAAGGAGAGAGAGAGAGAGAGAGAGAGAGAGAGAGAGAAAACACATGGCCAGCAAGCCACTCCCATCAGGTCACATGGCCAGCAAGCCACTCCCACAAAGGAGGCCACACCCACAGAGTAGGTTCGAAATTTTTTTAAAACCCACCACTGCTTTATATCCCTCATTTTAGATAAACAGCAAACTGTGGCATTACAAACATTGCTGAAAGACGATATTCAGTATCCTCCTCCATCAGCAAGTCTGGTTTGGTCTGTTGGAATTGTCATCATCAGTATCAGACAAAGGGTTCTCCATTTTGTTCGGAAGAATGCACTATGATGCTCAGCATACTTAATGTAAAAGTAATGCTGCAGTCTTAAGGGTTAATTTGATTACATTACTCAAGAAACACTTTCCATTAGATAACAAGTTTCCCTTAGTTAATCATTGTTTGAAACATATACCAGTATTTAAATTGCAGATGAAAAGCTGTTTATTATAAAAAAATCATTCTCCTCCTAAAGGGGGAGAGACACGATTTGTTAGAATACTTTACAGTCTCACATGCTCTAAAAGCAAACAAAGCTTAACACTCTTTTTTAACCTACTTACCTACTAACCTACAAGTGCACATAAGGTAAAGGTTCCCCTCGCACATATGTGCTAGTCTTTCCCAACTCTAGGGGGCGGTGCTCATCTCCGTTTCAAAGCTGAAGAGCCAACACTGTTAAAAGATGTCTTCGTGGTCATGTGGCAGGCATGACTAAATGCCGAAGGCCCACGGAACACTGTTATCTTCCCACCAAAGTTAGTCCCTATTTTTTACTTGCATTTTTTACATGCTTTTGAACTGCTAGGTTGGCAGAAGCTGGGACAACTAATGGGAGCTCAATCCCTATGTGGCGCTAGGGATTCGAACTGCTGAACTGCCAACCTTTCTGATCAACAAGCTCAGAGTCTTCACCACTGAGCCACCACGTCCCTTCTGCAGGTGCACATATATGAACATAAACTAAACTGATCAATTAATGGAATTAAAGTCATGCCAGAAACAGGTTAATGTGTGTATATATGAGGGACAGGCAATCTATCTATTCCTTCAAAGTTAATCCAGTATAATCGCTGAGACAAAGACACTCATTTTAAAACATTTTAGGATTATACTTAGAATTGCTGCTTTATATAAAAGATGTTATATATCAAATGGCATAGATACAGTTCAAGAAACATACAATTGTTGACTAGCAGTGCTTATATCCTACATCGTTTTCATCCAGTAAACCTTTCCTAAATTGCCTGCTGGGCCCAATCTGGACAGATATCTCTTAACAGTCATTTCAAGTACAAGTCAAACCCACACAGGCATATTTTTTTTTCTCCTAAAGCCTAATAATAGCTGCTAATAACCAGATGCTCATTTCCGACCAGGTGTGGCTGAGTTTCCGAGTATTTGCTGCAGCCCAAGAAGATCACAGTCATTAGCCAGCTTATCAATTAGTCCACTTAATTAAAGGATCCAGGAAAGAAGATGGGGGGAAGTGATTCATAACTCAATCCAAAAATCAATTCACACCATATATTGGGGGAAAGGCTTAGTTCTGCAATTATGTGTGCATGCTTATCTGGGAATAATTCCTGATCTCCCTTTTGCTAATACATAACATCTTATGTATTCTCAGAAGTACAGGGTGAGTCAACTATTACTTGAATCTAGTCTTAGCATAACCTGAAATTTGCACAGACCTGTTCTAGCTTATCCCAACAAAATGCCCTTCATATGTCCCCGATTATAATTCCTAAGCAATTTAAGGACACCTGGTGTCCTTAAGGGCCACCCAAGAGAAAATAGCCTTCCAATACCACTTTCTTCTCATTCTCTCTTGTTCCATTCTATTTTTTTTCTCTATTGTGTGTATTGGTCTAAGTCAATGACACAGTAAATACAGTGGATAAATATTTTAAAAATGAAATAACTCTTGGGGTTACATTTTAAGTGATTCAAGAAAATAAAATATAAAGTGTCAGTCAATTATTTTAAAAACGGACGATACCGTTTGTGGGGAACGGGAATAATTCCTGACCCCATTGCTCTCCAGAAGAATATGTGACTCATGGGCTCTGGTCCATCTAAATCCTGTATCTTTTCTTCTTTTTCTTCCAACAATCTGTTTTAAATTTCTGAGCCTGCAAACTGATTATATCAGTATCATGGAAGTCTCTATTTTTCCTTGAAAGACCCTCTGTCTTCCCCACCTTTGTAACGTATTTCCTGAAGAGATGTGGAATGCTTGAGAATTTGGCTACAATTTTATATATTTGGGGTTTAGTATAATAAAGTTTTGGTAGGAGCTAATCAGCACGACTTGTTTCTAAGTAAAATTGCTGTATATTAAACTGCACAACTGAACTATACTGAGCATTACAGTCTATAATTAAATGCAGTCTAATTCATTGGAATGTCACTTCTGGAGAAGATGGGCGGTAAATAAACAAAACAACTGTTGTCATTAGAACTGGTAATATTAATAGTAGAATTTCCAAGGCAGACTCGTACTATCATCCTCAATATTATCACAGTGTAACTTATTTCTAATAAAAGTGTAGACAAAAAGATGCACAGCTACAACTCAGAATGCATTTGTAGGGAGCCAAACCAACCGAAACTCAGGGTGCATAGGATATGCTCATGTCTAGTATTAGGATAGTTGAAAAAAGATAAAGAAAAATGTGTGAGAGTTTGAAGTTTATTTTTTAAACTACTGTCTACAAGGCGCTCTGGCACAAGTATCTCCTTATTAATATATTGTCCCTGAGTTCATGAATGCATGGATAAATCTGTAGGAATGAACAGGCATATAAATTAAAGCCAGCATGGAAACTCCGAGGGTTACAAAGTTGTCATGCTCCAAATATATTAGATTTTAAGTCCCAGAAATCAAGCATTCAAGGTTTTTTGGGAGTGCCAGATAGGTATATTGCGGCTGAAGGCTAACAGTAGAAACTGATTGATTATGGTATCATGGATCTAGCTAGATAATGCTTGGTAGCAATGCCCTCCCTCCCCCCCAAAAAACTATCATTTTGTTTTTCCAATACATGTTTTTGTGATTTTTAGTCTAGCCTACAGCCTGGGATTTTTAGTAGTCTCTGTCAGAGAAGTGTTTCTTCACTGTTCCAAATCAACCCAATTCATTTAGGTTTCCATCACTTTTGATGACGATTCCATATTTTCTTTAATTTGTTTTTCAACTGTTTTCTTATTCTCTTGTCTTTTGAAGCGTACACTGTTACAGGCACAAGTTTTCATTCCCTTCCTTCCTATGCTTTCTCTTCCAGGGACCTCTTTGGTGTCCTTGTTCATTCACAGCAACTTGACAGAGACACGCCCATACTCCATCTCTCTGCCCATCTGCCTCCTTCAGCTCAATATAGAAAATTGAAGTCTTGGCTTGTTTTAAACATTAACCCCAGAATGAACCAAAATTACAGAACACCTGGATGCTTGAGGAACAGTGGGAGAGGTTGAAATATCATCCTTCCCTTTCTCTAGCAAAGAAAAGGTCAAAGTAAACAGATTTCTTGCCTTACATCCTGAGACCTAAAGAAAACCAGGAGCCAGGCAGATATTTTCCATGTTCACTCCCACTGTCCTTGGCCCATGATGGAAATTGGACTTAAAGCAAATGAGTGATGCTCCTTGGCTTCAGAGACTAATTTAGACAATGCTTTTTTTCTCCATTCCACCAAAAGTGGAACTCAGCCTTGGTTTTTCTCTCCTGCCCATGATAGCCTTTCCGAAAAAACCCGGTTATTCTGACCCTCTCTTTATTATCGTAGCCTCACCACCCTCCAGACCTTCCGCACAGCCCTTAAGATCTGGCTATCCCGTCAGGCCTGGGGTTAGATTGTAATCCGTCCCCACCCGGATGATGAATGTTGTGTTCTATTTTTAATTATGTATTGTTTTATGTCTCACTGTTTGTATTCCCCTCCCCATGAATTGTAAGCCGCCCTGAGTCCCCCCAGGGAAAAGGGCGGCCTATAAATAAACTTTTCAATTCAATTAGAAAGGTGACACTCCAACCTCCCCCCCCCCCCAGTTCCTTAATCCAGAGGAATCGTCCCCACCTTGGTTCATTGTGGGGTTAATGTTTGAAACAGGCAAACAGGTCAAGACCTCAAGCAGTACTTCCAGTGATCAAAGACGCACAAGATACTTATTGATAAAATAATCCTTCCCCCCAATCTCCTGCAATATGATTTCCGTGGTTTACAGGCGGACGAAGCTGGGAAGAAACTAGTCTCTTTCTCAGCTGTTCCACGGCACAACAGACGCGCTCCTTCGCAGCGTCTCGCCAGCTTCGAACCTGCCGAATACCAGAACTCTGGCCGGGGTGGGGATGGGGGGGGCTTGGACGGAGAAAGAGATACATTGGCAGGAGCTACCGATCCCCCCCCCCCTCTCGCCTTCTTGCCCTCAATTTCGCCTCCTAATCTCTTCTTTTACCCAAAGATCGGGAAGTTTGGAGGCTGGAGAAGAAGTGTTCAAAAGCTTGTGAGCTGCAGCGGCTGACTAAGAACTGGCTTAAGAAAACTCCAGGCAATTCAGAGCATCCTTAACCGCCACCTCGGTGGATGCATCCCCCACAACTGCACGCGTGGAACACAGAATGGAAACTCGCATCAAGTTTACGGGACTCGCTTCGTTCTCCCCAGTCGGCATGGAAAGAACGGGCAAATTCTGATGCTGCAGAATTTCAGGACGGAGAGGAGAAACGCAGTCATAAAAAAAAAAGGAGCCTTACCTGACTTTTCCTTCCCAGCTCCGCTTGTTTTGAAAGCATCCGGGAGGCTGGCGCAAACAGATGGCGGGGACCTGTCGAAGGCAGACCGGGACAGTTGGGCTGGCACTCGCCTGCTGCCTATCCTGAAGCTGAGTGGGGGGACCAAGAGGCGTCCTCCACCCCCCCCCCACCTTAAAGATGAACACCTTCTTGCCCGGCTGTCAGATCATAGGCGGTGATGAAGGTGAAGAGCACCCGCGCACGGCAGGTCACCCGAAGACCCCCCCCCCCCCATTCAGAAGTGGGTTGTCTAATCTTTCTGGAATAAACGTCCTTAAGTCTTGGGGACTATGGCAGGAGAGGCAGAGGGGAAAGGATGCCTTCTCGGGAGTGGTTTCTGAACGCGGGTGATACTGGGCGTCATGGTTTGCGAGTGAGCGCCACCTTGTGGCCAAACACATCACTACTAAACCAATCTCGGAATGTAATAATTACAGAATAGAATAGAGCCGGAAGGGACCTTGGAGGTCTTCTAGTCCAGCCCCCGGATCAAGCAGGAGAACCTATACTATTTTAGATAAGTGACTGTCTAGACTCTTCTTCAAAACCTCCAGTGATGGACCGCCCACAATTTCTGGAGGCAAGCTGTTCCACTGGTTAATTATCCTCACTATTAAGAAGTTTCTCCTCAATTGCTTCTCTCTTTGATTAGTTTCCTTCCATTGTTTCCCTCTGGTGCTTTGGAGAATAATTTGACCCCCTTCTTCATTGGGGCAGCCCCTCAAATACTGGAATACTGCCATCATGTCACCTCTATTTATTCATTTCTTTAGACTAGAGAGCCAGACCCAAAACCGGCAGCCATTCTTCATATGTTTTAGTCTCCAGGCCTTTAATCATCTTACTTGCTCTGAACTTTTTCCAAAGTCTCAATATCTTTTTTGCAGAATGGTGTCCAAAATTGGTAGCAGTATTCAGGTGTGGTCTTACTAGGGTTTTGTTAAGATTGGGGGGGGGGGGGGTAGACAGAAGGGTGTGGTACAGTTCACTAGACAAATAGAAACAGTGGAGCTAACTCTCCATCTTATGATGTTCCAGATGTTGCTTGCCTATGGTCCTCAAAATCTTTCACTGTGTCCATTCTGGCTGGACAGTTGGAATTTCAAAAGTACCTATAAAGTGGCAAATAATCTAGACTTAGTTAAGCTCAGCTTTCTGATCCAATTCAAAATGTAAATAGTTTTCTGTGTTTTCTTGTTCATTTCTTAATAATTTTTTTTAAAAAAAATTCTATGTTCAGATAAATGGAAGGATAATAATATAATTATAATGGTGGAATCTCATATTCCAGCCTTCCTTTAATATCTTCCAGATATACCAGTGAATGACCTTATCTAGGCTTGTGGGGATAAGTGGTCTTGGGCCTATTGAGGTGGCTGGAAGACTATTTATTTATTTGTCAAACATGTACAAGATAAAGAAGTATAGGTATGGATCAGAGGTGGGTTCCTACCAGTTCGCACCTATTCAGTAAAACCGGTTCGTCAAATCTACCGAGCCGGTTAGAAGAGGTTCCACCAGTGGACCAGGAAAGCAGGCCACACCTACAGAAGAGGTTCCAAGATTTTTTGAAACCCACCACTGGTCCTTGGATATGATTATTCTACACTATCATGCTCATATTTATAAAACTCAGTGTCTCTGTGAAAGGTAAGGATGACTACTGCGTTTGTGGTGCAATCAGAACATTGCGTGTGTTGAAGTTGCTTTAACGCAAACCAAAGATGTCTTTTAAAAAAACAAGTTTACATCACATTCTTATGCATGCCAGTGCTGTGTGTGAGATGATTTAAGGTGGTTCTGACAA
Source organism: Thamnophis elegans (assembly GCF_009769535.1). Classification (NCBI taxonomy): domain Eukaryota; kingdom Metazoa; phylum Chordata; class Lepidosauria; order Squamata; family Natricidae; genus Thamnophis; species Thamnophis elegans. The sequence goes on from NC_045549.1 coordinate 61,355,235, forward strand.
GTGTCGTCGGCATCTTCATATCTGGTCACATGAGCAGCAAGCCACTCCCATCCGGTCACATGGGCGGCAAGCCACTCCCACAAAGGAGGCCACACCCACAGAGTAGGTTTGAACAATTTTTGAAACCCACCACTGGTATGGACATAAACATGAACAAAGGAAGTAAATACAGATAAATGGGGACAGTAAGACAGGGACGGTAGCAACGTTGGTGTGCTTATGCACTCCCCCTTTATGGACCTCTTACTATATTTTGCGATATATCAAACTAAAGACTGATAAAACATCCTAGCTATGGCCAGGAAGCTGCATGGAGAAATCAAATGTATCCTTTTTTAAAAGGCTAGAAACATTAGCTCAGTCTACCTATTGTGCTAGCCACATGCTACCTCCATTAAACTACAGTGTTGATAAAAGACCTTCATTACCACCATTTCAATATATAAATCACCCCAACAGTGTGCACGCAACTGATACGCTCCCAAAATATAGACTTATCACTATTTTACTGCATGCCAGCTTCTCCAGTCTATCTATTTAGATTGCAGAAATACAATTATTTTCCATGTATTTAATGATGTATTTCTCCTGTCATGTTAACAATTACATTTTTAGCTGCATTTCTGAACCAGTTTCAGAGCAGAAATTGAGAAAGAGTGAAGAAATAGCTATGCTGTGTGTCCCTAGAAAAAAAACAGCAGATCTATTGATTAGTATCCAGGCTGGCACAGATCTTGCTTGAGATAAATGCACCTATCTGAACTAACGGCTCATCAGTGACAAGGGTATAAGGCGTGGCCACCTTTACGGCAGTAATTCTATACTTGACACTTTCACCTGCTGCTTTACCTGCCAAATATGGAGATGGTACACCGAGCTGATCTGGCCCGGAGAATTGAGCTGGCATATTATAGAAAAGAAAGCTTAAGTGGAGAAAGGAGAATAGTTCTGGGTGTCTGTCATGGAACAGAATAGAAAGGGGGGCTGTACTGATGGAGATGCAGGCTGACAAGTGAAAGTGAGATTAGAAGAACCCAATGATGGTTAGCAGCCAGATCACGTATTCCAGTCTTTTCCCAATTTGCTCCTGTCTAGACCAGTGGTTCCCAAACTTGGCAACTTTAAGACTTGTGGACTTCAACTCCCAGAATTCTCTGCAGAGCTGGCTGGAGAATTCTGGGAGTTGAAGTCCACAAGTCTTAAAATTGCCAAGTTTGGGAACCACTGCTAGATTTCAAATTCCACATAATGTATATAAAATTGAATACAAGACACCAACATAACCCCTGTCGGTTTAAGAACAATCCCTTCTTTGAGAGGTGTTTTTTTTTTAAACGAAAGATTTTTTTAAAAAATAAAATAAATAAATTTGCTATGCAGTGAAGAAGAAGGGCTTGGAGAAAATGCCAAAATTGGAATTAGCACAGCACCGATTAAGAAGTTAATCGAGCAGACCTTTAATGCTCACTGAAATGGCTGCATGGACAAAAAGAATGGGCTTACTTGGATTATTAGTAGGAGCCATGTAGGACTTCTCTGAAATGTTTTGTTCTAGCTTGTGTTCAAAAGGTAGACACTAATACCTTCAGAAAGCCAAAGAGAACTTGCACATTGAAGATTATTCCTTGAAAGGCAAGAAAGCACTTTTAGCTGTTATGGGTCTACTGCCAAGAGCTATCCTGTCAAATTTAATTACCAGATTAATACTGCGCGTAATTATCAATTCTACTTGGGACAAAGCCACATTAGACTAATATATGCCACAGTGTTGGTGGGAAGACTGATGAAACAATAATAGGGGTGGGGGGATTAGAGGCAACGTCCATTTGATGGCAGTTGCAGTATTAACTCTGAAGAGGAAGATGGAGAGTATGCTAAGATTTTTGTGCTTTGTCCTGAATTAGAAATGGCTTCCATGAAGCTTAACTTATCTATACATTTAACTGAATATTGACCAACTACTTTGGTCAAGGCTGACGTATCTGTGAAATTATTATAGAAGTTCTAATCATCCCTGCATTGGAGAAATCCCTAAGACCTGGCATGCTGGCTAAATATCTGACATGTCTCACTTTCCTAATTAAGGAAAAGCTTATTTGGGGCACGGCATAACATCTTGCCATCAGCTTCCTGCCATCACTATCATCCCCTTACTTCTATGGTTCAGAAATTCTGAACTTGCAGTTCAAGATATAGGAAGTTATCACCCAGCCCTCTCCCAGAAAAAAAAAATGAAATATCCTAGAAAATATTGAAAAGGCAGAATATTTCTCTGGATGTGAAAAGGAAGAAACATGTTTTAAAAGACAGAACAGCTGCCTGTAGCTTCCTGCCCATCCCCACTTTGTTAATGGGCCATTAAGAAGGCCAAGCTAGTCCACCTTACATAATAAAGAGTTCTCGCCTTCAGCTCCAGGGGGATGGGATTAAGGCATGATAATATTGGCCCTTTACCCAACTCACCACATGGCATCTGAGAACTCAACCAAACCTGGATTCAAAGCCTAGAGAGTTGCCCCTGCATGGCCCCATGGGAGTCTGACAACCAATCAGAATACATTTCTTACACAGGAACAGGAAACAGAGAGGTGGGACTGAACAGGTTATAAAAAGCCTAGCAAGCCCCTCCCTCAGCCCTTCTCTTCTTCTCCACCACCATTGAAGCATGTGATCATTTTTTCTGTCCAGGGCTCAAGCCATGTGGTCCTGTCCACCAATAAACCATCTTCCCAAGCAGCCTCCATGTCTCCAGTGTCTTTTTCTCCACTTGGAGCTGAACCCAGAAGGACATTTCTTTCATCAAAGAGAAATAAAAAATGTCACTTCTGGATTGCTGGACTGTATTTTTTTTTTAAAGAAATTAGTATTTCACCTATCTTTAACAACTACCTGGATGGATAGATCTTTGATATGCAGGCTTTTGCTCTCTGATTCCAATGATAATATCACATTAATATTGTGGACAAATTATCTGGTCTTGAATGTAATGATGAAAAACCACTTTGACCTCTGGATATTTTTCCACTTATGAGCTCATAGCCTGTGTAAACTTCCCTCCAAAACTTTTATCTGGGAATTCTTTTTCATTGTTTAAGTGTTATCATTTGAGTAAATGTACGTAACATCTCTTCATTCAAGAATGAAATACGTGGCTAGTAAATTTAAATGGCTCTAAATCTATCAAATACACTTTCTTGGGTCTTGACATACTTTCAAAGCAGTCAGGAAATGCTGGTATTCCATAGAACATAGATTAACATTGTGGAGTTTAGCGTTTGACTACGCTAATCTCTACCCTTCAAAATCAGAGAATAATCCTTCTTGAGATTTATGCATGTACTACGGCAGGGGGTGTCAAACTGGTGGTGCATGGGGCGAATGCATCACATGCAGGCCACGCCCACCCCAGCTCCGCAAATGGGAAAAATGTCATGTGATAGCAACGTGACTCAATGAGTTTGAGACCCATGTATTAGGGGATTCAAGATGGAAATAGTAGTGATTAATTCCATCTTTTCCCACAAACCACTGCAATCAATTTTCACAGGAAAAGTGAATTAATCCAGTGTTTCTGTGGATGAATAAGGGGCAGAAGCAACTATTCTTGTCAGTAGCTATGAAGGGTTGTTTTTGATTTTGAGTGAAATTATGAAATTTTAGGACCTACCTTAGTATGAAGATAATTACTTTAAGAATTATATACATTTATGAAAGCATAAAACTTAAAATAAATACTGTAGCCTACCTGAGAAAGCTAGTTTGGTGGACTGGTTATAAACCAGAATATTGTTACTTCTTTCTTTGAAGAAAAACCAAAAAGTCCAGCTGCCTCTTGAAAAACCACTTTTGGGACAAGCATGACCTGGATGACTCCCTAGACATTCAGAATACTGTGAGTTCTAGTCCTATATTAGGCATCAACCCAGCAGGAGCTGTTGGAGCTGCAAACAGACTCCGACAGCGAGGGGACTTATGAGTCGGCTCTGGAAGAGGTGGAGGACCCTGGACAGGGTTCCGACTCCGAGCAAGGCGCAGAGAGGCTGGTTGGCCATCAGGAGGTGCCTGAGAGAGCCAAAGGGAGTGTGCTCATGACATCAGGCCTTGGAGCAGTGACGAGGAGACAAGTGAGATGGTCCTGGATGCCCGGCAACACCGGGCAGATCAACGGAGAAAACAGCTACGCAGTTACAAAAGATAATTGGACCCAGCTGGTTGTAATTAGGCTCCTCTCAAGATTGTATTTAAGGTGGGACTCGGGGATGAGTCTGATTTGCAGGATTCAACTTCATTCTTAACGCTGGAGAAGCTGTTATCTGTCTCTGTTGAAGTCTGAGTTGCTGCCAAGGTTCTTATCTGTTTGTTGTGCTTGGCTTTCAGCCACCGAGGTTTATGTTTCCTGTTAATAAAGTGCTGTGAAATTCCAGTTAAGCTTGTCCCAGCATTCGTTACTGGATGGAGGAGGGGGTCAGAACAGGTGGGTAACCTTAGGAACTATTTCAGATGGTCATCAGGAGTCAGCATTGTACTCACATAATCTACTTAAGCACTTTGAAAAAACTAAAACTGAGCTATGGTGGCGCAGTGGTTAGAATGCAGTATTGCAAGCTAATTCTATTGACTGCTGTCTGCCAACAGTTCGGTAGTTTGATCCTGACCAGCTCAAGGTTGATTCATCCTTCCACCCTTCTGAGGTCAGTAAAATGAGAGCCTAGATTATTGGAGGCTATAGGCTGACTTTGTAAACCACTTAGAGAGGCCTATAAAAGAACTATGAAGCTATATATATAAGTCTAAGTGCTATTGCTATTTTGTGTTAACTAGAATCAGGGTGAAAATATTAAGTCAAAATATATATTTATGTTGTGTTATTGATTTTAGAAACCCAGCATGAATGAATAAATGAATCCTGCAGAAATACAGCGCCCCTACACTGGTAGTTTGTAGATTTACCCTACTCAATATTGTTGTCAACATCAACAGCTATTTTAAGGTTTAGAAAGACGTCTTTCCCAGCCCTTTCGGCAGCCTCACACCATTTAAGAGAGTTAAATGGTTTCCTTGCACAATAGCACATGCCAGCTAGGCTGCAGCCATGAATATGCCATTTTCAAGAAGACATCTTCCTATTCTGGCTGCAAACTTTACAAAAAAAAAACATGAATGCATTGAAGCAGCAGAGGGCAGGCCATGCTGAACATTTGAAAAGAAGAATAGCCCTGCTAAATCAGAACAAAGGGCCAGATGGGCCAGCATTTTGCTATCAAGATAATGCTGGTGGGAAGCTGACCAATACTTTCTCCCATTCATGTTTTCTATCATTTTGTATTGAGAAATATTCCCTTCCTCCTTCCAGAAGGAATACGTGATTCTAATTTTATGATCTCCCCTTTGAAAGTGATCAGAATAACTGAATATGGCGATATGTAAATACCAAAATAAATAACATGAAGAAAGCTTCTTTTTCACTGGGTGACTCAAGTTCTAATGGTATGCAAGAAGAAGAAAACATTCTTTACCCTGGTAAGTCATTTTTACACCACGTATACAGTACATAACACAGGTATGTGGTGGCTCAGTGACTAAGATGCTGAGCTTGTCGATCATAAGGTCAGCAGTTTGGCGGTTCAAATCACTAGTGCCGCATAATGGAGTGAGTTCCCGTTACTTGTACCAGCTTCTGCCAACCTAGCAGTTCAAAAGCATGTAAAAAATGCAAGTGGAAAAATAGGAACCACCTTTGGTGGGAAGGTAACAGTGTTCTGTGCACCTTCAGCATTTAGTCATGCCAGTCACATGACCACGGAGACATATTCAGACAGCGCTGGCTTTTCGGCTTTGAAACGGAGATGAGCACTGCCCCCTAGAGTCAGGAACGACTAGCACATATGTGCGAGGAGAACATTTACCTTTACCTTTTTATATATAACAAACTTCCTGAACAAAAGAATTAGACCCCCCTGAAAAAAGAACCGCCAAAGTTTAAAAATGTAGAGTGACTCACATTTTAAAATGTATTGTATTTAGTCTGTTATGGTATTTCTACTCCACTCTATTCTACAACAACACCAAGCCATTGGGATTATGTTTTTTAAATATATAATTTATTTGGTGCTAGACATTTTTCTGTCTCAGGTCATACATATTTTCCCCTAGATCTTTCATGAGTTTACTTTACAGCTCCAATCCTATGCATATCTATATGGTATTAAGTAGTCTCCTTAAATTTAGTGCCTATTATTTTTTAAATAAATAATGCAAAGCTAAAGGCATCCATTATGCTCCTTTATTCTTTCCAAAATTTAAAAACATGAATAATGCTATATTTTTGTCTCACCTAGCTTAGTACCTGTTCTGACCCCCCCTCCGTACGCCGAGGCACTCCAAGACAAGATTACTGCTAGATAATTTATTCACAGTAAATTAACACACTGACACGACTTGGGCAGCAATCCAGACTTCCAAGATAAGAAATACACCTGAGCGCTTCTCCAGAATTGGTATATTAGTTGAATCCTGCAATCAGCCTCCTCCCAAAGTCTCTCTTTATATACTCTCTTGGGAGGAGCCTAATTACAACCACCTGGGTCCAATTATCTTATGTATCTGTGTAGTTGCTCTCTGCATTTATCTGCCTGCCTTTGCCTGGCGTCCAGGACCAACTCCCTATGGCTTTCACCACTGCACCACACCTCAGGCACCTCCTAGTGGCCAACCAGCCTCTCTGGTCCCTGCTCAGAGTCTGAACCCTGTCCAGGGTCCCCCACATCTTCCAGAGCTGACTCATAGGGCCCCTCGCTGTGGGATTCTGTTTGCAGCTCCACCGGCTCCTGCTGGGCCGCAATAGTACCTAGTCATACCTTTTCTTTTAGTTCAAGTTTAGCATCCATGGTCCAACTCAAAATAGTAGTCACACCCCAGATATCTTGTCCGTATTTCATCAACTGATCCTACCAAGTCAAGTAGGGAAAATATTCCATGGACCCCAATTCTATGGTTAAATAACTAGTTGGCAGAGTCTAGTGAACCTTCTCTGCTGTTACCCTTGCCTTATGAAATATTGTTTTCAATGTCAATTTTCATATTTTTATTTGTAAAACACCCAGACTCACTTAAGTGAGATGGACAATAGAAAAATTTGATAAAGAAAGAAATGATTGCAAGATCATTGCAAGATCGCAACCAAAACACCATAGCATCACATTGAATAGTTAGAAGATATATATTTGAGTAATAGGGCACATTTTTCTTAAATTGAGATTTTTAATTCTATTGCTGATGTCATTCCTAACAAGTTATATTCTTGTTAGGCAGAAGAGCAAGCAGAAGACTAGCAGAGCGCATTTATGAACATGATGAAATTGCCTTAATTTCACAGCACATTTCAGACGTAATTTCCTCACCCAAAACCCAGATGAGCAGAGAGAAACACCAAGATCAATAAACTCAGACAAACAAAATAACAGTAAATAATATCCTAATCAAGGAACCACCAAGACCATTCCCACCAATGCTGTCAGTGTTGGTGGGAATGGTGTATAAAACGAAATCAAACCCAACTTCCTTTAACCAGCATTCATGACGTTAACATAGTTTGATAATGAAATGACAAGACAACAACCAAGCTCAGAGAACACCAAGAACTCCAAGTTATTTTCTTATTATGTGAATGATTAATAATAAAAAGAGACCCATAATTATGGAGGCTTGTTAGAGGAAGGAAGTGAAAACATGATATACTTGCATATTCTTGGAGTGTTGTATTGATGATGGATTCTAGTCAACATTCATTCAATTAGCCATGCATCATTTACTTTTGTTCAAGCTATCTCCTGCATTTAGGGCAGAATATGTCAGGCTTCAAGTTTACAGACTTGGATGAAAAAGAACATTCCATTTCTATCTTAGTAGAAGCAAGGGAGAAAGTATTAGGAAAAGATGTGATTAAAAATGAGAGACGATAAATAAAGTAGTGGAGAAACAACTTTCTGATCTAAATATAAGATGGGAGGGAGATTGGAACCAAATATTTTAAGATGACCCTCTTACATGTTATCTTAGATCTTGGGGCATTGTTTGAGTAAATGATAGACAGTTCCTGCCAAAAAAATATTAGGGGATTTTCAACAATAGTTGCAGGAACTCAAGGCTTGAATAGACACTATTTATCAATGTTATTTGCCAATTTTCCAGTTTCAGTACCAAGAGGATGAATGAAAACAGTACAAAATGTATTCTTCACCCTACTGAGTAATCTATTCATCACATCAAGAGTGTGAAAAACCTTTTCTAAAACAGAGTTTTATCAATAGGTCTTGGGTTTATTATCATTTTAGTGGTATGACCATTTTTTTTTATTATCTTAACAAAACAAAGCGTAAGATGTAGAGAACTATTGAGTTTAAAAGGCTACTTCAGTCAGATAGCAGTAGACTTATATACCGCTTCATAGGCCTTTCAGGCCTCTCTAAGCGGTTTACAGAGAGTCAGCATATTGCCCCCAACAATCTGGGTCCTCATTTTACCCACCTCGGAAGGATGGAAGGCTGAGTCAACCCTGAGCCGGTGAGATTTGAACCGCTGACCTGCTGATCTAGCAGTAGCCTGCAGTGCTGCATTTAACCACTGCGCCACCTTGACAATGTTTGATAAATGTTCCCCAGCTGCTCAAATCACTGGGAAGAGGAAGCATGATTGAGTTAACAAGAAAGGATGGGACCAGCATGGATACTATCAGATTCGCGAGATACTGTTTTCCTGCATTAGAACATTCTGAGATCTGTTGTGATCAGATGATTACTAGGGTGCTGTGTCCAACCGTGTTGGACAGCAATAGAATAATAGAGTTGGAAGGAAATTGGAGGTCTCCTAAACCAACTCCCTGCTCAAGCAGGAGACTCTATATCATTTCAGACAAACCTCCATTGTTGGAACACACACAACTTCTGGAAGCAAGCCATTCCACTGGTTTATTGTTCAGCAGGAATTGGGGCAAGTAATGAGAGCTCACTCCATTGCCTGGCACTTGTGTTCAAACCTGGGCTGTCAGCTTTCGAACTGACAAGTTCAATGTCTTTAACTGCTAAACCATTGTGCCCCCTTGAGCTTAAAATAATGGTTTGAAACCAATTTTGCTAGTGTCATATTGTCATTTTCTGCAGATACGTTTTCTGACCTTGTTTGGCGAATAAGTACCAGGCATCAGCAGCATGCCAGACTATTTCATTTGCTAGTTCTACTTTAATCAGGCTTTGTAGGAGAAGAGCAGACAGAGCTGGAGTGGGGCAGAGTTAAGTGCATCATCAGTTTAGAATCATTCTAAACAGGTACTCCCACAGGCACTCCAATCTCTCCTGGATTCTATTGACCCTCATCTGGCACGAATTTAGGACTGAATTTTAGTTGTCCAGATTCTTGTGAATAGGCTTGAATAAATCTTTTATGCTACAACCTTACAGAAGAGCCGAGGTGGCGCAGTGGTTAGGGTGCAGTACCGCAGGCCACTTCAGCTGACTGTTATCTGCAGTTCAGCGGTTCTAATCTCACTGGCTCAAGGTTGACTCAGCCTTCCATCCTTCCGAGGTGGGTGAAATGAGGACCCAGATTGTGGGAGCGATATGCTGACTCTGTAAACCGCTTAGAGAGGGCTGAAAGCCCTAGGAAGCGGTATATAAGTCTAACTGCTATTGCTATTGCTATAATCATGATTCTTTGTGCCTGGCAAGCTTTCAGCAAATTCATGTTATTCAAAGTATTATAAATGTAATTTCTCTCTTGTTAACTGAAATCAGTTGATAGATACATCCTTACTATGTTATTAGCAATTTTGTGGAAGTTGAGTGACACATCACATCTTGTCAGGTGTTTTTCTTCAAATTCTCAATCCAGTGTCCAGACATGGGATTTCCTAGTGGCCTCCCAGTCAACTTTAACCTGCTCAGCTTTTTTGAGATTAGCCTTACAATAAATTCATTCTTATATATCTTCATTTATTTCCATATTGTCTAAAGATAAATGTTTTGTGACTAAACTACATTTGTTCTTTCTTTCCAAAGCATTTGCTGTCAGAAGCTATTTTCCAATAAACTGCTTATAAAAACATAATGAAGACATATGTTGGCTTTTATCTGCCTCTGCTTTTTCCTGATAAATGTTGCTTTATACCAAGCTATCTTATGCCAAGAAATATACAATGCTTGGTTTTATACATACCACACAACCATAACCAATCTTTATTAATGCCAGTAGCTGGCTTCACACACAATTTAGATAAAAGTCAAATAGACCACATTATGACTAAAAGTTATGGATGAAACGAGTTAGTATTTAATCTAATTAGTAATCACATTTGAGTTCTTTTTAGAATAATTATACTAGTGTACAAATGTTGGGCCATTTTGTCATCTTCAAAACATTTGGACTCCATGAGAATACTAAATTCTAATGGGAATTCGGGAACAAACATTAAGGTCCTATTGGTATGATTTGGTCAAAATTTAACAGTTTAACAATCTTTAAATTTAGTGGGAGCTAAGCACATCTAAACTTCTCTTCCATTTCCATTTTAATTCCCAGTTCTAGTGAGAATTAAAAATACTTGGTTGGATTGCACCCTATAGAGAAATCAGCTTTTAAGACCGAAAGGTTTTGAATTGCCTTGTCAGTTCCTGCAGTAACACTATATTCATGACTAAGAGCCGAGGTGGCGCAGTGGTTAAATGCAGCACTGCAGGCTACTTTAGCTGACTGCAGTTCTGCAGTTCGGCTGTTCAAATCTCACCGGCTCAGGGTTGACTCAGCCTTCCATCCTTCCGAGGTGGGTAAAATGAGGACCCAGATTGTTGTTGGGGGCAATATGCTGACTCTGTAAACCGCTTAGAGAGGGCTGCAAGCCCTATGAAGCGGTATATAAGTCTAACTGCTATTCTCCATGAAATTGTACAAAGATTGCATAACAACTCCTCTCAATCCATTGGGTGAATGTTATTGACTAAAAGTGCACAAAACATCCAAGAGGATGTTAAAATTTCCAATATAATTTGATTGAAGTCATCTACAGCAGTGGTCCCCAACATTTTTGGCTCCATGGACCAGCAGTGGCAACAATGGCAGTGGCAGGGGAGTGGTGGTTTCACATGCTCAACCTAATCCCATGCATGCACAAATAAAGCTTTAAATGCTTGCCCGCTGCCTGAGGGTTGGAGGCCCCTGATATGTAGTATTTGACTCAATGAATCTGTTTACTTTAAAATTCTGTTTGGACATCCAATTTACTAAACAAAAATATGTAATTTTTCAGAGAGAGAGGGGAGAGAGAGAGAGGGGGGGGGAGGGAGGGAGGGAGGGAGGGGGAGGGGGAGAGAGAGAGAGAGAGAGAGAGAGAGAGACTAAATATTCTCATGACCTAGAGAAAATAAAAAATGGTCCCAATGGGAGCAATTAGGCTGTAATTCCTAAGCTGGGAGAGTGGTTTCAACATCTCCCAGGAACAACATCACAGCTCTTTGTCCAAAAAATGCATGGTTAGAAGCCGCTAAGATCCTGTGTAGAAGCCTCTGTTTAGAGGCTTCCTGGGCCTCTCATATTAGACCATCCATAAAGGTAAGAAGGAAAGTATGTATATACATACACACACACATACATGCATGCATGCATACATACATACATACATAGCTACATACACTGTGTATGTGTAATTTGTAACTGAAAACCAAAACAGAATTGAGAGTAGCTACCCATATTATCCAAACAGTACCAAAATCAGCCTTAGGGTTATGTTTGATCTTGGGAGGCCAGTGTGACTGTGGCCACGGTGGGCATGGCCAGCTTGACGTCACTTGTGATGGGGAGGCCTGGGGAAGCCTGAGCACTCTGCCAGCAAAAAGGGCCCTGAGCTCTGTTTTCAGCTGCAACAGCTCCCTGCAACCCTCTGCCAGTGAAAACAGCTCAGAAGGACTGCCCGCGGCTCTCAGGTGCTCCATTTTCACTGGCAGAGGCACCATGGGCCAGTCCTTTGATGCTTCCAGGGTAGCCCCATAGACCAGATCTAAGCATCCTGTGGGCCAGATTCAGCCCTGGTGCCTTGAGTTTGACACCCCTGCCCTATTTCCATAAGAGGCAGATACAGAAGAAAACAGTAGGCAGCTATGCTCACATTTTTAAAAATCCATAAATATGAAAGGAGGAGAAAAGAGGTAAGAATTGGGGTCTGCTCTGAACAGGTAGGCATCCAATGTTCTCTAGTGGGTGAAAACTTCCAAGGAAAACAGAAGATGGCAGCCTTCTAGCTTTATGGAGCAACACCTGAAATGACAATCTTCAATGGGCATGAGTTACTAAGTATATAGACATATAGGTTACACCAGAACAGGTAGAGTTTTGCATGGCTCTGAGCATCAACTGCAGTAGAAAAGAAACAGTAATACAGGAACAATTGCAAGGAACATAAACAAAACAATATGAAAGACCCACTGATTTTTTAAAAACGTTCTTTAGGAAAAAGAACTTGGCAGCACTGGAACTTCATTGAAGTGACTATTCAAAAGCAAGAAAAAACTAGATGATGAGCTTGTTGAAAGCTGGAACTATTTCAAAAGACATGAAAAATGGTTGAATCTCATTTGAATATAACCCAAAAATATTACTGTATATATCCCAGTATCAAAAGACTCAGTGCCTAAACTTTTGTGAGATCCGGAGGACCACAGATTATTCCAAAGTGACACAATTCAATGGTAGAGAAAAGCCTTTGGTATTCCAATCGGAAAGCTGACATTAGCTCTAATTCCAGCCTGCTTTAAAAAGAAACAGAACAAAACTGAATCTCCACTGGCATGAAGTGAAGTTAGTCTAAGGAATTTTGAAATAAATATTGCAAATGTATTATTCTATAACTCAGCCAGAGTTCCATGATTGGTATGACACTTATTGTAATCGTGACTAAATCAAAAGTAATTTCCACTTGAAGTCATGAAATCTATGTGTCATTCTCTACATTTCCATAATGCCCTTTAGAAAATGTGTTTTTCAAAACTCTTGATTTTAAATGAAGCATCAATCAGGATAGCCTTATTTTATAGCTATAGCATTTTTTCGGCTCAGAAGACATAGACATATTCTAATACCTGCAATTGTAAAAACATTTGTAAGAGGTGTTTGCAAAGTGTGCATATCAGCTTTTCTTAAAACATTTAAGTAGCCATCTCCTTTGAAAGTTGTCGCCAGTAGCCTGTCCACTTTTTTACAGGTCCCTATAGAAGTGTTGTTTGTGCTGCACATATGAAGAAATATTCTGCATAGTCACTAATGAATTTAGCCTCCTGTTCTCTTTTGGAGATTATTGGCTAGAAATAGGGTTTGCAAACTTCGATCTTGAGTGCCAAAACTTTCTATCATCCCCACCCACCTTCCAGGAGACCTAACCATTCAAAGCTGAAACCCTTTCAGAACTAGTTTTCAGATTTTACTTTAAAAACTAGCAGCCAGATTATTTAAGCAGACTGATAGTTCTGACAGTGAACCACTATAAACCAGCTTGTGTATCCAAAGCTGGAACTCTTTCAGAATTTGGTCCCATCCTGCCAGGAAAAATAATAGCTGTCTTCTCTAGGATAAGCAGTAACATGGTCTGATGGGACTTCAGCAGTGTGTCTGCAAGTGACATGATCTTGCTGATCTAAAGTTGGATTGTTGCCAGAATTCACTTTCTCTCTGTCTACTCTAGACAGTCAACAGTTGTCTTGATCTAATCACTGAGGTACTTGAGTAGGTCTGAAGGAAATAAATAATAAGTTACTATTTTATAAAAGTGTTAAATGTATCAATAAACTATAGAGTTGTTCCTGTTACAAATTAAACATCAAATGTGCTCAGTAAAACAGTATGTGATGACTTGCTAAAACTAACTTCGTTTGAAAACAGAAACATACACCTGAGACAAGGCCACCGTTTGGTGAGATAGGAACATCCGCTGCCTAGGACAAAACAACACGGAGACACAGATAAGACAACTGGGTTTCTGCAGGAAGGGTCATGTTGACCTTTTGTAGTGCAAAATAACTTAAAGATTAATTTAGGAAAAGGGGAGGACTTCTTAGGCATGGCATACATTGCTTAGAGCAGCAGTTCTCAACCTGTGGTTTGCGACCCCTTTGGGGGTCGAATGACCCTTTCACATGGGTCGCCTAAGACCATCAGAAAACACATATTTTCGATGGTCTTAGGAACCGAGAAACCTGCGTGCCAGTGTTTGGAGCCAGGGGAACAGCGGCGGGAGTGGTGGCAGGGGTGGGCGCTGCCTTGTGAAAGGGAGGAGCTACCTGACAGGCGCAGCAGTGCGAGGACATCCAGTGCCCAGCCAATTGCGACATGAGAGGCACCGGCGGATGGATCAGATGGCTGCGCTTGATGAGGGGAGAGGAGGGGGGGAGAATAGAGCATGCAAGCCCCGGCGAGGCAGCGCCTGAGAGCGTCCCAGCTGCAAGGAGAGAGAGAGGATTCCAGGAGTTTAGGGGCAGAGGGGAAAAAAGATAGCTGTCACAAAACATCTTCAGCAGCCGCTTTGAAAAAAAATAAAGCACTACATCTTTTTAGTTTTAAGCTTCCATGCTTAGAATAGAATGGAATGGAATAGGAAAATGGAATGGGAATGGGAATAGGAATGAAATAGGAATAGAATAGAATAGAAAGAATGAAATAGGAATACAATGAAACAGAAATAGAAATGATTATTGGTGAAGTGTAATAAGACACACAAGGAATTTGTCTCCAGTGCACCAAATCAGTGTACATATAAACAGCAAAAATAGGTCATAGGTCATAATAATAGTTAAAATCATAAGTTACAAACAATAATGGATAAATCATAAAGAACCAGTAGGACAAGATGAAAAATAGGAGGAGATATCCAACCTGGTACTGTATTTCTCTTTGACCCATTTTTTTTTACTGTCTTTCTTCTCTGTTTTATTTTTATTTTGTTACCAACTAAAATGTTTCATGGACTTTTTGTAACAAGGTTATATTATATTATATTATATTATATTATATTATATTATATTATATTATATTATATTATATTATATTATATATATTATATTATTATATTATATTATATTATATTATATTATATTATATTATATTATATATTATATATTATATATTATATATTATATATTATATATTATATATTATATATTATATATTATATATTATATATTATATATTATATATTATATATTATATATTATATATTATATTATATATTATATTATATTTATTATTTTCATTAGCAAACCATTTCACAATATATAATTACATATTGTTTTTGTGATTAATCACTATGCTTTAATTATGTTCAATTTGTAATAATGAAAATACATCCTGCATATCAGATATTTACATTACAATTCATAACAGTAACAAAATTACAGTTATGAAGTAGCAATGAAAATAATTTTATGGTTGGGGGTCACCACAACGTGAGGAACTGTATTAAAGGGTCAAGGCATTGGGAAGGTTGAGAACCACTGGCTTAGGGACTATACATTGTATAGCTTGAAAACTGTTCTTTGCTCTTCTTGGTCTCAATCCAACTTGGGAAGAGAATAGGGGGTCGCGCTTGCAACCACGTTTTCATTTTTCTTAAGTAAATCTTTGAATTGTTAACCAGACTTGTTCCGTATTCTGAGAATTAAACTAGTTGGGTTTTACATCTCACAGGTCTAAGGTTCAATTCCACTTACACTCATTCTCTCTCAGCTGAACCGTCCCTGCAAGGGTGTTGTTCTGTGGAAAAAATGAGGAAAAATTTCCCTTTGACCTCCTGAAGAAAAGTACATCTAACAAATAATATATAATATAAAGTCATTGAAAGAGAAAGCTAGCAAGTCTTGGAAGCCTATTTTTTATTATTATAATTTCATCATTTCTACTTTTAAACATGCTGTAATTCAGACAATCTCCTGCTATCATGCATACATGAAATAAACAGTATTCGAATTCTATTGCTCCATGTTTCTATTATCCGTTACTTCCGAAAAATCTGTACCCTTAAAACAAATGGGTGTTAATGCTGCATGTGACATCAGAAGCGTGTTAATGTTAAAATTATTGTTGGTGGGATGGCTGTCACTCTTTCTATGTCCACGTTTATAGGTGCCATTCCTTTCAACGGCCGAATCAATTGATTCTTTTCCTAAAGAGTAATTTAGCTCATTAGCAAAACAGAGACGCTCGGAAGACATCCGCGATTTTTACCCTTTTTCAGCGGAAGGAATCAGCAGGACACAGCTTAAAAAACCGACATCCTCAGACTTATTTTAACCTAGCAGGGTTTATAGAAGCGATTTCTATACGCCCCGTAAACGCTCCCTTCTGAATTAGGAACAGGAATTAATCCAACGTATTTACTAAAGTCGATCTAATAAATATTTTCTATTTGAACGGAACGGAACGGAGCAGCTGGCGGCCCGTGGATCCAGCCGGGAGGGTTAAAGTGTGGGACTCGCCTGGGTTCAGAAAAGCACATGGGCGCTTTTTGCCCTTTAAGGAGACGCGCCTGCTTTTCGCTTCGTGAATATGGTGAGTTTAGCCGGTGCAACGCGGGGAGAGGGGAGGATTGTATTGAAAAACATAATCATGCATTGCAGTGGACTCGTCAACAGATACGATGGAGTTTCGATGGCTTTTTAAATAAGCACACTTTTTATGCCGAAACGTATTTGTTTAGTTTTAGCCATGCTGAAATGTATTTGTTTAGTTTTTAACGTACTTCAAGCATTGTGCGTTTGTGCGGGCATTTGTGGTGAACAAGAAATTAAATTGTTCTTATTTCACAGTAAACATACTAGAGATTGCCATGGAAATTCTTAAATTCGACTTCCACGTTGAAACTTCATACAACATGCCTGTGTTTATTTGATAAGTTAGTTTTATCATAGCCCGGGCAAAAAGACTGCTTGCATGATACGGAGATTTTGTACTAGGTATGGTCTTTATTAACTCACTAAGTTTATTTATTGACACTAAGTTAATTGGCTTTTCCGTTGAGATTATTTATTAGATTTGTTTGCTGCACATCTCACTTCAAAGATTATGTTTTCTTATTACATTTTTATAGTGTCGCTATAAAGAATTCGGAGTTCTGTGTTCTATATAAACTAGGAAGCATAAAACTTATATTTTTTGATTGTAATCAGGGAAATCAAAGAGGTGTATTGGACACAGGCTTCATTTTTTGGGGGGGGGATTTAGGAAATCCTTTTTAGGAACATATTTTTTATAAACGTTCAACATTTAAAAATCTGAACAATTGAGATCTATTACACTACATTATACAAAATTTATGTTATGTTAAAATTGTGTTTGGTTTACTTAGTGTTTAATAATTCTATATATAAAGGGTTTTAAGCTCTCTGTGAGGGCATGTACTTCATTTAACAGTTATAGAGTAAAAACCCTTTCAGCATCTGGTGGTTACATGGACATATCTTTTGTAATTTTCTTGTAGGGAAACATAATTTGCTTTAACAAACTTTCAGATTTTTTTTTTAAATAGTCTTAAACCTTAAATTTCTTGGTGGCCTCTCTTTCAAATACTAACCAGACTGGTTCCTTCTTAGTTTTTTCAAAATTAGTCAAGGTTGGATAGATACTTCTGCATACCCTTTGAATCTCTCAGTAGATTGGACTGGCATCAAGAGTTGAGAATTAAAGGTAGCATTTTATAATGCTTCAGGTCTATACTTAATAGGCAGCTCCAGGTTTGCGGGTAGGGATAAAAAGGTCAGCTGTGCAGTTGTTTCCTTGTGGAGTGCCATTTTTTAAATCCCCTGATATTTAATCATTACATGAAACTAACAGGCAAGATCATCATCATTTTGGAGTATTCTGTTAATAATATGCTGATGACAGTGTGCAAATGGTGACAACAATATGTTGGTGAAAATGTGCATATGGTGATATCATGTAAAGTTTTTATCTGCTTGTGTCCTGACATCTGACGCAAATATGTAAGTTGTGTCATTTTCGGGATATAATCCCTGCTGATGTCTATAGCACTCAAATGCTGATTTGTATTGGAAAAGGCAGTTTTATAGAAAGGAGTGTACGGTCTGGATATTTGCAGTAGGGCATGGGGAAAAAAGTATATATGATTATTTAGCCCAGTGTCTTAATTGCTCAGCCATCACACCACTGCAATATTTAAACAGTGATATTAAATATCCTGATTTTTTACGTATGTAATTTTATCAGCCTAAATTACGTATATATTGAAAATATTGAAAATATTTGATTATTTTATTTTTCCTTGTGTGTATTTTATCACTTCTTCAAGTATTCATTTTGAGTTCTATGGTTAGAATGCATTCATCTTTCATTATTTTTGTAGTCGGTGAGTAAATCTAAAATGATTCCTAAAGCCACTTCTAGGTTGCCAATGGGGAAGACATACAAAAGTAAAAAACTGAAGTAAAAAAAGTTTTATGAGCTTACAATGAAAGAATACATCAGTTGATTATCGGTATAGAGTCAGATAATAATTTAGGAACAGTATTGATTTCTATATATTTTTAGAAGGCCTCTTTTTATTTTGAATAGAAGTACAGATATATATAAACAAGATCCTTATAACCATCTTCTATAGTTAAGTGTTATGAATACATGGTAGATGCTGACTGATGCTTGAAAGTTAAATTATTTTGCTATGCTTCAGATGATATTTGAAGTAGTTCTATTAAATGTTTTCATTATTTTGACTCATTATTTCAGCCTAAAATTGCCAAAGCAAAAGGGGGGGAGCAGGAGAAGAAAGCCATCCATCCTTACAGCAGAAAAGCGGCTCAACTTACAAAAGAAGCACACAAACAGGTTAAAAAGGAAAAGTAAGTGTTTATATATTTTCTAATGTTGAATGATATCTGGGATAATATTCTTGCTTTAGAAATATTGATGGCTCAATGGTTAAAGATGCTGAGCTTATCAGCTACAAAGCTACCCCAGCTCCCGCCCGTCAGTTTGAAAGCATTCAAATGCAAGTAGATAAATACCTACCACTTTGGTGAGAAGGTAAGAGTGTTCCTTATGCCTTGGCATATAGTCATGCTGGTCATTTGACCATGAAAGTATTTTTGGACAACATTGGTTCCCTCGACTAATAAATGGAGATGAGCACTGCCCCCTGGAGTCAGATAAAACTGTCAGGGGAAATTTTTTACCTTTATCTTATTAGTCTGGCATCTTATTTAAGGATGTATTAAAAATGAGATAAACATATAAGCACAAATGATAGCAATCCATTACTGTCCAGTTTTAAGATCTTTCATCATTTGCAGTGATATAAACCATGATTGATCTTACTGCTGTGTTTTCCCCAAAAATAAGACCCAGTCAGAGCGCAGGAATAGAAGGCAGGCGATCCCGACGACTCACACAAGCCTTAGGCCAGCCAAGAGACACAAAGATCAGCCTTCTGCAGCCACCCATCCATTGTGGCCCACCAACTCTTGGCTTTCCTGCAGCTTATACGGCATGTCTGGATCGCCTGCTTTTCCTCCAAAACCTCTGCCTACATCTGCTGCTGTGCAAAGACAAGCGTCCTGCAGCTGCCCGCCACTCTGGTTCCAACTCTCTGCTTTCTTATGGCCTGCATGGTGCATCCAGGTCGCATGCCTCCCCCCACCTTTGCCTCTGCCTGCTGCTTTGACAGGTAATCAACTCACCTGCACTGCCTGGGCTGCTGCTGCTGGTGGACACCATTGGCTCGCACACGCTTGTTGCCTCCTGTGCTGGGGACACACACTCACACACACACACACACACACTTCACTAGGACTTATTTTGGGGGGTAGGTCTTATATTAGGCACACTTTAAAAATCAGGCTAGGAGTAATTTTGGGGTAGGTCTTATTTTCAGGGAAATGCGGTATTTCATTATTTTATTTTGAGCATGTGATACACCCAAAACTTGCATCGTGCATACTCCTGAATTGTCTTGAATAACTGCCAAAAACTGATCTGGCTCTGATGGTGGAAACTAGATAATTGATTTTCCACTGCTACTAAAAATTTAAAACTCTAGTCTGTAGGTAGGTCACTTTCTCCAGCATTCCTGATCAAGATCAGTGACAAGGAGAAGTTAATATGTGTGTAACTCCCAGCCCAGGAATTTACAATGGAAATAGAATTCTTTATGATATTGATGCAATTTCTGTGCAAATAATCCTTAGTATTAACAGCACAATGCAATACAATATTATAAAACCTTAACTTTGAATCCTGCTTTTTAGATTATCTTTTTACAAGTGATTTAAACAATTTTGCTGTGGTGTTTTAGAAATAAAAGTGATAGTCACTATTATATGTTAAAATGTATTAGTATTAAATCTCTGGTTTATGATAAAATGAGATATTAGTGTCCTATACGTTATATTTATCAGAGACTTTGGTGCAATATATTTAGAGGCAGATATGTAGAACTTAATCTTTAGTTAATGCATAGTGGGCTCCAGATTTTCTCCTTTACTTCCAAAATATTTGCTATGTCACCATATGCTTTCTTTTCATTTAACATAAAAAACCCATCAATGGTATAATGAGAACACACTTTCTGTTCCTGTTCCTGTGTCATTTCAGTAAAATATCTTGTAGACGTTCAGGAGTTCTCCCTCCTCTTTTTTGAGAAGAGGTTTTTAGCAAGTCACTGTATCTTCACACAGCAGATAGGAACGGATAATTTTCCTAGTAAAATAATCTGCTCAGTATTTCTAAAATGTTTTCTACTGTTCATTAGTCTACTAACTTTCTGATCTTGTCAGTTGTCCAATTCTGCACAACTCTTATATTTCAAGGCACAATTAATGAGTCATTTGTTCATTAGGTATTGTTGGAAATAGTACCATAGAAATATGCCGGTATAATATAATTAGCATTATAAGGTAAAGGTAAAGATTCACTTCGCACATATGTGCTAGTTGTTCCCGACTCTAGGGGGCGGTGCTCATCTCTGTTTCAAAGCTGAAGAGTCAGCGCTGTCCGAAGACATCGCCATGGTCATGTGGCTGGCATGACTAAATGCAGAAGTTAATTAACTAATTAACATTGTTAATTATAATTAGCATTATAACTAGATATAACAAATGCACAAGTACAATGTTTACCTTATTTATTTAATTATGTTCTCTTTATCTACGGCGAATGGAAAATAGATCATGCTTAAGTTATATTTATATAGGAATATAGAATATTCAAAGGGTTCATAAAGGGTTCTTAATCACTTTTTAACATGGTAAAATGTGAGTTAGATGGTTGCTTGGGGTGTTTTCAGATTTGTTATGATGAGATTCTGTAATTTCAGAGCTTTTGTGTGCCATAGGGAAAAGCTAATGTTAAAACAGATATTAAAATATATTTTGTAAACATCTTTATCCACCTGCTTGACGTTTAGGGATAAGAATTCACATGGTAAATAAAGTAGGTATTTTCTTTGTTAAACAGATTCCTTCTCTTTCAGAGCAAAATAGTTCATCTGCTTCTGTGTTTACATATAGTTTTTTTAAAAAATTAATTCTTGTATAGTTTCTTCAATTTATATACTTTATCTAATTGGCTATACATATTTTAGAAGTTAGATTGTGCTATTGTAACTATTAAATATGTCCTGAGATTGCAACAGAATATAAAGTTATTAAATAAATATATTGTATTTTTTTCTTCTTGCAGATTGAAAAATGAAAAAGCCTTTCGGCTCAGCATTGTGGGTAAGTGTAATTTATATTTTCAGATTTTGTAAAATTAATCTTTGTTGCATTTCCTTGGAAGAAGTTCTAGCCACTGCTAATATTTTTTAAAAAACTTTTATATCAACTATGTATTCGGTTTAACATTAGGGATACTACGCTACTATTACTTGGAATTTTGGAATACTGGTTCCTTTATACAGTTCTGATTTTTTATTAATGTTTTCTATAACATTTGGAAGTTTTGCATAATTCATAAACTTTCTTTAAAAGAGAATTTTAATCAGTTTTTAACTTTAACTTCACTTAATTTTTCATCTTTGTAAAGCATATCTTTTGGAAATTGTGCATGTGAGAAACTAAATACATTTTGTAATTAACATCAATATTCTACATTAGTAAATAAAATCATTTATTACATTTACATGTTTAATTATTTTTAGAAATAACCAGATTTATTTTTTTCTTCATTTGCCTGGCAATAGATAATACACTAGCTGGCTTTTTTAAAAATAAAAAAAAATAATATTTCAAATAGGAGGACTTCTGATGAAGATTAATTGTGTACTAGACATCTCCAAAGGAGTGAACTTGACATTACGGCCAGATGATCAGCCAGATGGTGAATTCTGGCTGACAAAATATTTGTACTTCTCACAGGTGCTTCTTGTGAGTAAATTGCAGGAACAAATTTTTTGTGGTTGGCTCAGGAATCAAGGAGCAAAGAACTGATGAAGTCTAACTAAAAGCTCTTAGCTGATATATATGCCATGTGTACCCAAAGCTCACCTAGATTTAATCACTTTTGGAAATTGCTTTTTAGCTGCTTTCTAGTCATTAGTAACCAAAGCAATTACACATCTTATAGTGAAAGATTTATACGATCTGAAGAGAAACCAGAGTATCTAGGCTTTCTCCTCCAGGACACTAACCCGGTTACCACGTATGCAGTGGCAAAGTTCTGTGCTGCTGCAATGTCCATAAGAAAAAAATTGGCTACAGAAGTATAGTACCATCTTGTATCAATTATCTGGACATACCTTTAACAATCTTTGGCCCATTATGTTATTATTCATTTTTATTGTCAATACTTATAATTATATTTTAATGTTAGTATTTTTTAATATAGTGTAAAAACAAATGTATATTGCTGGTCTTTGACCGTAATAAAGATCTTTCTTACTTACATCTTATAGCAATATGCAATTCTTAGCAAAGGAAGACATATACAGCAAAAGGGTGATTAAAACATTAATTTTGAAAAATTACAAATGGATTGAAGGTCCAGATGAACTTTTGAAGTAGGAGTTTCAAAATAAATTATAAGAATCCTTTCCATGGGGAAAAAGCCGTTGTTTTGAATTCTTAAAAAAAGAAACATGAAAAGACGTGACTTTGAAAGCCGGATACTAGAGGGAACCAGAAAGAATTAAAGATTGCAATTAAAAGAACAGAACATATTTGATTTATTAATAGAATATAAAAAAGTACTTTAACATTGGATGTGATGAAGGATATTTTTAAAACTGTGGTCCCATAAGTGTCTTGCATTATAGATAAGACTATTTTTAAAGGAGGGTATGGAAGAGACGTTTTATTGGACAAGACAGAGATTGATTTAAAGTGGATTTAAAAATGACAGTATAAAATGGTGATGGCAAACCTATGGCATGTGTGTCACAGGTGGCATGCAGAGCCGTCTCTGTGGGCACATGAACTGTTGTCCCAATAAGCACCACCATGCATGTGTGTGAGACTCCTGCCAGCCAGCTGATTTTTGGGTCTCTGCCGTGCATGCTCGGGGTGTGGGGTGCATGTGGGAGATGTGCAAGCATGCATGGGAGGCTGGGGGAGGTCACATGTGCATGCATGGGGGAGCGCGGGGGCGTACACGCTTATGACACAAGACAACAAAAAGGTTAGCATTCACTGGTCTAAACGAATCGTGTGGAAAAAGATGTTGCACTGCATATACAAATTAAACTGCCTGGTGACTTAATAATTTAAAGGAAATACACAAACAACAAACCAAAAGAGTGACCTGGATAACTTTTCCACATTGGAGCTACAAAAAAACCTTGTTAAAGTTGGACATGTAGACTCTAGTATCAGATAAACATTTTAGCAGGATTCTCTTTTGCAAATTTTCTCAGCATTTTGACAATTGTAGCAACACTTTTTGTGATCATTCAGCATACAGTTACTGTATTTTTCGGAGTATAAGATGCACTGGAGTATAAGACGCACCAAGGTTTTGAAAAGGCTAGTAAGTAGGGTATAGAGGGATAGAGAGGGAGAGAAAGAGAAATACAGGAGGGAGGGAGGGAGGGAGGGAGGGAGAGTAGTTAGGTAGATAGATAGATAAAGGGAGAGAGAGAGAGAGAAAACGCACATGTGCACGCGCGAGAGAGAAGGTAAGTTGGTAGGTAGAGAGATAGAGAGAGAAAGAGAGATATATGATAGGGAAAGAGAGAGTAGTTAGGTAGGTAGATAGGGATAGATAGATAGATAGATAGATAGATAGATAGATAGATAGATAGATAGATAGATAGATAGATAGATAGATGAGAGAGAGAGAGAGAGAAATAGAGTAGGTAGGTAGGGCGAGTAGGTAGGTAGGTAGGTAGGTAGGTAGGTAGGGCCAGTAGGTAGGTAGGGCGAGAGAGAGAGTAGGTAGGTAAGTAGGTAGAAGGATAGAGAGAGAAAAATAGGGAGAGAAATAGAGAGTGAGAGAAGTACAGTAGATAGGTAGGGAGAAAGGGTAGTTAGATAGGTAGGTAAATAGATAAAGGGATAGAGAGAGAGAGAAAGAAATACAATAGATAGGTAGGGAGAAAGAGAGAGTAGGTAGGTAAGTAGGTAGGTAGAGGGATAGAGATAGAGAAATAGAGATAGAGAGAAATACAGTAGATAGGTAGGTGTTTCTGCTAGCACAGCACTTGATCAATGTAATTTTCACCAATCAGT
Organism: Thamnophis elegans; assembly: GCF_009769535.1. Lineage (NCBI taxonomy): Eukaryota > Metazoa > Chordata > Lepidosauria > Squamata > Natricidae > Thamnophis > Thamnophis elegans. The sequence continues at coordinate 61,379,936 of NC_045549.1, forward strand.
TAAAGAGCTTTCCAAAAGGAAAAAAAAGTGTTTGCACTCTGCAAACCTCCCAAAAACGGCCCATTTTTCACGAAAATGGGCCTGTTTTTTTTTTTTAAAAAAAGGCATGAATAGCCTTGGGGGGGGGGGGGCTTGCAGAGTGCTCCTGGGAAGGGCTGCCCCCCCCCCAAATGAGCAGAAAACAGTCCGTTTTTTAAGAAAATGGGTGTTTTATGTCACACAAATTGCATGCATAGCCTTATGGAGGTTTAAAGAGTGCTCCTGGGGACTGGGAGGAGACATAAATGGTCCATTTTTCACTCATTTCCGCCCTCCTGAGCCCCCAGGAGCTCTCTGAAAGCCTCCATAAGGGTATACCCTTTGAAGCTGCCCTTTGAAGCTGTTTTTGGGTGAAATCCTGATTGAAATCCTGTCAAAACTTTTGTATCTTGTGTATTTACTCTTATTTTGAATTTGTAAACAAATGGCATTAAAGTTTTGTAGGTTTTACAGTATGTGTTCAGATTTGCAGAAAGATGGGTTTAATTTTGTATCATGTAGAAGTTTTGCTTTACTTACAAATTCATTGGAAAACATCATTAGATTAGGAGATTCCAAAAGTTTTACATCTAACTGTGCTATATAGTATTTGCATGCACTGCTTATTGTCCCATTTCTCTTGGGTTATCTTTAATCCTTAAAAAGTATATGCCAAGCATTTGAATTATCTGACTATTCCCGACTATGATGGTGTTTTTTTCTAGAATGAAATTCAGTTCTTTTCTATCAACTTATCCATTCTATAAATTGATGTTTAAATTGCATAAAATATGGTTCATGTGCTCTTTCCTCATAATTTCTGTAGGGATGTGAGCTCTATATTTATTAGCCCTTTCTTAATAAAATATCCTGGAAAAATGAATAAATGATATATGACCTTTTACTTGGCAGTAATAGCAAATTACTGATTGAAACAGATGCTAGTTTTTAGACAGTAACCATGAGCATATGAAAGGAAATTTCAATGGAAGTAGATTTAGTTATATTATGGGATTAATAATTTAGTATTGTTTTACATTTTTATTAGCATTAGAAGCAAGCAGACATGAAAACAATAACTTTAAAGATGTGAGAGGAAATTATTAAACTGTATAATACATTTTTTACACTTTTGTAGGTTTTACAAATATCTCAAAAATTATTTTTGTTCTCTTTTTTTGGTAGGTGAAAAATTGCTGTGGTTTCAATGTCACCTTGATCCTGACAAAATGGAATACACAAAAAAAGAAGCTTCTGAATTAGTAGAAAAGTAGGTTTATAGCAAGCTACCTAAGTCTTCTGTGTTTGGAACAAGAATGTTGAGTTGATGTTCATAATTTTAACTGCTTGGTATGTTTTTCAAAATAAAAATTCCCTGTTCTATGTAGTTCATTAGAACATCTGTTGGTATAGGTCATCTTTAGTATTTATCCATGCAGTGTAATTTTAACTTCATATATGTTAATTATTATAAGTAATTAGAAACAATTAAATTAACTCTTCTAATCTAATTTTTTTCTGGAATAATATATACCTGTTGTGTACTATTTGTATGCAATTATTGAAGACACTTTTAGTCTCAAATATCCTGTTCTGGATTTTGTAAATAAACAAACTTATTTATTTTAAATATGAGCTGAAATTAAAAAAGCAACTTTAATTTGAAACATGCACAAAATAGTTTGATAAAATATATATTTTGTGTATTTTGTGCTTTTTAAAAATCTTTTCCTGGCTAAAGAAAACTATGCTATTCTTTTGTTGTCATATTGCTGTTTAAAATCTGGATAGCTGATGACATTAAGATAGAGAACAACCTTGCCTCTGATATTTAGTTTAATATAAGTGGTTTTGTATATATTCTTTATTCTTTAATATTCAAGATGATTTAATGTTTCTAAATAATTGACAAGTATTGCTTTAAAAAAAAAAACCAATGTTCCTAAAACGGCAGTATACTGTGTTTTAGTTATTTGCAGCGATTTCGTGATGAGTTGGAACAGATTGAACTGCACAACAGCATTAAAGGACGACAGTCCAGACAGCATAGTTCCAGGGAAACTGTAATCAAGCAGACCATGGAACGTGAAAGACAGCAGTATGAAAGCTATGGCATAGGTATGCTGTGTTAAAAAGTAACCTGTTATTAAAATGTGCCCCAAATATAAGAACTCTAAATAAAAGAGCAGTAACATGAGTTCTACCGTATTTTTCAGAGTATAAGATGCATCGGAGTATAAGACGCACCAAGGTTTTGAAGAGGCAAATTAAAAAAAAAGTTTTTGCACTCTTCAGACCTCCAAAAAGCCAATTTTTCATGAAAACGGGCCTGATTATTTTTTTTTAAAAAGGACATGAATAGCTCTTAGGAGGCTAGTAGAGTGCTCCAGGGTTGCCCCCCCTCAAAAAACAAGCAAAAAACAGACCATTTTTTGAAAAAAACGGGCCCATTTTGTCAAAAAAAGGGCATGGATAGCCTTTAGGAAGTGCTCCTGGGGGGGGGGGGGGTGGGAATTGAGCAAAAAACTGGCTGTTTTTTGCTCATTTCTGCCCTCCCCAGCCCCCTGAAAGCCTCCTACAAGCTGTGCACGGCCATTTTGGTGAAGGGGCGGAGTTTCGCGAGGCAAAAATGCTGTATTCAATGTATAAGACGCACCCAGATTTTCAGCCTCTTTTTTGAGGAAAAGTGCGTCTTATACATTGTGCGTCTTATACATCCGAAAAATACGGTACTTCCGAAGTAAATAAAAGTACCAGCATATCAAATCACATACAATGCAATACGACACCACACCAAACCAACCTGGAAGGGACCTTGGAGTCTTCTAGTCCAACTCCCTGCCTAGGCAGGAAACCCTACACCATTTCTGACAAATGGCTATCCAACATCTTCTTAAAGACTTGCAGTGTTGGGCATTCACAACTTCTGGAGTCAAGCTGTTCCACTGATTAATTGTTCTAACTGTCAGGAAGTTTCTCCTCAGTTCTAAGTTGCTTCTCTCCTTGATTAGTTTCCACCCATTGCTTCTTGTTCTGCCCTCAGGTGCCTTGGAGAATAGTTTGACTCCCTCTTCTTTGTGGCAACCCCTGAGATATTAGAACACTGCTATCATGTCTTCCCATGTCTTTCTTTTCATTGAACTAGACATACCCAGTTCCTGCTACCGTTCTTCATATGTTTTAGTCTCCAGTCCTCTAATCATTTTTGTTGCTCTTCTCTGCACTCTTTCTAGAGTCTCCACATCTTTTTTACGTTGTAACGACCAAAACTGAATGCAGTATTCTAAGTGTGGCCTTATCAAGGCATTATAAAGTGGTATTAACACTGATTAATACCTGATTATATTAACATTGATCTTGGTTAGACAGATGCTCATGATTTTCTTCCCTATTTTAACTTGTGTTCCTAACCTGATTTTTTGGGGGCTATTTTTGGTAGGTTGGACTGGTTTTTTCCCCTTTGTGTAAAAACAGATGCAAAAAAATGAATTAAATAGTTCTGCTTTCTCCATTGCTTGTCACCTTCTTGCCATTTTCTCCCAGCAATGGACCAGTTGTTTCCTTAACTCTTTTCTTTTTTTTAATATGTTGGAAGAAGCTTTTTTTTGTTATTTTTTACTTTTGTGGCAAGCCTTTCGTCATTGTGAGCCTTAACTTTCCTCACTTCATCTTTACAGGCTCAGGCTATTTGCTGATATTCTGCCTTAGTTATGTTCCCCCCTTTCCACTTTTTATACTTATCTTTTTGTCTTTCAATTTGTCAAAGAGTTCTTTATGCCGCCATGCTGGTTTCTTTTGGGAGCTGTTATTTTTCTTCTTCATTGGTATTGTACTAGACTGGGCTTTTGTAATCTCATTTTTCAAAATTTCCAAAGCTTCTTGAGTTTTCTCCTTGAGGTTTCTCATCCATGGAATTCTTCCACTTTTTATATTTATCCTTTTTGTCTTTCAATTTTTCAATTTGTTTTAATGAAGAAATATGCAAGGTGGATAATCTGTGTAATCCCTTCCAAATTGTGGTAGTTAATTTGATGCATGCAAAAGATTTTTTAATAATAAATAGATGGTCAGTGTAACCTTGTTCCTGATGAATTGCTACAAGTTTAGACAAGTTTGCTTGAAAAATTCATGTCCATAAGAGCACTTGAAATGTTCTTCAATTCAACTTAAAATTAACAGTAGATATGCTATATATATTTCAAGTCTCTCTCTATAGCCTATTCCTTTAACTTTTATGTATGTATAATTTAATGCACATTGTATTCAAAATTATCCAGGTCCACTCCCCTTTCTTTTACTGTGAAATATTTAACGAGAAATAATCATTTGCATATTTCTTGATTAACTGGGTTCTAATTTGAGAAAAATGATTTATACTTCTAGGCAGTGTTATTAGAGATGGTAGTTTAAAATGAAGTTATATTGACTAATTTTTAAAATGCATATTTCTATTGCCTTTTACTGAGAAGAAATGACCAGTGGTGTGACTTTTCTTTCTCTCCCAGTATTCACCATTCATTAGTTTTTCTTACCAGACAATTATAGTTTTGTCTGGAAAAATTAGGCGCTTTTCCAAATTTGATGTGAAACATTTAAGAACTAAATTAGCCCAATTGATTAAAGTTGGTTAATTGGCTAAAATAATATCCTTGATATGGCAGCATGTAATTTTATTTTCTTTGTTGCAAATAGTTTTCTCCTGAGAAAGTACATATAATGCATGTACGTATTTTTTGTACATTGCTAACAAAGTAAATCTAATAGCCATCCTTTTGAACATATTCTTTGGGGTATCCTGCAATTTGAAATAAGATATTTTGATGAATCAGTTTTAATTTCTAAAGTAAGCAAAATAAAACTGATGAGTTTGTCTCTTTCAACTACAATAACAAAATAAGACAGTGGGAGATCAGTCATCTTTTAATTTTCTTACCCTATGGATTGATCTAGATTCAATTTCTTTCCATAGAAATCCCTGACATTGTAAACTGTAAACATCTTCGATATTTCAGGTGAGTTATTTTCTAACTACCCCCAAATGGGGCGGGCAGAGATACATTACTCCAGCATAATTTCTGTTAATTTTTAAAAGAGGACACAGTCTTTTAGTCCAAAGTAATCTAGTATGAACAGTCTATTTTCCAACAATGACATGCATCAGTTTCAAATAATAAAACATTTTCAACATCATATTGTATTATTCCTTGTGTTATACAGAGTATTACATTATAAAATGGGAATTTATGTATTATAACTCAGAAATAAACTGACAAGTGAAAATTGAGGGTTTATATAGTTGTATCTTTGCCTTTTTCTCTATTTTTAATTTTATAAAAATTAAAATTTTAATATTGATGTTATTTTAATTGCTTGACACAATGCCTGGGGAAATCCTATTTAGATATAAATTCATGGTTAAGCTTGAAATCAGTGAGAAAAACAAACATCATGGATAGAGTCAAAGAGGCTGTTTATGGAAAGTAGGCTTCTTATGTTCCCTTTTTGCTTCATGTTATGTTCCAGGAAAAATTAATAGGAAATCCTACTACCTAGTTGAAGTTTAGACTTCCTTGAAATCTCTAAAAATAAACAAACAAACAAAGATCATGGTTAAATTTGGAGAGGCTGTAAAGAGATAGTGGACTTTTTACATTCCTATTCTGCCTTATTTCAGGGCAAAATACATGATAAATTCTACTGGGATGGAAATCAGCCTGTGGTTAGAGTTAGATTTCCTCGAAACCAATGTGAAAAACCCAACTACACAGAATATGATATGCTTTTATGGCTAGAGCTTTCCTTTACTTTTCCACTCTGCATCTGATTACGTGTGGAGGGAAGGATTTTACTGAACAGTACATCAGTTCAGTGGTTCTTAACTAACCCTTAGTGCAGTGGTTCTCAATCTGTGGGTCGGGACCCCCTTGGGGGGTCGAATGACCCTTTCACAGGGGTCGCCTAAGACCATTGAAAAACACATATTTTTGAAAAAATACGGAAAACATAAAATAATTTTATGGTTGGGTGTCACCACAACATGAGGAACTGTATTAAAGGGCCGCGGCATTAGGAAGGTTGAGATCCACTGCCTTAGTGCATAATCTCAAGAGTTTTCCAAGGTTGAGTCATCCTCGTATTAGAAGTCAGCTGCAGAAACTGATGAGCTTTGAGAAAGCAATGCACATTAATTTCTGTCCCATTTAACAAAATCCAGGAATGAATTAATTGAAAAACAGAGAAAGGAGGTTGTATTTGGGGGGAAAAAATCCTGATAGTGCAGTCAAATTTTCTTTTGAGATACTTTCCTCGGGCTACGATAGATAGGATCAGTTAATAAAGTAGGTAGAGCCTTTTGCATATAAATTGGACCCAAAATTTTTGTTTTTCTTTAATTTGGTGTGGGGTTATATTCATTTAAATATTGTAAGCCTATTTTGGAATATACATAGTAGTTTTCCTGTCTTTCCTGCATCGTAGGAATTTCAGTATAGTCTCTTGAAAACATCTCTTCAATTAGGTGGGTTTATTCCAGGGTTATTTTACAAAGACCTTTCCAATCAGTTTTTTCTTTTTAAATAGGAGCAATGATTGATCACCAACATAAATATTAAAGGGTTTCCATCAACTAATGCTTGCCTTTTTTTCCAGAGACTGGGATGGTGACTTGAAGAAGCTACCAAATATTAAAATGAGAAAGTTATCCAGTAAAGATCTCTCTAAAAATAGAATGGAGAGTGCAAACATTGAAGCTGGAAATGAACTGCCTGCCACACAGGATGTGGATGAAAAAGAAATTGTTGGGAAATGTGAAACAGATTGACAAACCAGTGTTTAAACTGGCAGCAAGAAACCTTCCTTTTAATCAACCAAGAGTACTTGCAGTTCTGATCACTATGACAATTTATACTGTAGTTTATAATATTGCATTGCCTTTTTAAAAAACAGTGCAATGTGGGTAAGGTTCATAAAAAATACTTGATATTATATTGATAGAATCAATTCTGATTAGTCTAAAATAATTATTCTAATTAGTCATAAAATGCAACAAAACAACATTTAAAGGTCATGAAGAAAAAGTCCAATTTTTAATGTTGCACCTCACCTACTACCTTCCCGCACTTGTTGTTCTTCAAGAGAAAGTACTGATCTGATTGTCATTACAATAGGAGCAAAGTATTTTTAGGGGTGAACTTAAATGCATCTTAAACATTTTTTAATAGTGCATTCTGGCATTATTCCTTCTTGAAGAAGCTGAAGATTGGAAGCATAGCGCATAACATCACTTGAGAGGTTGGGATTAAAAAATGTCTAAATTTTGGAGCAGATACAAGTGAAACTCGAAAAATTAGAATATTGTGCAAAATTTATTTCAGTAATGCAACTTAAAAGGTGAAACTAATATATGAGATAGACTCATTACATGCAAAGCAAGGTAGTTCAAGCCGTGATTTGTCATAATTGTGATGATTATGGCTTACAGCTCATGAAAACCCCAAATCCACAATCTCAGAAAATTAGAATATTACATGCAATCAATAAAACAAGGATTGCACATAGAACAATATTGGACCTCTGAAAGGTATAAGCATGTATATGTACTCAGTACTTGCTTTGGGCCCCTTTTGCAGCAATTAGTGCCTCAATGCGGTGTGGCATGGAAGCTATCAGCCTGTGGTACTGCTGAGCTGTTATGGAAGACCAGGAGGCTTCAATAGCAGCCTTCAGCTCTCTGCATTGTTTGGTCTCATGTCTCTCATCTTTCTCTTGGCAATGCCTCATAGATGCTCTATGGGGTTCAGGTCAGGCGAGTTTGCTGGACCAACACCAGTAGATGACATGGCTCCCCAAATCAACACAGACTGGAAACTTCACACTGGACTTCAAGCATCTTGCAATTTGTGCCTCTCCATTCATCCTCTATACTCTGGGTCCTTGGTTTCCAAATGAGAGGCAAAAGTTGCTCTCATCAAGAAAGAGGACTTTGGACCACTGAACAACAGACCAGGTCTGTTTTTCTTTAGCCCAGGTAAGACGTTTCTGACGTTTGTTGTCAGGAGCGGCTCGAAAAGAGGAATACATTTGAAGCCCATGTCCACAATCCCTCTGTTTGTAGTGGCTCTTGATGCATCAACTCCAGCCTCAGTCCACTCCTTGTGAAAGTCCCCAACACTTTTGAATGGCCTTTTCCTGACAATCCTCTCCAGGCTGCGGTCATCCCTGCTGCTTGTGCACCTTTTTCTTCCACACTTTTCCCTGCCACATAACTTTCTATTAATGTGCTTTGATACAGCACTTTGGGAACATCCAACTTCTTTTGCAATTACCTATTGAGGCTTTCCCTCCTTATGGAGGGTGTCAATGATGGTTTTCTGCACAACTGTCAGGTCAGCAGTCTCCCATGATTGTGATTCCTACTGAACCAGACTCTTTTAAAGGCTCAGGAATCTTTTGCAGATGTTATGGCTTAATTAATTGATTAAAGTGAGACACTTTGAGCCTAGAATATTGCATCATTTCACAATATTCTAATTTTCTGAGATTGTGGATTTGGGGTTTTCCTGAGCTGTAAGCTATAATAAACACAATTATGACAAATCATGGCTTGAACTATCTTGCTTTGCATGTAATGAGTCTATCTCATATATTAGTTTCACCTTTTAAGTTGCATTACTGAAATAGGTGAACTTTTGCACGATATTCTAATTTTTCGAGTTTCACCTGTACTATTAAGGATTCTATATTTCCCCTTGAACTCTTCCAAATTGTAAAAATGCATAATGGGAGGAACTGTTTCGCCATTCTCTTAACACACCACATTTAGCTCTTTTCTTTTTACAAAAAAAGCTTTCCTGTTCCTGCTAAGCATACATAGGTACATAATTGTGTGTCCCAGTATCTAATTTATTTACAATATTGTTTTCAGTTGGAAAGAATAAAATATAGGCTATAAAATAAAATTGGAAAGAGTAAAATATGGGCTATAAAACAGTACTGAAGAAAGTATACTAACCAGTATATTTAAGCTTTCTTGGATTTGATCTTTGGGTTCTTCAGTTGTAATATTCTACGTGGTAACTTGTAATATTTTCCCAAAGGTGCTTTTTCAGGAGGTAACTGGACTTTTTTTGTTGTTTTTTTATGATGTTTTGCTTCTCATCCAAGAAGTTTCTTCAGCTCTGACAGGATAGTGGGGAATGGAGAGCTGAAGTAGCTTCTTGGATGAGAATCGAAAGAAAAAACGAGAAAGTTCAGCTGCCTCCTGAAAACCACCTTTGGGACAACCATGACCTGGATAACTGACAATCTTGTAATATTTTCATAATTTAAAATTAACTCATTTTTGGACAAGCAAATAACTTGCCATCACCAGTTTGGCTTCAGAGAATCTACTAGTGGGCTTTCTACTTTGGTACTGATCTCTTTTTAAAACAAAGTTCCTTAACATTGATTTATAAACCAGATTCTGAAGCACATTCATGCTACTGAACTGACATTAAACTACATTCCTGGATTCACCAATAAATGCGCGCTCGACAAAAGCGCGACCAACGAAACCGTGGCGAGAAAACCGCAAGTTCGAAATAGCGCCAACGAATGAGCGCAGAAGCACGCCGACAGCGCACCGACAAAAGCGCGCCTTCAACAAACAAATAACAACCTAATAACCCTGAACCTAACCCTTAACTTAAATCGCGCTTTTGTTGGCGCATTGTGGGCGCATTTGTGACATCGCGGTTTTCTCACAGCGGTTTTGTCGGCGCGCTTTTGCCGTGCGCGCATTTGTCGGGTCACGCATTCCTGAAGAATGGGGAAAGAAGTTCTTGAGTTAAACTTGCTCAGGAAAAGGACTGGACTACATTTGTTTTTAACTAGGCCATTCCTCATTTAATCAAATGTAATCTGAAGCATATAGACTGAGCTTTCATTTAAAATATTCTTCTAAGGGCATTTGACAAGGCAACAATATCCTCAAGTTTGAAACTTAAGACTCGAGTTCTGAAGTTCTTCAGACTGGAAATACAAAATACATAATATAACTACGTAATGGAAACATGATTAGTTTCTATTAAAAAAAAATAATAATTTATAGCCAGTTAAGAGTCATCTGTTTATTACAAATACAAATTTGTTCCACAACAATTAGGTTTTTTTTCTCACCCCAAGAACCTTTTTAATACACAAATCACCCACAAAAGCTCTTCCCAAAGAGAACTGGGAAAACAAGTAACAAACTTGCAAGTCCAATGATTATATATAATAAAATATTTGCATCATAGATTGCAGTGCAGTTTTCAGAAATTGAGAGATAACTTTCAGATAAATGGGGATCTGTGCAACAATGCAATACTCACCTTTTCTATTGATTGCTTTCCACCTGTAGCAATTATACTAATAGTATTTTAGATTTATAGCCAGGATAATTTGGAATTGAATGCTGCCTAAGAATAAACCAACCAACCAACCAAAAAAAATACTGGAATTTAAAAATTTGCTTTTTTTCCTTAAAGGATGATATATTCCACATTTTTCTGGTATCTGTAATACACTTTTTCTTTAACTGGTACTCGACAGCATAAAAGATGGCATATTGCAAATTGTGGTACAAATATAATTTTCAAACACAACTGAAAGCTGTCCCTTCATGCCTGGTTCCATGTGAATCAGCTTTTAAAAATAGCATAATTCCCTAAATTCCATGGAATTAAGCCAAAACAAATCTTGTTTACAACGCTTGCTGGCATAATGATAAGTTGTTTCTAGATCTTGGTATGGGAATCATGTAGACCTTTTCTTCCAATGCATCCATGCTATATAAACATGCCAACATTTCTATGAATCTACCGTAATATTTTACTGCCACTGAATATATGAATAACCAGCCATTTGCCTTTTGTCACATGCATGATAATCCTTTTACGCAATGTTGCTCTGTATGGGCTCCATTGTACGGTCTCTGCAAAATATGCAGTTGGACAAATAACTGCCTGGACTGACATTAACATTAGTATAATGATAAGAAATTCACATTGCAGTATTATTCTGAAAGTGCATTTTGTTGTATATAAGTTCAGTTTTCAGTTTTTAATGCCATAGTGATCTTCTATGCAAAGCATAGTAAAATCATAAATATTTATAGTTGGAGAAGAAGCATACGTTATCACTCCAAATTATAAATATAACCCAAACTATATCCTGATCTTTTATATGTCACTTAGGAAAAAAAAATGCAAACCGTTCAGCTTGAGTTTTATTTCGGCTTGTGGCCAGACTTCTTTTCCATTTGTCCCATTATCTGTATTAAATTATGGGATCATCTGAACCCCCACAAAATACTATAATGGCGTTTTTTTTCTTTTATCTGAAATACTTAGTTTACAGTTCAGTTATCCAGTTTTCATTTCAGAAAGCTTTCCAGCATTATAATTCTTGTCATATCCATCATATTGTATAATATTAACTTTACAGTTAATATGTTTTCAACCAAGCTAGATTTCTGATAATACAAACAACTCTGACTTCCTGACATCAAGTGAGAAAATACCCATTTATCTTAATGAAGTTAACTGCTTTTGCAATTTCTCAATGGAACAAACAAATATAATCATCTCAGGGCAGTTTACTATTTTTTAAAATTTGCAGCATGAATTATAATTCTTTTAGAAATAACCAATTGCAGTTTTCATCATAAGCTCCCCTTATTACTGTTTTCTCGTATTAACTCACATTACTTGGGCACAACTCACAATACAATCAACAAGCATAACAGCGATAGAAATAAGATACTTATTTTTCTGTAAATATCTTACTTTCTTTAAGCCTCCTGGGTAAATACTTCTGAAATGGGATGCCAAATTATTCTTTGGATCCCCTGCAGGCTGCATTCTTACACTGATTTGAATTTAAGCATCTCGTTTAATCATACCTCATTTTATATTAATATATTAAAATAATAGTATCAAATGAACTACTGAATCCTTGACTGTTAAATTCTTTCTTATATAGAAGTTTCTGCATTTACACTGCCAATTAAGTTCACATTGAAGAAATATTGTCATAATGTGAATGCTGTCCACATAGACTTTTTCAAGGCTATTTTTAAAACAATACCTCACCCAAATAAAAAGATAATAGAAATTATAAAGCCTTTTGTTAACAAAAGTACTCTGTTGTCTTAATACTCCGATTTAATGAATTGTCCTTTGGAAGAGTAATCTTACAGTGGCCCGGAAATTTTTAATGTTCTACTATATAAGAATAATTACAAACTAAGTTGCTATTCCAGATGAATGTAGCAATTTGTCAGGGAATTTCTTGTTAATTATTTCTGTGTCTATGATTGACCAAGAAAAATATTCTAATACTCTACTTTACAAATACTCAAAATCCATTATTACTTGATAAGTGTGGTTGTTTTTACATAAATGTTATAGGGTAATCACCTTAGCATTAAATATCACATTATCAAACAGATAATTTGTGCTTCGATGCATACCTTTATAAGAACCTTAAAAAGTTGTTTGATCTCCCCCCCCCAAGTTTACAATAATTAGCAAAAAGACCATAGTAGCAAATACACATAAACTTTTTTTTCTTGTAAACAGAACATAAGTAGAAGTTCTGAAAACGCAGTTCTTGTAAGCCATCAGTAGTAGTGTTGGCATGTCCTTTGCCTGTTAGAAGTTTTTGCTTTTCTATCTTCCACTTTTAACTGTACTTAGCAAGAAAGGTGAAAAAACATTTCTCAGTTACATTTCAGAGGTAATGTGCATGTTATCAATTTTCCTTGCTATTTTTTATATTTGTTCTTTTTTCAAATATAATCTGTGGATTTGATTATTTTTTTCCTTGTAGCTAACAGAAACGTTTCACTTTGTTTTCCCAAAGAAATGCTACTTCCATCAAACTGGCATGACATCAGGAACAGTTTCTTCTGTTTGCTGACAGTTTGTATCTGTCTGTGACACCGGAACCACAACAGTATCTTTAATTTCAGTGTTCTGAATGGTGGAAGAATTTTTCTCTTCCAGTTTTTTGGCAGTATCTGGACAGTTCTGAACAAATATCACACGGTTATAAGCCTTCAGCCTTCGCCATAACTGAATGTAGACTTTACATTGCACATACATGAAGACAAGGCCTCCAGTGAATCCAATGGCTACCACAACCAATTTTGTCCAAAATGGCCATTCTAGGACTCCTTTCCATAAGAGAGGGAGGGAGAGAGAGAGAGAGGGGTTAATGTTAAATTGATCAGGACTATTTCTGTTGCTTTCTCTAATATTTACTATCAACTATATTTGCTGAGTGGTTCAGAAGCACACTTCCTACTATTTTCATATAAAGACAAAAGTTACAAGTAATCCTCAATGACATCATTCAAGACACGAATTTCCACTACTAATTAAGTGGTAGTTAGGTGAAAGTTCTTATGATTGCATCATTTAATAATGGCAGTTCTGGTAATTGCAGCTTTGATTGTTAGGCAAGGGCCTCATGCTTCTCTTGAGCACACTCGTCTCCCACTCACTCCCCCATCTCTGCTTTATTGTTGCCCTGAATGACCAAATATATGCATGGGAAAATGATGGATAATGTGTTATGGATAAAAGGCCTAAAATATAGCTTAAACAATTTGAATTAGCAACCAAGTGGTTGTTTCAGGCATATTAAAGGAGCAATTAGTGGCTATCAAGTTCCAATTACTGGTATGTAATATATCCTTTTTATTAGGTGACAAAAACACAATGAGAGAATATAGAGATCCAGGAATGAATAAGAATTCTGTTTGTTTTGTGAAAAACCTGCTTAGAAAAAATTGTTCTTCATTTTTCATGGTTTAAGTGAATATCTATCAATCAATCAATCTATCATCCATCCATCCATCTATCTATTTATTGTCTGTCCATCCAATATAAATCTAAAAGCATCATCAGTTTGATTGCTTCTGATGAAATAATGAGAAAATTGGTGAATAATATGAGGCAAAGAAAGGCTGCTGAAAATATGGAACAATGATAAGCAGAAATGGACTGTCACTGTATAACTGCTCGACTGTGGCCTGCTTATGGTGTGTCTGTTAGATTTGCTTAGTGCCTGTGACAACTGCCTATGCACCTGTCAAAACAAATACCTGACTTGAACGAATGCATAATTTCTTAAGTTTATCTGGCAAGGTGTTTGGCAGAATTCTGTCTGAAATAATACAAGAGGCAAGGAGAAACAACATTTGGGAAGTGCAGTGAAACTTTATTTGAGGCTGCTCATGTGCAGATTTTTGCTTTTTAGCAGTCACTGAAAAATGTCTGAATGTGAGAAAACATTTATGATTGGTTAGATTTAGTAAATCTAAATAATACAGTGTTTTACATGGATATAGAATGGGAGGTCAATTGCTGAATGCAGTAGAACTGTTATATGTTAGAAGCAAAGCATACTTGAGAATAAATGATACGCTTAGTATGGTTCAAGGTATAAGTCAAGGTTTGTGTAATGTTCCTTAGATTGTTTACTACTTTTTATGAATTAATTTATACGGAATGCTTGCAGTGAATGTGCCTGTATCTTTACATTCCTAAGATTCCATATTGCAGGCCGTGAACCTAAACAATTTACAATAAATGTTATATTGTATGATACAATACGGAACATGGGTCTCGCTATCAGTCAATCAAGGCAATCTAAGCTGACAAGAAAAATCGGATGAATGTAAATGATACAGATATTCTACTTCTAGCAATTAGCAATAGCAATAGCAGTTAGACTTATATACCGCTTCATGGGGCTTTCAGCTCTATCTAAACGGTTTACAGAGTCAGCATATTGCCCCCAACAACAATCTGGGTCTTCATTTTACCCACTTCGGAAGGATGGAAGGCTGAGTCAATCCTGAGCCGGTGAGATTTGACAAGCCGAACTGCAGAAGTGCAGTCAGCTGAAGTAGCCTGCAGTGCTGCATTTAACCACTGCGCCACCTCGGCTCTAGGTTGTTCTAGGTTTTTTTAAGCATTTATGCACCATGTGGAATGCTTACTCAAGATGAGAAATTTTAATCCAAGGCTGGTAATAAGTAGTATATAGTCTGTTACAATGAAATAGTTTGCATATGTTTATATCTACGTTCTTATAAGGAAATGAGAGCTGGAGAGGCAAAGTCTGCAAGATGGCTATCTATAACAGGAATGGATGTTAAGTGTTGTAATAAAAATAATCAAGAATGAATGTAGACTGAAAACGAAGTGATTCAATGATGCAAAACAAATGGTTTGAGTGGATTTGATTGTTGTATAGAGTGAGAGCTGCCTGAATTTCAGAACAAATATATGAAGGACAAATTAATGGATCAAGAAGAAAAAAAAGAAAACTTCATGTTATCAGGTCAACTGAAAATGTACAAGTTTCCATGTTTGAAGCAATCAAAAGAGCAAACAATATTATTTCTAGTGGTGGTAGAAAGCCAGTGTGGGTTTGTTATATACACCTATAAATTATTTTGCAATTTCAATAGACTTTTAGAATCAAAAGATGTTTCCTAACAATAAGCAAGGATATTATTTTGAGATCAGATTTGCCTATTGTCAGATTGTCATTGTTAATCTATCACTGAAGGTTTTTTTTTTTTGACATTTTCAAAAATGCCACACACCATTTATTTGTCACATGGATCATTAAAGGATAAAATAATGCACTTTTTAAAATGAAGATCATATACTTGGCTTTATTAGTGAAAAGTATATAAATGAGAACATAGTGGAAAACAAGAAAAAAAGGAAAGTTTTTTCAGAATAATTTGAACTATTTAAGTTATATCTAGTGGAGCATACTGATGGATTCCTTTTCCATTGTTTATTTTATTGTTCTATTATTTTATTTCTGTTTACACTCCATTTTTTCCCCTTTTTTATTATTGTGAGCCACCTAAAGTGCCCCCAAGGTGATAGGAGACAAATGAATTTAACAAATAAATAAACATGTACACTTGAAAGTAATAGCTGAATTTGTGCAATCTATTTAAGATCACTAAATTGACTATTTTCTATCTTTGCACAACGTTTTGAAAGATCAAACAAGCTGTGTTCACACAATTCCTCTGCATATATCTACATATCTACCCTAACCCTAACCATTTGATAGAAGCAAGGTGATGTAATAAAGTTGTATATCTCTCCCTAATTGAATATCTATATCTAGGAGTGTTTTATTTAATAAAGCAAATAATGGCAGGCAGATACACTGTCCTAAGTAGTATTTAGAGTGTTTTCTATAGAAGCTATATTTTCCTGTGGCAAATATTGGGTATAGGGGAACAATAACATTTGATTCTGCAAATAGTTACAGTATAAAACACCTACAGAAAGCACAGACTCTTTCTGGATTCAGTGTTTGCATGAAACACACAGAATAATATTATTTGCATTGCATGCTTCTGCTACTATAGTTGCGATTGGGAACTATATAGGATCATTGATTTATTATTTCTATTTTGATTTTTCTTGCAAGTTTCCATCCTTGATCTCAGCTGATGGCAGATGTTGTCCAACATTTTATGGATGTGCAGAAGGTTAGGCCTGGTTAGCCTTGGATGAGAAGTCACCAGGCAATAGTAAGTCTTGGACAAAACAAATCCTGGAAGAAGTCAATGCAAATTACTTCCAACTCTTGCCAAAAAAAACTTTATGGGCATGAAACGTTCAGGAAATCAACTTGAAGGAAATTATTTCTATTCAGAGAATTCAAGAGGTAATTCCATGGAATTGCCATCCTTGGGAATCATAACCATTAAAATACCTGTTTGGAACTACTTATTTGGTCTATAAGAGGTAATGATTTGGTTTCATGAAAATATAAAGCACATTCTTAAAGTGTTGGATTCTGTGAAAAAGGGGGGAATGTAAGGGGATATGTTTATACAATCATTAAAATTGTGTTGTTCAAGAACTAATTATACTAGGTAATCAATCTTTGTAGAAAAGATATGCAACTAAAACCCGCTATTGTGTTTTGAGTGTGTGTACTTAGTGAAGTATATTATTAGTGATTCTGCAAGTAGCATAATGTTAAAGTAGAAAATAATCAATATACTCACCATTGTCATTGCCTTGCTTAATTTCCTCAGCAGTCCGATCTATCAATACGTACAATGACCAAACTACACAGGTAATAGCAATAATGTGGAATGTGACTGAGCAAATTATTTTTCTTCTTTCACTTGTTGTCATCTGCAGTTTCTCCCACTGCAAAGTGAAAAAAAGGGTTTACAGGACTTCAAAGAAAGTAGGTTATATTTTTTTTTTCTGCAATGAGTTGAAAATAACTTGGAAATCTGTCATTCTTAGTACATACTGTAGGTGTTCTTTTTCAAAACACACAACTCAGAATTTATTTGATATACAATAATGTTGAATAACCTATTTGTAAAGTATATTATAGTAACGTGGTATTTCCTACTATGGGAGTTAAAACAAAGAATACATTTTCATGGACTCATATATTTCTGTGGGTCAACATAGAAATTTCTTCTTTAGAACATAGCATCAGTTTGAACTGTTCAAAGTAATGTCTCTGATTTGATGTCCTCAAGAGTTATTAGACTACAATGCTAATTGTTCTTATTTGCATTTTTACAATTTATATTATAAGCTATATTGCCTAGATAAAAACAGCAAAACCATGGCTAGATTTTCATGGTGTATTATTCCGTCCTCCATTCTTGATTTCCAGGGATATATACTACAGTTTCTTCCTTGGTGATTCTTCTAATAATAAAAAAAATTCTCTAGTAGCCTAGTGTTTTAGAGTATTTCCAAATTTGTTTTAGAAAACTAATACTATTTGTAACAAATATTGCTAAGTGATATTGGCAGGATAAATATGTACTCAAGGAAATATATTTGGATTATATAAGCAGCACTGTATACAATTATCCTAAAGTGAAGTGTTATTTTGCTCAAATCTAGATTTAAATCATGAAATTGTTTTTCTTCTTCTTTTTCTTCTTCAGAAGCAAAGGTGGGTGAGAGAAAGACCACTTTTTAATTTCTGCTATGGTTATAAGCAATTAAGCATGATTTTTGTTTATAAAAAGGCACACCAGAACCAGTCATATAATTAAAGTTTAATTAAGTTCACATAACAGATATCTAGCCAATAATTAACAAAAATATTTAGATATATTTTTCTTCTATTAAAATAGATGCCATTATCCTTAATAAACTACTTTAAAAATGTGCTGTTAAAAGTTTATAATTTGAAATATTAGTTTTGTATCTTATAAAAATAGTTCTTTGGTTGAACATGGTGCCACACTGCCATCTGCCTGCAATGTGTGATACAGAACATCAAATCTCAAGCAGTATTTAGGTAAACTTTCAAATAAATTCAGGCAGCAGGAACATCACAGAAATAAATAATAAAAAAAAAACCCTGTAAATAAGAATGGAAAATAAAGAGCAAAAGCTGCTAATCTTAAATTAGTGATCTTCCCTAAGTCAATTTTGACTCTTGTGGTTTTATGGACCAATTTGTGTAGTTTTCTTTTGCACAATATGGAAATGGCACAGCATTGCATTCCTCCAGATAGTTTTCTTTTTAAACTTTCCAATCTATTTTGTAATCCTGCATTTTCTGAAGACCTGTCACCAAAACACTAATCAAAGCACTAAGCAGCTAAGTCAGACAACGTTTGTCTAGATACTGTCAACCTGTAAGCCTACTTAAAATGGGGTTTTCTTTTAAACAATATTGAATTGTGACATTGTATTGTTATATTATACACAATAAATTAAAGCTCTCATGACTGTATAAAAATCTTAATAGAAAAATATTTTGCCTACATAACCTACAGAACTGTTATTCATTAAAGTCAGAGGTTTTATTTTTTACATTATCCTTCATTTACCGCTTGCATGAACAACCAAATAGATTGCTGGATCAATCCAAAGTAGTGGTTTCCACCTATAAAACTCTTTATGGATGACCTCCTCCATATCCAGGGGTGGTATTCAGCCAGTTCGGACTGGTTCGGGCGAACCAGATCCTAATTTTACATTTGGTTCACCGAACCTGTAGTTGCAAGGACTGAATGGCTACCCCGCACTGCCCCTCCATGTGGCCCCTTTTGGATGCCAAGTAAGCCTGCATAGAGGTTCTGGGGAGGGCAAAAAATAGGCCTCCTGGAAGTTCTGGAATTCTGAAAACAGATCCGTTTCCGGCCTCTGGAGCCCGGTGGAGGCCATTTTTGCCCTCCCAGAGGCTCAAAGAAAGCCTCCGGAACCCAGGAAGGGAGGAAACATTCCCCCCGCCATGATGCAGGAAGCCAAATAGGCCATGGCCACACCCAGCGAGCAACCGGGCAGAGAAACGGTTGCTAAAATTTTTGAATCCCACCCCCGTCCATATCCATGCAACCAATTTCGTTGTATTTAAGTACAATGACAATAAAGATTATACTTAGTTTGTCTAACCCATTCAGTATATAGTTCACAAGATTGTCTGGTAGTGATCCCTCTCGGCCACTGAGGTCAGAGGGCATGCAATCCACAAGCATTTTTTTTAGTGGTGGCCCCCACATTATAGAATAATCTCCCTTCGGAAGGTCTAACTTCAGAAATTAGATTATCGTTTTTAGGTCATATGGGCAGTAGTTGTTCAAATGCCCTAAAAACGATTTTCAAGAATATTTTTAAAATGAAAATCCAACAGATTTCTCTCTCTCTTTCACAAGCATTGTGGACTCACCCAGAAAAGTTTGGTACAATGTATTGTTCTTTGCTCACAACACTTCCCTTGACAAAAGCTTTATGTTAACTTTGTATCAGTTTTCTTTTTCATTTCAACCCACTTTAAAGTACTGTTAGAATAAAACTGGGGAGGTGGGCATACAATCTCTCTTAAGTTCACAGAAATATATTAGGGTGTAAGTAGAATAAATAATAATGTGGATTGTTTAGATTTAGCCTACTGTAAATTTAGCCACAATAATTTATTCTGCAAACTAAGTTAGAAGAAAATGTAGTTTATCATATCAGCACTGTAACGTGTAAAATATTATTGTATCTATCTAGCACAGTAAGTTTGTCATCTTTACATGTTCACGATCAATTAATTGGGTTACAATCCTCCTGCCATTCCTATATCCATATTTTGTTAAAGAGGTTTTTGCTAAAACCGTAGTAAGAACAATGTTGTATATTCCAAAACGTGACTTATTATGCTTGCCAAACATATGGAATCAGTTTAGAAGTCTATCTTTCAGAATAATAAATTTTCTCTTACAAGCAATATTTCATAGAAAATACTATCTTCATAGTTTTTCCACCTATTTTTTTAAAAAAATCTGTATGACTTTACTTGTAATTTAGTAATTTTTGCAAAAACAAATGTGACATTATGCTATTTGTTTGTCATAAAGAAAGAAAACTCTGTACTTTCCAAAAACTGGGAACAGTATTTTTCCCCAACCTTGCTTTAGAACAGGAACATCCAACCTTGGCAACTTTAAGACTTGTGGACTTCAACTCCCAGAATTCTCCTGCCAATCCTATAGAGACTCTTTTTAATAGGCATACCAGGATTTAATTTCTGTTTGCAAAGCATTCTATAATTAAATTGCCTTAAATTATTTGCATTAGGTTTGTTTAAATCCCCTTAGGACCATGGAAGCATTTTCTCCTAATTTAGAAAGGTTGAAAATTAGTGCAATGCATTATTTATTAGCATTAAATCTGAAATCTGTCTTCTTTACAACTTTCAGCTAAATTAGAAGAATTACCATGCAGTAATTTAGGCTAATAATCCTGTATATAATTTGAAGCTTTAAAACTATATATTAATAGTATGAAAAATTTAATCACTTGGAGATGAAATCTGCATATTTACTGGCAGATTCATGTCTTTGTTGAATTATTTATTGGATTTGTTTCTACTGAAATTGCTAGATTCTCATTAGTAAAAATATCAATCGGTTATTAGTTATTACATGTGTACTCCCAGGCTTATGGTCATTCACTCATAGACTTGGAAAATAGCCACACTCAAATTACTTTCAACCAAACACTGAGTCACAAACAATTCTTTAGTATACACAGAGACCCAGTTAATTTAAAATAACAGCAGAACTTTATTGGTTACAATGTACGTCTATTTGCTCTTACACACAAGGACACATATACTCATCCACACTTAGCGAAGTCCTCAGCCAGCCTGGCAAGCGCTAACCAGAGGGACGGAAGCCACCAAATCTGGATCCAAACATGATTCAAAAGGTGGGCAGGCTCGAGGATCCCTTTTATCCCCCAAAGTCATTGCTTTGTTGGTTCACAAGATTGGCAGCTACTCTTGTTACAATCTGGTAGCTGTTGATGGGGTTTAGGGAGAGATTTCCCATGTGCCCAACTTCTTTTGTTTGGTTTAGGTGACATTTTCCCTTTATTTCCTTAATGACTTAGTTTCTTCTTATTTCTGTCCTGAAGACAAGATTTTAGACAAGATTCTTGACTTAGATCACCTCCCGACCATCAGCTGTTTCAGGCTGCAGGGATTGGCTATTGCCGCCTCCGCGCGCCCCATTTTTGGCCTCCGCATCCTATTTTTGGCCTCTGTGCGCCCCATTTTTGGCCTTTCCATGCCCCATTTTCTGCCCATTCCAATCCCCGCCACCCACAATGGGCAGAAAATGTGGCACGTGGAGGCGGCAATAAGCTATGGCAATCCCTGCATCCTGAAACAGCGGATCATAGGTAGGCCAATCCAACCGAAAATCAGCTGCTTGTGCTAATCAGGCTAAATGGAAACTGAAACAGTCTGTTTGTTGCAAGGAGGCAAATTGCTGGGAGGCAGAAGCAGATTTTTTTTATTGTTTTCCTCCCCAAAAGCTAGGTGCGTCTTATACTTCGGAGCGTCTTACACTCCAAAAAATACGGCTACTCTAAATGCTGTTGCTGTTTCAAGTTCACTGCAAAAGAGTGGTTTCCCTTGTGATCATTTGTAGGGTAACACATTCACAAAAAGTTTTCTGCTTATACTTTCATTTGTCTTGATTATATTTTACTATTCTATCTTCTTGCAAAAACATATCTAATTAAGCAGTTTAAACAGCTTTCTGCAAGAATTAACTACCATCGATCAATTAACAATTTATGGCAAAATTATCTT
This sequence comes from Thamnophis elegans, assembly GCF_009769535.1. Lineage (NCBI taxonomy): Eukaryota > Metazoa > Chordata > Lepidosauria > Squamata > Natricidae > Thamnophis > Thamnophis elegans. The sequence goes on from NC_045549.1 coordinate 61,402,103, forward strand.
GCCGGGTGTATTATACCTTATAGTACTTGGACAATTTCTAGGCTCTACAATGGAACTTGAATGTAATCAATATAAAATATCTGTGTTTGTCCTTTCGTACTGTAGTATTCCTCTTAAAGGAAAAATAAAAGACAACACATGGATTGTTGAATTTTTTCCCGTTAAAATGTCATATATGATTTCTTTCAAGCAAAGAAAATGAAACAGATGAGTCAGTACTTAAATAAATTATTTAGGTATAAAGGAAATATATGGCAAGCAAGTAAGAAAATATAAGTGTTATTGTCTAGTTGGAGATATGAAAATGTCCACAAGAGGGTGTAGTAAGTCTGATTATTGTTTGAGTCTTATTTTCCAGAGGCCCATCTGAATAAAAACATTTCCATTTCTTTCTTTGTCTAAGCTTTTTGATAAGAAAGCTTTAGTTAACTGTTTTGATGTCTTTGACTTTCTTCTTTATTCCATTATGTAAATTATTAAAAAGGATGGACATATTTTAATTTTTTTCTTCTTCCCCTCTCATCCATAGGAACAGCAGAGTAACTGTTTTTTTGTTCTAAAAGAATTCACTTATATTTGATTTTGATTGTTTGGGATTGGAGGAAGTTGCAGGGATGCCATATGTTCTAATGTTATTAATGGAGGAAGGGTGACGTTAGTTTCTATGCGTTGCTTTCGTTTGTTACATTGCATGCTACTTAGGTGGCTACAAAGAACGCATAAAAAGAAGCCAAATATAGCTCTGAGCAAAGAACCCTTGTTTTTGCATACTTTTTTCTGAATTGCCTATAAATGTTATAAAATTACTTTAGCTTTAACATGCCTAATCTGTGTACTTCCCCCACGTTGTTTTCTTTAATGACATGAGAACAAAATAAAGAACAAAATCAGCGTCATGCCTTTGTGCATAACTGGTGAAGCATTTGACCTTACAAGTGACCAAGAATGACAGTGATTTAAGGTTAGCCATGTCACAGTCTCACAACCACAGCTTATTGTTGGAAAGAAAACGCTGAGGCAGGTTACCTTGACAACGTCTCCGAGCTGCACTGAGAAGTAAAGGAAACACAGACCTCTCAGTTATGGCAAAGAAGAGCAAAGATGCTACCAGTTTGATTAAAAAATAAAATTGCTCCAGAGAAAATCAGTGTTAGCCATCCCAAACAAAATTACCTGTCATTTTTTTTATCATGGTTCTTACTATAAAACTGATGAGAAAGCACAGAGATTTATAGTTGCACAACGCAATAGGTAGAACAATACTAGCAATGTATTATAGTCAAGACTGTTCAGAAGTTTCCTTTTTCTCTGAAGAAATTATACAGGTCGCCTGCAGGTCTAAGAACGGCTTAAAGTGCTGAAGGGGGGGGGGAACCCCAAGAAGTCCTACTTTCTCCACAGCCGCTGTCTCCACAGGGAATCCTGCTTTCAAGAGTCAATATAGCCTGGCATAATTTTAAATTATGAGAGTAGCTCACATGAAGCAAAACTAGCAGTAAATATTTGCTGTTTATTACAAATACCAGCATATTAAATGAACATAGTTCCAAACGGAGAATGATACCGTGCACAGATTTGTAACTGATTTTTTTTTTTACATACCTTGTTAAAATTCTCTTGAGGTTGAAAGTACGTTTTTAGTTATTTATTTATTTTTAGCATATGGCATGACAATGTCAGGGAAATCTGTTAGGTAAGCTCCCTGTTGGGAGAGCAAGTACATTCAGTGAAGTGTTGTGAGAATTGTGTTGGAGAACACACAAACAAGCATACAGAGACACTGCAGTTTAAATAGGCTTTTACTTTCGTAGGAATAGAGGTATCAGAGTCCATCAAACAGTCCAAGTCATACACGGATAAGACAGTCAGTCATCAATGTCTTTCAATTAAGGGATAATCCAAATAACATAGTCCAGTATCATATAATCAGTTCAGTACTCTAAGTTTGCTAACAATTGCAAAACTTACAATAGCTCACGGCACTTCCAGCTTCCAAAAACACTCAGATCAGATCAGCCCAGCATCTAACGAAACAGAGAGCTAACAGTCCTTCTGGCTCCCTCTTATGGCTGATTGAGGAAAACAGCAACCAATCACATTTTACAGTATGATTTAAAGAAACAGGTATAACATTGTTACATGATTTATACATTGCCAACCGAACCGTTAGATTATATTCCTAACAAAACCTACAAATGATAGACACAATGAAATCCTGAAAGCCTATATTGATTGTTCATTCTGTTCAGCCCTTGCGTGCCTTGGAGCATCACAGGAGACAAACTAGCGTACACCATCTGACTAGTAACACTCGGGTTGCTGGCTCTTCTAGGCTCATCCGCCAGTCTTGGCTCCCCTAGCCTCATTTTATTTATTTTATTTAGTGCATGGCAAATACATGGACTTATAGTAGTTCAAATGTTAATGTCCAGTCCACCCAACCATTCAAGGACAGGGTGATCTATGTTGAAGAAAAAATCAGACATTGGGCTGGTATAAGGTCTTGATGGACATCCGGACACAATGCGATGGATATTTTGTTGAGGAGCTCCACAGTCACACTGAGGGATAGAGACAAGACTCCATTCAAACAATGAGTCCTGGCAGACACGATATTGGATGCGGATCCTGTTCAGACTTGACCAAAGATGAAAGATCAAAACCTGGCACCTTTTGTGTAGGGTCATCTACGTAACTGCCTTGCCTCATGTTGCATCCAGCCAGGTCCAGCGCCAAGTTCTGCTCTCAGCGTACACAAATGCAGCTAGGTTTGTTTTCTCCACCAAAGTGGTACCAAATATCTACTCACAATATTACATGCTTTTGAACTGCTGGAAGGGAGCAAATGGTGGGAGCTCAGACCCTCTCACAGAACTGGGCTCAAACTACTGGAGTGCAGACCATTTCTGGCTGGAAGTTCCAGCATCATTAAGCTATTGTAGCACTGCATCACCATGTTTTTAGTATTATATGTTTTCACAGAAGACTATACAAATTAAATGTATTTTAGCAGGCTATTGTAACTGAAGTAATTGAGAAATTTCTACCTTAATGCTAGGGATCATAATAAAGTTGGAATGAGGTTCACATCCCAGAAATGTTTCCAACTTGGAACCTACCACTGGCTATATCATCTAGATCTGTCTGTTAGGAAATGTCAAAACCTCTGTCAGATTTCATATTTTACTCCCTCTAAACCTAAGGGCAGAAGATGGTACAAAGAAAGATTGCAATAATTCATGACAGCTAAGATTCTTTCCAATTTTGAAGAAAAGCCTTTAAAAAGAATTAATAGGTTATTGAACCATTAAAAAACAGGAGTTTAAGCCAAATCACTACTGAAAATATTGCCAATTTCCATGCCGATTAAAACATTTAAAACACATTATAGCAAATAATAATTCAAATGCAAGCAAACTACAACAGGTGAATGAAAATAAATTAAAGACCAAAGACCAAGATGTATTACCTAGAACAGGGGTCCCCAAACTTGGTCCCTTTAAGACTTGTGGACTTCAATTCCCAGAATTCTCCAGCCAGCATGGCTGGCTGGAGAATTCTGGGAGTTCAAGTCCACAAGTCTTAAAATGGCAAAGTTTGAAGACCTCTGACCTAGAGCAATAAAGATCAAGGAAGAATGGGAAATAATAAAGCAACAAATAAGTTACAGCAAGAAGATCATCAGATATGAAGATTAGATTGTAGGACAGAACTTTGCACTTCAGTAAAATCAGAAATGTTTCTACCAGTGCATCAATGGGAGAGAATGCAATTAACCAGTCAACACGATAAAGAAGAAACAGTGTAGTTCTATGGGACAAAGAAATACAACAAGAATAGAGCTTGGATAAAGGACATGGATAAGAATAGAAAAGAAGCTGAAATGAAAGAACTTCTAATAACAACAAAAATGATGGAGAAAATGGCAAGGAAAATCAAGAACTGATCAGCACTAAATGAAGATGAAAGGCATGGTTTTTGACTGAAACATTTGACTGGTATGCACTCATTCAGTGCCAAGCAGTTTAACAACTAAGCAATGCACACCAAATACTTGTTAACCAATGTCTCAAATTGCTAATATATTAGGTAGCTGATTCAATCCAACAACATCTATCTGAAACCAAGCTTGTTTTCAGCTAAAGCAGAAAGAAAATTACCCAAACAGCAGAAGAATATAGAAGAATCAACTCCTAATTGACAAAATGGTTTTGGCAAACTTTGAGAGAAGGAAATCCAACTTGAATGTTGCATGGACTGATTACAAGAAGGCATTCTACTCCATAACACATGCCTGGAAAATCATCTGTCTAGAAATAAGAGGAATCAGTAGGAATCAGTAGCAACAGCTTTGCACAAAGTTCAGTGGCTGAATGGAAGACACAGTGGTTGATCAACGAGAATAGACTGAGAAAAGTCAATATCAAGAGAGAAATATGTCAAGGACACTCATTAACACCACTATTGTTTGTCATTGAATTGATTCCTCCGTCAACAATACTAAACAAGTCAGCCATGGCTATCAAACATCAAGAACATCTGCCAGGCTAACACACATGCACAGTCTGAAACTGTACATAAAAATACCATTTGAAATTGAATCACTGCTAAATACCATCTCTATAAACAGCCAAGACATTTCAAGGTAGTTTGGATTGGAGAATTTGTCACCCTTACCATTAACTGGGGGGGGGGGGAATAGTGAAAATGAAGGAATCAAGATGCCCTATTTGAAATGACATTAAAAATCTGAATGAAGCCAATCACTACAAATACCTGGGCATCTTTCAAGCTGACAACAACAAGCACCGAATTCAAGGTTAAAATTAAGTATACAATGACAGTAAAGAAAATCTTAAATTCCAAACTTAGTGGATGAAATACCATCAAGGCAATTAACAGCTGGGTCATTCCATTACACAGCTGAAATGGTAGACTGGACTCAAGCAGAACTAAAAGCCCAGAAAAATAAGGACAAAGCTCTTCATTCAGGCAGAGATATTGACAGACTCTAACTACCAAGCAGCATTAAGTAGGCATGGAATGTTGCAAGGAGACTAGAAAGTTGAAAGTTGAAGAAGAAAGGGCATTGGAAGAATATCTGAAGGACAATTAAGACAATGCAATGAAGCTAGTACACCATGAAAGCTTACTGTATACTGGAGATACCAAACTTGCCTGTAAGCAAAAACAAAAGAATAGAAAAGAGACATAGCAAAGTAAAGTATTACATGACTAATCTAAACAAAAACAATTACCATAGTAGACCAATTGATAACAACATGGTTAAAATGGTTTTCCTCTTAGTGCTTAAGAGGATAAAAGTTTAAGAAAGACAGAGAAGGTAATTCTGGCTAATAAATCCTAAGATTAAGCCTTAAGAACAAAAAACATACAGAGTAGGGGTGAAATCCTCCCAGTTCGGCCGAACCTGTAGGGACCATTGCTCTTGGTTCTGCAAACTGGTAGTAAAAAAAAAGCTTCTGAGGATCGTGCGACTCAGCCGTGAGCTGCACGATTGTTGGAAGCTTTTTTTCTGCTTTTTAAAGCATTTTTCCTGCCAGTTTGGGTGAAAAGGCAGGAAAAATGCTTTAAAAAATGTTCATGTGGGAAGCTTCTGAAGATCACGCAGCTCACAGCTGATCCGCGTGATCGTTGGAAGCGTTCCATCCCCACTTTTTAAAGCATTTTTTTCCTGCCTATTCCCCCGAACCAGCAGGAAAAAATGTTTTGAAAAGTGAAAAAAAGTTGGCCACTCCCACCAAGTCACATGACCAAGCCACGCCCACAGGTGGCAAAACAATTTAGATTTCACCACTGATACAGAGCCAGAATTGAGAAGACAAATGTTTCTCCTGCAAGTAAGATGAAGAAACGATGGGCCAACTGGTTACTTCTGTGAGATCACAGAGGCTGACTATAAAAAGAAAGAAAAATAGAAAAGAGCAACAATAATGCACTGAAATATCTGCAAGGAATACCACACTAAGAGCATACCAAGAAGAAAACTATTTTGTGACCACAAAATAGACAAAGTAATAGAAAATGAAGAAGCTAAAGCTTCTTTAGAATTCAAACAAAAAAAAGCACTTGTCACTTGTCACGTAACAATTAGCAATGTTTCTATATGACCATGCCAGCATTTTAGGAACAGAAAGAAAATCAGGATATTCACTCCAAAGCACTAATAAAATTACAACATGCATTTAAGAAAAAAAAATGTTTTAAACAAATATTATTAAATAAGAAAGGCACTTTAAAAACATGTAAGAAGCTTTGAGGAAAACTTTGAACATGTATAATGTATAATGTGCTTACAAGCATTTTAATTTTCTGATCTGTACCATAAGGATTTTAGTAGTATTATTTGAATTATAAGCCACCCAACTCCAATGGACTCGACATTGAAGTATTACTTCAATGAAGTATTCAGATTCACTATATAACTCAAACTTGGCCTGGTGCACAATCTTTGTCAAGCCGGCAGTGGAATTCTGCTGTTTCTCAAACATGTCGCTTAAACTTTCAAAGTCTCTGATGTGCAGGTATAAAAAGAAAAGGAGAATGGAAAAGATAATTGTGTCCTCTATTCCCACCCATATCTTCCCATAATTATACCATAGTCTTGAGAAACCCTGACAAATGAGCTTGATCTTTATTTTCTCTGATAGTCCTTTTTTTAAGCAGGTCCATTAAATTTCTTTAACCTTAGGCCAGAATTAGAACCAACAACGAAAAGTTAGCATTATATTTCTGAGTTGACATTTGAGCAATATAGGTGGAAGATGTTACCATTGGCAGTCACTTGTTTACTGAATCATCGAAGTTGTCCTTCAGATATCTTATAGAATTGGTCTCCCAGCCCATCAGAAGAGTATTTGTAACTCTTTGGCTATAGGACAATTATAAATCCCCATTCATGATTATTAATCCCAAGAGAAAATCTTCAGGCCTTAGAGAGATGTAGCATTCACATTGAGCAAGGAAGCTAAAAATTTGCTAGGTTTCACACTATATTTGCCAGGCATGAAAAAAAATACTTGATGCTGTTCCAGTTGAATAGTTTGGAATTTATATGGGAGTCATTAGCTATGGTATACTTTGTTTTACTTGTTGTTAAATAATTCTTGTTTGGGTTAACAAGCAACTTGGTTCTTAAATTGGAACAAGGGATTGATGACTGTAGCATTGCAAAAGATATTGCAGACATTGTTTAACCATGGTATTGAGGTACAGGTCGTCTTGTAGGATTAGGAATATGGACATGTACTTACTTACTGCCAGACTAAGATACAGTCAAAATAACAAATTTGGAATTTTTGGATGCTTATCATTATTTTCAGGAAGTTGCTTATTACATACCTCGGTACACCCACGTTACACCTATCCTCCGCGAGCTACACTGGTTACCGATTGGTCTCCGGATACACTTCAGTCATCACTTATACCCTTGTCACTTATACCCTTGTCCACCTATACCCTTCATGGTATTGGACCTGGGTACTTGAGAGACCGCCTGCTGACAATTACCTCCCAAAGACCCATTAGATCACACAGGGCTGGCCTCCTCCGGGTTCCGTCTACTAGCCAATGTCACCTGGCTACTACCCGGGGGAGGGCCTTCTCTGTGGCAGCTCCGGCCCTCTGGAACGAACTACCCGCAGAGATTCGGACCCTCACCTCTCTCCAGGCCTTCCGAAAAGCCGTTAAAACCTGGCTGTGTCGGCAGGCCTGGGGTTGATGAGTTCCCTTCCCCGCTTGATCTGTGTGGCTGTCGGTCATTTTTATATGCCTGTATTTGTAGTTTTTGTGTTTCCCTTCCCCCCCCTTGGGTTTGTGCGCTGCCCTGAGTCCCGCTGGGAATAGGGCGGCATATAAATAAAATGAAACCTGAAACCATATATGACATGGTAGATATGATATTTCACTGAATACAGAAAATAAGTCACATTTATGTCAAAAATATGCCTTTTCCACAACACCAAAATCTATCCATATACCCACCCACATCCATTTATACAAATTTGGCCATTCTAGAATGTAAGTTGCTGTATTTGTTAGGTACTTTCATTGTTTTAAATGAAAATAAGGCATAACTGTTTATTTAGAGTTACAAGATTAACATTAATAAATATTAATGTGGCAATTAATCAAATGCAAATAATAAAATATATGGAAACATGTATAATGCTTTAAATAAAACTTCTGTGTATGTATATTCAGGCTGATCAAATTTTAGATTTCATCTGGGTGCTCAGGAAATATGAATGACAAAGAGCCATTCTATTCAGAATTCTGATTCTCACAAATAGTTGTACTGTTTGACCTAAACCTTCTTCTGTTTAACAATTATTACATACTACATATCTAATCAATATGTTGATTAGAAAAGTCTAACATAAATCAATGAATGTTGCCACACCAAAAAATGGGGGGAAACCCAAAAGAAACTAAATCTATGAGGTGACTTTTGAAGTAACTTAAAAGTCAATCCAAAAAGTAATGCCACATGATGAAATAATGATGTGAACTGCAATTTACATAATCACAAAGTTCAGCTTGTTGCTCCTATGAGTCTACACTTGGTTGCCTGGCCTCCTCCCTTCTCCTCCTCCCTTCCCTCTTTCTCAAAGCTCTGATACTTTGTGCTAGAATAATGACAATGTATGTGAAGTGTCAGAGACCAGGGAAACTGTTAAGGTTTTTAGTCATCACAGTAAATTCAATGTCTTGCAAAATATTTGTCTTGACGATATATTGTAGAAGAATTAGAATAACATATAAAACAAGGGGAATCAACTAAACATACTCTTTTTCTATAATCATTCTGCAAGTGGAATTAACCAATGAAAGCGTTGCCCAGATATTTTCTTGCGATTAACATAACTAGTATAAAAGCAGTTTTATTGATATCTGTATGAACATATTTTTAAGCTTTTCTCAGTACCGAACTACTATCCCAAAAATAGTACAGAAAATATATATATACATTATGAAAGGAGTGGAAGAGAAAGCACAGAATAGTTTATAGCTCTGACATGCTCAAATGGCTGAATGGGATTAGTAATCAGTTTAAAAAGATTAGTGAAATAAATCAGGAACATCTAAAGTTCATGTAGGTGTCAATTTCAGCTTGTATAACTGTCACAATTATGAATGCATGTGGAGTTACTGATGCAAAATTATAAAACTGTGATCAATTCATTAACCCCACAATTTCAACCTCTGCAATGCCAAGGCATCAAGTTTATAAATGAACATCCTAGGGTTTCACCAAGATAAATATTCTAGATGATCTGATGAATATTTTTAACTAGAACTATTTCAACACTGTAATAAATAAGCAGATAAGTAAATAAACAAGCAAGCAAATACCATAACTACAGAAAAAATAAAATTATATAGTAGAGTAATCTATATTGTCATGGAAAAATAGAATTTTACCTGCTGGTTATATATTATAACCTGAAATTTTATTATAGAATGCATTACACTCTTTGTCAATGTCTGCTAGGGCTTCCTGCTCTCTTAATAATGGTTTGGTATAAGTGATGGCTGCATTTTGCAAAAATTATGTTTTTTTTCTTCTTAACAAATGTAATTGAGAAAGCTTCTAACACTCCTATAGATAAAATGCTTGGCAAAGCTCCATATTCATACCTTTCGAAGGGTTTAAATTATTTTAATAAACCATAAACCTGTTTTAAAACAATGTAAATAACCATTGGGATATATCTTTTTAAATAATTGCTTTTATTTTTCATTAATATTATCTGTTGTTCTTCTGCAGTTCTATGCATCATAGCATGTATACAGATTTAAATATATTATACAACATGATTAGGTTTTGCAATATATGAAAGAATTTGCACTTCTTTTTCCTAAATTGCTGAACAAATAATTTGATCAAATGAAACAGTAAGAACCCTCCCATAATAGCAAATATTTCGCCAAATATGGCTATAGATAAAAGTCCTGGAAAATCTGCAGAAACGTATGTGGCATGGAATGAGTTAGAAAGGGTTTGTTTGGGGCTTATATCTAAAGCATATTTACTAGGCAATCATATAATCAATGCTATTAAAATAATACTGTTATCAGTGCACTAGATTATAGCAGTAGCAGATTGTAGCCTACAATCTGAGATCCTTGGGCTGTGTTTCCTCCAATCAGAATGTTTGAATATAACTCCTAGACACCAGTTGTCTCCTTGTCAGGTTGCTCCAGGTTTGGTTGGGTGAACCAGTAGTAGTGGCGGTGGGAGGCTCTGCCCACCCGCCCGAACAATTCTGCGCATGCACAGAAGTGTTGTGAGTGCGCCTGAACCAGTAGTAAAAAAATTGGCAACCCACCACTGCTCTGTGTGATGTTTAATGTTAAATGATGTTTAAAGGAAGAAGGCTTGAATACATGACTAGGTAGTAATCATGTTACTGTATTAAATGGAAATTATATTTAAAATATCAATAAAATGAAACTTAGTTTAAGATTATCCTATCTTCTCCCCACTATAGGGTAAACAGCCTCCAACATATTACCCAAAGGCCAATAGTGGCACTCAGTCTAGAAATCCAGTCTCTGTATGCATGGAATGTGATCAGATTTGTAATCCTTTTGCAATAGCAATAAGCACCTAGACTTATATACTTCTTCATAATAATGCTTTACAACCTTCTTTAAGTGTTTTACAGAGTCAGAATATTGTCCCCAACATTCTGGGTCTTCATTTTATCAACCTGGGAAGGATGGAGGGCTGAGTCAGAATTGAACTCCTGGCAGTGAACAATGAGTTAGCCTGTAATACTGCTGTCAGCCTCTGTTTTGCTGCTTGCTTTCGGCTGCCATTGAAACGGGAGGGGGAGGGATGGTATTTGGGTGAGGGAAGTATTCTGTTCAGGAGTGACTGAAAAAAGGGAGTTGTTCTCACCACCTACTGCGCAGGCTGCAGAGAGAGGAGTTGCCGCCAAGGCCAACTGTCCGGCAAGAGCCGAGGTAGCGCAGTGGTTAGGGTGCAGTACTGAAGGCCACTACAGCTGACTGTTATCTGCAGTTCAGCGGTTCTAATCTCACCGGCTCAAGGTTAACTCAGCCTTCCATCCTTCCGAGGTAGGTGAAATGAGGACCCAGACTGTGGGGGCGATATGCTGACTCTGTAAACCGCTTAGAGAGGGCTAAAAGTCCTATGAAGCGGTATATAAGTCTAACTGCTATTGCTATACCAACCTGATGATGATTTTTGAAGATATCTCCCAGATGACACCTGTGGGGTGTTTGGATTGGACTATGGGATGGGGTTACCAAGGGGAGGGGGTTGGGTTACATATTGATACATATGATTACGCGTGCTTTTGCCTCATATCTTGCTCTGCCTAGCTACTATCTACTCATAACCAGTAAAAGTACTCTTAATTCTGCAAAATGGAGTTGAGTGTTTTCTTTCTTGGTTACTGAGGGAAGCAGCCCTGACAACTGCATTCTAACCACCGCACGGCCACAGCTGTCCGATAAGATATCAGCTTACTGGAAGTAACAGCTGGCTTCCTTTTACAAAACATAATACAATGAACAGATAGCACAATACCAAACAACACATATAAATCTATGCTTACTAACCAGATAACATAGAAAAGAAAAAGTAATGGCAGATTACAGTTTCTTGGACTGTTTTCATCTTACCTTTCGCAGAGGTTTAAGTTTAGTCTCCATGATGAAGTCGTACTTGCAGAGTTCACAGCACCGCGTGTCCGAGCTCTTAATCCATTGATGTAGACAGGCCTGATGTACGAAACGCAAGGTCCCTGTGCAGCGACATGGGGTGATGAGGGGACTTTCATCGTCTCCCTCACAGTGACAGATCCTGATAGAAGGACAGCAACTGAGTGAGAAGATCTGAAATTTATTTAGACCCACTTTCATGGTGGCAGCTGACATTTAAAACATTCTAAGCATATCCCCTTTGAGATTGGAACCCATAAATTAATCCCTTTTCCATTTTGTAGCTTTCTATTTCATGGAATAGCTTTTCACTTTTAGTATTTCTGAAAGGGTCTAGCTGCTTTTCTATATTTTAAGCTATTCTGTGAGTAAACTGCTTCATACTGAACATATTAACAATATGTAGCACCGCCATCAATATGAGCCACCACCGCCATCACCGCCTAAGCCCTCCCAGGAGCCAAGCCGAGTGACAGCCCCGAAAGCCAAATGTATCCTTTCCAGCTACCATGATTTCTGCAGTGCCACTGCTGCTCCCACTGGCTGGTCAGGCAAAGGAAGTGGGTGGGCGGGGCAAGCATGGTGTGGATGGGCAGGGCAAGAGAGCGAGCAGTGACCAGGGGGAGCCAGTGGGCCCAGACCAGGAGACGATACTGGTACAGGGGTGTGGCCAGGCCACCATCGCCAATGGTACGCTATGGCCGATTTCTACTACCTATTTGGCCGTACCAATCCATACCTGCAGGAACCCACCTCTGGTGTCAATCTCAAGGCCCGGGGCCTAGATCCGACCCGCAATATGGTTAGATCTGGCCGGCAAGATTGTCCTGGAAACAGTGAAGGACCAGATCTCGGTGCCTCAGTCCCGGCCCAGGTTGGGCGGGCAGTGATCTAAAACTTCGTGGAAGCAATCTGGGCCAGAACGCAGTCAGCCTTAGATCTGTGGGGCTGCCCTGGAGTCAGCAAGGAACTGCCACCATCCCAGGAAACAGGATCTCCCCAGCCCCAGCCGGACCCCCCTGACACACCACCCCAGTCACACCCAACTGCCCCCCCAGGGCAACAAGAACCCTAATGCGGCAATTAGCTTCTTAGAATGATTTTTTTTTACTCATCAGTAAAATTATCATAATAAAATCAGTAAAAACATTTTTTTCATATATTTTTTCTCCTTTCTGTTCTTTTTCCTTTCATTCATTTTACTTTGTATCTGATTTTATTATAATAAAAATTCTTAATAACATTATATATACAAAAAAGAAACTCAGACTTAAGATTGAAGCGACCTGCCCTTTGAAGATATCATTTTCTAGGCTGAACTGCCATTTGAGGATGTTCTTTTCTCATTTGTTTTGACAAGGTCCACTGACAAGTTCAGCCTATTCTGTGAATGACGCATTATGCGCTGCTTACGCATCTTTCTTTAATGTGATTACAATATGTTATCACTATAGCATATGAAATATATTATTTTCTAAAAAGAGCATATAATATATTAAACAGATCGGTAGGAAGCACATTTTTTCAGATCCACCCCTCAACGATTAAGACTCTCATTCATTCTGAGACAAAACAATTAGAGAAACAAATCAACATTTTGAACATTATTTCGGGGAAGAATGTCCGTATAGCACATATACAGAAATGCACCTATTATTATCCAATTTTCCACCATTAATTTACAATATATAATTGTTCATCCCAAACACAACATATAAATCCAATAAAACTAAACCTAAAACTAAACACAACTAACCTGGCCTTTGTAGACTAATTTTCAGATCCATATTCCTCATGTGATCCATCTAACGTTCACTGCAAATCATTTGAGCTCTCAGTTACCAACATGACATTATCTTATACAAAAGTTCACTTACAGTGTCTAACGCCATACCCCTTAAATCAATATAAATATTCCTTGGATATCTATTGCAGACATCCTTTTCTTATTATAGATTCAGTGCTAAACTATTAGCTAAGCATTATCTTTATTTCTGCACGTACTTTAATTCCATCATATACTATTCTTACTACTTGCAATGTTCAGCTCCATATTCAAATATTCCATAATTGTTCAACTTCAATCAAACATCTTTTCTTACACCTTCCTCTAATTCAACTCTGGTGCTCTGCAACATAATTCTTTTTACTTTGATTCAAACCTTTTCTACATCCTCTTTTCTTAAGTCCACTTTTCTAATACTTTTTCATAGGTGATAGTTTCTGTTCCTGTACGGTTTCTACTTTCACACCCATTTCTTTTATTTCTTTCCTTTTTTTCTAAGCCTTTTTTTTTTTTTTTTTTGGTAAGAACCACTCTTAACAAGATCAAAAAATGGTTTGCCATCCCCTATTTAGAACTGTTTATCATCCTCATATTTTTCATTAATTCTCTAATTAGTGAGAGAAACAATTCTTTACGTGGTTGTGATTGCATGTGTGTTTTTTCTAAGTCATCATTTTCATCCACCCTTTTATTTCCAACTGTTCCTGTGACTTTTTCTATGCTCTCTCCTCTCATTTCTACCCATCTATTCTTATTAGGTAGCAGATTATTTTCCTTCTTTCTCTTTCCCATTCCCAACTTCTCTTGTTCAGAATGTCCCACAATTTCCCATATCATCATCATCATCATCATCATCATCATCATCATCATCACAATTGTATCACAGAGGCCAGTTGTTTCGCCGGATTTAGCATTGATTACTAGTCGGGTCCCACTCAGGCCCTAGGACGTCGTAACGTATTTTCATAATATGCGTGCGGATCAAAGCAGTGCGGCTTTTTGCATTTGACTGATGGTAATTTTGTCAATTTTTAACTGTTTTAAAAGTAATTCCAGTGCTTTTGGAATAGCACTCAGTGTGCCGATTACCACTGGAATAACCACTGCTGGTTTGTGCCATAATTGTTGATTTTCTATTTTTAAATCCTAGTATTTTGTGATTTTTTCATGTTCCTTCTCGTCAACGCTGCTATCACCTGGTATTGCGATGTCTATGATTGTAACCTTATTTTTCTCAACCAGTGTGATGTCTGGTGTATTATGCGCCAGTATTTTGTCCGTTTGTTTATGAAAATCCCATAAGATCTTGACCATCTGATTTTCGGTGACTTTTTCAGGCTTATGTTCCCACCAATTTGTTGTTGTTTTAATATTATAATTTTTGCACAAATTCCAATGGATCATTTGTGCTACTGAATTGTGCCACAATTTATAATCAGTCTGCGTGATTTTTTTACAGCAGCTGAGTATGTGATCAACAGTTTCATCAGCTTCTTTGCAAAGTCTGCATTTGGCATCATCAGAGGATTTTTCGATTTTGGCCTTAATGGCATCATTATCATCATCATCATTAGTCCTCCAAATTAGCCCAAGGATTTTCTTGTGGTCTCTCATCATAGTACTGATAAAGACTGGTCCTGTTTAGCATCATGAAATCAGCTATGGTTAGTTAGTTATCTATAAAAGAAAACTATTCCTAATAAATTCTTTTGAATATTTTCTTAACTGTATTATTTAATGAGTAATATCTCATCAGTTAAGACAAGCTAGGCATAATTTTGAATTCTGCATCAAATATTACAAGAAGGTGGCAACATTTTTTTTTTAAAAATGAAACTTATTTTCCAGAGGGGAAATACAAGGCTTTGTTCATTTTAATTTCTACTATAATATAATTTACAGATTTAAGTATTTAAGCCATTTAGTCTTTTGACAAATAAATTAATACTCAGGAGTCCTTTTCAACTACAGTCAGAATTGTTTTAAATTATTTTAAAAGCTAAAATATCAACCTAAATTCCTTTGGGATTGGCAAATAAAATTGACCGAGCTACTTTTAATGGGATGTACCAATTCCTCAGTAGAAACACTTAATAGAAACCACTGGCTGAATTATAATTTAAAACATTCAATGAGAATACCGAATGCTCTGACAAGAGTAAAAGCTGTTGATGACTCTGAAAATAAATTTAAATGTGCTAACTGCTCTTGTCTTCTGCTTCTTTGTGCTTTATTTTGTAATTTATTTATCCGTAAAACCATTGGTTGAGAATGTTGGAGTTTGCCTCAGGATATTGACAATGAATATTTATGCACAGGGCATAGAGAAAGGCAAAACTGCAAGAAAAGGTTGAACTATTTTGTAGTTTCCTTCTTAGTTCCTTCCTCACAACTAAATACTTGAGATTGCATAAGAAACAGAACTGTCTCTTTGTTTAAGCAGGCTATGTAAATGTAGGTGGACAATGGTATAGTACAAGGACCACTACAATTTGAAAGTTTACCTCTTGTGTTGTTTTCAATGCCCTTTTGGCATATGTCACATATTTTGAAGACAAGAAAGGGCAAATAAAATAATGCCAGTAAAAGGATCGTCAATATTTTTAGATAGACCTTTTAATATGGCCAAAATAAAAAAGGGGGTAGGCGGGTGGGTAGAATTTTATATTAAGAAACTGTTGGTGTAATAATTTCTCTCTTACTGTCCAAAATATGTACGTTGAGAACAATTACAGGCCGAGATCTAAATAAACAGTGCGTTAATTGATATAGGAATTTATGGCCTTCATATTCACTGTCCGATAAGTATAACCAGGTTCAGGCCAGCTAGTATTGGCAATATAAAGAGATACGTAAACTTTAATTTAGGAAAAACTAGGAAACCATGGAATCTGCTCCTCTGTTCTTACTTACAACAAGAAAGCAAACCCCTAGATAATTGTAATGCTACTATTATTTTTATTTATAGAAAAAGCTTAATTTTACTAACATTAATTATTAAATCATGCACACAAGGAACAGACAGCCCCAAAATGTTACCAATTGATTGGATAAATAAAGCATATATCAGGACATACAAGGTATACTTTGCATTAACAAGTGAATAATGTATCTTGCATGAAAACTGGCCTTTGGGCAAGAAAGCTTAATAGTAGGGTAATCCTGTCATTTTTACAAATCAATTAAGATCTGATGACTAAGGTTAAAACAACTGAACATTCCTGTAAAACATTTCAAAATTTGTGGGAACAATCATGACTCCTATAATTAGAAATATTGTATTTCCGGATATAAAGGATTGAGAAAGCATATTGTTATTCAGTGACATGAGAAGGCATGGTAAAGAAAAACAGAATGAAGACAAAACACAAAATATAAACTGGTATTTTGATAAAACATCAAAGAAAACTTGCAATTTATCATAAAATCACAGAAGGTAAGGGCTGATACTTCGGAAAACATCTAGTCTCTCCATGACCTAATGAAGAAATACACCCCTACAGCATCCCAACAAATGGCTATCAAATCACTATTAAATACTTCCAACAAAGGAGAGTCACCACCTCTCAAGGTAATCTGTTCCACCATTGAACAACTATTACCATTTGGAAATCATTCCAATGTCAATCAATCAAAATAGAGCTGGAAGGGACCTTGGAAGTTTTCTCGTCCAACCCCCTCCTCACGCAGGATACCTTTTTGTACAGGCATGCCAAAAGCAAGGAAAGCGTGGGGGGGGGGTAACACGTGTGTGTGCCGACACCCATAATGCAATGCCCTCCCCCCACGCACGTGTGCACAATCCCCCCCCCATGCATGCGCGCAGGCCTCACTGAAGCTTCTGGACTTCTGGGAGACGCGTTGGGCTGTTTTTTGCCCTGTGCAGTTTTTTGGGCTGTTTTTTGCCCTGTGCAGGATTCAAGAAAGCCTCCTAAAGCTTCAGGAGGGAGAAAAACAGCCCAACAACCCAGAGGTTCGTTCCCAAACTTCCGGTGGGGCCCATTGGACCGTTTTTCATCCTACCCAGGCTTCAGTGAAGCCTCCAGAAGCCTGGGGAGGGCAAAAAACAGCCCAACGTGCAAAACCAGAAGTCTGTTCCTAAACTTCTTGTTTGCGCATTGGCCGGTTTTTCACCCTCCGGAGGCTTCAGGGAAGCCTCTGGAAGGCGAAAAACGGATAAAAATCAAGGCAGCCAGCACGCACATGCGCACTGGAGCTGACATGGCAATGCCTCGTGTGCCCTCAGAAATGGCTCCATGTGCCACCTGTGGCATGCGTGCCATACTGTAGGTTTGCCATCACGGTCCTATACCATTTCAGACAAGTGATTGTCCAGTCTCTTCTTAAAAACCTCGAGTGATGAAGCACGCTCAACCTCTGACAGCAAGCTATTCCACTGGTTAATTGTCCTCACTGTTAGAAGTTTCTCCTTAATTGCAGGTTACTTCTCTCCTTTATTAGTTTCCATCCATTGTTTCTTGTTCTGCTGTCTGGTGCTTTGGAAAATAAGGTGGTGATCCTCTCCTGTTTTGGCAACATTGGAAATACTGGGATACTGCTATCATGTCATCCCTAATTCTTATTTTCTTTAGACTAGTCAGACCCAAATCTTGCAACCGTTCTTCATAAGTTTTAGTCTACAGGCCTGTAATCATCTTAGTTGCTCTTCTTTGCACTTTTTCCAAAGTCTCAACATCTTTTTTGTAATGTGGTGACCAAAACTGGATGCAGTATTCCAAGTGTAGCCTTACTAAGTCTGCCCAGTTTGTATCGTGGTTTAATGCAGCCATACATTCTAGCGGTTGGCATGACATACTTTATTAAATGTTAAAGATGGTTTCCTTATCATTTAAACTTTGTCTTGTCTTTTGAAACAACACTCAAATATGCATCCTACCTTCTATATAAGAATTCTTCAGCTATCACATTTGTCCACAGTATACTCTTCACAGGCTAACCATTCAAACACCTCTTTAACCATTCCCCCTTTGGTCCTTCCAGGTCTCTTAAGATCCTGGTTGTTGTCCTCTGGAAAGAATCCTTCAAAAATCCTTACTAAAATACAAGGTCCAGAACTCGATGTTCTAGGCATGGTTTATCAATACAGAATAAAAAGGGATATTGCTTATTTTCATCTTGACACCATATATATTTTTATTTAGACTAGCATTGTTTTTCATTTCTTTTGCAGTTGGAACACACTGTTGACTAATGTTCATCTTATGATCTACCAGCTTATTATCTACCAAGACTCTTAGAACTATATTACATCTACTGCTAGATGTAAAGCATGTGTAATATTCCTCAAGCTGTATTGATTCTTTGTATTTTTCATATTCAAGTAAAATACTTTGCATTTTCCTTTTTGAAATTTTGTTATTTTCTATCATTCCAAATTGTCAAAAATTTTTGAAGCTTGAGGCTATCCTCTAAATTTTCCCATCCTATCTTTGTATCATCTGCAAATTTGACAAGAATATTTTATAACTCCAAGTCATTTATATAACTATGTTGAACAATACAGAACCATATTCCGTTGCATAAAAGTAGACATCTTCTTCTAGCCATGCTGGATATGATTGTTCAACCAGTTCTGTATCTAATTAATGTAGCATGGTTTAATGCAGCCATACATTCTAGAAGTTGGCATGACATACTTTATTAAATGTTTTGCTGAAGTCCAGGCACATTATGTCAGTTGCAATCCTGCAATCAATAAAACTGGCATTTTTATCAAAAAGAAGGAGTGGGTGATCTACTTTAGGCCTAGTACTCTTCAATATCATCATCAATGAATTAGAGCAGAGGATAGATGGGGAAACTCATTGTATTTGCAGATGACATCAAGCTGGAAGGAATAGTCAACACACCTGAAGATAGGCTTAATACACTAGGATCTTGACAGACTTGAATATTGGCCACTATTTAAGAAAATGAAATTCAGTGGTAAAAAAAAGGAAGGTTTTACATTTAGGCCAGAAAAACAAATGCACAGGTATAGTATAGGTGGTATTTGGCACAATAGTAGCAATTGAGAAGGATCTTGGAAGTCCTAGTGGACAATCACTTAAATATGAGCCAGCAGTGTGCTGCAGCTGCTAAAAAAGCCAATGCACTCCAATGGGATAGAATCAAGATCACATGAAGTGTTAATACCATTCCATAATGCCTTTGATAAGGCCACACTTGGAATACTGCATTGAGATTTGGTTGCCATGATGTAAAAAATTGTTGCGATGCTAGAAAGAGTACAGAGAACAGCAACCAAGGTTATTAGGGGACTGGAGGCTAAAACATATAAAGGACGATTGCTGGAATTGGGTATGTCTAGTTTAATGAAAAGATGTATTAGGGATGACATCATAGCAGTGTCCCAATATCAAAGGGGTTTCCATAAACAAGAGGGAGTCAACCTATTCTCCAAAGCACCTGAAAACAGGACAAGAAGCAATGGGTGGAAACTAATCAAGGAGGGAAGCAACCTAGAACTAAGGAGAAATTTCCTGACACTTGGATATAGCTTGCCACTGGAAGTTTTTAAAAAGAGACTGGACAACTATTTGCCTGAAATGTTATAAGGTTTCCTGCTTCTAGGATAGGACTAGAAGACCTCCAAAGTTCCTTCCAACTCTGTTATTTTGTTAGTATCATTTTATTTTTGGTAAATTTAATAATCTATTCCAAAGTTTTGTCTGGTATCAACTTCAAGATAACAGTTCTTAATTATATCTTTTTTATTTATTTATTTATTTAATTTGTATGCCGCCCACTCTCAAAGAGACTCAGGGCGGCTTACAAGTAAAAAAAGGGAAAGGGAAGGACATACAAAAACAAGACAACATTAAAAGATCCACAACATTCACAACTTAGGATGGGGCTGACAAAATCAACAGCCCCAGGCCTGCCGCAACAGCCAGGTCTTGGTCGCTTTGCGGAAGGCCGGAAGGGTAGTAAGGGTCCGGATCTCCACGGGGAGATCGTTCCATAGGGCGGAGCAGCTACAGAGAAGGCCCTCCCCCTAGGAGTCGCCAGCCGACATTGACCGGCAGATGGAATCCGGAGGAGGCCTAATCTGTGTGATTTTATAGGCCTCAGGGAGGTAATTGGCAGGAGGCGGTCTCTCAGGTAGCCAGGTCCGATACCATGTAGGGCTTTAAAAGTAACGACTAGCACTTTTTTGAAGACAGAAAGATCTTTTCCAATCCTCTAGCACTATGTTTTCTCAAAAATTACAGAAAGGGACTCCAAAACAACATTTCTGATATTCTTCAAGACTCTCAGATCTAACTGAATGAGTTCTGGAGACAAACCCATTCAAAACCCTAGCCAGAAGCTCCCTAACCCTTTACTTTCTTTGGGTTCCCATTCCTTTCTTGTGTCAATTGTTCTATTTAGTACTGTCTGAATACAATTCCCTTCTGTGTGGAAGATCAAAGCACAGTAGGAGTTGGGGAGTTCTATCCTCTCCTTCACATTGTTTACTATCCTCAAAAGGGTTTTTTTTTTTTTCAGATGGGGGTTGCTTTTAGTTTTGCAAGCTTCAGTTCCTTTCACACTTTAGGGTTTGCCTTTCTGATTTCTTCTTTTTTGGCATATTTCTTTTAACTCTTGTGCCACGGCAGCTTCAAGTTTCATTTCTTTTCATTTAAATCATGTGCGATTTTACTTCTGGGAGCGCATTTCTAAGAAGTTCCTCACCGTCCTGTGGTGGTCATTTTAACCCACAAAGTTTGTACAGGGTAATCTGCCTCTATGCTTGTTAAATTCGCCTTTTAAAAAAATCTAATATGCATGTATGATTACGCTGCAATCTTTCTTGCTGTTGTATCTTAAAATCCACAATGAAATCATTGTTTCCTCCCAACGCAGCCAGTTGTTACCAGTTAAAACAGTTCTTTAGAACTGATTAGAAATAGATCTAGGAAAGCTAATCTCTATGATGCTTCTCCAGCCTTCTGGAAAATAAAACAGTCAGCAGGATTATTTGCAAGAAATTTTGAGGATGTAGCAAACTTTATAAACTTAGATTTACAAAGACGTCTGCTATTATTACTATAACTTTTCACCTTGAACATTATGTAATTTTATCCATGAGATTATTATCTAGATATTTTGTCTGGCCTGATAATCTATACCACAATTTTTTTCTACTTTTTCTTCTTTCTTATCCCAAGTAGTATTCACTTAGATCCTCCTGTTCAAATTCTGGAGGGCTATATGTCTGCACTTCCTTTACATATAATGACATGCCTGTTTTGCCTGGCATATTCATTTAGGATATTCATGAAATTCACCCCATCATGTTTAATGATACCCATATTTCTTTCACATTAAGACTATTTGTTTGATTCTCATATTCAGTGCATTTTTCTGTGGACATGGCAAATTTTGGTTTCTATTACTTGTTCTATTCCCTCCCATATTTACCAGCTCATTAAGTGCCTTCAGATTATTCCATTAATAGACATTGCTGTTGCACTATTTTTTCCTTTTATCCTTCCTAATAAGGTAACTTAAAGTTTAAGGTTATAGTTGCAAACACGCATTCCAAGCTCTTTCTACAAAACTCTTTGTAGTAGATTCTTTCAAGTCTTTGCCTATGACATTTATTCCGATGTGGATCAGTGGAAAAAGGTAATTGTTTAAAAGTATATTGGGAGTCCTTCCATCACATCCTGAATGTGAGCCCAGGAAGGCAGCACATTTTTCTTAACAATCTATCATGTCAACAAAATGTTGCTTCAGTTTTTCACCATTGCCTGTCATTCCTCTTTTTTAGGAGTGACAGATCCTATAAACATAGGATCTTTCCTTCTGCAGGTTGTATAAAAGTTTTGTTCCTCAGTTTCTTAAGTCTGTGAAACTATACTTCTTCCAGAAGTCTAGAAACCCCCTGCGCGTGGAACAATCAACAATCCCTTCTGAAGCTCCAAAGAAAAAGAGGTCTTGACAGCTTCTTCCTTTTCCGCTATATCCTTTGCTAGTCTTTTTTTAATCTTCTGGGAAATTCATCAAGTTTGTTGACTATCTACAAAAACTTCCTGTGTCTGATAAATAATTCAACATCCTCCCTGATAAATTGGAAGGTAGATAGATGTGGCAAAGTTCTTGTTGTCTTCAAAAACAAACATGGCACATTCCACATGTCATGACAATAGTTCTCTCCATTTCCATGATCAGGAATAAGAAACAACTTTCATTTTTGCGAATTCTTCCACAAATGGTTCTGCAGAACACATACACAAATATGTAATTAGCTTTCCCAGTATTCTGGCTTCCCAAAGAGGTAGATTGTTGTTAGTTTGGATCCTGTTTGTTTACCTGGCAATTTCTGGTAGCTGTACTATATAGATAATAGTATTAATGCGCTTTACTGTTCTGATGTGCATGCATATCATTTTAGACAACAATCTTGTGCATGTTCTCTTAGAATTTCTTATAAATGAAAAACTGTAAAATTTTAAATGGAAAAAATAGTAACAACATACCTAATATAGAATTTAAAAGAGGGAGATGATAAAATAGAGAAATTATTCTAGAACAGGGCTGTCAAACTCATGACCCATGGGCCAGATACGTCGTGCATTGGCCATGCCTGGTTTAGCGAAGGGGGGAACAATCCCGATACGCCACATGACATCATCGTGATGACATGAAAAGTTGGCTTTTCCAGCAAGCCGGCCTGGCCTGAACAAAATAAAATAAGTGATTGATTTAATTGTTAACCTTAATCTATTTTTTAAAATGTTATTGTTAATATTAATTGTGTTTGTTTTTGGATACTCTATCTAATTTCCTTTTTAACTTTTGTAATATGTTTTTTTTTAATGTTGTACGCCACCCTGAGTCCTTTGGGAGAAGGGCGGCATATAAATCCAATAAACAAACAAACAAACATGAATTTGACACCCCTGCTCTAGAACATTGGATCATTTTAGACAACAATCTTTCAGTAAATGGGGGGGGGGATCTATTTTTTTTTCTTTCTGTATGTGGCATCTTCCCTGAATTCTATGTAATAAGTTACCAAGTTTCTAATTAACTATATTTTTTCCATTTAACTAAAGTGAAAAAAATTATGGTTATCAGCTTTGGACCAAGCAGAATTGCAAACCATGGTTTGAAGTAGGTTGAAGATGTTGGTCTATTGTGAGGATAATAACCATAATTAAGAACATGTGTCTTATTATTGCAACATTTAATACTAAACAGCAGCAAGGAACAAAGTTTTCTACCTAAAATGCAGCCAACATGCTCTAGTATTCATATTTAATTGCTTGAGTACAGTTAGGTTTTAGATTCTTCTTTAGAGATTTCAAGCAGGGACTAAAACATAACATCAAGAAAATTACTTGGGGTGAGAAAAAAATAGTAATAGATTAGTGCCTTAATGCTAGTGCCTTAATGCTAGTTGATCCCCGGCTAAAGACAATAGGAAACCACAGAAATCTTTTTAATATAATCTCTCGGGGTTATAAGTGTGAAGAGACAAAAATCTGCAAACAAACAGCCTGTTAAATGCTAGCTGTTTCCTGCTTCTGCTACAACTAAGTCATAATTAGAATTTACTGTAAAATGCACCTGGTACAAAAATGCCAACATAGGATTTATTTGGTCTCCGAATAGCTTTTAAATAGCAGAAGGGATGATGTATTTTTAACCAGCTAGGCTATCCACATGTCACCATTTAAAAAAAAAATTTTTTTGCAAATAGAAAAATGAACACAAACATGCATTTTCTTTGGGGGGGGGGGAAGTAGGAGAGAAGTTCCATTACTCAAGGAGCTGCAAAAGTTCAGAATCATGCTTTTTTGTGCATACTTCTATTGCTCAATTGGAGATAAGGCTGATTGCCTCACGACATTTTCTGTTCTCAGTATTTAAAAATGGGCACAACTGACATCTAAGGCAGGGGTCTCCAACCTTGGCAACTTTAAGCCTGGAGGACTTCAACTCCCAGAATTCCCCAGCCAGCTTTACTCCAGGCTTAAAGTTGCCAAGGTTGGAGACCTCTGTTCTAAGGGAGTAAGGACCCTGTCAGGATGAAGAAGTTCCCTCAAAAGCCAGAAGCACCAGGAAAATATTATATTTACCATAATCCTGATTGTAATTACCTCCAGTAAAGATTAGGAAATCCTGTGTAAGTGGGGGAAAAAAAACCTAAGCAATCAGCCGTGCTTGGTTGCTCCTCCCACAGAGAACAATTAAACTAATGAGAAAGTAATGAGGAATAAAAACCTTTCAGTTATATTTGCACCCAGATTCAAGCTCTTTCTCTAGAAAAACTCTTTCAGAGTTTTCTCTGAAAACTACCAAGTTTCCATATTGTATAAAAAGTTAGTTTTAACAGTTCAAGTTAAACATTTTATAATTAATAAAGCATTAATCCTTCATTAGAGAATGGAAACCTTTATGAAATTTTGGGATAGGAAATGCTGTTTGACAAAGAAAACTTGAGGGTCTGCACATTATAAGGAAGGTGTATTTTGGGGGGGGGGCTAGATGTTCTGAAGTATACGCTGTTTTGCAGCCTCACGAAGCTTTGAGACTTAAAAATAAAATCAAACAGGATATGCAAATGAAGTGTAAACATGATACACTTCCTCTAAAAACTATATAGTACAAAACAGTTCTGCTTTATTTTGTATAAACCAGCAACACATAGTACAGAATAGAATTAATAATCTTCAGTATCCTAAAATGTAGTTCTAATTTATCCGCTGTTTCTTTGTGATAAGTGTATGGATGAAGTTCATGGCTGCTATTAAGAGTATACTATACTTACTTGAAACACTAAAATGCTTACTGGAGCTTATAAAGAAATACATAATTTTCTAACTTGGATTCTGTAAACTACAGACAAATTCAGCAAACAGAATTGTACAAAGAATAAAGGATCATCAACCTGTTGTTGTCCAATGTTTGGAACACAGCGTCTTTGATTAGCTTTTTTATGAATAGTATTTTAATACGTAGCTGACAATTTAAAATAGTGAAATGTACTGTATTTTAAGGCCTTTTAGATGCAGTTGTTGAGATGTGGAATACAAGTGTAAATCATGTTAAATTCAAATGAGTCTGTTTACTACTTATTGTCATGTCTTTTTAAATATTTTATTACATTTTTTCTTCTTCCTAGAGAAACTAATAAAGGAGAATATCTGTAGCTCAGGGTTGACATGAGCTTCCTTGTTTCTTGGCAGAAGTTCTATTACCCAAAATAGATGAACGCCAGTAAAGAGTGCTGTTTGCTGTCAGAAGACATGATGAAAATTCTTTAATTTCATAACATATGAAGAGCCGAGGTGGCGCAGTGGTTAGGGTGCAGTACTGCAGGCCACTTCAGCTGACTGTTATCTGCAGTTTAGCAGTTCTAATCTCACCGGCTCAAGGATGACTCAGCCTTCCATCCTTCCGAGGTGGGTGAAATGAGGACCCAGACTGTGGGGGCGATATGCTGACTCTGTAAACCGCTTAGAGAGGGCTGAAAGCCCTATGAAGCGGTATATAAGTCTAACTGCTATTGCTATTGCTATATATATTAGGGAAATGTGACTGTTGGGAGTATACTCCTAGAGTTGGGTAGGATATATATATATATATATATATGTGTGTGTGTGTGTGTGTATATGTGTATATGTGTATATGTGTATATGTATATGTATATGTATGTATGTATGCATGCATGCATGCATGCATACACACATACAACAACAAATGGTCGTTGTTGCTTTAAATGAATGGATGTACTTATCAGGTGTAATTAACTTTACTATAAGAAGGAGTCAAGAGAGCTCACTCTCTCTCTCTCTGCTTGTCCTATGCTTGATGACTTGATGACTGGAATGCGAACTGCGACTGCAAGCTATTGTTTGTTCTTTGAATTGTGTTTGGACTAATATCTACTATCTACTATCACTGCTTGGGAAGCAATTATCAGTAGTAAAGCTACTTGTTTTTACTAGCAGTGTCTGAAACTCTATTCGTGTGTTTCTACTAGCAACATTCTTTCTCTCTAGCTGCAACATTTCGCTGCACTACTTTCTGTCTCCCAACGGAAATACCCCTAACAGTGGCCATCATAAACCAAGCCAAGTCCAAAAATGGCAGGGAATTTCTAGACGTCTGGAACGCTGACAAATCAATAGACAGATAGATATTAACAACATTTACAAACTACTATACAAAATAGACTATGCCCCAGTCTGTTAGCACCCAGTTCAGGGTAGATTAACTCCAAGGATAATATCAGACCAACAATCAAATAAACAATCAGGAAACTGCCAAAGAAGTCAACAGCAAACAGCCTAATCAAAGAATCTCTAAGGCCAGTCTCACCAAAATTGAAAGGCAAGCCGTGAGAATATAAATTGACAGCAAACAGCACTCCTTACTAGCACTGATGATATGAGCCAATTTGGGTAATGAAACATCTGCAAGGAAACAACAAGCTCAGAAAACACCAAGGACCCTTTTCTAAAGAAACTGACTAACCAAAAACACACCAAAATTGGCATTTACTGGAGCATTGCAACTTTTTTTTTTTTTTTTTTTTTTTGCAGTGTAAAAAAAGGAAGCTGACTTTTGGCTGATTCAGGATTACTGTATTATAAATCTTTTTCCTAATGTTTTTTTCAGCTTGTTTAGCTGCAATTTATTGTTGGTAGAAAGTAACAACAGATTTTGCAGCATGTTTTTAAAATGTACTTTATACACATTGGACTTATGAAAAGAAATATGTATGTATCTGAAAAACGGGGAAAGGAGAGACTAATGCCACAAATTCTGTGATGACAGCATAATCTATCATTGTTTTAATCTTTCCCAAATGTCCTCATAGAAGCATGTCAGTTTCCTGGTTTTCTGAGTAACTGACCATACTAAAATAGAAATATTTATTAGGCCATAAATGGGAAAATATGACAAAACATGTAAGAATCCATATGCACTCTAATCCCTTGGTGGCTGTTTCAAGCAAAAAAATCTTTATAGGATAATTCTTGTCCACAATTTAAATGATGGTTAAAATAATTAGATGGATGGGCATAAAAATGTTGCCTTTCACACATTTTTCAAAATGAATTCCCAATGTGTCAAAGATGTTATGCCAAAAAAAAAAAAAAAAAAACCCAACTGCATTTAAATCATTTCCATTTTCAGAGTATAAGGCCATATTTTTTCTAGTCATAGGAAAGGATATGACTATAATAAAATCACTTTATGAGACATATTATGTCTAGAGATTCATAAACTATATGGATTATTCATCCCAAAGTGATATAATTAATAATTTCAGAATTCTTATAGAGTGTCACAAAAAATAGATCTAAAGCAAAGCCCATTTTGGAAAACCGAATAATAAACTAATTTTCAGTATTTAACTTTATTTGTCAGGCATAATATACTAGCAGTTTTCTAATGATCTTAGTTTTCTCCTGAAGCCTTTAAGCTACAATTATCATTGATTTCATTGGGGGAAATTTGTAGAGCATTGATTTCTAGAGATGAGCTGTTTGTTGATTTAATGTTTTGATATCAGACTGAAAAAAATTATTTATTTCCACAGGCACTACAATGTGTTAATTAATTTGAAAATATCTATTTATCTTTATATAATAATATGTAGATATCTATATATCTAGAATAATAAAATTTCAAATATACTTATGTTACCCATTAATGAGTGCTGTCACTAGAATAATATCATTGAAATACATCATTAATGTTTATATTATATTCAGCACCATAAATTCTAACACCCTGCTCTTGCAGCTATAATTCTTCAGAGATGGTTACCACAAATATTAATAAAGGGCATTTTGGTTTGACCCAAAATGGGAGGTCAAAATAGACAGCATAAATTATGGAACATTAAAATTTAGGTCAGGCAAAGAATATATTTATAAAGACTTAACTGAAGGTCTGTAAACATGACAGTTTGCGAATTGGAAAGATGTTCTTACAAATAATAACAACAAAGATTTTCACTGAATTGTTGTTGCACAATTTAGTTAAAAATAAAAAAGAATGAAAAGGAAGAAGAATGTGTTATTTTAAAGAGAAATGTGCTGTGCATCTGTTATTATTAATCTTAGATAGTTCAATATTATGTCTCAAAAGATTTTTTAAAATTGCATAATTAAAGTTTATGCACCATTCGAACTGTTTAGTTGGCAAGCATGTAATCATACTTACATAAACTCCAAAAAGGAACATGATTTATAGAAAAGAAAACATAACCCCATCTTTTTGCGTAATCTATGATAGCCAGCTAGCAATTCCCTTTTGTATTATGAGACAAACCTGCATACGTCAAATTCCTCAGATAAGTCATCATAAAACACAGGACGTTTCCGAGCAGCCACTGTCACAGAAGCCCCTGTCTCAGCAGGTGTTCCATTTCCTGTAACTGTAAAAAGATCTCTGCCTATGCTTTCCTCTGAACTACTGTCCTCCTTGCTTGTGCTACCTTGCCTAATGTAAGCGGAAGGTTCTGAATCTTGATGGCTATTCTGGTGTTTTCCAGACCGTCTCAAGGAGTTGGGTTCCACAGAGGACACAGAAGATAACGAGAGGGAGTTTTCTTTATACCTTCTAATTGTCTTCCTATTATTTAGATTATAGCTTTCAAGATCTGACTTCTTTTCCTTACTTATTCCCATCGTGGCAAGTTCAATAGTGTTCTTATTGCAACGCTCATCTGTAGAAACATTTGGAGGGTTCTGTCTTCTCGTTTTCCTAAGCATTTTGGCTCTATCTTTTTTTCTAACTTGGGCCCAATAATTTTCATCTGAAGTTGAAGAATCGGATGTTGTTTTACAAAAGGCGTTCCATCGAGGATTTGTGATCTTGGGATGTGACTTGACATCCTTGTCTTTTCTTTGCTTTACTATATCATCAGAATTCTCCTCGGCCTTCTTTCTCTGCCTAACACCTTGTTTCACCTTTTTAACATGATTTTTCCTAGCAGAACTCAGCCCCATGACATGGATGGATGTTTCAAATGTATCCTCTGATAGGTCATGTAAAGTGGAAGATCTAAACAGAACAAGAGGACAAGGAGATGGATAGTGATAAAAAAAGAGAGGGGAAGGGGAGACAGAGAGAGAAAGAGAGAGAACATAAATAAAGTAAAAGAGTCAAATGGAAAATGAACATGATATTGAAAATGATAAAAAAAACAGATGGGTGAAAATACATGAAAGTAATTAGACAAAAGTAATATCCATAGCTCATTTGACAAAGAGAACATGTACTAAACAGATTAGGAATATTAATTTAGCACATACCTACAGATGTCCTGAGTAGATGGGCAGACAGATAACCGTGATTGGCTCCCGGGAGCTGTCCCTGTAGTAGGACTACTTGCCTGTTGGAAGAAGTTACATAAATTGGATTCTCTGTCCACAAAATAAAACATAGATATTTTATTACTTTTCCACATGATTTGTATATATTTTGAGCTCTTCACTCTGCTTTCACAGAGGCATGGCTTGTAAAATAAGGAAATTGTTATTAAAACAAAACCCTTTTGAGGAAGTCAACGCTACAAATCACATGAATATTTTCTTTCATTTTTGAGGAACAAGCTTTCAGAAACTGTTCTCATTTGGCTTCAGTTGTGAATGTGTAAAGAAAAACCAGCTGCTAAAGTTTTTTAAAATGGTACTTTTTAAAAATTAAGACAAACAGGCACTAGTATTGTTCTAACTGATTCCTGTATTTAAAAAAATACAATGAAAAAAAATGAGAAAGAAAAATATATATCCTATAGTTCAAATATAATTGTCAGCATTTTGAGATTATTTGAAATTCAGATTGTTTCTTGAAAATACATAAATTATATGATTGTCTGTATTTATTGCATTCATATTTCCCCTTCTATAGTGATATAGCAATAGTGACTGGGTATTTCTAGTCTAGTGAAAAGGACCAGGGGTGACATGACTAAGGTGACAAGACGTCCCACTTTTGGCGGGACAGTCACGGTTTTATCAAAATTTGTCACGTGGCGTGTTCAAAAAGTCCTGATTTTCCAAAAGAAAGAAAAGATGCTGAATCATCAATTTTAAAAAGGACGCCGTTAAAAAAAAAAGTTTTTATTTCTCTGAAGTGTCATTCTTGATGTGGCCTTTAGAGGGCAGTGGTTTTCCTCCCTCCGCTCGGCTTGCTCGCAGCGCCCGATGAGGGGCGAATCTACCTCCCCTCCTGCGTGTGCTGACGCGTGATATTTTTGCGACAGCCATCCAGCGGCCTCGAGTGGGGGGCTTTCCGGTGGTGGCAGCGCGGCGAGGAGGAGGCTTGGTACCGGGCCAAGCGGCTCAGCCATCGGAAGGTTTTTTTTTTGCCCACTTCTCTCGGGCACCACTCTCCCTGCAGCCATGCCGTGCAAGCCGTCGTCCGCAACCTGGTCCGGAAGAGCCGAGGGGAGGCAGGCGGGGATCCGGTTGGGAGAAGCTGGTGATGGGGGTGGCTTTTGAAAGGGTTGGGGGCATTGGGGGAAGGCAATCGGGGGAAGGCTGCTTTGCAACTGCCAGTGAAGTCCTATCTAAACTTCTTGGTTCACCCTCCCCGGCCCGGAGCAGACCATTCTCGGGAAAGCCAGGTTCTTCCTCCCTCCCTTCTCTTCCCTTCCTCCCTTTTGCCTCCCTACCCTCTTTCCTTCCCTCCCTTCTCTCCTTCCTTTCTTCCTTCACCTCCCTCCCTTTTCCATCCTGTAAACTGTTCAAAGAGGGCTGTAAAAGCCCTCTATTTTTTTTTTCTTTTACAGCCCAGGTGCTCCAAGCCCCCCTCCTGTCAATGGTGTCCCGCTTTACCCATCTTAAAATCTGGTCACTTTAGACATGATAGCAGTGTTCCACTATTTAAAGGGCTTCCATAAAGAAGAGGAGGCCAACTTATTTTCCAAAGCACCACAAGGCAAAACAAGCAATGAATTGAAACTAACCAAGGAGACAAGCAACCTACAATTAAGGAAAAAATTCCTGACAGAAACAATCAACCAGTGGAATCAATCAACCAGTCTTCAGAAATTGTGGATATTCTATCACTGAAGCGTTTTAAGAAGAGACATCCATTTGTCTGAAATCATATGGGGTCTCCTAGCTGAGCAGGAGTAGAAGGCCTTCAATGTCCCTTCCAAGTCTGTTGCTTCTGCTGCTATTACTTATTCACAGACCAAATACATTGCACATTGTTAACAAGATTCATCATATTAAAGTGTAATCAGTATACCATGGAATCAGATAGAAATGAGATGGGTGCTGAAGAATCCTTTCCTGCTCCTAGTTCTGGTCTAAATGTAAACATTTCAGACAAATGCTTAATAATAAATAATAAGAAAAGCTTAAGACAATAAGAAAATGCTGTAAACATTGTGAGCATGCTATGTTGATTCCTCTCAATATTTAGGAATTTAATATTTTACAAGGAAATTACAGTAATTAAGTGTATCTAGATATAAATACACTTTGTCTTCATTGTAGTTTTATCATGGGTGTATTTAATTGTTGATATTCTCCTGCTGATTGTTATTGCAAGTTATAATTTAATATACTATAGCTCATTATATGGTACATATGTGAACTAGGGTAAATCATCAACATCACAGACACATAATTTCTTTCCTAAAATGATGAAAATGTTTTCACTAAATTATTGCTATTGTTTGCTAGAAGTCCCACTGGTCATAATTTGGTTTATTTTGCTCAAAATGATTTCCTTTAAAATGAATATTCTATTCTATTTTTCTTTCCAAGCTACATAATGTTTTCTTATCCATCTTTCCACAAGTTTTATTTTCTTCTTCAAAAGGTAGATACTTAAAATAACCTAATATACAAAAATACTGCTTGCCCTTCCTATTATTAATATGCATTTTGTTCTGTAATACAAACCTAAAATATCTCTAAACAATAATACATTCAGTCAAGATGAAGATATGGAATAATTGGTAAAAAAATAGCATCAATAGATTGGTTTGAATGCTTGCTTTTAGTTTCATGAGTAAAACAAGCTTCATTGAGATGATAGAAACACCTGTGGGGATCTTGTCCACTGAAAGCTAGTCCCAATCTAGCATAGGATATCCTACTGCAAGGTTGTTTTAAAATTTATATGTAATTTTCCAATTAAACATTATTTCACTATTTTCAACAAGCAGAGATTGAAATCTATTCCGTTTAATTTCACTAGGGTAAATTCTAGAAATAAACCATAGTTGAGCCGATGATAAAAGACATTTAGCATTGATTAAGCTTTATAACTACTGAAAACAAACGTAAGTTATGCCCAGCTAAACCTCGACATTTATAGGTAATATATGGGGAACAATTAAAGTTTTCCAATTTGAGATAGATCAGTTTAAGACAGCTAAGGTAAATCAGCAGAAGCATCTGACCTGATACCAGGACAAAGGATTGTATTTGCTCCTGTTCCTGTTCACTTCTTTTTAATTTGGAATAAATTTTCTGTTCTTTAAAAAATCTATAATAGCGATTCGTTAAATGCCAAAGAGTTAAAAATATACCATAGGCAATTATCATATCAATTAAAAATAATAGAATCTGTAGAAATATAACACAAAAATAAAAAATCAATACAAAGAGGATTTGACACAATCCATTTTCCATATTGTGATTCCTTGATTGGCAGCTCATTTAACAGGATAAAGAATTCTAAATGTATTCAAAATAGTATTTAAAGTGACATTTACATGAAAGGAAGTTGCACCACATATTAATTTCTGAAAATTTATCAAGAGGATTTTATCAGAGGTGGTCAATGATATAAAATTATGTTTAACAAAAACTAACTTATTAGCCAGTTATCTTATTTTTTGTGGGACAGAATATAGTTTCAGATACAACACACTTTTACAAGCTTAGTTCTAGTATTTTGAAAAGTATTGAAAATAATACACTTATTTTCAAAGTTTTTATTCTAATAGGTTGTACTGAATGCTAAATGTACATGACAAACTAAGTAATCTGACTGTTCTTGCCTTTGCTTAAAAGTTGTTAAACTTAATGAAAGAGATCAGCAAAGCATAAAATTCAGAAAAAATATCTGAATTTTATTATTTAAATTTTCAAATATTTTTTCTGAATCTTATGCTCCTGAAGAAACAAAGCAAACAACTTCTACAAAAGAAAAAAAAGAATTTCTAGAATTTCCTGACAGTGATTGATAACAGGATGCCAAACTGTTATCTACCAACTGACTTCTACTCTAATTTTGGCACCTCATAATCTCCCACCTGTTCTGACCCCCCTCGTCCTACACCAAACCACGCCGAGAACAAAGATACTTCAAGGACTTTATTAACAGACAGACAAGGCCCTTGGCAGCAATCCAGACAGACAGGCCCTTGGCAGCAATCCAGCACAGACAAGACATTGCCAGCAATC
The DNA here is from genome assembly GCF_009769535.1 of Thamnophis elegans. NCBI lineage: Eukaryota > Metazoa > Chordata > Lepidosauria > Squamata > Natricidae > Thamnophis > Thamnophis elegans. The sequence continues at coordinate 61,436,012 of NC_045549.1, forward strand.
CAACACAGACAAGACTTTGCCAGCAATCCAACACAGACAAGACGTTGCCAGCAATCCAGCACAGACAAGACGGCCACAAAAGTTCTCCCACTTTAGTGAATAAAAAGGGCATGTGCACAATCATTCCTTTTATAGTCTTGAGAGGAGCCTAATTACCACCAGCTGAGTGCAATTATCTCCTGTAACTGTGCAACTGTTCCTTATGCCTATTAGCTCTTCAGTGCCAAGCATCCAGGCTCCTTGGCTCCTCCCCACTGCTCCAATGCATGATGTCCGGATCACACTCCCTTGTCTCCTACCCACTGGTCCAAGGCTCAGGCACCTCCTGGTGGCCAACCAGCCTCTCTGTGCCTGGCTCGGAGTCAGAACCCTGTCTAGGGTCCTCCACATCTTCCAGAGCCGACTCATAGGGCCCCTCACTGTCGGAGTCTGGTGGAAGCTCCAACGGCTCCTGCTGGGCCACAACACCCACCCATTTCCTACCTCTGTATAGGAGGAACATTTTAGAGCCTTATATTCACAAGAAGATTTTTCTAGACTTCGATTTAGATCTCAGCACCAACCTGCACACAAATTCAGGTTCCAGTTATAATTGGCTCCTATAATTGCTGAAATAAAGACACCAACTAATCTGCTAAACCCTGGAAAAGCTAAAGACAATGATTTAATCACGCCTGAAATACTACAAAATAATCTGGAATGATGGATCCCTATTACTGTTTTTTGTTTAGATTTGTTTATTGATCGTACTTGCACAAATTCCAGACAAGTGGAGCCTTGACATTATTGTGCCTATTTACAAAATACCTGCTCCACTAACTATTGGCCAATTAGCCTCTTAAATATAATAAGTAAGTTCTATGATAGACATTTATCCAATAAATTAGTCAATTGGATTGACTTAGAATAGTGATGACTAATCTTTTGCGGACCAAGTGTCCAAAGTGTGTGTGTGTAAATGCACACATGCACACCCAACCCCCCCCCCAAATGCAATGCATGAGTGGCCCCATGCATGTGCCCCACTCCTGTGCATGTGCAGCAAAAACCTTAAGACCAGCTGGCCAGTGATCATTATATACTACATTTATTGATTTCAGATCCACATTTTATCTAGTTCCCAGAGAAAGGTAGGATCCAGAAAGCTCTTAATAGACTTGAACAATGGGCCCTATCCAACAAAAATGAAATTTAATGTGGAGAAAAGCAAGGTTTTACACTTAGGCAGGGAAAATCAAAGGTACAAGTACAGATTAGGTGAAACCTGACTCAAAAACAGTAACTGTGAGAGGAAACATGGAGTCCTAGTGGATGAGCCCTTAAAAATGATACAATAGTGTGCGGTAGCAGCCAAAAAAGCGAATAAAACCTTGGTTGTATAAACAGAGACATAACATCAAAAATATGTGAAGTATAAGTACTACTTTATAAAACCTTAGTAAGACCACACCTGGAATTCTGCCTTCAGTTTTGATCACATTACAAAAAATATACTGAGACTTTGGAAAAAGTGCAAAGAGCAACTAAGACGATTAAAAGTCAGGAGTGTAAAACATGTGAAGAACGCTTGCAGGAACTGGGTATGGCTTGTCTGGAGAAAAGAAGAATTAGGGGTGAAAATGTAGCAGTAATCCAGTATTTGAGGGGCTGCCACAAAGAAGAGGGGGTCAACTTATTTTCCAAAGCACCAGAAGGCACAAGAAATAATGGTTGGAAATAAAGTAAGGCGAGAAGCACTATTCCCTAAAATTAGCTAATAGACATATTGCATCCCTGTTGTAACAGATGATATAGTACTTTTATCACAAATAGAAATTGGACTTAGTCAAATTAAGTATCTGGGCATATATTATAATAGCTCTACTAAACACAATGCACATCAAAACTATTTTGGTTTTTCAGCAGTTGAAGTAGATAAATTACACTAATAACAGGCCCCTTTTCAACTGGAAGACTGTTGCAGGGGGGCATTGCGACTGAAAACGGAGCCCGGGAGGCTCTCCTGAGCTCCATTTTCACTGGGAAAGGCACCGTGGGCTGGTCATTGTTTGCAGGGTGGGCTTACGAGAGAGATCTAAGCACTACATGGGCTGGATCGGCATTTGACACCCCTACACTATTGTTTTAATGACATGTTCAGGAAATTAAATATTTTGAATACCATATATTTTACCAGAGGTTTGAAATTGAGGTGATCTTCTTTATTTTATTATTAATTTATCACATTTAACAACCAATTATCTCTCACACAGAGGGAGTCTGGGTGGTGCTAGGTAGTGTACAATAAAATATTAAAAGCAGAAAAACAATATATAAAATTTAAAAGAGGCAACAAATATTAAAAATTAGTTAAAGGAAATGGGACTCAGGGTCTTTCAATGTGCTGGCCATCTTCCTAACCTGTGGTTACTGTTGTGGTCCAGCAGGAGCCGTTGGAGCTGCCACCAGACTCCGACAGCAAGGGGCCCTATGCGTCGGCTCTGGAGGATGTGGAGGACCCTGGACAGGGTTCCGACTCCGAGCAGGGTGCAGAGAGGCTGGTTGGGAGGTTTAAAGGATCGAGGCAGGAACGACGTGAGAGCCAGGACTTCCAAACAAGAACAGTTTATTCAAGAAGCGAGAGCTGACAGCGATTCAAAAGTAACAATTCCGCGCCAAGGTATTTATATTAGCTTTAGTTAACAGGGGAACCAATGGGAGGCCTGGTAGCGTCTAGCAACTGCTGACGCAGTACCCTGGCCAATCAGGTTGGCTTGGCTGGCTAGCAACAGGCTATGCTGTGCCTCAGCCAATTAGGGTGCAGCCTAGACTGTTGCTGGCCTCCCGGTCATAAGTGGAGGATTTTATGAATCTGAGCCTTGGACCAGTGGAAAGGAGACAAGGGAGAGTGAGCCAGAGAATGAGTTGTTCCTGGATGCACGCCATCAAAGAGGTACTAGGCGTCAGGAATAATTACGCAATTACAGGAGGTAACTGCACTCAACTGGTGGTCATTAGGCTCCTCTCCAGACTATAAAAAGCTACTTGTACACACGCCCCTCTTTGCAGAAGTCAACACAGAATCGAATGTCGGAGAACTTTGTAGGAGCTTGGCAGGCTGGATTGCTGCCAAGCCTTATCTGTGTTTATTGCTGCCCAAGCTTGTCTGTGCTGGGTTGCTGCCAAGGACTGTTTGTCTGTTCATTAAATGCTGTAATTTATATCTGGCTCGGAGTGTCCTTTGGTGTGGAACGGGGGGGGGGGGGTTCAGAACAGGTTACTATAAAAGATTTATACCAGGAGAGTGAGTTTATTCAAGTATTATATGTGCTACACACACACACACACACACACACAGAGAGAGAGAGAGAGAGAGAGAGAGAGAGAGAGATTTTGTGATTTTACAGCTTTATTGTGAGATTAAATTTAGCTGCTGTTGCAGGCAAAGTTTGTGGGATCTACTATGGCATTTATTGTCATAGCAACAAGTTCCAGTCTAGCCAAACCACTACTATATTTATAAGCTGTTCAAAATTCTCACTGTCCAGAAAAAAAATACTATTTTTCTTTATACTTCTGCTACTATGTCAGTATGTCTATATTAAGCTATTGTTAAATGTGCAGCTGTTATTAAATTCCCTAAAGAGTTAATTAAGGATTTTTAGTAGAATCTAGCTGGTTTCATGCTTTCATGGCTAACAGTAGTTCTGTCTTCTTTTTGGGCCTTGAATCCTCTTCGGTCTGAGCATCTCCAGCAAGTAAATTAAACTCACATTGTATTGTTTTTCTCTCTGCATTATACTATCCAATGCCAACTAACCTTTGGTGATCTTGAATCACTCAGGAACTTTAATTTATTTAGAAATCTGAACACTCCAATATTATGTTTTCTTGCTAACCTATCCTTGCCCTCCTTTTCTGAGTTAAAATGCATCCTGCCACTTCATTTTGTGGGTCCTAAATTCTGAAATGAAAATCTTATCTGCAGTTTTAGTTTTACTCCCAGTTGTTTCCTATCTACAAACTATCAGTCATAATTAGACTATATTTCTGGGTCAGCAAGCAACAAGATTTAATGCACTATTTAACTTTTGAGGGTTTTTAAAAAAATATAATTTTGTTAAGAATTTTAATTACAACAATAAAAACTAATATAAAGTAAAGTTAGAGTAACCCAAAGGTGCTTTTTTCAAGAGGCAACTGAACTTTCTGTTTTTTCTTTGAAGACGTTTCTCTTCTCATCCAAGAAGCTTCTTCAGAGAAGTTCTTCAGAGCTGAAGAAGTTTCTTGGATGAGAAGCAAAACGTCTTCAAAGAAAAGACAGAAAATCCAGTTATCTCTTGAAAAAAGCACCTTTGGGACAACCATGACCTGGATGACTGAGAATCTCCATAGACATAAAGTTAGAGTAAGAAAAGAAAATTTAAGGAAAGAAGAAAGTGCAAAAAAGGGAAACAATAAAGAAAAAGAAAAATATAATAAAAAAGAAAACAAATATATAATGAACTATCCTCCAACCTTCATAAGTTAGAATAAATTTAATAACTATTCACCTCCATAAGAATAAAATATATATCTTTATTCCATATGCCATTTATAGAGGTAATATAAGCAAACCAATAAAACATCTTTTCAATTTTTATGTCAGCAAAAAGAACATTGCAAAAAAATCTTATTTTAATCTTGATTAAATAAACCAATTTTATTTTCCTTTCTTTTACTTATAACAGTCTTAATTTTTAATTCAATCAAATATTGTTGTAAGATTGGATTTTCCTTCCATTCTTCTTTATTCCATCAGACAGATGAAAAAAATCTGATGGAATAAAGAAAAATGGAAGAAAATGATCTTCAAAATATTTTCTTATAGGAGTTACAAAACCAGTAATTCTCCTGGTTTATAACTTGTTTTTCCTGTTTAAATTTTAAAACTTCAGTCAGTTTCTTTTGTATATATGCAATAAATCATTCTCTTAGCCTCTCATTTGTAGTTCTACATTCTGTACTTTATCTTGTCAGATAAAATTTGTTCCACATCTTTTATTCCTTTATTGATATCTTTTAGACAGTCCAAAGAAACAGACATCATTACTTGACAGGGTTGATAGTATAGTTACTAGCTTTGGCTCCATTTTTCAAAGATCTTCTTTAATATTCCTAAAATCATAAATGATTTGTTTCATTCAGTATGTCCTGATATTTCACGACATCAGGCTTTGTAATTTTTTTCTGTTTAAAATCCTTAATCACTCCAGTGTCCATTACTGAATCCAAGAAGATGCACCAGATCTGTTTTGGGTACTGCAATCCCATCCAGGACCAAAACGTCCGAGACACAAAGGGGCCCACCCACATCTTAATAGGGTTCAATTGAAGCCTGTTGTTCCCCATCCAGGTCTCCTGTCACTGAGAAAGAGTGCTCAGTACCTCTAGATGATGGATGATCTCACCCAGCAGTTTCATGTGGATGTTAAAGAGAAGCAGAGAGTGTTGAGCCCTGTGGCATCCCGCCATGGGCTGGACCACTCACTCCCAATTAACAGAGATTATAACAATTTTGTACAAGTGAAAAAATAGTTTGAAATAAACAAATCACTTATTCTTTGTTATAAAATATCCCTGACTAAGCCATGGAAAAAATATGGGGTTGATGAACACTATATCCCAGGATAACTTGTCAATAAGTTATTACACCTGGCCACATGGCAATCACTAGCAGCATTTTAAAATAAACATATCAATCTAGACAAGCAATTGTAAAACTGTGCCCCATGTGCTCTTCTGGATAATCATTTATATAATGGAAGCATTGTTCAAAGAAGGATGCACAAACAATTTTAATGTCATCCTATCTTGATGACAGTATATAAATCCACAACATAAGTGGGAGCCTTTTATAGGGTACTAAGTTTGCAAACTTCATTTTCTAATCACTTTCAGAAATTCCCTTTTAACTGTTCCAAAGGTACTAGAGATCTTCAGAACTACAGTTATGAAAAGCCTGCATCAGATGAGTTTTATCTTCAACTACAGTGGGGCAAAAAAGTATTTAGTCATCCACCAATTGTGCAAGTTCTGCCACTTAAAAAGATGAGAGAGGCCTGTAATTGACATCATAGGTAGACCTCAACTATGAAAGACAAAATGAGAAAACAAATCCAGACAATCACATTGTCTGATTTGGAAAGAATTGTTTTGCAAATTATGGTGGAAAATAAGTATTTGGTCAATATCAAAAGTTCATCTCAATACTTCGTTGTATATCCTTTGTTGGCAATGACAGAGGTCAAACGTTTTCTGTAAGTCTCACAAGGTTGGCATACACTGTTGCTGGTATGTTGGCCCATTCCTCCATGCAGATCTCCTCTAGAGCAGTGATGATTTGGGGCTGTCGCTGGGCAATATGGACTTTCTACTCTCTCCAAAGGTTTTCTATGGGGTTGAGATCTGGAGACTGGCTAAGCCATTCCAGAACCTTGAAATGCTTCTTACGAAGCCATTCCTTTGTTGCCCGGGCAGTGTGTTTGGGATCATTGTCCTGCTGAAAGACCCAGCCATGTTTCATCTTCAATGCCCTTGCTGATGGAAGGATGTTTGCACTCAAAATCTCACGATACATGGCCCCATTCATTCTTTCCTGTACATGGATCAGTCGTCCTGGTCTCTTTGCAAAGAAACAGCCCCAAAGCATGATGTTGCCACCCCCATGCTTCACAGTAGGTATGGTGTTTTTTGGATGCAACTCAGCATTCTCTCTCCTCCAAACACGATGAATTGTGTTTCTGCCAAACAGTTCTACTTTGGTTTCATCTGACCATATGACATTTTCCCAATCTTCTTCTGGATCATCCAAATGCTCTCTAGCAAACTTCAGATGGGCCCGGACATGTACTGGCTTAAGCAGGGGGACACGTCTGGCACTGCAGAATCTGAGTCCCTGGCGGCATAGTGTGTTACTGATGGTAGCCTTTGTTATGTTGGTCCCAGTTCTCTGCAGGTCATTCACTAGGTCCCCCCGTGTGATTCTGGGATTTTTGCTAACCATTCTTGTGTTTCATTTTGACCCCACGGGGTGAGATCTTGCATGGAGCCCCAGATCGAGGGAGATTATCAGTGGTCTTGTATGTCTTCCATTTTCTAATTATTGATCCCACAGTTGATTTCTTCACAACAAGCTGCTTGCCTATTGCAGATTCAGTCTTCCCAGCCTGGTACAGGTCTACAATTTTGTTTCTGGTGTCCTTCGACAGCTCTTTGGTCTTCACCATAGTGGAGTTTGGAGTGTGACTGTTTGAGGTTGTGGACAGGTGTCTTTTATACTGCTAACAAGTTTAAACAGGTGCCATTAATACAGATAATGAGTGGAGGACAGAGGAACCCCTTAAAGAAGAAGTTACAGGTCTGTGAGAGCCAGAAATCTTGTTTGTTTGTAGGTGATCAAATACTTATTTTCCACCATAATTTGTAAATAAATTCTTTCCAAATCAGACAATGTGCTTGTCTGGATTTGTTTGCTCATTTTGTCTCTCATAGTTGAGGTCTACCTATGATGTCAATTACAGGCCTCTCTCATCTTTTTAAGTGGGAGAACATGCACAATTGGTGGCTGACTAAATGCTTTTTTGCCCCACTGTATAAACAAAAGAAAAATTAATTACAGGCTTAAGAATTTAAAGATTTTGAAACAAACAGCAAAAAGCTAAATAAGCTAAGCTAAATAAGCTTTTGTCCAATCTCTCTCTTTCCCTTTGTAGGAAAGTGAATGTAAGAAAAATGTCAGCATTCCAAATATCATCCAAAATTAAATCAGAGTCCAAGGCAGAACTTTCCTCAAACTTCCAATTTATTAAGAAAAACATGTTGGCACATCTGTGGAAAACCTGAATCTGAAAGCTTCCTGGGTTTTCCACCCAGTTGAAAGTTTAGGATCTTTGGCCTGCCACACTCTCTCTTATTTTACTGTGCTTTTTCATTAGTGAGGAATTGGGAGGGGGAATAGTAAGGAGTCAAATATGTGTTGTCAAAATAAAAAATTCCTTCCAAGAAGCCCAAGGTCATCCTTTGTCTCTGCACCTCTGAGCCTGACTGGAACTGGATAGGTGGAACTGCCAGCGTGGCAGTGAAAGATCGAACCATGTGATGGACTTGTGGGTGTGGGGGCAAGATCATGAACTTTCAACTGGGTGGAAAACCCAGGAAGCTTTCAGATTCGGGTTTTCCACAGATGTGCCAATGTGTCTCTCTTAATAAATTGGAAGTTTGAGGAAAGTTCTGCCTTGGATTCTGATTTAATTTTGGATGATATTTGGACCGCTGACAGGACCCTGGTGGAAATGGATTATCTAGACCATTTATAGGCAGGTTTTAGGGTCAAATATGGGACTGACACTGTATTTGACAGGAATAGTATAGAGATTGTGCATCCATCCTTGCTCTCCTTGACGTCTCAGTGGTTTCGATGCCATCGACCTTGGTATCCGCTTGGACTGGATTGGGTGGCACAGTTTTTCAGTGGTTCACCTCCTTCCTCCAAGGTCAATCCCATTTTCATCTTGAGCGTAAGAGTCCAATGATTATTACTATGGTCTTCTTATCTCCTGTACCTGTACCTCTAGTACCAGAGGTGGTATTCAGCAGTTTCTGACCAGTTCTGGGAAGAACCAGTAGCGGAAATTTTGAGTAGTTCAGAAAACTGGCAAATACCACCTCTGACTGGCCCCACCCCCATTTAGTCTTTGCCTCCTGAGTTCCAGCTGATTGGGAGGGAATGGAGATTTTACAGTATCTTTCCTCTGCCATGCTCACCAAGCATGCAACACTCACAGAACCAGTAGTAAAAATATTTGAATCCCACCACTGTGCCTAGTACAGAGATTTTTGCTATATGAGCTGACAGACAGAGTCTGTCTGTCTGTCTATGATCAGCCAGCTAGCTAGCTGGCTAGCAATATCAGCATACATAAAGTAGTCTGTTAAGAATATTCAAATGAGCCATATTAAATCATACAGCCAACTTGTATATGAACAAGATGGTTTGAGAGTTGTGTACATTTAGATAATATTAGATTCAATAAAATTAATTGCCTTTTTGCTCTTGAATTTAGTAATGGTGGCATGTTTCCAAAATGGCAAATATTAGCTTGGCATCACAGGCAGTATGTTTGGATAATCATGGAAAGCTCATAGATCTTGAAGGGCCCTTCGATTGAAACATCAACACTGACTCTTCTATAACTCTACTCTGATATAAGGTATAACCATTACCTACATAGCAATGGCTTTACCTCTAGTGTATAAACTTTTAACTGCCTATAGTTTATATACAAAACTCTATAAAATTCCAGTATTATTTTTATTTAGCACCTTGTTTGATTTAAATGGCATTCTACCTTGTTTTTGCTATAATTCTGAAAACTCTGTGAGATGTGATTCAGAGGGATCAAGAATGAAAGAACATGAACAGCTTTTAAAAACACACTACATAGCCAGTTGAATTCTTGCCAAAGCCTGTTTACAATGGACAAATATAGCTTAATGCAACTTTTCAGAAATGAAGTCTTCTAGCTTCTTTATTAAATTTCTTCCTACTTGGTTCTCCTCTTTTGCTATTTCTATCTTCAATTTCATTTCTTAAAACAAAACATTATTCCGCTGGGTCAGGAATTGGCAACCTTAAACACTCAAAGAGCCACAAAGGTCCTAACCAGAAGCTCCCTGTTCAATTCTTAAGCCGATTGGAAGACCAATTCCCCCATCATAGTCTTGTCCTAGCGCGGTGTCCTTTTTTCTCTATCTGTCCTAACTGAAAGCCTTATCAATTGTGGAGCTGACTGGCGAGAGGGAGCCTCAGCAGAGGGATGAAAGAGCCACATGCAGCTCCAGAGCCTCAAGGCCCAGGATACCTGCGAGACCACCTACTGTCACCAGTAGCCTCCCACCGCCCAGTGCGATCCCACAGAGTTGGCCTCCTCAGGGTGCTTTCGGCCAGACAGTGTCGGCTAGTGACCCCCAGGGGGAGAGCCTTCTCTGTGGGAGTGCATTCCCTCTGGAATGAGCTGCCCCCAGAGCTTCGTATAATCCCCAACCTCCGGTCCTTCCAACGCACCCTAAAAAGTTGGCTTTTCCAGCAAGCCAGCCTGCCTGAAAAGAATAAAATAAATTATTGATCATTGTTAATTTTAATTCAATTTTTGTTTAAATGTTATTGTTAATTCTAATTGGGTTTGTTTGGGATATTCTATTTAATTTTTTTTTAACTTTTGTATTATGTGTTTCTTTTAATGTTGTACACTGCCCTGAGTCCTTGGGAGAAGGGCGGCATATAAATCTAATAAACCTAAACTTAAACCTAAACTTAAAGTTGCTGACCCCTGAGCTAGGTATTTATCGTGAGGTAGGGAATTAATGATTTACCTTTTCACTATTGTAAAAAGAATTCAAGTTTAGTTGGCAACTAGCAGTAAGCTCAAACGTCTGCCTTGCATCTGGGTCAGTTTCTACTTCGTACTATTACTAATAATGTTATTTTAGTATTTTATGTAGATGAAAGTCAAGCTTTGTATAAAATTTGACCAGGACAGACACAAATAACAGTATGCCAATCACACACAAAAAAAAGTCTATGCAGAAAAAAGGCTGCAGTAAATCTAAGTGACGTTATCAAAATGCTACAGAAACTGATTACAGTACCTCAGTGGCAGATGTCAGAAATAATTCACCCCAAAAAGGGAGTTGAAAACTACTGGACAACAGTTATCTGATGTAATAAGGGAATCAAAATAATAAAAAAACACTTCAACTACATGGCAAGGTCTAGGTTAAATATTGGCATGTATCCAGGTTGATTTGATTTGGTTCTAGACTTCTTACATAGCCACTCGATGTGTGGTTTCCTTCCAAAAGGCCTCCATAAACCTTGTTACCACCGAGAACTGGGCCTTGGAAACAAGCTACTTGAGAGAAATAATTTATAATGCCTGGACACCACTGATGTCAGCCACTTACAAGATGCTGAGTAAAATTGCTCGCTAGAGAGCTGAGAAAATCCAAAGCCCTCTCTAAAAACCTGATGGTCATTTAGGGACAGACTATACTGATCAGTCCCATCACTTAATGGCTACCAAATGCAACTGGACCAGAGCATGATTAACTATGGCAAAAGGATGATGGAAATTTCTTTCACTTCCACCAACTATTGCTTTGAGACAAAAAATGAGATCCAAAATATGAACACCAACATGTGTTGAAGCCAAGATGACCTGACACAAGCGAGGGCTGCTAGGGAAACATGAACTCAACTTTTATCCATGTAAGTCCTAGAGGCTGTCAAATTGAAGTGACTTAACACCACAATACATAGTGCTCCACTACTAATCCCAACGATATATACAGCAGAGAAGGAACCTACTGGACAAGAGATTGGTCAGCACACAAACAAGCTTCTTTTTCTACAAAACAGTATCACAAATAGATGCCATATCCTGATATCCTCACAGCAGTGTCCCTGGTCATGGTCAAAATCTCTCTTATGAGCATAGTCAGCCCCTTTATAGTTATTACTCAATTTCTACAATCACAGATGCCAGCATTTTTCTTCATGCAATGATTCAACACCTGAAACATTTACTTTTGAAATAGCCAATAGCAAGTGCAATCTGGAGTAAATCCAAATTCAATAACGAAACCTAAACAGTCCGGATTTCAATAAGTATATCTTTGTCAGTCTTGCACTACTGAAAAGTAATTGGATATATTCCTAACTTTAATATTGTAACTGTCTTATTGTAACAAAATCAGTATAATAAATTGCCCATTAACAATGTCACCAAGCTGTTCACACAGAGCAAAGTTAACGATTTCTAGGCAAAAGAATAAATGGTCATTAATCAGTTACAAAAGATGGCAAAACAAGTAGCAAACATTTCTGAAAACTACAAGGAAGAAAATTAAGATTGACTCACTGGAAAGGCAACTTAAAATATATTTAAAACAAAAATAATTTTGAAAGGAATATTGCATACAATAATTTATGAACAACGTATTGTAACACCTGTTTTTGTATTTTATATATACATGTGCTCTAGATTAACAATAATTTATGTTACAATGTGTTTGCCATTTCCCCCCAGTACTTATTCCCAGTGTACATTTTGTAACTTTTCCATTTATGCTGAGAAAATATGGAGATATGGATAACATAAAAAAAGAAGAGAATGGGGGACAAAAAAGACAGAATGCTACTTCAGCTACTTTTTTTTTAACTACCCCTTCCTTTGATTAAAATAAGGCCTTCCTCTGACATGCAGCTGCTGAAAAACTACAAGAAAATGAAAGCTTTGTTTCTATAAGGAATATTTTTTACTGGGCCTGTTGCACCCAATCTGGTCACTCTGGAGTGAATATCACAATCACTACTTTCACTACTGGTTTTTGCTATTAAATCACTGCCCTTGTGGGTTTTTTTTTAATTGGTAGAAAATGGCAGCATTTCCTTCTTTTAGCTTGATCTAATATCAAAAACCAATAGAAAGAAACAGATTAAGGCTAAATGAAGGAAATGCTGTACCCTTCTACTAATAAAAGAATAACACTATTTATTTATTTATTTATTATTTTATTTTATTTATTTATTTATTATTTTATTTATTTATTTTATTTTATTTATTTTATTTATTTTATTTATTTTATTTATTTTATTTATTTTATTTATTTTATTTATTTATTTTATTTATTTTATTTATTTTATTTATTTTATTTTATTTATTTATTTTATTTTATTTTATTATTTTATTTTATTATTTTATTTTATTATTTTATTTATTTATTTATTTATTTATTTATTAATTATTGAATTTATAGGCGGCCCAATCCCGAAGGACTCCGGGCGGCTTACAAAGAAGGAAGAAAGAAAAAAAATAAAAGGAAAAATAAAAAGAATAGTTTAAAATTCACAACACACGCACTCGTTCTAAACGGGGCTGGACCATTAACAATAAGGTCAACAGCCCCAGGCCTGCCGGAACAGCCAGTTTTTAACAGCTTTCCTGAAGGCCATGAGAGTGGGCAAGGCCCGGACCTTTGGGGGTAGCTGATTCCAGAGGGTCGGAGCAGTCACAGAGAAGGTTCTCCTCCGGGGGCCCGCCAGCCGACACTGACTGGCTGACGGCATCCGAAGGAGGCCTAATCTGTGTGATCTTATCGGCCATTGGGAGGTAAGGCCAGGTTAAGCCCAGAAATTGGTGACTGAATTGTACAGACCTAGGCCATATGCAAGATTATAAGCAAAATTACAAACTGAAAGACATGGCACTAAAATTTCCCATTTAAAGTTTTATTTTTTCCCCGGATACTAAATGAAAACTAGTTTGATGTAGATGTTAAGACACCACACTAAAAATAGGCAATTCAACTGAGGCACAAACCTTGTAAAGATTTTGCCAAGAAAACTTCCAAGAATTAGTCTACGTAGTCAATGGAAGACAATAATGACTCAAATGCCCTCTCCCCACTATATATTATATATCAATAGTGAAAGAAATAAAAACAGCTGTTAGAAAAAAGTTTTAGATTTGAAGGGGGCAATGGGTAGGTTCTTATAAAATGGAGGCTAAGTCACAGGAAAAACAACTATAGAAGGATTCAGCAAGGCTTTACACCAAATAAAATTAACCCAAATAAAATTAGATATCACATTTTTATCTAATTATTTATTGTGCTCAGAATCCTGAAATAATTCACTTGGAGTGAGGCATTTCTTCCCACTGATCCATTCCTCCATGAAGCTTTCAGAAACAAAAGCATCTACCAAACTTCTTCCTAACTTCAAGGGGAGGGGCAGTTATTTGCCCACCATTTTAGACAAATTGTCCTCCTGAGTTTCTTTACTGAAGCTAGAAATTACTAGGTTACAATTGTGAATACTTGTGACAAGAACCTCTAAAGACTGGCTTGAGGGAGAGATTATAAGGGTGATAGAAGTTGTTAAATTTTGAGAGAAGTACAGTTCAGAAGAGCAGAAGTTCAACTTTTTGTGTATACATGAGAAAATATTTTACATCAGGCATGCTGACTTGTTGAGTCTAACATGAGAGTATAGTGCCCAATTTCAAAGCTTATAAAAATGTGGTGGTTATTCTTGTAGAATCAAAACATATAGTCATGCATCTTTAGTCTTTAGTCAGAACTACACCCCATTTATATCCAACAGAATTCATGTGTACTTACAGTTTAATCAAGATGGTATGCATGTTGCAACAAAAGTCCCTGACAATGATTTACAACTTACCTTTGAAATGTTACTTGATCGACTTGTTGAGCGGCCTGGAGATTTTTCATTCTGTTTAAAAAAAAAGATTTGTTTAGTTTGGACTTTAAAAAACTTACAAGTATTATTATTTCTTCATTGTGAAGTTCATATAATTTGTTTGTTAATAGATTGTTGACTGGAATTCAATGACATACTTTCAGCATGCTGAAGAGCACAAGTGTTCCTACTTTTGCACTCTTTTAACAATAAATCTTTATACTACATTCTAAACTTATTTTTGAAAGTTTCTGCAGTTCAGAAGTGGCATCTCATGGTATGGAGAGCTACTGCCCAAGAAAACCAAATAAAAGGTTCCTTTGTTCAATGAAATTAATTATGCATTTCTTTGGAACCTTGTTATTATTTAACAGACTTAACAATTGAGGTAAATGATACAAAAAGTCAACATAAACAGGTAAAAATACCCAAACTAGAAATAAAGAACATGTAGCTTTTACACTGGGCATGTCAAAGAAGAGAAAGCATATTCAGACTAAAATTTCATACAGATATCACAGTTGAAGGATTACTTTAACCATTCATGGACTCATGCCAAATTAAGCCTTTTGTACAGAACACATTTAGGGGGGAAATATTGCATTAATGTTCATAAAATATGATTTCTTAAATGTATATCAAGGCTTCCCCAAACCATAGTCCAAGATAAGGTAAGAATTAATTTCCTCCATATATCAGTTTTCTAGTTTTTGATGTTTTGCGTTCTGTTCCACTGAAAAGAAAGTCTTTTTGGCACAAACTCTTTGTGTGAAAGATGTAATTGGCCTGGTCTACTGTAATAAAAGCTAGTTACAAAAGGTAGTCCTTATTTTCATTGAAGTTATATAAAACACCTGTAGATTACATTGAAACAAGTTGGCACTCAATCCAGACAAGACCGAGTGGCTTCTGATGTTCCCTCCCAAAGATTGTCCAACTGTTCCATCTCTCAGGCTGGGGGGCGAAATTATACGCCCCTCAGAGAGGGTTCGCAATTTGGGAGTCCTCCTGGACCCACAGCTGTCGGCTGTGACCAGGGGGACCTTTGCCCAGGTTCGCCTGGTGCACCAATTGCGACCCTACCTGGATCGGGAGGCCCTTCAGACAGTCACTCACGCCCTTGTGACCTCAAGACTGGATTATTGTAATGTGCTCTACATGGGGCTGCCCTTGAAGAGTGTTCGAAGACTCCAATTAGTCCAGAATGCAGCCGCGCGAGCTATTGTGGGTGCACCAAGGTACACCCACGTTACACCTATCCTCCGCGAGCTGCACTGGCTACCTATTAGTCTCCGAATCCGCTTCAAGGTGCTGGTCACTACCTATAAAGCCCTACATGGCATCGGACCTGGGTACCTGAGAGACCGCTTCCTGCCGATTACCTCTCTCAGACCAATTAGATCGCACAGGTTGGGTCTCCTCCGGATTCCATCTGCCAGCCAATGTCGGCTGGTGACTCCCCAGGGGAGAGCCTTCTCTGTTGCAGCTCCGGCCCTCTGGAACGAGCTCCCTGTTGAGATCTGGATCCTTACTACCCTCCCGGCCTTCCGCAAAGCCATCAAGTCCTGGCTGTTCCAGCAGGCTGGGGGGAGCTGAGAAGCATCTACCTCCATAGAAATTGTGAATGTTGGTTGTTTTTAATATGTTGTCTTTATCTTGTTCCCCCCTTTCCCTTGTCTTTTGTAAGCCGCCCGGAGTCCTCCGGGAGTGGGCGGCATACAAGACAAATAAATAAATAAATAAACAGGAAGAAATAAAATCATAGTTGGGTTATTAGCCTAAGCTGAGAAGATGATCTAAACAGCCGTAACCCAGTGCCTTATGAATAGAAGTTATCCCACATCATAAACTTAACACTAATTATAATAACTAATATGTACCTGAGTTCCAATAAAGATAAAACTAGTTAAAGCCTAGGTTACTATAACCTTATAATAAAAGAGGGATTCACATGTATAACTTTTTGCTTCCTAGTCTGGTCTACTTTGGAGGACTGACAACAAATCTGAACACATTTCCTCCCCCCACACACATTATCTTCATGAGAACTAGGCAGGGTCTTGTCTGAGATTCATATACAGAACTGTCCCAGAGTAAGATTTTTTTTATCTGAGTGTTGCTGGTTGCAGCTCTTCCTCCTCTTATTTTTTTTTTCTCAAGGTTATTCCACTACATACTTTCAATCAGGTGAATGGATGAACTACCTGCTAAAGTATCTTCACCAGCAGGATCAGCAATACTAACTCATGTCTAGTCTACTTGGACTGGTCAAGAATGTCAAGAAATTCAAGAAGATTCGCAAAGGGAGGAGAAAATGCTACCAATGATGGCAGTAAAAAAAAAAAAGATGGCATACTATTACGATCCACGATAGAAAGTGTCCTCACATATTGTTTAACAGTATGGTATGCTGGTTTAACAACTGAGAACAGGAAGGCACTACAGAGAGTGATTAATTTGGCACAAGAAACCATTGGTTGCCCTCTAATACCAGTGGATGAGATTCACCAGGACTCGCTGTTTCAGCAGAGTAAGGAAGATACTTAAGGATGATTCACACTCTGGCCAGTGTATCTTTTCACTTTCACCATCGGGCAGAAGACACAGAAGTGTTTTGGCCCAGCAGGAGCCATTGGAGCTGCCACCAGATTCTGACAGTGAGGGGCCCTATGAGTCGGCTCTGGAAGATGTGGAAAACCCTGGACAGGGTTCTGACTCCGAGCAGGGCGCAGAGAGGCTTGTTGGCCACCAGGAGGCACCTGAGGCCTGGAGCAGCGGTGAGAGCCAAAGGGAGCGTGCTCCCGAAGTCAAGCCTTGGAGCAGTGGGGAGGAGACAAGGGAGTGTGATCCTGACGTCATGCATTGGAGCAGTGGGGAGGAGACAAGGGAGTTCGTCCTGGATGCCCGGCAACGGAGGGTTAATAGGCGTAAAGAACAGTTACACAGTTATAGGAGATAATGGAACTCAGCTGGTGGTAATTAGGCTCCTCTCAAGACTATAAAAGGAATGGCTTTCCACAAGCTCGTTGCGGGAATCAACATATTTACTAGAGTTGGAGAAGTTATCTTGGCTCTCTTGGCAGGCTGGATTGCTGCAAAGGTCAGTCTGTGCTGGATTGCTGCCAAGGTCTGGTCTGTGCTGGATTGCTGCCAAGGTCTAGTCTGTGTGTTAATAAATCCTTGAAGTATCTTTGTCTCGGCATGCTTTGGTGTATGAAGAGGGAGGGGTCAGAACACAGAAGTACAGCCAGCCGGACAAACAGGTGTAAAAACAGCTTTTACCCATGGGCCGTCAGACTTCTAAACATAATATAGCACCACAAACAGACCAATTGATGAATTTCACTGGTGCCAGCGTAGTGTGTAATATGTATATACCATGATATAAGATTATACACCTAAGTAATATACATGTTGCACAAAATATGACTTACATATGGAAATGTAAGACTAGTTTTTTTTCCCCCTAACTACTTGTCTATGGATTATTCTTTATATTATTCATGTTGTCTTGTATTCTTATATGGACTTGTTGTGGCCCACCAGCTGCCAATGGAACTGGTGGCAGACTCGGATGATAAGGAGGTTGGAGAGGAACTTGGGCCAGTCCTGGAGTCTGGGGAAGGCTCTAATGGATACTCTGTGTCAGAAGCAGAGATAGAGACAGAGCCATCTGACACTTCCCAGCTGCCTTCGGAGACGGAGATAAATGGGGAGGAAGAACAGCTGGGCCCTCTTCCAGATGTCCACATGTGCAGAGCTGTTAGGAGAATAACTGGGGTCAAGGAGCCAATTTGGGAAGAAAGGCAGGCACACAGTGATGCTTAATGGCCCCTCCCTAGCTGGGCAATAAATA
Organism: Thamnophis elegans; assembly: GCF_009769535.1. Classification (NCBI taxonomy): domain Eukaryota; kingdom Metazoa; phylum Chordata; class Lepidosauria; order Squamata; family Natricidae; genus Thamnophis; species Thamnophis elegans. The sequence continues at coordinate 61,454,149 of NC_045549.1, forward strand.
GAAGGAAAGGGGAGGAGACAACCATTCGGAATTTTTTGGGAAGATTTGGTCATAGTGTGACTGGAAGTTCCCGGCCTGGCAATTATCTCAAGGAACTGATAAGATCTGTTACTGCAGTTAACCTTTTGAAGGATTATTGCCTGGACTTTTTGGTATGTGAATGCCATTAATTCACAGTAGCTAAACAAAGAGGGGTTTTTCAGAACAAGGAGTCTGTTTATTGGTTCTGCTAAGGCTGGGTCAAAACAGGACTGCACCAGTAGAGGCAAAACCAATTTTGTTGTATAGATGATGTACAACGACAATAAAGGCATTGAAAAAACTTGACTATAGGCAATAATAAATTCCTTCAATAATTACAGATTAGAAAGATAACAGGAAAAGCAATCTTTTTCTCGTTGAGAAAGAAAGCCACTTGTAGTCTTAAATTATTCAGCAGCATGGTATTTCCTCAAGGTTGCAGGGAAGAAGTATATATCTAGTAAATGATTCCAAGATTAAGTTGACATCAGAAAGTCAAGGAGTAGAGACTGAATAAATATGTCTCTCTGTACTTCCATCCCAAAGCCGCAAGGGCTGGACTAAAACAGTGGCAACTAATGTTTTCTCCCAGAACTATAATAATATTTGGCTTTTAGACAATGAAAATTTATTAAGTGTTTATGTAATTCCATGGTTTTTTTTAAAATAAACTCAGTCTTTTCATTATTTTCCATTTCAAACAGATATTTCTACTTAGTATTTATAAATGTTTCATCTATGCTTTTTTTAAAAAATGTTTAAATTCAATTTTTGAGATATTTTATTTCAGTAAATCCTCTTTCCAAAACAATTTTTTAAAAATTATATATTTTACATCAGATTCCCTGAGTATTAAGTACTGCACTTACTAGAAATAAAAAAATAGATAGCAATTGAAAAGGGAAAGGAATCTGTGTTAGTTGTCTACAGAAAAACAATGATTAAATTAATTTGTTCTTGATTTATTACAGATATTTTTATGCTACTTCATCCAATTTAATCTAAGGTGCTTACTGGATCATCAACATAAAAACATTATTGATATAAACTTTAATAAAACATAGATTAAAATTTTATCAAATCAAAACCTAATGCAATATAAAATGATATGTACATTACATGTAATTCTCCCAAGTATATTTATTCTTTAAATTTCTCAGTTCCAAAATGTTCCTTGCAAAACCTAGGGCTTAATTAGTTTCCTGAACATCAAAAGTGAGATTAGGGAATGGTCAAATGTATTGATTTCTTTCTTAGACATAGAGGGTAGAAAGCAGTAGAGCCGGATGTAATCTGTATACTGATAGATTTCTATTCCAAAGTCCTGAATGACCTTCCCCGGTAATTTCACATCAGTGTTAAACTGCACAGGAGATAAAACAGAACTCTGTGGAACATAAAGTCAGAACAGTGGTTTCTTAGCACCACCTGAAATAAAACAGTTTCCTGTTTTACTCTCACCTCACAAAGCATCTGCCAGGACTCAGTATATAACATTTTCATGGTTAGATGGATTAAACATTAGTATTTGAATATAGATCTTTTTAACATTTATATTTTGGTGTGTTTTATTAATCTATGTGAAATGTCAATGTATATTGCAAGCCAATGTATGATATGCCAAACGACAAACAAATAAATAACTGTATGCTTGTCACCTGTTAACAAAATATTTGTAGAAAGTATTTCACCATTCTTTTCTTTAATTATTTCTATTCTTACTGGTCAGCATCTCCTGCATCCCTACTTCCAAATTCTGGAAGTATCAAAAGAACCATATTCATTTCAGAAAAGCATGGAGAAGAAAACTCTATGAAAGCTAGCATTGTAAAAAGAAAGTTCAAAAGAAAAATATCCATGCAAAAATAACATTGGCAGAGTTAGTCTGACGACTTTAGCATGAATACACTTTTTTTTTTATTCTAGCAACCAATGGTTCCATAGAAAGCCAGCCAAATGTGAAGACTGATTTCATTTATAACAAATGGGAAGAGGAGCAGTTGGCAGCAAAAATAGCTGGTGTCAGAAGAAACAAGACAAGGAACCTTTTGCATTTGTAGTGACCCTATGTTATCTTTTGCACATATTTCTTTTAAAAAAGCATTATATTTTTTGTTATGTGCACTGATTTAATACTAGATCTTCCCAATGCCATCTGTATCTATTTGGCTTCTCTCTGTCTGGCTTAGAGACTGGCAATAAAATTCTTCCAAATTTCAAAATAGTGAAGCATTACTGTTTGTAACAGTTTTTAAAAGTCTGGTATCTAAATATTCATATTTAGCTTTTTGCAATCTGCACTGTAGTTATATAAATATGAAAAGAATCTTCATTGGGACATGCTACCAGTCATATAGAAACGAGAAGTATGGAAAATTCTAGAATGATATGTAAATTGGTATAATCCAATCTGTTCTACTCTTTTTTGATGAGTATATACTGTGCTTGTAAAAATTTTGTCCACATTTTAAATTTAATTTGCTTGTCTGTTTAATGGCAGAGGATGGTGGGACTTAGTTTTTAAAATGAACAAGTACCATGCATTCCATGATTACATATTCATTCCAAATAAGCATTGGAACTGACCTCTGGCAGAAATGTTTCTATTGGCTTAGAAGGAATGTTTATTCTAAAAAGAAGGAGGTAAAAATCACAGTTTTGGCGATCCTATGTATATGCAACTCTGAATCAACATTTTAATTTAATTTAATTTATTGAGGGATGGTGGTGGTACTACAGGCTACTTATGCTGCCTGCTTGCAGTTTGGCAGTTCTAGTCTCACCGGCTCAAGGTTGACTCAGCTTTCCATCCTTCCGAGGTCGGTAAAATAAGGACCCAGGTTGTTGGGGGCAATATTCTGATTCTGTAAACCATTTAGAGAGGGCTGTAAAGCACTGTGAAGCAGTATATGAGTCTAAGTACTATCGCTACTGCTAATGTTTTTGCTTGCACTCATATGACTATTATTCCTTTAGTAATGAAAAACCAGAATATCTTCCCAGCAGTTACTGAGTAAAAAGCTTTGGTATTTCTACTTCTTAGTATTTCTATTCTATTGAGTTCTATTGGACTTCCTTTCAGACAAATGTATATAAATTTTATTTAACTCATTTTCTCATTTTTAATAAAAAAATAAATACAGTAAGCATAATAATTAAAAAGTACCCATGACCTTGTATGTCTTCATCATATTTTAAGTAAGTTATATCTCAAATGTCCCCATATTTGATACCAATGGTTGGTCCAAAGCCTCCTGACCTACCTAAGAGCTTAAAGCTCTGCCAGTTTGGGTCCCCAATGGAGTTGGGGGGGGGGGCATCACATTGGAAGTATTTGATCGATTAATAAGAGATTCCACCTCCACCCCCATCCGGCTCCCACTCCCACCTTCTCTTAATCAGATTTTGTATTAATTTATTTATGTTTTTAGTTCATATAGTTTTTTTTTCTTTTAGCATTATAAACCTTGAAGTAAGATAGGCAATCTATAAAGTTTTTAAATAAAAATAAATCAACAAGTATTAATTTGGTATTAAATTGTTTACTATGTTTTGTATGACAGCATTGGAAGTACTTGATTTCTAACCAGGAAGAATTCTTTTTGAAATTGATGCCTCTGCTGAGTTGCACAATCAATGCCAGCATTCTCACCAATGTATTGATCATGCAAGGTAAACATTGTGATGGTTGTAGCACAACATATTTGGGGGCACCAGATATGGAAGGGCTGCCATATATTAATGTATTTAAGAAATCTATATGGCTACACAATTCACCTCCAGGAGGCTTACACATTAAAATTATACAAAGTGAGAAATCCATAAACACCTTCCACATCCAGCAAGCAACAACAATCAAACAATTTTTTGTCTATCAAGATTCTTAGGCATCCAGGTCATGGTTGGCCCAAAGTTCCTTTTTCAAGAGTCAACTGGAATTTCTCTGTTTTTCCTTGAAGATGTTTCACTTCTCAAAGAGGCTATCTATATTAAAATTGAACAGCCCTGCCTTAATAGAGGGGGGGGGGGAAATGACACCACCTTTCTCCTGTTTACAATGCAATCCTTTCAGCAGTTTCAAAAATGTTCCATATCAATTTGTACTATTCAGGTTACCCCGAGGACAGAGATAAACCTCCAAGTGGCCTCAAACAACTCTCAGAAAGAATGCTAAAGACCAGAAGCAAGGAATACTAGATGATTTTAAGATTGATCATCAAAAGATGAAAATGTTAACAAAAATATTAAAATGAAGGATCAAACTCAATTGATGAAGAAAACTGATTTAAGATTTTTTATATATATATATATATATATATATATATATATATATATATATATATATATATATATATATATATATATATATATATATATATATATATATATATATGCGTGAGAGGGGAGGTTTGAAATTACCCAACCTAAAATTATATTATGATGCAATAGCATTATCTGTAGTTAGTGATTGGATTGATTTAACAAATGATAGGATACTTAATATCGAGGGGTATGATCTGGTATATGGCTGGCATGCTTACCTGTTATATAACAAAAAAGTGGACAAGAATTTTAAAAGTCATACCTTAAGGAATGCTTTACTGCGGGTTTGGAAAAAATATCAATATAAATTAAATGATAAAATACCCATGTGGACAATTCCTAGACATGCAATAGAAAATATGAACATAGCACAAAAACAAGATATAATTACTTACAGACAGCTTCTTACCCTAGAAAGGGGTGTATTACAACTAAAATCCTTAGATGTATTAAAAGAGGAAAAGGTAATTCAAACATGGTTCCAGTATGGACAGCTACAGGCCAGGTGGAAAGCAGATCAAAAAATTGGTTTCATGCAAGTCGAGGATAACTTATTTAAACAAATAAGAGATCAAAGTTTAATGCATATAAAGAGAATATACAATGTATTAGTACAGATGGATTCCAAAACAGAATTAGTTAAAGACTGTATGATAAAGTGGGCTCAAAATATTGAAGAACCAATAATGTTGGCTACATGGGAAAGAATTTGGGTAAGAAATGTAAAATTTACACAAGCCCAAAACCTAAGAGAAAACTTTTATAAGATGTTTTATAGATGGCATTTGGATCGTAAAAAGTTGGCTGCTATGTATCCAAATTTACAACCCAAATGTTGGAGATGTGATTCTCTCGACGCTACATATTTTCATATATGGTGGACTTGCAAAAAGGTTAAGGCATTTTGGATAAAAATATGGTGGATTATGCAAAATGTTCTTAAAAAAAGGATAAAGTTTACCCCTCAGTTATTTTTGTTAGGTATAATTACTGATTGTACAGCTGTAGAGATTAATTTGATTTTGCACTTAATAACTGCAGCTAGATTGTTGGTGGCGCAATACTGGAAGAAGGAAGGCTTGCCTACAATTCAAGAATGGACACTGAAAGTCACAAATTTAGCCGAGATGGCTAAAATATCTGCATAACTTAAGCATCACTCAAACGAGAGATATAAACGAGACTGGAAAAAATGGATTGATTATATACAAAATAAATACGGGATTAAGAAATTCCAGATAGCTTATGATTAAGATCAGGAATGATATAAATTGTTTAAAGTTAGCTTAGCAAGGAGAAGCTAAGTTCAATGTAAAGATGTTGTCAATTTTCTATTCTTTTTTCTAATATATTTTAGACTGTTTTTGTTAAAGATTTATACCGTGTATGGGTTCTGGGAAGTCGGGGGAGGGAAGGCTGGGGAGGTTGGGGGGGAGGGGGGATATATATTAGGTTTGACGAGAGGTATTAGATTTTAATGTAATTTGATCCCACATGTATACTGTCTTATCTTATTTTTTCTTTAAAACTAGGATGTGTTAAGTATATTGATATGGAAGCGGAAATACACCAATGAGAGGAAGAGTGGGAAACAGAAGGGAAAAGAAAGATGGGAAGAGAAGGATAGGAGAGAGGGTAAGGGGGGAAGATGAGGAGGATAAGGAGGAGTGGAATGTAGAGAGAGGAGAAGGAGAAAGGAAGGGGAAGTAGGGTAGGAAAGGATGATGGAGGGAAGAAAGGAGGTAGGAGAGAGGTAGAAGAAAGAGGTGTATGGAGAGCAGAAGAGCTAATAATGGGTTTTTATCTTTTTGGGCGTTGATGACAAGGGAAACTGATGTAATTACTATTTAATACTATAGGATACTGGCTATGTATAGTATACATGTAATTGTATCTTATGAAAATGGAAAATAAAAAAGTATACAATAAAAAATGTATATAAAACAATGTACTGTTGGTAAATGACACCAGAAAAATTAAGTAAAATATACTTTATATTTTTTATTGAAAAGGTGACAAATAAGAAGTATTATTTTATCATGTTTGGTGAATGTACAAGAAAGCTTGAAAATTATTTATTTATTTCATTTCTATAGAACTCAATAAGTGACTTGAGATAGGTTAAAATGAGAATGTTCTTATAGTGAGGAAAATCAGAGTGACTTATCTTCTATATCTTTCTTTAGAAGATATTATTTGAAGCTCAGGGTTAAGCTGTGGGATCTTTGGTGTTCTCTGAACTTAGTGGTTTTCTTGCAGATGTTTCATTACTAAACTAAGTAACATCATCAGTGCTAGTAGAGTGGGATTTGCTCTCAATATATATTCTAATGGCTTGTCCTGTGTTAGTGGGAGTGATATTGGTGGTTCTTTGGTTGACATTTTACTGTTAGCTTGTTTGGAAGTTCGTTGATTGGGGCATGATTTGCTTCTTGATTGTTAGTCTAAAGTCAATCTTGGTGCTAATCTCTACTCATTTGGATTGCTGGTGAGGTTTAGGTCATTTTGTTCCCTTTTTATCTTGCTGATTGAATCTTTTGAATGGTATGTGAATATTGTTTGCCTTAGTGAAGTGATGGCAAACCTTTTCGGCACCAAGTGGCAAAAAAGGAGCACTTCATGCCCGTGTGCCAGGCAACATGGCTCCAAGTGCCACTTCGAGCACGTGTGCAATATGTTGTCCATCATGGGCTTACTGCCTGTTAATGGCTGATTAGTTCCACGCTTCCAGGAATTTTCTGGCATTGGTAATGTTTCTCCATTGGTTGACAAGCTGCCTACCTACCATAAATATTTTGAAAATAGCATAGGCAAATTAAAAACCATTCAAGGTTTGACACATTATATGCATTTTTGTACAATATCATCATCACTCACTCCCCCCCCCCTCCAGTCTCTATCATCTAAAGTGTATGATGAAGGGTAAATGCAAATAAAGCTTATCTTCCCCATTCATGGCTTGTGAAAGCTATTTATTATGATCAAACATTGACCTGACTTTCCATTAAGATGCTGCATTTACTGAGCTATTTCAGCAAATGAGTCACATAATCAAACTGCATGCTGATCTCCATGGCAACCAGGTTATAGACTCTGCCAATATAACTACTAAATCCAAGGTTATTCCATCTGTACAGTTGGAATAAATGTAAAGAAAGGCTTAAAACTTCAATGATTAGCAATTTGTTGTGAGATTAGCTTTAATAACAAGATGTCTACAGCTTGAAATGTCATTAAATGAAAGATTAGGACACTCAATTACAGAAAATGTAATAGTACATCATTGTAGTTTGATTCTTCCTGATAATCTCAATCTTTGCAGCCAAGGGAATATAATTAAATTAAAATCTTTCTAATAGATAAACTCTAATCTCAGTAATATATACTGTTAAGTATTAGTAAATTCTTTTTTAACATTACTGATTTTCAAAAACACAAAATTAAAAGATAAACAGAAAGAAGAAGAAATAATAAAGAAAGGAAATAGATGTACAAAAAAGAATAAAAAGTAAAGAAAAAAATGATATCTGACCTTTTTTTTTGCTTCAGATATGGATAAGTAACATACATAAAACTTTTACTTTTTGATTGCATTATTTCTTGACATTCACTGGAGATAGTAATCATGTTTGGAAGAGTCTGCAGTAAAAGGAAACCAGGCCACCAAAGAACATGGTGGTAGGATAACATCAAAGGTGGCACCAGACAGAGCATAGGAAAACATCAAAGAAATAGTGAAATATTGGAAGATATGGACATCTGTCCATAGAATTGCTAAAATACAGACATGACATCATCATCATCACTACATTGGTTCTATATTCCCATGTAATTCTAATCAGATATGAAAATCAACATTTCATTTCTTTTTGTTGCAAAAATTCCAAGTGTTTTCCAAATAGAAACAACATTAAAGTCTTTTCTTTAATCGAGGCTAACAATTTTGACATATCCACCAATTCCATGAGCTTCACCATCCATTCTTCCACTGTAGTATTTGTGAATCTTTCAACCTTTGTGCATATAAAAGTATTTCTGATATTGATATATATATATATATATATATATATATATATATATATATATATATATATATATATATATATATATATATATATATAGTGTGTGTGTGTGTGTGTGTGTGTGTGTGTGTGTGTGTGTGTGTGTGTGTGTGTATGTTCCAGTATAAGCAATTTCAACCAAACTTGGTACACAGATTACTTACTCTCTGGAAAAAAATACTGTGAGGGTGTGTGCTCTGTTAAGATAATGCCTGTTATGCTGTATTGCCATACTGGCTTCTACTGTACAGATCAGTGGAGTTACCATGGTAATAGCTTCACAGTATTCCACAAGGGGGCTCCCTCTGGTAAGGGGGAAAATCCAACATTAGAAATTACATTTGGTCCAGACATTCTCCTCCCTATAAATAAATACCTGGACAACGCTGGGTTATCGGCTAGTCACATATAAAAGGAAAGTTTCACAAGAGGCATCTGTTTATCAGTTAAACCCAAAACAAATGTTTCAATTGGTTTCAATTGTATATTTACTTTTAAAATCTTTTGTATCAAAATACATATTGATTCCTTGAATGTCCACGAAAGATGGAAAAAAATACCTTCAATTTAGTTATATTTCCAACAAATATTTGAAATTTTCTTATACATTTTTGGCTATTTGTCCAGTGTCATATACCAGTGATACATCATTCAATATGGTATGAAAAGGTGCAACAACAACCTGCGTTTTCCCTATGATCACAATTTTCTAATTTCTTCTCACTTGATTGGAGACCATATGAGCAAAGCAAACAGGTATTCTAGTAGTGTGAATCTATTTATGCTTGAGTCGGGTCGCGCAGTGGTTAGAATGCAGTACTGCAGGCTACTTCTGCTGACTGCTGGCTATCTGCAATTTGGCAGTTCGAATCTCAGTGGCTCAAGGTTAACTAAGCCTTCCATCCTTTCAAGGTGGGTAAAATGAGGACCCAGATTGTTGGGGGCAATATGCTGGTTGTGTAAACCACTTAAAGAGGGCTATAAAGGACTGAGAAGTGGCATATAAGTCTAAGTGCTACTGCTACTGCTTGTCATTAATCTTCCAGTGCATCACTGAAGAAATGGTAGATGTTTTCTATTAAAGGGAGAAATATGTTATATTAGGATGAGCAAATGGAGAATTCTCAGAACTATTTTGTTTTTCCCCAAAGCCTGTACCCATTGGAATGGCTAATCCAAGCTTTTAGGCAATAACTTACACATTTCTTTAAGTGTATTTTCTAGAAATATAGCAATTATATATCCAAACTAGAACTGCCTGGTGGCTACGAAAAATCCCAATAAATGCAGAACAATATATATTTTTTGCTACCCTTATCATTACAATGCAATCTCTAATATGGGTTATGACTTGTGCTTGATTGCTTTTCTATAATGGAGCTCCAGAACACTCTACTTGGGCTCAATTTCTCAGAACTACTCATAAAATTAACATACACTCTAGGGCAGTGGTTCCCAAACTTGACAACTTTAAGACTTGTGGACTTCAACTCCCAGAGTTCTCCAGCCAGAAGAGCTAGCTGGAGAATTCTGGGAGTTGAAGTCCACAAGTCTTAAAGTTGCCAAGTTTGGGAACCACTGCTCTAGGGTATTGGGGCAATCTGTATACCCATTGCAGGATGCAATGAGATTTCAGAATTGTTCACCTGATCTCAGTGAAAACCCCAAATTTTCACTAAACCCAACCAACTCCAGCAATTGTCTACCCTGTTTTCCCCAAAATAAGACCTTCTCAGATAATAAGCCCAATTGGGCTTTGAGCGCATGTGCTAAAATTAACCCTCCCCTGAAAATAAGCCCTGCCTGAAAATAAGCCCTGCCAGAAAATGTTGCAACACAGAAACAGCCATGGGGTGACCATGCTCGCTGCCTCTCGCACTTCAAAAATAATAAGACCTCCCCAAAAATAAGGCAAAGTGCTTATTTCGGGCAAAAGAAAAAAGACCCTGTCTTTATTACTACACGGTAATATGGGCCAAATTAACAAGAGTGGCAATAGTAGGTGGAAAAGCAATCAGAAAATGATTTAAGCAACTATTTATATCCTTCAAAATCACATTTCAACTGCCATGAGAACAAGGTTTCATGTGCGACCTCCAATTTGTATCAAGACCCAAACACCTGGAAAAAATCCATGATTTATGTGATTACCACAAATTCCTAAGTTGTTCAGACTCAAGATTGACAAGTGGGAAACTGAAATCCCTGGTCTCAACCACTAGCCCTGCAATGGAATCCAGTAGTACAGGCAGGCAACAATGAGAGCAGTCGAAAAGCAATAATCCATCTGTTCTGTTGTAATAATCGTGAATAAATATTTGCATTTGCAGAAAGAAGAAAAGAGACAACTCTATATCAGTAATAAGGTTGTCAACCCACTCTGTCACTTTAGTTTTGTCATTAACCCTGATCAACACACTTTTCTATTTTACAGCATTACTTTTTTCCACACTTCTCTCCAAAATGCAAGTTTGCACTTTATCCATCTTCTTTATCAGGGAAACTTTAAACTTTACAGAATCAAGGGACATTCTGAACTCCAAAAACTTTCTTAGTTCTACTAAAAATTTCTATGGACAAGATAAAGATTATTTCAACATAAAAAAATATAAAAGTCTTAATTAAGCATTGGTGCAAAATATTGACTGTAGAAGTGAAATCATCATTTATAGAGGAAAACAAAAATAGCATATCCACAGTTATACTTATCAAACCTGAAGCTAGGAGCACATAATATTTCTTGATATTTGCTTGCTCACAAAAACATCAAGTCAAAGAAAGTTCTTTAACCTCCAGGTTTTATGAATTTCAATGAGGCAAAAGCCATAAGCCAGTTAGACACACTTGAAAACACCATAATATGAAAAGAGCAAGTACAAGCTGATTTCAATTGAACCTTGCACAGTAAGTTCTTATATTAATAATAAAGGGAATAAATTTTGTTATTAGGAACACTTTAACCACAACAATTTTATATCAAAATAAGTCAAATGCTGTAATATCAAATATAAGCATCAGTTCATTGCAAGAAACAACTAATATATAGCATGGCTGCAGTTATAACTCAATACCTAGGGCGCAAAATCAATGAAGAAGGAAAAAAGCCAAGCAGTGTGCTACCAGTATGGAAGATCAGTCTGGAAAATGAGATGCAAGCAAGCTGAATAGATGAAATAAAAGAAGCTGAAGACCAAAGAACACCTGATCGAGAAATATCACATAAAAACAAAGAAGATTAAGGAAGCACTGGAAATAATAAAGCAGAAATAATAAGAAACTATAGCCAGGAAGATCCACAGACATGAAGTGCAAATTGCATATTATAGGCAGAACTCCACTTTCAGAATAAAAGACACACATATCAATAAAAGTGATTGCAAGATTTTTGAATGTAAGTCAAAATATCAATTAACAATCTCTTACACATATTATGTAACTGAATGTATAATTGAATAATATGTAATGTGTACCTTATATATTTTCAGTAATAGTTGAACAGTAGTTTTTCTCTTGTTCTCTTCTGAGGAATACCCATCTGAACTAAGCACTCCCATTTTTCTGGAATTAGTATTGATTATTTAGCACACACATGCTTTTTCAAAAATTCTGTTTGTATCAATGGTTTAGCAACCATTTGTCTAAAATAGAAGATGGCAGTGTTCCCCAACCTTTCGCGGTTGGCAACCTGGCATGGGGAAGAGGGGAGAAAGAGGGAACGTTTTTGTGTGAGGGGCAGGTGCATGTATAGCTTCACTTGTATGAGCAGCTGATATATGCACCTACTGCTTGTGCAAGCAGGGTTGCACGCACACCGACCCATCGCTCACGTGGGCCAGTAGGAAATAGCCATGGCCTGATAGTGGACTGAAACCCAAAGGTTGGGATCCCTGGTATATGGTCTCCTGCTAGAGCAGTGGGTTGGACTAAAAGACCTCAAAGGTCCCTCCCAACTCCGTTATTGTTATTCAATACGTGGCGTAAATGTAAATATGTGAATATATAAATGATTTGAAAACTATAAATGGTTTAATTGTTTGACATGAAAGATTGATATAACTGATTAAAGACTAATGAGAAGTTCTGAATGTATTAATATTAGAATGGGAAGGAGAGAAAAGGATATAGTATAAAAAAGACAATTGTAGGAAGAAATAATTCAAGTTCTGTATGAAAACACTCTTTTTAAGATAGATTACTGGAAAGTGGATGTGTCAAAACTCAACAAATGATCTGGAAATGAACACCTAGGGCAGTGATGGGCAACCTTTTTGGCGTGGTGTGTCAAAAATCAGCAAAAAATCGAGCATAACTCGCGTTGTGTGTCACTTCGACAAAAACATAATTTTGCGCAATTTATAGTTGCTGCTAATGGCGCTCACAGTTCCCGTTGGCACTCCGCTGTTCCCTGCTGTGGTGCGGTCGTAACCGACAGTCCCAGGAGTAGACTCTCTGTGCCGGCCTGACTGGAGAGAGGCGCGCACTATTCCCGTGCTCCTCTCCTGCGGGTCCTCCCTCGCCGCGCTGATGACGTGTGCGCGCATGGCACGCACACCTTACCAGCAGCCCCTGCGCTCAGAAAGGGGCGCGGCGATACAGTAAGTGAGTGTGGGCAGGGGAGATCACACGTCCCGCCCCCCCCCCATTCCTCCAGCACAGATTCTTTCATCCTCGGCGGCCGTGCAGGAGCCGAGGATGAATCGCATGAAATCCTGTGTGTGTCACCCCAAATGGCTACGCGTGTCAGCACTGACACGCGTGTCATAGGTTCGCCATCACTGACCTAGGGAAACCAATCTCATTATTTAGATTTATTAAGAAAAGATGACAATGCAAGAATTCCAAGCAGTACCTTTTCTTTCCTCTGTGATTAATTTACATAGAGGCAAAGTCTATGTAATACTTACTACCCTCTTTATCAGTGTGCAAATTTACTCCTTTTTTTAAGCGAAAGCAGAGAAGAATGTGTTTTGCCAGTGGAAAATACAAGATAGGATCTATAGAGAAATGATGAGGTTAAAGAGGTTTTGAATGAGAAAAAATGTACGTGTGATAAAGATTGCTGCATAAAATGGATCAAAGGAATACATTGTATGCAGAGAGAAAAGATTGCAAAGAATGTAGTCAAAAAAAGCAAGCAATAACAGCAGTTCCACAGAGCATGCAAGAAAAGGTCAAGATGTTGGTTGGAGAAATGTGATCAACGTCTTGCCACGTTGCATGTGACATCAATGCATGTATAGAGTTAGGACTTTGATTGTAGTGCCATATGCAGCGTATTTACTTCTTTGTTTACATGTTTTACCCAACCTACAGGCACAATTGAGAACCACAGAATGAGAAAATTCAGACTGGAAACAAATAAAAAGTAAACAAATGTTTTGAATGAAGATGAAAAAAGCTAAGCATCTCCAATGAATGAATAAAATGAAAACAAAATAATGACATCTATCTATCTATTTATCCATCCACCTACCTACCATCCATCCATCCATCCATCCATCCATCATCTATCTATCTAATCAATTTCTACAGCCACCCATCTCAATCGATGACACTGGGTAGCTTACAATTAAAAATATATTATAATCAAAATACTAAAACATTTTAAAACAATAAAAATAACAGAAACATCCAAATTAAATATACATAGCAGCCAAGATTATTGACCAGTTAGCAACATAGACAGGAAACGTGGCTTTTAACACATTCAGCACCTAGGTGCAGGATCATAGCCAGGCATTTGAGTCCTTATGAAAGGCTAACATGGTTAAGGGGGGGGGGGGATTCTAATCGCCAAAGGGAGAATGTTCCATAGAACAGGGGCCACTTCAAAAAAAAACCTCATCTTTAGTCCCCAACAGCCAAAACTTTTTTTGCTGATGGGATGTTCAGGATGCCTATTCTGCTCAATCTAGTTGGATGGGTAGACACTCTTGGACAAAGGTGATCCTTCAAATAGCAATAGCAATAGCAGTAGACTTATATACCGCTTCATAGGCCTTTCAGGCCTCTCTAAGCGGTTTACAGAGAGTCAGCATATTGCCCCCAACAATCTGGGTCCTCATTTTACCCACCTCCGAAGGATGGAAGGCTGAGTCAACCCTGAGCCGGTGAGATTTGAACCGCTGACCTGCTGATCTAGCAGTAGCCTGCAGTGCTACATTTAACCACTGCGCCACCTTGGCTCTTGTCCGGCCATTTACAGCTTTAAAGGTACCATCAGCACTTTTGCACATGGAAACAAAGGGGTAACCAATGCAGCTTATGCAGTAGTGGTTCTCCTAAGCAGCATGGGCGGCACCACCATCTTGTTTTTCAGTTCTGTGCATGCGTAGAATTGTAATTGCATTTATGGGCAAATGTGTATCCATGCAGAGCAAAATTGCGCAAAATTGCACACCAAACCTGCTAGTAGCAACCCAACCCTGGTATGTATTGTGGATCAGCAGGAGCCGTTGAAGCTGCCACCAGACTCCGACAGCGAGGGGCCCTATGAGTCGGCTCTGGAGGACCCTGGACAGGGTTCCGACCCTGAACAGGGCGCAGAGAGACTGGTTGGCCACCAGGTGGCACCTGAGCCTTGGACCAGTGGGGAGGAGACAAGGGAGAGTGATCCAGAAGCCAGCAGTGAGTTGTTCCTGGATGCACACCATTGAAGAGCTACTAGGCGTCAGGAACAATTACGCAATTACAGGAGGTGATTGTACTCAGCTGATGGTCATTAGGTTCCTCTCCAGACTATAAAAGCTACTTGTGCACATGGCCCTCTTTGTAGAAGTCAACGCAGGTTTGAATGTCAGAGGACAGTACTGTGAGCTTCCCAGGCTGGATTGCTGCCAAGCCTTATCTGTGTTTATTGCTGCCTGAGTTTGTCTGAGTTGCTGCCGAGGTCTTTATCTGTTTGTTATGCTTGGCTTTCATCCACCGAGGTTTTGGTGTTTTGCTAATTAAAGTATATTCCAATTAAGCTTGTCTCAGCATTCGTTACTGGATGGAGGAGGGTGTCAGAACAGGTATGTATGAAGATATGTCTCTGCATACAGTATATTAGACAACTTTGGAACATCATTTAACTTTCTCATGATAGACAGTAACTAGCAATAGCCTCAAAGGTTTCTCCTGCAGATTATACATACTTGATTAGCAGTTTTTCAAAGTCCTGTCCCCTTCTGTTTATTAAGTGTTTAAATATAAATAATATCTTTAAATATTTTAAATGACCTATGAATTCAAAGTTCTCCCTAAATGTTTTTTTTTGCTTTGTTCTCAGAATTTTTTATCTAACTTTTCCCCAAATCCCCAAATAATTAAAAAGAAGTGACAGAAAGCATTACATTGTTCATTTTGCCCACAGGCTCTTGGCAGGTACCCTTTGTTCTCAGGTAGCAAATTACATTCTGCTTTCTGTCATCTCTGTTAAGTGAGTAATAAAAGTCAAGTTCTAACACAATGCCTGGGACTTGAGGGGTAACCATGTAAAAAGCAAGGAGTAAAAATGCAAAAATCAGTGGAAGCAGATGCTAACAATTACTTCTAAGCTTTTGGAAACACATGGAAGAAGAAAAAGGGGAGAAAGACCTACACACTTGATAACAGAATATCAAAACTAAGGACGATCAGTAACCGCAAAACTATTCTCCTCTGGTACCAAGAAAATATCTGTGAGATCGTCTTTCTAAATTACACTTAACAGTTCTGAAAGAAGAAACATGCTTAGAATTCAGTAGAAACTAGCTGAAGATGTTAATGATGAAAACTGAATTAGTTTTAAAGGCAAAAGAAACTGTATTTCAGTTAAGTTCAAATACAGGCTATCTTTCTTCTTAGTTCTATGACTGTAGGCTTGTAAGCTAGTAGACCAAGATGCACCAATGAGCTACATTTTCAGAGGAATATTTTGTTATATACTTCAGTGTAGTTGCTTCCCTTTAATGCCATCTATTTGTTGGGAGATATATTCTTTCCTGCACAGTATCAAGGGGTAGACTTACTGGAAAAGAATAAATAAGGGCAACATGTAATGAAGGAACAAACAGCCTAAAAGCAGAGCAGTAGTTCATTGTGAAAAGAAGACAAGACAAAGTGATAAAAAAGGGGTTGAAAGTTAATTGTTTTTATATTTTATTGTTTCAGACAAATAGTTTGTAAACTGACTTGCAGAATATTCACTTTACAAATGATATAAAATATTTGAAATATATTATGTAGTATTGGAGATGAAAAACCATTAGTTTAGTATAAATCAATTACTCCATCTCAGGATAACAAGTTAATTCGGTGAATGCAGAAATAAAGATGGAAGTGGGACTAAGTAGAAAACATCCCAAAATGTCTTTGAATAGAGGGACTGAAGATGCAGTGCTTTTTTCTTTTGTGGAAAAAGGGAAAAAGAGCTTTGAAGATAATTGAACTACAGACAAATATTACAAGATAAAACTGGTAAGAAACAAGGGTAGAAAGATGTTAGAGGACAAAATGAATAATTTTTTTAAAAAAAAGATTCCTGGCAATTTGCAGCAATAAAAACCAAAACACACATTAAAAATACAAATATATTATTTGTAAAAAAAAAAACACCCATTAAATTATCAATAGTACCATTAGGCATGAGAAGACATCTATCTTCAAAAATCCTCAGATTATCTGATTATTCTGTCAATTATTGGGAAAGGGTTGCTTGATATGTTTGGGACTACATATAATACCCTAGCCCCATCTTCGTTGATCGATACCAGTGATGGTGAACCTTTTTTGGCTTGCGTGCCATAAGCGGGGGGAGGGCAGGGGGGTCGTGCGTGGGCATGCCACACCCATAATGCAATGTTCAACACCCCCAGGGCACATGCGTTCATGACAGGCGCTCCCCCCCATTTTTTGCATGCTTTTTTCGCCCTCCCCAGGCTCCAGAGGCTTTATAGGAATCTGGGGAGGGCGAAAACAGCCTTCCCCATCCCCCTGGAGGCCCTCCGGAGGCTTCAGGAGCTTCCTTGAAGCCTCCGGAGCAAAAAACCCCATCCCTACGGGCAAACCGGAAGTTTGGGAATGGACTTACGGTTTGCTCATAGGGCTAGTTTAAGCCCTCCTGAGCCTTCAGGAGGCTTCCCTGAAGGCTCCAGAGGATGAAAAATGACCCTACAAGCAAACTGGAAGACACTTCCGGTTTGCCCGTAGGGCCGTTTTAGTCCTCCAAAGCCTTCAGGGACCTTCAGGAGGTTTCCTTGTTGCTGAAGTTCCAGTTTGCCCATAGGGCCAGTTTTTTGCACTCCTGAGGCTTCAAGGAAGCTCCTGAAGCCTCCAGAGAGCTTCCGGGAGGGGCGGGGGAGGCTGTTTTTGCCCTCCCCAGGCTCCTATAAAACCTCTGGAGCCTGGGGAGGGCGAAAAATGGCTTTAAAAAAGGCTGAACTCAGCTGCCAGCGCGCACATGCATGCTGGCCAGCTGACAGGGCAACGCGTTGCGTGGCCTGACAAATGCCTCCACATGCCAGCTGTGGCATGCGTGCCATAGGTTTGCCACTCAGGTCTATATTATGCTATTCTAGTTTCCTTAAATATTTACACAGCTCTGCCTAGGCTGATTTGGAAGGGGAAAAAAAATTCAGCCTTACAGAATAATCAGTCTTACAATTTGGTGTGAAAAAAGATCTTCCAGCTTTTCTGAAACTTGTGCATTATTTCCAGTCAACATTGTTATGGAACAATCCAGAAATACAAGTAGTGTATTCATTAAAAGGAAGATTATTTTGTCCAGCAAATAGTCTACATTAAAAGTGTCGGTTGACTAAATTAAGCTGAGAAATGAGTATGGAGGCAGATGGAGGCTAACCTCTTTCTTAGAAATGAGCAGTTGTCTATTTTTAATCATTTTGTATAACTATACTACTAGAAGAAAACCCCGTGCTCATGCAGAGTCAATACTTATAGTTTGAGCTGATTAAGCATTTTTTAAATATTTAAATAAAACTGGAGGGTGATTACTTTAAGTCAATTATGTGTGACACTTGATTCTTATCTTCAGACCATTACAAAAGGTTTGCAGAATACGGTGATTGAAAATTAATTCAGGATTTACTTCAGTCTGCTGCAAAAATTTACATCCAGAAATATTTTTTTTTCAAAATGTCCTAGCTTGCTCACTTTCTGACCAACTACTACTGCAACGTGCTCTACATGGGGCAGCCCTTGAAGAGCATTCGGAGACTTCAGCTTGTCCAGAATGCAGCCGCACAAGTGATTGTGGGTGCACCTCGGTTCACCCACGTAACACCTATCCTCCGCGAGCTGCACTGGCTACCTATTGGTCTCCGGATATGCTTCAAGGCACTAGTCGTCACTTATAAAGCCCTTCATGGTATTGGACCTGGGTACTTGAGAGACCACGTGCTGCCAATCACCTCCACTAGACCGATTAGATCCCACAGATTAGGCCTCCTCCGAATTCCATCTGCCGGCCAGTGCCGACTGGCGACTACCTGGAGGAGAGCCTTCTCTGTGGCTGCTCCGACCCTCTGGAACGAACTCCCCATGGAGATTCGAACCCTCACCACCCTCCAGGCCTTCTGCAAAGCCCTTAAAACCTGGCTGTGCCGACAGGCCTGGGGCTAAAGAGCTGTTGCCCCTGTCTCAAATGGTATGACTGTTGTGTGTTTTTAAATTATATATTGTTATGTTTCGTCTTTTATTTTCTGTCTGTACCCCGCTTCCCTGATTTGAATTGTGAGCCGCCCTGAGTCCCCTTCGGGGGAAAAGGGCGGCATATAAATATAATAAAATCAAATCAAATCAAATTAAAATTAAATCAAACTTGCCATTCTTTCTAAACAATGACTTCTCAACTATGTTAGATAAGAAAATTCAGTTCTGGGGAAAAAAAGATTCAACCCTTTTTACATTTTCTGAATTTTTGCCACTATGTAATAAAATTTTTGGGCGGATCTAATTTATATACAAATGGAGTTTGGGTGATAAAATAGCATCAACATTTGGGTCTTGTTTTATATTTCATAAGTAAAATAATAATCTAACATGTAATGTGGAAGTATGAAAATGCAATTGCCAGTTTGGCTCAAGCAGTTCAAGTGTCAAATTAATTAAGACTGTTCTGTGACTTCATGAAACAATAAAGGCTGATTTGGGAAAACCTGTTTTATAAAACCCACAAAATTTGGCCTTCCTCATCATAACACAGTTCTTATAATTCAGATTCTAGAAACATGCTGTGTGTGAAACAAATGAAAGAATTACTCAATTCTCCCATTTTGATGCCAATTATTGAGGGGGGAAAAACCAATCTTTTTAGGTAAGTACTATGCTTGTCTTTCATAATTATTCTATAAGACAAAATAATTGGGAAATATATGCTTACTTTTAGGAATATAAAATTTTAGAGCTATGAGCTCTACAGTTCATCTATGATAAACAGCTTAGTCATTGAGTGTAAAATTGGTTTGACACTATAATAGAAATAAGAAATAGGAAGGTGCAAAGCATTTGAATTATGAAGCAGCCTTTTCTATTAGCAGGAAAATAGTTTATTATTATTGTATGAAGGTTCATGATTATCAGATATGCCTGACACACCTGTGGACACTTATATTCTTTAACCAATCTTTGCCTAGATTGGTTTTCCAGTAAAGTTACTGTTTCTTCTTCCCACCATATTATATGAGGAAAGGGGGACAGGGGCAGAGTTCAGTCAGATGGCCATTCTCTTGGTTATTAGTAGATGCACTCTCCATATAAAAAATTATTGGCAATGTTCTTTCAAGAGCCGCTGAAATAATGTTTTACTACTGCTTTCAGTGCTCTTTAATTTCATTGGGTTCTTTACTTCTTCACTAGTTTGCTACTACTATGTATTATTGCTACTTGTTGTTGTTGTTGTTGTTTGCACAGTTTGCCAACACAGATGGACCTGACCACAGATTAGATTAGAATTAGACTAGATTAACAGAGTTGGAAGGGACCTTGTAGGTCATCTAGTCCAACTTCCCATCCAAGCAGGAGACCCTACACCATTTCTGACAAATGGCAGTTCAATCTCTTCTTGAAAGCCTCCAGTGATGAAGTTCCCACAACTTTTGAAGGCAATCTGTTCCGTTGGTTGATTGTTCTCACTGTCAGAAAATTTCTCCTTATTTCTAAGTTGAATCTCTCCTGGATCAGTTTCCATCCATTATTCCTTGTCTGGCCTTTAGGTGGGGATGAAAATCACTTTTCAACTTCTGAAAACAGTAGACTGACCAACTTCCATTCAAAGTGTGTGCTGGTTAAATTTTCTGATGAAATTTAAAAAAAAAAAATTCTCACAAGGAGAAGAATTTAGAATACATTTAAAAAGCTTGCTTTGTTTTGTTCCATTCCTTATATTATATCTCAGCTTAGCTGAAAAACCTGATTTTAAACAATTATTCACTTCTCTTTTCATTTCAGGTCCATGTTTCATAACTGAAGGACTGTTCCTTTATTTCCTTTTTTGTGTTCCTAATGTTTCTTCTTGACAGCTCTTTAGTAATGCATGACTTAATATGTCAGCCTCATGTAAAACACTAAAAATGTTAAACTAGTGTTTCTCAACCTTGGCAACTTGAAGATGTCCGGACTTCAACTCCCAGAATTCCCCAGCCAGCGAATGCTGGGAGTTGAAGTCCGGGCATCTTCAAGTTGCCAAGGCTGAGAAACACTGTGTTAAACATTTCCGAAGGTTAAAAAAATGAAGTATTAAATTGACATAATATTGAAGCAGAAGTTCCCCATCATTTTAACATCACAATTTTGGTAAGAATTTGGTAATATTGTTGATCTAAACTTATTAAATGCTAAGTAAGTAGCCAATATGCTTAAATGATATACACTTCAGTCATTCTCCATATTGTAAAATATCACAAAATAATCAGCCTACTATGTAGCTTAAAATAATAGAAATCTTTTTTCTACACAACAGATACTTTATTTTAAAGAAAAGTAATTAAATTACATGATTATGTATAAGGATCCAAACAATTCTTTTGAAGTAGTTAAGTAGTAGTATAGTACATTATAGGATAGTATTACAGTCAGAACACAACTTCAAGAAATTCTTCAAAATCCTAATTAATCCAATAGAACCAATTAAATGGATAACAACAACAGAACAGAACAGAGATTCTTAGCATTCCTCATCCTTCCATTAACTTAGTTTAAATACTTTTAGAGGAAAATATGTGCTGGTGATTAAATAGTTCATTTTATATCCCGTTAAATAAGTTGTTGCAACTAGATAAGAGAGATAATCATAATAATCAAAAATGAAATACCAATATTTTGTTATGGTCGATTTTTTATTTTCATTGACAAAACATTAGGAGACAATATCTTTTTTTTTTTGAAAATTAGAAGACAAAACATATATGAAATTCAAAACTTCAAGCCATGATAGTATAAATTTATATAAAAGTCTTTTTTTAAGGTTGGAATATAAATACAGAAATTCTGGAAGTTTATAATAATGATACAAGGATATTTGGTTCCATTTCTAGTACTGAAAATTCTAATTAACCTTGCATGGAAATATTAAAATGGAACTGAAGGATTGCTCTCTTTCTGTTACATATAAATGACTGCTAAGAGATTCAAAGTATCCATTAGTAAATTAGATTGTAAAATAACAAAAAGGAAAATATTTAAAAATCTTCAGATTTTTAATCTGAAGATTCAGATTGTAATAATTTTTATTTACAGTGTAGTATTAAGTGTAGCATTAAGTTTCAAAACAATATTATTTCAACAAATATCTGTCAATCTGGAAAAATGTCCAACAAATTTTATTTAAAACTAAAATGTAATTCAACTTACAGGTATTGTTATATTCTCAATCTCTACACACCATGCAGGAAATGTGAAAAATGCACGTTATTTGTAAAATTCAATTTTCTTGTTCATACCACAACTAACTTTACAAATCAAGCAAAATAGTCCCTTTAAATAAGACCATCCTCATCATATCATGCACAAAAGACTTGTAAAGATATACAGAAAGCTATATATGTTGTCAATATTCTTAAAGGGATAAAAGGAGGAAATATTAGCTGGCAAACTTAAGAAAGCACATTGCAGAACAACCCTCCCCCAATTACTTTAACAGCCATCACATAAAAGACAGGCAAACCAAAAATAAATGAACAAAAAATAGCAACCTTAGAAATGTGAACATGCAACCACTGCAGTGCATTCCAAGCAAAACACAACGGAGAATATAAAGTAAAAGTAGACTCAGATACTGTACAAGCTGTAAGACTGTTGCTTGGACAAAGGGGATGGCACTAGGAATTTTCAATTTAGGGTTGTTTTTTTTGTACAAGCCATCATCATGAAATAGAACTTCCACTCACCAAGGCAGAGATATGTGAAGCATCACCTGTGACTTCGGGAGTTCTTGTGTTGTTTGGGAATCTGTGAGGATTACGAGCTATCGCTTGGCACCAGCCCAACATTTTCTCCTTCCACTTATCCCTTTTCAAATTCTGAAATTCTAAAAAATAATTTACAATCCCTGAAACAATGGTATCTTTAGTTTCTTGCAAATATGTGCTTGGGCATGCAGTTACATCTATTTGAACTGTGCACAAATAAATTAGCTGTTTTCAAGAAAGAGCAGAATTCATATCAGTCATAAGCAGCTCAGTTCAGAAACGAGACCCCCAATAAATGATACAGAAGCTTCCTTCATATTTCTAGTGCTCAAAAAACGGAAGCTACTTATTTATAGAAGTTAAATTTTTTAAAGGTAGTTGAAGTACACCCAGGGGACAAAATACTCAGGCAAAAAACTGTGCATGCAACATTGCAATAATACACTTATATTTAAATATAAACTTTCCGCTGATTGAAAATGTCAGATTAAATTGGGACACCAGTCTAAGCAAGGAAAACCACTTAGTAAAATCTAATCTACATTTGCTAGAAGTAAATTCTGTTATAGTAATATTATCTTATTTGAAAGTCTAATTTTACATTCTTTTTCAGAAAGAAAAAAAACTTACTTCCAGGTAACTGAACCTGAATCTAAGATTACTGTCTATTTGTTTCAAATGTGTATAACATTTCTGTATGTGTCTTCAAATTATAACATATTTTTGGTATATTTGTATTATAAACTATATAGCATCAGATATACATTCTTGTGTATGTTTGGAAACAAAACATCATGACTTGTGAGAGATATGTTGACAGCCAATTATATTAACAGCTGATCAGTTTCAAGGCCATGGAGCAACAGCACTTGCTGTAGATAATAAGGAACTACAACCTCATGATAACAGGGCAACCAACATTTTGATATGACTTTATCTTCATTTGCAACAAAAAAAATTATGTAGCCTACTTTTTCATGTGCCTGATAAAGGTTTTGCTGAGTTCAAGCCTAGCAAATTAGTTAAGCAGAGGTCTTCAAACTTGGCAACTTTAAGACTTGTGGACTTCAATTCCCAGAATTCTCCAGCCAGCTCTCCTGGCTGGAAAATTCTGGGAGTTGAAGTCCACAAGTCTTAAAGTTGCCAAGTTTGGGGATCCCTGAGTTAAGTTATTAAACTCAGCCATATAACTCAGGGGTCTGAGATTTACTGCTAAGATCTTACAGAACATAAAGAAGATAACTTTGATAATTATATGTATGCTTCATTACCTAGGCAAAAGAGTTTGAAGTAATTTTAAAGTCCAGAACTATAAGGTAATATTCAGAAGTAGCAATAGCAATAGCAATAGCAATAGCAATAGCAATAGCAGTTAGACTTATATACCGCTTCATAGGGCTTTCAGCCCTCTCTAAGCGGTTTACAGAGTCAGCATATCGCCCCCAACAACAATCCGGGTCCTCATTTTACCCACCTCGGAAGGATGGAAGGCTGAGTCAACCCTGAGCCGGTGAGATTTGAACTGCAGAACTGCAGTCAGCTGAAGTAGCCTGCAGTGCTGCATTTAACCACTGCGCCACCTCGGCTCTTCACATGACTTCCTAATTCTTAATGAACTATAAGGAGGAGGTGGTACAGCATAATCAAAAGATTCTGTTATCGTAGCTGATCTCAATAAAGATAGTTATAGTTTCCTGGGGAGTTGATTTTCTGCTCTGTTCTACCTGGTGGGGCTGAGTTTATGGTAAGCTGTCAAAATGGGACTCCAAATGTCATGAAGAAAAAGCAGCTGTTTCATCAAGCTCTATAATCTTTTCCAGGTGCTCAGTATGGTAACACGATAAATGATATTTGCCAGGTACAATTCTAATTGTATTACAAATAGAAATGTAAATTCTACCCAATATTTTTTTTTAATTAAATGGAATCATATGCCAATATGATTCTGTTGTAGCCTGTGGTTCTTAAAACTTCTCTAGCAATAAGGGCATAAAATTCATAAAATACACAACAATACAATACATACACAGCTGGATAAAATAGTTTATATGATACAAACTTGTACTAAAAGAAAATGTAATCCTTTTGCTACAATTGGAAGGTCAACTTGCTGACTTCCAATAGGAAATCACTAAATGCTACTATATTTCTTCTTTGGGGAGTAAGAAGATTCCTTCCTTTCATAATGGCATCTGGTCCTCCTTTGTGGTCTGTGAAGACTAGGACAGCTATTTTTAAAATTATGAACAAATACTGTTTGGAAAAGCCCCTGAACTACTGTCACATCTCTAATTCATTTCCTAGATACTTATAAAATTATAGCGCACGTCAAAATATAATAACTCCCTGAAAACACACTTCATTTTTTGATCCTGTCTGTCATTAATTCCCACTATATTTATTTTAACAGAAGATTATTGCTTTTGAGCCTTGTTCTATGTAGCAGTTAAGTGAATGCCATGCAGTGTAGCATTATTGAACAGCTTCTGAACTCAAAAGACTAATTAACAAATGAATGATTTAGAAATTAATTTAACTGTAGGTTTTAAAATTTCTAGATTTTTTTTTTGCTTGAAGATTCCAAATTTTAATTCATTTACAGATATTAAATATTTCTTATGATGAGAGCCGAGGTGGCGCAGTGGGTAGAGTGCAGTACTGCAGGCCACTTCAGCTGACTGTTATCTGCAGTTCAGCTGTTCAAATCTCACCGGCTCAGGGTTGACTCAGCCTTCCATCCTTCCGAGGTGGGTAAAATGAGGACCCAGATTGTGGGGGTAATATGCTGACTCTGTAAACCGCTTAGAGAGGGCTGAAAGCCCTATGAAGCGGTATATAAGTCTAACTGCTATTGCTAAAAAGTCAGGTTATAATGGAGATAAAACTGAAGAAAAACTACACAAAATAGCAACATTTTGGATTTGGGCTCCTCATCATGTCTAGTCAGAAACCCAGTAGCCAAGAGATGTTGTGAATTGTGATCCAATATTTCTGGATAGCGTCAAGTTACCCATCTCTGTCCTGGATTTAGTTCTGAATTTCTCAGATAAAAATGTAGGGGAATTGATGTTGATTTATCCAGCCCCATTCTAAGTTATGAATGTTGTGGAATTTTTAATGTTGTTTTTTTATTTTTTGTATGTCCCCCCCCCTTCCTTTTTTTACCTGTAAGCCGCCCTGAGTCTCTCGAGAGTGGGCGGCATACAAACCAAACCAAATAAATAAATAAATAAATAAGTTCTATAACAACAGCAGAGAACATATTACATCTACTTGACCTCTAGGCAGCTTTCAATACCATCAAACATGGTATCCTTCTCAATCTGCTAAGAGATTTAGGGATGGTGGCACAGTGATGTTCTAGTTTGCCTCCTTTTCACCTCATCCATTTGGTGATGATTGAACAAGAGGGATCTTCCCCTCAGCCCCATCTATGTGGGGTGCTATAGGGTTTGGTGTTGTCTCCTCGGCCTACTCCATTAGATCTGATAGAGACAGAATTTTGCATGTTCCACAAGTTAGGGATTAACATGCCTTCTCTGCCATGGTATCAGGTTTATGAAACATCCTTTTCCCTAAAATTATATTAGATCCATTCCTCCAATGATATTCTGGAAGGACCTCCAGATCAGTTATCCAGCCTGGAGTTCCCAGGTCATTAAAGACTTGCTGTGATAGCTCTATTGTTGAGATAGCCTTTTTTTATCTCTCTCATCACCAAAGGTTTGTAACTTTGGTTTTATTAATATGGAGTTTTACATTTTATGTTCTGTGTTATTTATATTCTTTTATCTCATTGTTGTTAGTCACCTAGAGTCATTTTGGAGAAAGGGGAGGCTAAATAAACAAATACATTCCTACATGTATTTACTATTTTGAGCGGCATGGTGGCCTAGTGGTGAAGTCGCTCGCCTCCTACTCAAAAGGTTGAGAGTTCAAGCCTAAGTAGATATTTTTCTCCTAGGACACAAAGAAAATATATCTGCTGCAAACTATACAATGTCAGGAAGGGGGTTCCACCACAAAACCGCGAAGCCCTTATCCGTGCCGACATAAGTGCGGAGGGCAAATCTGCGCTGTCCGAAGCGCTAAGGAAAAACGCGATCCTACCACGATGACATAATCGCGGAGGGCAAATCCGCGCCTTCCAAAGCACTCAGCACCCTAAACCTAACCCTAAACCTAACCCTAACCCTAACCCTAACCCTAAACCTAACCCTAAACCTAACCCTAAACCTAACCCTAAAGCAAACCCCTAAACCTAATCCTAACTCTTACCTTAATTTAAATCGGCTTTCTGCCGCTGTGCTGTTTTAAAGCACCCTTCTGTCGCCGCGCTGTTGTCGTGGCGGTGATGACACGCGGTGATGACATCGCGGCTTTAGCGACGCGGTTTTATCACCGCTATTTTGACGAGCGCGGTTTTGTCGTGCCACGCAGTAAGGGCACCCAGCCAGTAAATACTTAGCTATATCCAGCTGCCCCAATTCTACTCCAAATTAAGGAATTACCTGGTTGTAAAAAGGGAGTCTTATATATATTTACTATTAAATAATACTTATAAAGTTCAGCAAGTTTACTTTCAGCTAGGAATAGTGGACTGGAACAATTTCACTGGCTCATTACCAAATAAAAGTTAGAGAACTTAAATGAGTAATATAGCAATATATTCATTGACAAAATACATATTCATGGTTTGACAAAGAGAAGTTGATACCTAATGGCATTTTACTCATATGGACACTGCAATGAATAGGAATGGAGAGAAATGGCCTTTGTTGTCTTGGGAAAATAACTGGAAAGAGGACTGTGCTAAAGCTGCATTTGAAGAGGTGACAGAAAGTCCTATAGCTGCATTGGCTTTTCTAGAAATCAGATAAAAAGCAGAAATGCGATAACTTGTTTTATAGTTAACCTGTATAAATGTGTAAATAAGGTTATATCACCGAAATAGTCTACCTTTTTTCTAATGAAACTGAATTTCGGATCAATAGTGAGACAAATTACAGTATACTGTAAGAAACTAGGGAACAGTTGCGTTTGCCACTGTAAGATTACTAATTTTTTTACTAAGTTTATGTTTCTAATTTTAAAGGTTTTTCAGTATTCTCTTCTCAATTTTAGAAGACGTGTGTGCACATATGTTTAAAATACAACACTATCAAAATAATGTTCATATCCTAACACTTATTTCAACAGTATTAAAATTGTAGTCATAAGAATCGGAAGTCTTTTCAGGCTTAATGTCATTTCTGCTTTTCCTCAGCTCTTAACATTTCTCAATGTATTCATAGCAAATGAAAGGAAAAGGAATGAACACTTCTATTAGAAGTAGGCATGAAAATGAATATGCTATTCTGGGGTATGAGAGAATCTATAGCCAACGTTTTCATCAATATGTGTTTTCAAAGGAGATCAGATGTCTTAAATTATATTCTAATTTTATTATTCTCCCCTGTAATTAAAGTTTAATTTAAAATAAAAAGTGGAAATTCAGCTATTAAGCTTCTTTGTTACGCAGGGTTGTCTATCATCTATCTATCTATCTATCTATCTATCATCTATCTATCTATCTATCTATCTATCTATCTATCTATCTATCTATCTATCTATCATCTGTCTGTCTGTCTGTGTCTGTCCGTCCGTCCGTCCGTCCATCCATCCTAGGAGTTGAAAGTAACTTGAAAATTAGGCCACCTAGCTAGATATATGGGTATATAAGGTTATGTAAAATTACATTCCCTCTAACACAGGGGTGTCAAACTCAAGGCCCGGGGTTGGATCCAGCGCATGGGGTGCTTAGATCTGGTCCATGGGACATCAAAGGACTGGCCCACAATGCCTCTGCCAGTGAAAAAAGAGCACACAGCCCTCCCAAGTTCCGTTTTTGCTGGCAGAGGGTTGCAAGGATGCCATCACATCCGAAAACAAAGCTCAAGAGGCCCTTTTCACTAGCCAAGTGCTTGGGCCACCACACCTTGACACAAGTGATGTCAAACTGGCCACGCCCCCCCTGTCCCCCCAAGGTCAAACACAACCCTGATGCAGCCCTCAATGAAATCGAGTTTGACACCCCTGCTCTATATCTTTCAAAAAGAACAATCCAGCTGCAATTTGCATTTGACCACCATATTAGATTTGTAAGCCAATCCTGAACTATCAAAGAGATGCAGAGACCAATTTTAGAGTAGTATCACCCAAGAGGTTCTTTCCCTATTTTTCCGATATGCAAAAGATCATATGTTCTCTAGATTACCTATTACTTTTAATAGTGTTTCTCAATATTTATTATTTTCCATTCCCATATATTACTCACTACTCCCACCCATGATAGAAGTATACTAATATATTGAAACATACAGCACAGCATTTTTCCAAGGATGTTTCTATAAAGATAGACATTAATGCATGTTGTGTATCATTACAGCGCACTTTTTTTTTTTTACTTATCATCTTTTAGCATATATTTTATGTATCTTAAAAGATTTGGAAATATGAATTCTCTTCTTGCTCTGCCACATGGGAGTTAGGCTAGCAAAAGGCAAAGGACACCAGAATGACTTTTGAGACTTTCTCCCATCTAGCTCACTTTCCAAAGCCACGGTTACTTATATAAGCCCCCTTCTCCAAGTTCTGGGTTGGAACTCAATGAAATAGCCCTTGGGTGCACATAAGCTTCATTCTTTTCATGTAGTAAATGGTTGCTCTGCAAAGCCAACAGCACTGACTTCATTCGCCTCAACAGCCCATGTCTGCCTGACCTCAATTCACTACCTCCCAAGTATGTTTCTCTACTTGACACTATTCAGTCTTATTACTCAGATATTTATAACACCAGTCAAGTAAGGATTTATGAGAAATGAGTATAACAGAGCAAGGCATTTGACTTATCCACATGCAGAAATGCTGCTGGGAGGATGAGGAAGGAAATGCTTCTCTGAACTGTAGGTTTTAGTGCTTTGAGCACATCCTACAGATTACTCTAAAATCTCCCACAGGCAGCAACATCTGCTTCTGGAATTACGATCAATAGGAATCAGCAGGAATTGGATATACTCAATGAAGACTTTTCCAATCTCTTCATCTTCTGTCTATCTGCCTCCCTGCCTGCCTATCATTCCCAAGATTAATTTATGTTAATAAATGAATATTCCTTATTTATAGCATTGCTCTGTGCATCTATGCTTTCAGAAGCTTAACACATTGGGAAATGTAATGGAACTTCCTTATATTTTAGTATTTAGTATTTTATTAGGATTTATAGGATTTATATTGCTACTGTTGCTACTTAACAATGCTACTTAATAGTACTATTTGAGTTCTGACTGTCTTTATCTCTTCCTTAGTCTTGGCATTCCAGTTATTGCAGGACACCTGGCTTATTTCTCTGTTGCTGAAGTTTATATATTTGTTGGTATTATTTTAATCTGTGCAATTAATTTATGAATTAACATAAATTTGTTACCTGTCTAAACTGCTAGAAGTCTAATTTGAGGTTTTGGATATTGAAATGTGGAACACAAGATGTTAAACAGCAAACCAGAAAAAAAGTATAATGAATTCCAGTATTCCACTAGTATTCAACATTTCTGGAGAATGCTGGCATTTTCATGTATAATCATATTCATTGTTCTTTTGTTTAGGATATTCAAATACTGACAGGGACGTGTTAGCATTTATTGTAAATGTCAGCATTTCAAATATTTATTATAATGTTATACATGTTATAAACATTGTACATTAACCTTGGAAAGTACTCTCCATAGAAACAATGGAAATAAACAGAGCATAAAGCTAATTATATTGCCCTAGGAAAAAAAAGTTCTTTACATTATTACCATCATGAAAGAAACCAAGATGTTTAAATTTAATATTCAAAAGTGTATTTTTGTCCATTAGTTTATTCAAAACTAATGTCATATTGATCCAAATCCAGAATTAAACATGCTTGTACCTAGAAAAATATAATGGAACATGGTAAGTGGGTGAGATTTGAAAGACTCCATCTGGAATAAAGGAACAAAAATATTTTGGATACAAGTAAATTTAGGGTCAAAATATATGTATTGTGTAATTATTAAACTATGCTATTATACACTGAAAATCTATTAATGTAGGCTTTTGTCAGGCAATAGATTGCTTGAATTCTGATCATAACAACATAGGGAACACAGAAAGAATTAGCAGTTTGTTGCTTATGAAATTTATGCTCTGGTATAGATGTACACCAGGCATGAAATCCTCTTATTTTCACTACCGGTTTGGAACCAGGAGTGTGGGCATGTGCAGAGCGCCCATGATGACATCTGGGTGGGTGGGTGGAGCCAAAATGTTATACATATGACATTCAGTTGAATAAATCCCTCACTACAAACCACTTGAAGCTATAAAAAAGTTTTTGGGAAGTCTTTAGAAGTGCCTACATGTTTTTGGGAAGTCTTTGTGATGTGATGTTCAGAAAGGAAAAGGTGAAACAAAAATGAAGCTGAGAGCACGGCTATTAAGATTTATCTATTATTTCAAATGCTACTGTTGTCCATCTATACTGATAGATTTGGGGCATCAATTTATATCTTCATGGCAACATGCAATTTTGGCTAAAGTTACTGCTTGAACAATTGATCATTTTGGAAAGCACTCAGCCAAAAGAATAATTAAAGATGGGGGTCTTTGAAGCAGAATTGCAGAATGAGGTCAGTCATATTTCAAACTATGTTAAAGAGTTTTCACAACTTCTTCACCTGGGAACTGGGAAGATACTTGATTACTTCAATCTTGGCTGCACGGCAAACAGAATTTTTCAGAAGCAGACTTGATCTTTTACCTCTGAAAGTCTTAAGGAGAAATTTACCAAAGTCCTCATTTCTACAAAAATCTGTTAATGTAACATGAATGGTATTGACCATCATGCATAAGCTTTTACTCTTTTCCTGTTTACCAGTGTCATTAAATAAACTTTTGTCCTTCCTTTATTGACACATATATTATAGGTCATAATGAAAATATTTTTGGTTGATTTTATCCTCTCACACTAGTCAGGAACTATTTATAATCATTAGATTTTGCCTGCCAGCAATTAAAATTAGCAAAGTCCTCTTTAATTTTTATCTTTTTCTGTTTTTACATTCTTTTTGTGACTTCCATAGTGTCCGTCTTTAGTCCATAGTATTAGTAATGGTATTAAGAATTTTATAGTGTTATTTTAATGTTTCAATAGCTCACAAGAGATTTGTTTGTCAAGGCTTCTGGCAAAAAAAAAGGAGGTTAGAAAAGGGGCTCAGAGAGCTACAAATGGATCTCCGGGCCTCCTATCTCACTGGCAAAGCACTTGAGGATTGCAAGCCTGTAGGCTTTGGCAGTGCTTTTCAAAAATCCTTTGCTGATAGGAACAGAGCTTCAGAGGAAGGTGTCTGCCCCTCGCAAGTGCCACCGGTGCCAATAAAGGCTTTTTGCAAAGGGCTGTCAAAGCCTTCTCGAACGCAATCTCCCTGCAGGCTTTGGCTAGGAAACGGCAAACAGAGGGCAAAACTGAAGGACTAAAGCTTCCCTCTGTTTGCAAATGCCCAGGCATTAATTCACAGAGAATAGAGATCGTATGAGATCAGTAGCACGAGATCTCACACTACTGATCTCGCATGATCTTGTGGAACCTTAGGCCTCTGTTCTCTTGGATGCACCAAGAATGCGAAGCAATGAAGCAGGCAAAGAAACCATGACAGAGAGATCTTTGCAACGTGAGTGAGTCTCCACAGACAAAGTTCCTGTGAAGATGCAGCCGGGAGCAGGGGAATATGTAAGGCAAATGTTGCAGAACTTCTGCGGTCATTTGTAAGGGCGAACCACTGCTGTGATGAGGCAATATTTCTAATTGCGAATATTCAGCAGGCCGGGGGGGCTGCTGAATATCCAGCCCCTTGGAAATTGTGACTGTTGTGTATTTAATATGTTGTTTTGTGTATTATCCCCTTCCCTTGTTTTATTGTAAGCCGCCCGGAGTCCTTTGGGAGTGGGCGGCATACAAGATCAATAAAACTAAACTAAACTAAACTAATTTCAGGAGTTGTTCATAAATGCTAGGGGACACTTATCACATAACTTCGAACGTTCGCTAAAGAAAATGCTCTTAACCTGGAGATCACCTGTATTAAAATGGGTATAACTTTTTATTGTATTTTATGTTGGTCCATGACTGAAATAAAGGTTTTTATTTTCTTGTGCTGCTAAACAGTAAAAGAACTATTGTTCAGAAATTGTTATAAAAGTATGTCAATCATTAAAGTTAGCTCATACAATATAAGGAAAACATCGAGTAGCTGAATTATTTTAACTTAAAATTTTAATTAGCCAAGCTCCAAAGGACTGAAAGAACAAAATGTATTTCAGCTTTCTGAAATATGGCAATTGACTCTTGAAATTATAATCGGATCTCAGAGAAAAATATCCAGTAGCGATTATACCTATTCTTAGGAAATTTCTCTAACTCTGTCAATACATGTCTGTCTTCTATTGTAAGCAGCAGTCACATCTCTACATTTGACCAGAGATTTGACCAGATCTGACAAATGATTAAGTAATTTTAAAATATGAACAATAGGAAGACAGATATTAACCAGTTTAAGACAAGGCTGGAGAGTATAAAATAGGATTGATTTACTGAATTTAACTGGTGTGGAGTTTGATCTAATTCCAAATAAAGAATTGATTCAAAATTTTATTTATGCTATGAAGGAAGATGGTATACATATAAAATAAATATGCCAAATAACAGAGATGCCAAATGGTTCAAGTAAGAACAATTTTGAGAATAAAACATGTTTCAAGAGAAATTAGCTTCAAGATATGCAGCTAATGCTCGTCTTGCTAGAATTACTTAGAGGCTGGAATATAGCAATGGAGGACTGAACATCTGGCAGCTGTTGATGAGAGGCTTAGAAATAAAGTCAGGGAATTGCTATGACTGGGCTTGGACTCACTGTCGATGCTTGTGTGGCTTCTTAAACTCATGTGTATATCTAATTGTCTGTTTATGAAACTGGTCATGGAGGCAGAAAAGATGACATAGGACCTGCAGTCACGAGTTGTGCAGACATCTGGCATTATGATGAGAATAAGAAAAGGCACAATGCTGTGGAAGGGACTTTTGAACTCTTTGCTGAGTCAGCCTAGTTCCTTCCATTAACCACCAAGGTACTGAGATCAGGAACGGTGATCCTTTATGAATCTACAGCTGTGTGAAAAAGTCCTGCACGCTTTAAGGTTTACGGTTTACAACATTTTTTGGATGGGCCATTGATTTTATGATATTTTATGCTAACTGCTATGCATAAGCTTTTTGCAATTTGGTGCTGTTTGGATGGGGATTGTGAATTTTCTTGCATGCTTACAATGCATACTTACAATGACTATGAAAACAGATTAACTGATGCATACCCAGTGGCATGCGTGTTGCAATTACTAAGGACGATGCTAGTGTTTTATTAACATTTTTATTGTTTGTGGCCCTAAAAAGGACCATTTAGGTAACTAAACATGGTTACTAATATGAAATTGGCCAGCCCTTATTGCTTATCACCAGGCGGCATCACTTTGGCATAGACTATATAAGCCTTTGCACGTGATCTTTGGTGACAATGTGGTGCCAAGCTGCAATAATGGATTCAATCAGCTCCTGCTTGGTGTTCAGATGCTTCTTGCTTATTTTGTAACCAATCTTGGTCCACAAATTCTCAATTGGGTTCAAATCTGGCCAATCCAGGAGTCGAAGATCATGCTTCTTCATCCATTGCTGGACGGACTTGGCCCGATGATGACCGTTATCATCCTGGAAGTAAAAGTCCTTCCCTACAAGTTGTTTAGCTGAGGGAAGCATGTTTTTTTCCAAGACTTCAACATACCGCTTGGATTTCTTGATTTCCTGCATGATTTGTATCAGAATCAGAATACCAGAAGCAGTGATACAGCCCCAGATCATCACGTGCAATGGATGCTTCACAGATAGATTCAGGCAATACGGCCTAAATTCTTCAGCTGGACATTTTCTGACACACTTATTGCACTGATTCCCACTCAAGTAGAAATTGCTTTCATCACTGAAGATGACCTCGGCCCACTGTTCATTGGCCCACTTGGCATACTTCTTGGCCCACACTCATCGATGAGAGTGATGAGCATCTGTGAGCTGTGAGCATATTCGAGCCCTGCACCTTTGAGCCCTCTGGCAAGCAGTCTGCGACGCACTGTGCTTGTGCACACTTTTACATCACATGTTTCACCCCAAATTCTTATAATCTGAGATGAGGTGAGCTTCCTGTCAGCCATCAAAATGTGTTGCGGAGCCCGATCTTGCCATTTTGTTGACTTTCATGGTCTTCCAGAGCGGAGCCTGTCATCAACTGAACCAGTTATTTGGTATTTTTCAACCACTCTGCTCATTATGGTGCGATGGCATTTCACACTCTTGGCTATTTCTGTACAGGAGTAAGCCTCTTCATGAAGCACAATGATGTGATGCCGCTGATCAGCACTGGTGAAAGCAAAGACCTTCATCCTTGCCCACAGCCAGAGCTATATTAAATTTCTCGATGCTTTTCATGCCTATTTATAGTCAGAGAGTATGACAACATTGATTGGCTCATAGATTTAGCCTCTGTGCATTTTGATTGGTCAGCCAAAGCTCGCTGCTGATTGGCTACTTTTGATCCTAACATTCTCGAAAATTCAAGTTGTTTGTTTTAGCACATAAACTCACTCAAAACCTTTAAAAGACTTTGGTTATATTAATAAAAATTATGCATCTCAATCCGATTACAGAAATTTTCATAAAGTGCTAATTTTGCGTGGTTTCTATGAATGAAAAGTTGATTAAACATATAAATACAGCTTAAAACTGAAAGTGTACAGGACTTTGTCACACAACTGGCCATCATTGTTGGTAGTGGTGGTGTCGATAAGCCCAAGATTCCAGCAGACTGCTTATTTTCATGAATTAGAACACACTGCGAGCCTGGAGGTAGTATAACATATCATCACTTCAAACTATGGAGATCTTGATTCATGTGCATAAAGCAGCTTTCAAGGACTGGTTGTCAGTGAAGGCTTGAAGTCACCTGTGATGCAGATGATGGCTTTCCATAACCAATCCTTCTTCATGGTGAAGGATACAAGATTGCAAAATAGGTTACAAATATAGCTTACAAATTAGCTTACAAAGCCATTCTGCAGAGTCCATCTCTTTGGGCATGTGTGCAATGTCACATCTACAAATAAGGTGGGCTTTCATTGCAATAGCACAGGGCTGGTTTTACTCCTTCACACTTTGGGTGTCTTCAGATGTTACTGCTACCATATTTCTAGTACTACCATCCTTATGAAGCAGACAACAATCTTAACTGTGTAGGTTACTCAGGGAACAAATGTTTGCTGTTAGTAGCAGGGTGCTCGATTTAAATTGCATTCACTTTAGACATCCATACCATTAATAAGCACAGCATCTTAGCCAAGATGGTTTAATGATCATGGGTAGCGGGTCAAACTGAAGGGCAATCTGACAGGCACAGTGTAGTACCAGCAGCTGCAGTGCCTGCTAACAGAATCTGATTGTGTGTGAAAATGCTGTTGGTTGATGATTTTTTCTGTCCTTTGGCAGCTCAAAAATAAAAATAAATAAAAATGCAGCTCTATACGACATAGAATAGAATAACAGAGTTGGAAGGGACCTTAGAGGTCTTTTAGTCTAAGCCTCTGCTCAGGCAGGAAACCCTACACCATTTCAGACAAATGGTTGTCCAAGCTCTTCTTAAAAACTTCCAATGTTTCAACATTCAAACTTCTGTAGGCAAGTTGTTCCACTGATTAATTGTTCTAGATAAAGTATGTCATTCTGGGATGAGCCATTTTTTCCATTTAATGCACACCCCACTGAATATTTACTTATGCTACCAACAAAGCACAAAAAGAGCCAAGGTGACACAGTGGTTAAATGCAGCACTGCAGGCTGACTGCTAGATCAGCAGTTCAGCGGTTCAAATCTCACCGGCTCAGGGTTGACTCAGCCTTCCATCCTTCCGAGGTGGGTAAAATGAGGACCCGGATTGTTGTTGGGGGCAATATGCTGACTCTGTAAACCGCTTAGAGAGGGCTGAAAGCCCTATGAAGCGGTATATAAGTCTACTGTTATTGCTATTATTATTGCTAAAGCACAAATTTGGAAAGTCATTTTAAAAAATGATTAACTTATTTCATTATATTGTTTTCCTATGAATATTAGGGATTCCTTTTATAACATATATGTAAAAGATTCAAGAGAGAGAGGATGTCATTGGCCCATATAATCTAATTAGCTTCATAATTAAATGATTTGATAGTTCCCCTTGGGTCTTGTGCAAAAACATGCCTTGGGACTTTCATTTTTGTTTTTTAAAAATATTGAGAAAAATAGAAAGTTTTATCTATGAGAAGGCTTTTTGTTCTTTGGTACAGTTGAATTCCCTTAGCTTATTCTAAAAATAGGTCACTGAATGCTAGGATTTGTACTTATGACAACAGATTTCTAAGAAAATCTTTCCTCTCACTATAAGCCAAAATGTAGCATATAAATAGAATCTGCAGTATACTTCATTTAATTTATTCATTCTTTGGCTTAGAAAATTATCTAGAAAGGGCTTGTTGAATCTTATTGAGCTTGCCCACTAATCCCTTGAAAACTTTCCTTTGGGACTACTTAAGTATAGAAATTGTACTAAAAATAAATATAAAAAGCACCCACTTTCCTATCTGTGTATGTACTAAATCTCATTTTGCTTTTTAAGCTGTGTTAGCAACTTTGAGAAAAATAATGTTGAATTCAATTGTTTCCAAGCTTACAAGCTAAGAAAATTTGTGATCCAAGTCAGATAATTACAAGTTTCAGTGATATCATTATACTGCATGCACATATATCAAAACAGGATAATTAGGCTGGTGTTATGGAAAAAGCTGGCCTATCTCATTAAGAAAGACTTTTCTTAGTACCAATGTGATATAAAAATTAATGAATTTTCTCCCTCTTCCAGAAAAAAGGAGTTCTAAAATACAGTATTCAGATTAAAATTATAGCAAATATACAGCATTTAAATATTATGTTCACCCTATGACAACACAGTTAGAAACAACACTTTTAGTATTTGTTCATTTTTCATAGAGTAAAGTTTACATTATAAGCACACTGAATTAATGAGAAACAATTTCCAATTAATAAAAGTATTCTTGGCTTCTAAAATTGATATTTATGCAAATTATTTCAGAAGCATAGAAAAGAGTTTTGAGAGCAAGAATTACTTTTAAGCAATGTATATAAGAATTAGGTGCTAAAAACCCTTATCTCTTAAGATTAGTTACACAAAGCATATTTTTCCTTAGATTTTTAAGTATTTAAAAGTAAGTAAAGTATTCAGTAGTTAACATGGATGATTTTGCATTTAATTTTTATAAACTTTGTGTAACTTATAAAACAGTTTTGTATTTTTTTACATAGAATTGAAATTGTTATTGTTATTCATCTAGCCTTTATGCATGTATAAGTTTTCTAAGGAAGATTTAAAATCTAATAAGTTTAAATAAATTAAACATTATGCAACAGAAAAGACCAACATTTAAGTAAGTCAACTTTCAAGAATCTCTACAAATGCTCTACCACAAAGAGAATTTCAGTGCAAATGGTTTAATCCTTAGAATAAAGAATAAAGCTAATGATGAAAATGAGTGTATTTTATTACCACAAACCTAGAAAAATGGTGGAAAACTCTATATGAAGAGCATTATACATGAATATGTCTTATCGAAGAATCATGAAATGAAAATATAGAACAAGAAAGCTGCTATAAATTACTCTACTTGAATTTGAAGAACATAGTAATGCCTGAATCATGGACGGAATGGGGCGTTGGTTCTTACCTGATACGCCCCTTCTCGAGGCAGGTGGAGACAGAGGTCATGCATGGGTTAACTCAGTCAGTAACCAATAGAACTGAGTCTACCAAAGTGATGTCATTGCTTCATAGGAGTGTCCTCCCACTTTTGTGACAAAGGAGACTGCTGTGTGTTAGTTGACTACTTTCAATCCTCCGAAACTCCAGCCTAGCTCCCAGAACTCGCTCTGCGAACTAGGCCAGGAACCAAAGGGTGGGGATGACCGCTGTCTCCATCTGCCTCAAGAAGGGGCATATCAGGTAAGAACCAACACCCCTTTTTCCAATGTTGGTGGAGACAGAGGTCATGCATGAGACGTACCAAAGCTGGGCATGTCTAAATTTATCCTGAAGCATAAAATGGAAGAGGAAATCATGAAAGAACAAATGATAAAATGGGAAAGCTCTATATGAAGAGCATTATACATGAATATATCTTATCGAAGAATCATGAAATGAAAATATAGGAGAACAAGAAAGCTGCTATAAACTATTCTCCCTGAATTTGAAGAACATAGTGAAAACAAAAGTAGACGGATCGTAGGAAAAATCAATTGTGGGAATTAAAAAAATATGTGAGTTAGTAATAATAATACAAGCAATTTAATTATATAGTCTGTAGCTCAAATTGTTCAACATTTTTTTCTGAATTTAATTCTATCTCCAAAGTGAGGATAACACTATTGAATAAATTGATTAATTTTTAAATTTTCTGCTAAGGAGCAAAATATTTGCCACAAGTCTTCAAGTCCTACTGTAAATGCAATTAAACTGAATAATTCCTATTTCACTTCATGAATTTATTTCTAATATATATGGTTGGTACTCTTAGGCTTAAATGTCATACCAGACAGAATTTCAGTATAGAAATATTCAGGTTTGTATTTTAATGTGTGCAATCTCTGAGATAGGTAGATCCCACATACAACAAGGAAAAACACTTCAGCTTTCAATTTTCAAATTTTAATTATGTATTATCACAATTAAACCAGTAAAAAAGGTCTCCTACTCATCCCCACATTCACACACAATGCCATACAAAATATGCATAGATACTGTGTGTATGTGTGTATTCATGTATAATAAAAAATCAAGCATATAGCAAAATAATGCCCTACTGATTTACCTTACATGTATTACTGAGGAAGACAATTTGTACCTGGAAATAGAATTTCACCATTCCCAACTAGAAGAATGTGAGCTGAAAAGATGGTGGGTTGCAGATAGTACGCTCTGATACAGGCGTACCGGAGCCTGCCCGGAGCACCGAGTACCGTTCTGGTACGGTGCTCTGGAGGGCCCACCGGCCCGCCCGCACTCCTTACCTGTCTTTAAACCCTTTGGCGCTTCCACGCACATGCATGGTGCGTACAGCACCTGTACAACGCTCCGCTGAGCAGCTGGAGCATCGCAGAGGCTTCCAGAGGCATCACTGGGTGGTAAGACACATGCACGCGCTGAGTGTATGTGCTGCGGCGTTCATGTGGAGGATGCCGGGCCCCATTGCAACTGTACCGATTGCAACGGGATCCAGAACCCACCACTGATTGATGTGTGTGTGTGTGTACATGAAATACATACATACACACAAAGACGCTTAAATATATCTTCAAATATGTAAGCATCCATCTAAAATTATCAAAATTTTATTTGTTTATAGGTATTCGTTCCTATTTGTAACATACATTCCACTTTAAGTGAATTATATCTTAAGAGTCTAAGTGAATTATATCTTAAGAGTCTACTGTGGAATAAACTACTTTCTGATCAGAGGTGCCAACATTTTCAGAAAAAGTGTGAAATCTAGCAAAAACTACAGTAAGAATGTTATGAAGTTAACTATGTTACAAGTAGTTATAAGATTCTTATCTGTTCTACCCTCTACAGATGCTTGATTTCTTCTTCACTGCTACACAAATTTTATGTTGTCTTTTATTTAGGTTATGGCTGCTGGCATATGATTTATTGCATCCATACTCCATCCCATATTTCATTCTGCTGACACAAAGTGACATGATTTTCATTCTTCTTACTACAGCAAGCCACATGCCTTCAGGCCAGTTTAGCCAGCAAATACAAAAGCAGTAACAGGTGTTCCTATATTTCCAATGAATGCAAAAGTACATTACTGAGAGATGGCATTAAAATGCGTATTAGATAAGTATATTAATGGGGATGAAGAGTTACTTCACCCTGGTATAATTACATGTAATCTAATTTCCAGTAAATAGGTTACTGAAAAACCAATTATAACAGCTCTCCCCTTTTAAGAATAACCTGGTTCCCAAGCATCCTAAAAATATATATTTACACATTAGTTTGCTTGAAGATAAAGTGGTAACAGCTCTGCTCAATCCCCATGCTGTGATGAAGATGCTAGTATTAAAAATAACCTTCTATAATTAGAACCAGATTTATGTTATATATTTTTTCCTCTCAACTCAAATGCGCAGAATTATTTTGTTTCCTTGTAATTAAAGGAGAAATAAATCTAAACTTCATTTTGTCTTAGAAAAACTATTG
Organism: Thamnophis elegans; assembly: GCF_009769535.1. Classification (NCBI taxonomy): domain Eukaryota; kingdom Metazoa; phylum Chordata; class Lepidosauria; order Squamata; family Natricidae; genus Thamnophis; species Thamnophis elegans. The sequence continues at coordinate 61,495,408 of NC_045549.1, forward strand.
CTCCAACAGAAAGGAAGCCAAGTAACTCATTCAAGCCTACTGATGTTGGTTTCCAAGATTTAAAGCTCAATTAGGAAGAGAGCACTGTAGTGTATTTGACATTCCACAGCAATTTATGCCTTCACAAAACCTGTGTCGTTGTAGTATGCAATGGAAACTTTTTGGGAGATGGCATGCACAGTATTAACTAGCAGTACCTGCTGTCAATCCTGCATGACCCATGTTCAATCTCTAGAATACATCAAACACTGTCCACATGGATAACCTGAATTGCCTTTTGCCAATTGGAGGATAAATTTTTTAAAAACTCTGAGCTGAAAGTCTATGGAGATTCACAGTCACAGATGCCTTTTCAAGAGGCAACTGGACTTTCTTGTTTCTCTTTAAAGATGTTTCACTTCTCATCCAAGAAGCTTCTTCAGCTCTGACTGGATGGTGGGGAATGGAAGGATTTATACTCCTTGGAGAGAGCTGGTCATTTGCATTCTTTTAGCTGAAATGTGTATTTAATTGAATATTTTTGGTGTGCAATAACTAAACAACCAAGCTTAGAGAACCGCAGAGTCCACTCTGAGATACGCATATTCTCTTCATTTGTAATAACTAAAGGAAAGTTTACACATTTGGTTTGGACTTTTTGCCTGAACAAAAAGAAAAAGCAGGAAACTGCAGGGCCATTTCTAAGCTGTTTGCTGCCAGAATTCGTCAGCAGCAACTCAAAAGTTCTGGAGAACAAGGAAGGAAATACTTAAGTCAGTAACTGTATTTTATCGATCCACCCAAAATATTTTTTTTCATGTACCACCTATTACAATTACTTTTTTGCAATTCATTTTTATACATAATAGTAGCATTGTAGAAATCTACAGGGCTAGCCAGAGGTCAAACTCAATGCCAAAAGACCTTATGTATTTAATCAATCACATCTGTATCGCCATCAATCATACAGTTACTAAGTGGCATAGATATTATAATCAAGAATATATAAAAATCATTAAGCAACCAATTTAAATTAAAAGAAATGAATAAAAAAGCAGGAAAACATACAGAGTGCATTCCATTCAACCATCTAACAGGCTCCACTTAACCAGGGAATCCCCAAGCTAGTTGACAAATTATCTTTTAGAAGGCTGACATATTGGGTAAATTGGAAAAAGCAAACATTTTTTTCCCCCTCTGGGATTCTGGGTGTTGTTTCCCTTTGAAGAAAAAAAAATACTTTCCTTTATTCATCTGCTTCTCTTATTCATCTATGTTTGCTGATGGCTGCAGAGTTTTCAAAACATGTGTTTCCTGTTTCCTTCTACTCCTGTTTAAAAGTTGAGACTTTATTGGCAGCTCTGCTGTGCCTTATTTAGGAAAAGGCTCAAATGGGAGGGCGGGAGATACAGCACAAGTACCTGCAAGTTTTCTAAACAGTCTACAAGTTTTCTTTTACAGTCCTTACTGATAAAAGAAAAACAAGAAATCCAAGAAGAAACCAGTATGACTGCACAAATATCTCTTTGATAAACTGAAAGACAAAGGGCATAAGTACAAAAAAATGGAAAGAGGGACACATAATTAAGGCAGAATATCAGCAGATAGCCTGAATCTGCAAAGATGAAGTCAGGAAAGCAAAGACTCAGAATGAACAAAGACTTGCAACAAAGGTAAAAGATAATAATTTTTTAAAAACCTTTCTTTCAACATATAAATAACAAGAAAAAAGTCAAGGAAACGGTCCATTAAAAAGAGAAGATGGCAAGGAAGTAACAGGCAGAACAGAAAAAATAAAGACGCTTAATTCATTCTCTGCATCAGTCTTCACACAAAAATAAATTATAGCCCAACCTACCAAAGTGTAAAAGACAGACTACAAATAAAACTTTAAATAAGCAAAAAAATGGTTACAGAAAACCTGTCAGACCTTGATAATAAAATAATAAACTGTGTGAGATTGGAGAGTCCAAGCCTGAATTAATTAGCTGGAGCTCACTCAACTGTGTCCTGATGGGCCAAACTGAGTTGGAAAACTGGCTTTAAGGAGGAACAGGAGGCATGGTTAAGAAAATTGAACTCAGTCCTTGGGCAACCGACTAATTTAACACGTGCTTGGACTCTCCAAGCAATGCACAGGAGAATTCACATTTTTTACATATCTATTTTAACCTCGATCAAATAAAACTGCTTTAGATTCCTTCCTTTTACTTTTAACAATCCTAATCTTTATTGTCTTCAAGTAACTTTCTTTCTTTCTTTTTCTTTGTCCCACCTCAGAAAATTCTTCAAAGCTTGAAGAAATTTCTTTTGTAAACTCAATATAGGAAAATTTCCAAGTCATTTCTTGGTTTCTTATTTTTATATCCCATTTAATTATTAAGACATTGAGGGTTTTTTCTTTTTCTTTTTTTTTGATTGATTGTTTTTTGGCATGTCAAGTGTAGCATTGGAATTTATGGAAAGAAATGGTTAAAAGCGAATCCAACAATCACAGCAGAATGAAGACCCAGCAAGTATATAATTCCTTTTCAGACAAAGAAAGGAATTAAGACAACCCACAAATACACCATACAGTTTTTGCTCACAAGGAGACCACAAGGCTGCGGTATACATTGAGTTTAGGTATGGGAAATATGGGAATAACCATCGTTTGCTCGAACCACAGTTGGCATTTTCAAAAGTATGTTTGCTTCAAATATGTCCTTTTCTAATTAGTAATTTCTTGTTAACTGATTTTTAGTTATGAGGTGGTTCGGGGTCAATATGTTTTGGAGCACTGGTAAGTTTCCTTAAATCCTTAGCAGAAGAAATTTTGAATACAAATTTAAGGACTAAGCAAAAAATCCTTTGAAATATACAGCAAAAGAGATATTAGAACTTTTATTTCAGGTAGTTACAAATGGGCTAAAGGTCCAGATGGATTGAAATAACATTTTGGATTTAATATCCACAAGAATCCTTCCTGTGGAAAAATCCTTCCTGTTTTTGTTTTTTTCTTTAAAATAATAGTATGAGACATTGAAGGCCTCTAGAAGGAACCAGAAGCAATTAAAGGAGAACACCTTTCATTAACTAATACAGAATTTAAATTTTTTTTTAACATTGGACATATTGAAGAATATTTTTTAAGAATGGACTTAGAAGTTAATTTTTAAGAGTGTCTGCCTCTACAGATATATTGGGTTTCAAAAATGTTATAAAAGAGAAATAAGCTTTATCTGAGACTTTCTGACCTGAAAGTGAATTTAAAAATGACAGCTACAAGAATGATATTGAAAAAGTCCAGGTCATTTCTTCAATTTCTATTACTCCCCATATATCCATGTTATTTGCTACTGTGGGAATTAAGTACTGGTAGTCCTCAACTTAATACCACAATTGAGCCCAAAATCTATGTTGATAAGTGAGACATTTAAGTGAATTTTGCCCAATTATACAACTTTTTTGCAACAGTTCTTTTTTTATTTTTTAAACAAGCACAAACGGACACAACAAAAAACAAAAAAACATTTAAAACAATCTTCCATTACAAATTATAGAAAGTGTGTCATTTGGTTACAAAATGTCTATGCATCCCTTCCATAGTCATCACTTACAATTCATATCAAATCGCATTTATTTATATATTTATATATATATATATTTATATATTTATATATATATATATTTATATATATATATATATATATATATATATATATATATATATATATATATATATATATATATAAATATAAATATAAATATATAAATTATATATATTTATTATTGTACCTCAACCTTCATTTGACTGTGATTGTTTTTACATCCTTTTATATGAAATATTCTAAATTTAAAGTAAAACTATATAATGGCATTCCATTAGATCCTGCTAAAATCATCCAATCACATTCTAAATAAAAATTGGTTATATTTGATATTAAAGCTTTTAAATCTCCTCTCATAGTCTCCATTTATAGTTTATATAAAATTTGATATTATCAAACATATATATATATATATATATATATATATATATATATATATATATGGTTTTTTTATTTGTGCTGATAAATAAATTATCAGCACAAATTAAAAAAACACAAATTTAACAAAGGCAACAGTAAAAATATTGGGTTTCTGTCGTGATGGACTCTTGTGACGAGCCGATTGACAGATGATGGAAGCAGTTAGCTTCCTCCCATAATTGGGGCTTACCAGGGGTTGTAAAAATGTTATATATATATATATATATATATATATATATATATATATATATGTATGTATGTATGTATGTATGTATGTATGTATGTATGTATGTTATATTTGTTATATTTGTTATATTTGTTATATTTGTTATATTTGTTATATTTATGCTGATAAATAAATAAAGGGAGACTAGTATAGATCTATTTCAAGCTATTTAGCTCTCATCAGCTAGCCACACCCTTGTTGGGAATCCCAGTGGCTCCAAGATCGCACATCGTGTCATCGCGACGTGAGCTCCTACTTCCAACAGTTCTTAAATGAATCACTGCAGATATTAAATTAGTTGTGAAGTGAATGATTTCCCCATTGACTTTGCTTGTGAGAAGGTTGCAAAAGATGGACAAATGGGCCTGGGCATTGCAACCATCATATATATGAGTCAGTTGCCAAACTCTGAATTTTGATCACATAATCATGGGATGCTGCTGTTCATAAGCGAGAAATGGTCATTAAGTCACTTTTTTCAGTGCTATTGTAACTTTGACCAAACTATTGTAAGTTGAAGACTACCTAAACCAGTATTTTAGGTTGTTTTATTGTAACTACTCACTATAGTAAAACATTTATAGAAAGGCATGCAATTTATAATTATATAGTTTATAAAGCACTTCAAAACAATAGATTATATAAAGCAAAGCAGATGACTTCAAACGAACAAAAAAAATCATGTGTCACAATTCATGCTAGTTTTTAAATGGTTAATTACAAATTATACCACAGTGACAGAATTCTTAATTTATAAATATATGCTGTGTATCTTATACTTTATAAGGAAGCTATAATTTGGAAGGTCTCAGCTTGTATGCTGTGCATAATTTTACACCACTGTAGCTAATTAAACATTTTAGTGTAATCATCTGTCTTGTTTTTAACATTGAGCCAAAAGAAACATGAAATCAAAGTGATTTACTTTTTGTTAAGGATGGCTATCTGAACTGCAGATATACAAATGTAACATGTAAAACATGTCCAGTCCATCATGGATGGAGACCATGGCAAATAGTATAAACAAGATACAGTATTTAATGTTGGTTTTTGAAAACCATCCAAAGCAATTCTTTAAAATGATAACTCAGAGCTTTGAGGCAGCCACAATTTTCAAAGGATGAGCTTGGCTGCTTCACAGTAATTTACTGGTTTTTTTTTTTTTTTACTTGAGCATGAATGCCATTGGATCAAAGGAAATCAAGGCAGTAATGCCTTGGGGACATGTATTTTCATACTGAGAAGACCAAGAAAAAGGATCAGTGTCAGAGTCAAGCTTTTGAAAGATGTGGATGTCTCTCTGCTCCAATTAGTGGGTTCACAAGGTTGCATTAAGAAGGGGTGTTCTCCAAAAGCTTGCACAAGAATCTCCAATACACAGACCGATGCAGAGGGGCAGCAATAGCAATAGCAATAGCAGTAGACTTATATACCGCTTCATAGGGCTTTCAGCCCTCTCTAAGCGGTTTACAGAGAGTCAGCATATTGCCCCCAACAATCTGGGTCCTCATTTTACCCACCTCGGAAGGATGGAAGGCTGAGTCAACCCTGAGCCGGTGAGATTTGAACCGCTGAACTGCTGATCTAGCAGTAGCCTGCAGTGCTGCATTTAACCACTGCGCCACCTCGGCTCTTGGCAACCTGTCAAGTGCCCACATCTGGAATGCAATCCAGAGACAAACCCAGGAGACAGTATAAAAATATAAATTCAGGATCACAGTCACAGAATAGAACACAATAAGTCTGAATAAAGAAAATGAATCATGGATCATCCAAAGAAGGTCCATCAATTATTCATCTATTTGAATAGTATGATCAGTTCAAACTGATGAAAATTAGTGCAGTATTGCAGCTTAAAGAGGATCAACCCTGCCAGGTAGAAAGGAAGCATGGTTCTGCTAAGTATTTTAAATAAGGCAGGAATGCATGATGAATTATAACAGCAACAGGGTAGAATAATGAGCAACAGGGAAGAGATTAGCATTGTTCAGACATCCCAATGTTTTTTTTCAAATGTGAGAAAAGAACTTTTCCAGGGAACCATAGATTGCTACCATATTTCTTTGCCTGATCATCTCACCTTAAAAATAATCCTAACAAATCAACTGGTTCAAAAACAAATTCTATTTTTAACATAATGAGTGAGATAAATGGTCTCCTTGCACATATGTGCTAGTCATTCCCGACTCTAGGGGGCGGTGCTCATCTCTGTTTCAAAGCTGAAGAGCCAGCGCTTTCCATGGTCATGTGGCTGGCATGACTAAATGCCAAAGGCGCACAGAACACTGTTACCTTCCCACCAAAGGTGGTTCCTACTTTTCTACTTGCATTTTTACATGCTTTCGAACTGCTAGTTTGGCAAAAGCTGGGACAAGTAATGGGAACTCACTCAGTTATATGCAGTGGTGGGATTCAAATAATTTAACAACTGGTTCTCTGCCCTAATGATTTCTTCCAACAACCAGTTCACCAAATGGTTCAGAAAGTTAACAACCAGTTCTCCCGAAGTGGTGTGAACTGGCTGAATCCCACCACTGGTTACGCGACACTGGGGATTTGAACCGCTGAACTACCAAACTTTCTGATCGACAAGCTCAGCATCTTAGCCACTGAGCCACTGCATCCCAATAATATAATGGGTACAAAAGCACTATTACTTTAATTTAGGGAAAGAATAAGTCACTGTTTAATAGCCAAGGACTACACTTAACATTTTTGGGGATTTGAATACCACCAAAGCAAATTATTCTGTATTATGTAACAGACGGACTAAAAGTTTAGGAAAAGCTTTAAGAGAGTATTCTTTACTTCTTAACTAAGATATGCCTATTTTGAGTCTGTTACAGGATTCCCTCCCCCACCACACACACACACACTTTATTCTCAAAGCAACATGAAATTCCAACTAAAGATGTGAGGTGGGATAGAGACTATGTACAGTATCTTGAAAAAAGGATATTTAAGGGGATTCATCTCATCTTATTCATTGGTGGATTAACCATTAAGCAGACTTAGGAGCCGAGGTGGCGCAGTGGTTAGGGTGCAGTACTGCAGGCCACTTCAGCTGACTGTTATCTGCAGTTCAGCGGTTCTAATCTCACCGACTCAAGGTTGACTCAGCCTTCCATCCTTCCGAGGTGGGTGAAATGAGGACCCAGACTGTGGGGGCGATACGCTGACTCTGTAAACCGCTTAGAGAGGGCCGAAAGCCCTATGAAGCGGTATATAAGTCTAACTGCTATTGCTATTGCTATAGACTAAGCACATGCTTAGGGCACTAGGCACCACAAAGTTGAGAAAGAAAAACCAATGAAGATTTGTACAGTATGTACAAAGGATGGAGGCACCAAGATTTGTCAGTGCTTAGGGCACCAGTGAGCCTTAATCCACCACTGATCTTATTCTTGTGTATTTTAGAGCTTAGCAGCACTTCTGCTTCAAAGAAGAAAAGGTGCTTTGGGGCCTACAGAGGGTGTACATATTACCTCTCAGCAACTCCATGCAGTAGCTGCACCTTTCCCTGAGATGTTACAGTTGTTTTGACAGAGCCACACAACTCAAAACTATTTTGATTACAAGGAATATTTTACAAGTCACTGTGGACAAATATCAAACAAGTATGTTCTCTGTTACTTATCCCTGTATACTTTATCCTTGCACAGGAATAACTGAAATTTATCCATTTAAATGAGCAAGCAGAGGCTTCAAAGGTGTCCAGTGTATAAGCATTTCCAGTATTATAATTAGACAGTTCTACTTATCCTTGTTTTTGTGGCACCATTTTTACAATCTCTTTGTATCTGGCAATCAATTCTCAAGTTGAAAAAGTTCACTATAATTTATTGAGTAATGGCTATATACAGGTGTGGGTTCCTGCCAGTTCTAACCTCTTCTATAGAAGAGGTTCCACAAATCTACAGTGCCATTTAGAACTGGTTCCAGCTCCCCCCCCCCGCCCGTCCGCACATCATCAAGTAGCCGGTAGCCTCCCACCGTCCAGGGCGATCCCACAAAGTTGGCCTCCTCAGGGTGCCGTCAGCCAGACAGTGTCGGCTAGCGACCCCCAGGGGGAGAGCCTTCTCTGTGGGAGCGCCTTCCCTCTGGAATGAGCTGCCCCCGGAGCTTCGTATAATCCCCGACCTCCAGTCCTTCCGACGCACCCTAAAAAGTTGGCTTTTCCAGCAAGCTGGCCTGGCCTGAACAAATAGCAATAGCAATAGCAGTTAGACTTATATACCGCTTCATAGGGCTTTCAGGCCTCTCTAAGCAGTTTACAGAGTCAGCATATTGCCCCCAACAACAATCCGGGTCCTCATTTTACCCACCTCGGAAGGATGGAAGGCTGAGTCAACCCTGAGCCAGTGAGATTTGAACAGCCGAACTGCAGAACTGCAGTCAGCTGAAGTGGCTTGCAGCGCTGCATTTAACCACTGCGCCACCTCGGCTCCTCAAAATAAAATAAATGATTGATTATTGTTAATTTTAATCAATTTTTTTAAAAAAATGTTATTGTTAATCTTAATCGGGTTTGTTTTTTGGATATTCTATCTAATTTTTTAAAAAAACTTTTGTAATATGTGTTTTTTTTTAATGTTATACGCCGCCTGAGTCCTTGGGAAAAGGGCGGCATATAGATCCAATAAACCAAACCAAACCAACCAAACCAAGATGAAGAGCGAGAGGAGGAATTCTGGGAGTTGAAGTCCCCAAGTCTTAAAGCTATCAAGTTTGAACCCCACCCCTGGGGTTTTTTTCTAAAGGGTTAGGGGTGCAAGGGTCTTCTAACTTGACAGCTTTAAGACTAGCATGCTTCAAATGAGTTTCTGAGCCAACATTTTGGTTGCTAAGCAAGAGCGTTGTTAAGTGACTTTCACCACATTTTACAGGTTGGCCACGCCCACCCAGTCACATGATTGCCAAGCCACTCCTACTCAGTCACATGGCTGGCAAGCCACTCCTACCCAGTCACATGGTTGGCAAGCCACTCCCACAAAGCAGGCCACACCTATAGAAGAGGTTCTAAAAAATTTTGAAACCCATCACTGGCTATATGTTAAAACTATGGCTTATTAAATTTGTTAACCAATTGTATCTTGAATGTGTCCAGTTACAATGCCCACTCTGCTATTTCTCTACCTTTGTGGACTAAGAAATCCATTGTGAACATAGCATAGTCGACAGTCACACTTATTTGAAGAAACAGTTATGATATTTTAATCTCCCATGGTCTTCTTTTAACACTTTCTCTTGCTAAACATTGCTTTTATGATAAGTCTATATACAAAAAACCATTTGCTTTATGCAGCCTTGGCTTCAGATGCAATAACAGAACGCAAACCAATTCTCATTGAAATAGCAACTGAGTAATCTTACTGCATAATATAAAGCTTTTCTTTTTAAGAAAAACAATGTGGGAAAAAGACTGTGCAGAATCATTCTCACTTTAAAAGTAACAAAGATGTATCACCTTAGGAACATTTTGCACCTCCATTTGAGAACTTTCACTTGGAACTTCAAACTATTTAAAAAATTCCTGTGATTGAGGATGAGAGATGTTTTGCTATCCAAAGTTCAGAAAATTCAAAGAAACCAGGGTTAAAGCAACAATTTCCAGTTATTAACTGAAATAATAATGTAGAAGTCAAGTGTAATTGCTGTGCACTGATTTTCCCTTTCCTTGACATTTTTATGTATAACATTAATTTTTCAACACTATTATTATTAAGATGACTTAATAGGATTGAAGCATTAATCTCATAAACATGCAATAGAGTTGATGATATTTCACTGACATTTTATTTAAATATTGAATAGTAAAAAGTTTCCAATTTTTTTTTAATGCTAAATTATTGACTGTACAACAGGAGTCCCCAATCCCCAGTCCATAGACCAGCACTGGTCCATGACATTCCAGAAACCAGGCCACACGAACAAGCAAACCCCCATTCGTGGGATGCAGGCAGCATACAAAATGACAGCTCCTTCAGTCTGCAGAAAAAATTTATCTGCTCACCACCAATCCCTAGTGCCCAAAAGGTTGGGGACAGCTGCCGTACAATGTCAAAATAAGCAAATTATAGTGCTATATTGTCAAGAGATTCTTATATAATAGCAATAGCAATAACAGTTAGACTTATATACCGCTTCATAGGGCTTTCAGCCCTCTCTAAGCGGTTTACAGAGTCAGCATATCACCCCCACAGTCTGGGTCCTCATTTCACCCACCTTGGAAGGATGGAAAGCTGAGTCAACCTTGAGCCGGTGAGATTAGAACCGCTGAACTGCAGATAACAGTCAGCTGAAGTGGCCTGCAGTACTGCACCCTAACCACTGCGCCACCTCGGCTAATGGTGATGATCACGTGCCATCAAAGTATTTCAACTGTTAGCCACCACATTCTATGTAAGTTAGCCAACAATACAGTGTTTATTGGGAAGATAAGCAACTACTGAATTAATTTAATTATTAAATTTAACATATTAAGATTAAAGCTCTACTTTGTCTGATGTGGATTTAAAATTGAAGGTTTTTAAAAGTCTGTTTCAAAAATTCTTCATAGATAAAATATTGCACGTCAATGGAAAAAATTAATACCCTGCCCAAAAGGTATTATTTATTTATTTTAAAAGCAAATCCATTCAGACAGTAACCAAAAAGTAGTTTAAAAGTACATTAAAAGGCTCCAAGCTCTATTGTTTGATAACACAAACATGAGTAAGGGGAAAAAAAGAAAGGATGATGAACCTAGAAGAAAAGAATCTGTTCTTAACAATGTCTAATACTGATACAAAGTCTAATTCTAGACTTTGATTATCTCAGTGTTTGTGTTTATCAAACTAATGTTTCTATGTACCTTCTCATTCACTTCTTGGAAGCAAAAATAGTTCACAGCCACCGACCGTGGCAAAAAAGACAAAACCAGGCAAAATGAGGACTCAGATTGTTGGGGGCAATATGCTTAGAGAGTATTGTATTGTATTTATTTGTCTTGTATGCCGCCCACTCCCGAAGGACTCCGGGCGGCTCACAATAGACAAGGGAAGGGGGAAGACTAGACAAAGACAACACTTTAAAAACAAAACCGCAACATTCACAATTTCCACAGGGCTGGATGTTTCACAGGCCCCCCGGCCTGCTGGAGCAGCCAGGACTTGGTGGCTTTGCGGAAAGCCGGGAGGGTCGTAAGGGTCCGGATCTCAACAGGGAGATCATTCCAGAGGGCTGGAGCTGCAACAGAGAAGGCTCTCCCCCGGGGGGTCACCAGCCGACATTGGCTGGCGGATGGAATCCGGAGGAGACCTAACCTGTGAGATCTGATCGGTCTTTGGGAGGTAATTGGCAGGAGACGGTCTCTCAGGTACCCAGGTCCGATGCCATGTAGGGCTTTATAGGAGGACTGTAAAGCACTGTGAAGCGGTATATAAGTAAGTGTTATTACTATCAGATGCTGCTGTATTAAACAGGTTTAGTATGTAGATCATCCTATAAGCCTATGGTTCTACAAGGACAAGAGACCTCATGAACACCCTCTTGAGTAAAACCCCTCAAGTAATTATGTTTAGGATTTTCAATCATGTTCAGCCAATCTGTGAAGTTTATTCTCCCCATATGGTTCTCCATTTTAAAAAGGTGAATACGTCCAGTGGAAAATATCTATACCAATGAGACTATCCATCAATTCAGAATATTTTTATGGAGTCCCTATGTATGTAGACAGCTTCAAGGATATAGAAGGTTGTAAATTGTGAAAGAAGATAAAGAAGATAAGAAGATGACATAAGCCTGAAAGAAATCTGGGATCGGAACACCGACACATTCTGTCTCTAGTATAGACCAGCAATATTTGCTAAGAGCCTTCGATCTGCTACATGTACTCTGATTGACAGTCTAAAATAAGAATCTGAAAATATTTGAAAACACAAAAGAAGCCAAGAGTTTGTCACATGATTACCATTACAATTTTTATTCACCATTATAATCATCTAATACAGTGATAGTGAACCTTTTGTAGCCATGGGCCAAAAGTGGAGGAAACCCAGAAGGGTCGTGCACCGGTGTGCCACACCCATAATGCTATGCACACAACCCCAGTGCGCATGCGCGCATGACCAGCACTCCAGCCCCATTTTTGGTGTGCTTTTTTCACGCCCTCCAGGCTCCAGAGGCTTTATAGGAGCCTGGGGAGGGCGAAAACAGCCTTCCCGCCCCCATCCGGAGGCTCTCCAGAGGCGTCAGGAGCTTCCCTGAAGCCTCCGGAGAGTGAAAAAATGCCCCAATGGAAGTTCAGGAACGGACTTCCAGTTTGCTAGGTAGGTTTGCTTCCGATTTTAGCCCTCTGGAGCCTTCAGAGGTCTTCAGGAGGCTTTCCTGAAGGCTCCGGAGGGTAGGGCCCTTTTTCGTCCTCCAGAGCCTATAGGGGCCTTCCAGAGGTTTCCCTGAAGGTTCCAGAGGAGAAAAACGATTTTACAAGCAAACCAGACTTCCGGTTTGCTCGTAGAGTCATTTTTTGCCCTCCAGAGCCTTCAGGGAAGCCTCCTGAAGGCTTCGGAGGGCTAAAACTGGCCCTACGAGCAACCAGGAAGTGACATCCAGTTTGCTTGTAGGGTCATTTTTTGCTCTCCGGAGCCCTCAGGAAAGCCTCTTTAAGGCTACGGAGGGCTAAAACCGGTCCTATAAGCAAACCAGCAGTACGTTCCTAAACTTCTGGTTTGCCCGGGAAGCTCCTGAAGCCTCTGGAGGGTGAAAAATGGCCTCAAAAGAAGGCGAAACTCAGCTAGCCAGCGCGCACATGCGCACGCTGGCCAACTGACAAGACAACGCCTCGCATGCCCAGACAAATGGCTCTGCATGCCACCTGTGGCACACATGCCATAGGTTCACCATACGGATCTAATATATTCTGCAGTCATCATTCAGCATTGTGAATATTTTTTCCACATTATTAACCTCTTATAACTTAGCCAAAATCACCCAGCTGGTTTTCATGCCTAAGGGAGGTCTAGAACTCAAGTTTCCTAGTTTCTAGACCAGCATCTTAACCCAGGGACCTGTAAATTGACTCTGTAATATTCCCTCTATCTATTTTGTTTATCAAAATGCAGTTTTGGAGACATATGTGTCCAAATATGCAGTTTTTATAGCTAATATCTACAACAATGTACAACTTTTTCTATGAACATAACCTACAACCACTTGGCCAAAAACTAACTCTTTAGTTTTTAAAAACAAATGAGTATAAATTCTCATAAGAATTGTATCAATGCAGATGTTCAATTTCCATGGATTTTAAAAATTGATAGTCCTTGTGACTACTTCCTTTCTGTCTGGAATATTTACCCCTTTTAAAGCAGTGTCCTTTAGATGTTCACTGAAGACTCTGTATATTCTCTCTGGGCTTCCTTGTGTGAACATTTATCAATAAATTGTTTTGCTTTATATTGCTTGGGATAATATAATGATGGAATGGATGGGTGTTTCTTTTTCCTTCTATACAAGTTGTGCAGTTGACTGCAAAATTGCATTAATTTTTATATAGTAGTTTTACTGACTGTTTAAACCTTATAATAAACTTATACAAAATGAATACAGATGTTGATTTCTTTATGAAGAGACTAAGTACATGCACTAAAGTATCCAATGTAAAGATGAGCTACCAAGAATCTACAAAAAAAAAAGCACTGTAATTATTAGTGCTAGTTTTAATCATCTGCATCAGCTCAAATTACCTAAACAGGACATTAGCAAAAATGAATGTCATACTGTTTCTGTTCTACCATATTTTGCATAACAGTTATTGCACTGGAACAAATTCACCAATTAAATATAAGACACAAAGACCTAAGTGTAAATAGAATCGATGTTTTATCCTAAAACTTAAGAGGCAAAAAGCCTAATAGACTTATGAGGAGGACATATAATATCTACTACAGTCAAAAGTCAAGACTATAAATTCTATTTTTTATGTTGACAGAATCTCCCCCCACCCCACTTCCTCAGAAGCGCATGGAACAGAAATATATCTTTCTGGAAGCTCTCTAGCATTGATCACCACCTTGATGGAACTTTAAGAAAGTTTCTCAAATTTTATACAATTATCAAAAAATGCTGAGCATCTATTGTTATATTTGAAGAGGGATGTAACATATAGTCAAATCACTCCCAATTTCCACCCTTAAAAACAATTATTTTCCAAATTGTGCTCTGGGATAAACTACTTTCATGAAATACTTTTCTCAATAATTGTAGTAATTTGAAATGTTCCTTCTGCCCTTTTCCATCTTTTTCACATATGGTTTCTTCATAAATAAAAGCTTACCAAAATTTTAAATATTATAAGCTCGAAATATTACAACGCAATATACATCACTGCAATACATAGTAAACCTTGATAGCTGTCCAATGTGCTGAAATTATTCATATTGGTGTGCTCAGATAGTAAGTTATGAAAAATTTAATATTATTGATTTTAAAAGCTAAACTTTTAAATAAACAATTCAATATATTTATTTCTAGATTAGATAAATTTCAAATTTTTTTGATGTAAATTAAGCTACATATTTCATTTAAAGTTTGCTGTTCTTCAAATCAATTGAGATCTTATATGATTCCTTCAGAATTATTCTACCCAATGTTCTATCAAATGAAAAAGGTAAGATTATTTTCCAAATGTTTTATCAGTATTTTATTATATCACCCAAAATATTTCAGACATGTACTTTCTTTTTAAGTCTCAAACTTTTTCCCCCATACTTTCAGTAACAGTTGTAAAGGGATACAAATCTTAAATGGTGTATGCTGGGAAAGCTAAATAAACCATTGATCATGCACCTTAAATGTAATTTCTCCTACATTATGTAACCTTTTGAGTACTAATACTTGACTCCATTTAATGTAATTCCATCTGGCAAATTAAGATGAGAGACAATGACTCTCAACCCATTTTATGACTTTTTATCATTTCTTCCTGCATGCTAGGTAGGTAAATTACAAAATTCTTGAAGTATAATCTCTTCTGCTAAATTTTGAGAAATTTGATTTTCAGTCACCAAGTTCCAATTGCAAAATATAAATAAGCAGCCATAGTTTTGAGGGAAACATTTGGCCAAATAGGTCTTGCATAGCCTTCTAGTAAGACTTACAAACTTTCCAAACAGTATTTTATATTCAAACTATATCATTGGTGAATTTTGTTAATATTCATGTACTGGAATATATATCATTTACTTTTCAAAAGGCACTTTAAAATATTCAATCTACAGTAATTGATGTTGGGTCTCATTATTAAGCCAAGCAGTTAGGGGAAAAAAGCTACAGTTCATCATAAACTAAAGAGCAGCAATTAATATTTTCTTACTTCAGCTCCATCAAAGAATGTTCTACATTTTGCAAGAATAATAAAACAGCATGCATATATAAACACACACAAACACATGGGGTGCGGGGAGGGGATTGAGATCCAAGAAAAAGCTAAAGGACCAAGAGAGAGAGAATATGCAACAAAACTTAAGTCTTCCTTACATAAGTTAAGCACAAGTATTTTGAGTTTCAAATTGTTAAAATGGTTATGTTTACAATAAGTAGAAGAAAACTAGTGGAGGAAGGTTTCATGGAGAGACTTGAAGGAAACTTCCCAAAGAAAAGATTTTTAATTTCAGACAAAAGTTTTCTAAGAAAGCAATCTATCCTTCACGAAAACACAAATTATAAATTTTATTCGAAATTTCTTCAGATCAGAGTAAGTTCCATTAGGCTTTCCAACATTCTCCAGGAAGTAAGCAAATCTCTTTGATTTGGGGACATGGCATTTCCCCAGGCTTGAGTTCCTCTACTGCACAATTTTAATAATCCAAATCTATGCTGACTGGGATTTTTGAGAGTTTAATATATTTTGATGACACCAAATTAGAGAAAGCAGTTTAGAGAGTAATCTAAGAATTTTCAGTGTAAAAGATTTCTTTGGAAGACAAATTTATGTGGAAAGAATTTCCTGATGATAAAAGTTTAAGATCCATTAGAAAGCAAAAAATATAGATTAGGCTTTCACTTAAAGACAGGAACCCTTATTATGATATATATTTTAAAAGTATGAAAACGTGAAACGGAAAGATGACTATGAGATCATTTATACCGATGAAAAAATAGTGTTTTAAATTGGTCAAGCTGGAATCTACTGATGTCATCCAAATAAAGACATTGAAAAAAATGTCTATGGAGATTCTCAGTTAACCAGGTCACAGTGGTTCCAAAGATGCTTTTTCAAAAGGCATCTGGACTTTTTTGTTTTCCCTTGAAAACATTTCGCTTCTCATCACTTCTTCAGTTTTGACTGAATGGTGGAGGATGGAAGGATTTATAAATAAGGAACATAAATCTTCTATCCTCCACCATTCAATCAGAACTGAAGAAACCTCTTGGATGATGATCAAACTATCTTCAAGGGGGGAAAAACCAAGAAAGTCCAGTTGCCTTTTGAAAAAGCACCTTTGGGACAATGAAGAAAATGGATCTTGAACTACATAGCCTCAAGCATAATCTGATAAGAGTTTGAGGGGTAAGAATGAAGAAGCAACTCATCAATTTTCAGTTAGTCCTATATTAAAATAAAAGCACATGATTTTATTTAAGCATTCTCTAATGCAGTTAAAATGCAATGATTTGTTAAATATACTCCTCTGTATGAGATAGCATAAAAACAGACTCTAAACCTGCAAGCACAAGGAATAAACTGAGATGCAGCTTAGAAAACTATGTAAGGCAAAGTATAATATAGCTTGAAGATTATTTCTTTGTCTTTGAAGGTAGAAAGGGGCTACTTCTCGGAAAATGTGGGAGTCAAGATTGTGGCATCTGTTCAAACAAAGGTTGTATAAAGGCTTTTTGTATTCCTGAACTAAACTTAATTCTAGATTGAAAATACAAAGAATTCTCTATTCTTACTGATATTATACAGACATTGTTGTAGTGCAGCAAGTAAACAGGCAAGAAATTCAAAATACCATATGAAAGCCTTGCCACACATTTTTTTAATTGATGAAGTTTATTAAAACCTGTCATTCCTACAAAAAAGAAGAAAATTAATTTTCAATGTTTTGTTGCATTATATTTCTAAATCTTCCTGAATTACTTCTGTTGTCCCACCATGAGATGATACAGTATAGCTATACTGTATATGTATACAAGCATCTCAAGCTTCCCAAAATAAATATTTCCAAATTAAATGTTCCTTTCAAAATAAAATAATAAGGAAGAACTTTTGGGGAATGTTCTAGTGCTCAATAATGGAAGTTGATCAATACTAATTTTGTGAACCTTATAGACAGTTTATGGGTATCAAATTACTTATGTAATTTGTACTTCCATATTATCTATGTAAATGTATGATACGATATTAACTTTTTATTCAATCAGGATCTGTGTAATTGTTTTATTTTCTTAGAGACCTTTTCCCTTGTTGATTCTCAGTTGATTCTCAGTAAGTGAAACTCTAATATACTTTACAATCATCAGTACTTTTTTAATATCATGACCACACCTGGTCTAACTGGGGAAAACAGCTTTTTTTTGGGGGGGAGAAACCTAAGAATGTTTGTAACTGAAAATGGGACTCATAATCTCTACATTAGAAACAAGCCAACTGGCATATGACAAAATTTAAGTCAGGAGTCAGTAAATCACCTGCTATTTTATACTAGTGCATAAATTGCTCTCTGGAATTGAGAAATAAATCACATAAACTATGAAAAAGAGCTGTAATAGGACACCAATAGAAAATGCAGGAAATCTTCTTCTATTAAATATCCCCATTTGTTCTGTTCTGAGTCACATTCATTCACAATTGAAAATGTATGTTAAAGGTCAATTAGGAATGTTTACAAGACAGGGTAATTAAAAAAAAAGCAAGCAGCTTCTTCTCCACATAGCATTAAAGCCTTCAGCCTGAACCACCTTTATAAAATTTACTTTTCTTAGATGAACCGTGATCATTGCTACAACACATGTTTTCTACAAATATGATGTATAGGATGCTAGATACTTAGATATCCAGAATGTCCTAATAAACAATGACAGGATTGGGGAGGGAGGTGTCTTTTTTCCCCCTCTAAAAGAAAGGAAACAATGGGATGAAAAACAAGGGCAACTCAGAAGAAATAATACATTGTGTATTTCCGAAAATTTGGTAGACTGATGCTATTATTGTCTGAATGCCTATCCTTGCAATGAAGATATTTTGATACAATTCCCTTTTGAGACATTTCCCCTATCATCTATGAAGAAGATGCTCGGTTGACTTTTTGCATGTCATCTGAAAACACAGAAAGGACAGTCTCTATTGTTTGCAGAATCAACGGTCTGTGTTTCTTCCTCTGTACCCCTCCTTTTCCTGCAAAAGTGTCCTTTCAAAACGTACAAACAAAGCTTGACAGTTCACATTTTTTTTAATGTTGT
Organism: Thamnophis elegans; assembly: GCF_009769535.1. Classification (NCBI taxonomy): domain Eukaryota; kingdom Metazoa; phylum Chordata; class Lepidosauria; order Squamata; family Natricidae; genus Thamnophis; species Thamnophis elegans. Next base: position 61,514,068 of record NC_045549.1, read on the forward strand.
CCCCTACACAAGTGCTTATTGCTCCCCTTAATGTGGGGAGGGGGAAGGAGCTTGCATAGGAGAAGCCCTTATTAGGAAAGCACCCGAAGACAGCATTTCAGCATTGCAACCATATATTGGATAGAGGAAGGGATATTCCCCATCCCAATTCTTCCCGTTGAGTAAACAGGGGTATTCCCACCTCCTCCCTCGCCCTTCCCAGCCCTTCCTAACCATTCTTTGTCAATCCGTTTCAACCAAAACCAAAAACCTCCTCTTACCTCGACTTCCCTGTTCTTCTCTTTGTTTCTACCTATGGAACTTCTCCCATTGCTGGTGGTCTCCTGCGCTGGGATTACCGAGATCCGCCGGAGAGGCATTTGGACAAGGCTGTGGGTTGCCTAAGCCTGATTGGACGCCTTTCAGCTTCACTCCCTCTCAGTAGCCCACCTGGAAAATTGTTCATATCCCTCGCGTCGCCGAAGCCGGTGCCTTGCGAAAAGCAGCGCAGCGATTCTGAAGATTTCTTTCGAGGGGAGGGGGCGGAAGGAAAGCAACCACCACCAGCAGCAGCAGCCCTGCCCGTGACTTTCAGGCAGAGCGCAGGAGAGGCGGCCGATAAAAAAAGGCAGAATATTCCCGGAGTTTGTAATTCTCTGAAGAGGCAGAGTTCCTGCTCTCCGGAGTCGGAACTCCGCCGCTTTGTCACTGGAGGAGCAACTTCTTCCCCACCCCCCAGTCCTTTCTCCGGAGCATTGTGGGAGACAATTCAATGTCTCTGTTACCTAATAACTGTCATGGAAACGAAGGCAAAGCTGGGTCTTGATTTTAAAAAAAGGCGTTCCTTTTCCTCTCACGGCTTCGCGGGCGCTTCCATTTTTTGCAACAGTCGCTTTGGTGACTCCTCGTTTGGCCGCCCGGCTGCTGCCTCCCCTCCCGAGAGAGAAAGAGAGAGCAGCCAGCCGCAGCCCGTCTCGGCTGGTACCGCCTGGTGCGCTGGCGCTGCCTAGGTAATCAAATTAAGGGCCCAGGCGAAAGGCGCTTAGCGTCCTATTTTGGAGCCAAATCTCTTCCCCGGAAGGCACCTCCTCGCCCTGTCCTTCACACGCCTCCAGTAATCCGCTTAGGGTTCAAAGAACCTGCCCCGAAGTGGGGGGGGAAAAAGGAATGCTTCAACCTGAAATAAGAAAAGTGGTGCCGGCAGAAAAAGAGCAGCGATTGCAAACGGGCCTCCCTGGGGCAACCAGTAGGAAAACATTTAACCCTTTTCCTTCCGCGTCTTCAGCAAAAGTATTTAAATGGACAGGAGGCGCTTTCTGGACAGTTCTGGGAAAGGGGAGCCCATGGCAACAAAAGAACAGGAGCCGTGCAGTTTCACCAGCAACTCGCTTGCTGAACCCGGCAGGACACTGAGCCGGAATTTCCATAGAGCAGCTTAGTGCCTGGGTTTTTTTGGGTGGTGGTGGTGGTGGTGGTGGACTGAATTGGATCCTAACTTGGTAAAATTTCAAATCCCACTGATGCTGGGATGGGAAATGCCAATTGCTTTTCCTTGCTAGGGCAAGGCACATTGGTTCCTTGATACACCTTTCTATCACCCATGCCACCTCACCTCTCCCCTTTCCATACCCACTGTGGAATATTTTTCTTTCTTTCTTTCTTTCTTTCTTTCTTTCTTTCTTTCTTTCTTTCTTTCTTTCTTTCTTTCTTTTGTGGGAAGTTATCATCCAGCCCTCTCCCAGAAAAATGAAATATCCTAGGAAATATTGAAAGGGCAGAATATTTCTCTGGATATGAAAATAGCAATAGCAGTTAGACATATATACCGCTTCATAGGGCTTTCAGCCCTCTCTAAGCGGTTTACAGAGTCAGCATATCACCCCCACAGTCTGGGTCCTCATTTCACCCACCTTGGAAGGATGGAAGGTTGAGTCAACCTTGAGCCGGTGAGATTAGAACCGCTGAACTGCAGATAACAGTCAGCTGAAGTGGCCTGCAGTACTGCGCCATCTCGGCTCTGAAAAGAAAGAAACATGTTTTAAAAGACAGAATAGCTGCCTGTAGCTTCCTGCTCATCCCCACTTTTGTCAATGGGCTATTAAGAAGGCCAAGCTAGTCTCCTTTACATAATAAAGACTTCTCCACTGCAGCCCCAGGGGGGATGGGAGTAAAGGCATGATAATATTGGCCCTTTACTCAACTGACCACATGGCATCTGAGAACTCAATTAAACCTGGATTCAAAACACAGCCCAGAGAGTTGCCCCTGCATGGCCCTATGGGAGTCTGACAACCAATCAGAATACATTTCTTACACAGGAACAGGAAATGGAAACAGAGAGAGGGGACTGAATAGATTATAAAAAGCCTAGCAAGCCCCTCCCCCAGCCCTTCTCTTTTTCTCCACCAAGCATGTGATCACCTTTTCTGTTCAGGGCTCAAGCCATGTGGCCCTGTCCAACAATAAACCATCTTTCCAAGCAGCCTCCATGTCTCCAGTGTCTTTTTCCCCACTTGGAGCCGAATCCAGAAGGACATTTCTTTCATCACTTTTTTTTCTCTTTTAGCTTCCTGTGTCTAATTTAAACAATTTCAAACTGGAAATGGTGCCTTGGAAGTTATTCTATCTAGGCCAGTGGTTCCCAAACTTGGCAACTTTAAGACTTGTGGACTTCAAGTTGCCAAGTTTGGGAACCACTGATCTAGGCTGTTCTGGATTCCAACAACTCTTCCAACTGGGTTCATACTGGTGCAGCTGAACTGAAGCCAAGTACCAGGAGACAGACTGAGAGATCCCTGCACTTTCTGGAGATGGCTAGAGCTTTACCTTCACATACTAGTGGGAACTTCAGTAAGATTACAGAGGGAAGACGTACTGTTCAAGTGATGCAGAAAAGAATGCCACCTATTTTATGATCCCCATCCCACAGCTTTCTTTGTATGGGGAAGCAGGGTTCCCACTGGCTGTTGGGTTTCTGTGGAAGACAGCATCAAAGGCCTGAAATGGTTTCTTCCATCCTCTAGTGCACAGGTATCAAACTCATGGTGTCACGTTACCATCACATGATGTTTCACGATGGTTTTTGCCTTCGCAGAGCTGGGATGGGCGTGGCCTGCACGTGACGCACCAGGCCCGCAGGCTGCCCGTTTGACACCCCTAGTCTAGTGAATGCTTTTGGCTGTGACGAGAAACTTGCTTGCTGTTTCCAAAACCGCTGACAAAGAGTTGCAGAAGTTGTTAGTTTCTGGAAGCAGAGAAAAAGAGACATTTAGTTTGATCTTCTAATTACAAGGACGGTATACCAGTTCCCACCAGTATCCCAACTTCTCCAAGAACAGTTTACATGCTGTGTCATAATGTGGACAATTGTCTTTCATTAGGGACTTAGTGGAAACTAGGCAGCAGGTCTGAGGAAAACAATATAAAGGATCAAAATAGGTTACTTTAGACTTATAAGAGAACATAAGAGAGAGATCCCTTACTGTACTGCCTGCTTGTTCTTCCACACAGAGTGCTGGAGGCAATCATACCTAACTAAACAGTGTTCCTACAGGTCAAAGCACAAGTTTTATGCTCTTACTTCAATACTGCAAGTTACCATCTGGTTCACCATTTTGACACGGGCTTTTAGTAGTCACCTCTGATTGCCCAGTTCTACCCCACTGCCCTGGGAATCATTGCCTGGCACTACCATCTTCAAGGCATCCCAAATAATATTCAGAAAACCTCACCCACTACCTGAGGGCTTGTGGTTCATTTCACTCCTCTGCTGTCATCTTTAGTTCCTCCAACAACGGAAGACCAGATCGCTGAACTCTGAACTTTATTTCATGGCCAAATTTTAGTTCAACGTTTAGCAGCATTTTGTGTAACCAAAGCCACAAAGTTGTACTTGAAGAAAAAAGAAGTATTTTATGTAATCCGATAGTTCCATGTAACATCAAGCATATTCATGATGCTTATGGAAATCTTTTTATTTTATTGCCCATCCTTTTATTCCCATAGTGCGGTGTTCCTACCTATTCTTTATTTTCATATCGCACTATGGCCCCTATATAAGATGCTGCTGGTATGCATCGAACATTAGGACTTGCTATGTTGCTAATTTGGTCTCTTTCCTGGCATGCTTCTATCTGGCTAAAGCCAGGATGAGGACAGAATGTTTGACCAGATGTTTAATCCCATTCTGATGCATGAATCACCTTTCTACTGCTGCAGACTGAGTCTTGCACAATGTTTTCAGCAGGCACAAAAGATATCCACTAACTGAACATCCTTTCATTTTCCATTCCCAGAACAGCCAGCTGACCTTTTTCTGTCCTCCTTCATTAGTGGCATAACAACAAAGCTGTCCTGTCCAAGTTTTGCCAAGTCCTGAAGAATGACAAGATAGATGTACAGGGTAAAACTTGCAACTCCCTCTATCTTAGCTGATATGATGTTCTTCAGTGGCCCTTTACTACCAATCAACCATTATGTGAGGAATTGGTGACTTACCCTACCACACAATAGCTATACTTAAGTTCAAGAAAGAGTTAATTCTTAGGCCTACTTTGTGGTAATTTCCAAGAACAATCTTTTCATGGGTAAGAATGTGCTCAACAGCCAGGTAAAAAATCGGTTCCACCACAAAACCGCGGTAGACTAAAGCGCGTGTGACTAAAGCGCGGTGACAAAACCGCACCATCAAAACCACGCGACAACAGCGTGCCGACAACAGCGCGCCGACAGAAGCGCTCTGTAACATAACCCTAAACCTAACCCTAAACCTAACCCTAAACCTAACCCTAAACCTAACCCTAAACCTAACCCTAAACCTAACCCTAAACCTAACCCTAAACCTAACCCTAAACCTAAACCTAAACCTAACCCTAAACCTAACCCTAAACCTAACCCTAAACCTAACCCTAAACCTAACCCTAAACCTAACCCTAAACCTAACCCTAACCCTAACCCTAACCCTAACCCTAAACCTAACCCTAAACCTAACCCTAAACCTAACCCTAAACCTAACCCTAAACCTTACCTTAAGTTAAATCGCGCTTCTGTCAGCGTGCTTTTGACATCACAGTTTTAGCGCCGCGGTGTTGTCGGCGCGCTTTTGACGTTCGCGGTTATGTCGTGCCATGAAAAAATCTCAGCTACCATTGTTAGTCCTAGGCTGAATTAATGTACTATTACCAATTCACAATCTGTGGCCTATGTTGCCAAAGCAAATTGGTATGGACACCTACTCCTCTACAAGTATTGCTGGCTGCAATATTTTAGCCTGCTGGTAAGGTATGGTCACAGATTTTTGACGTATTGAACAGTTTCAAACAGAGCTGCCTGTGTCTTCTAGAAGTTGGCAAGGCAACAGTAATCATTGTTGACCCTAAACATCACCTCTTTCTACTAGTGGTTCTATGCCAGATATATCCACCACCACAGACTGGCAGGGATCCAACACCATGCAGGATGCAGCCATAATATGTTCATGCCAAGATTTGACTGTTCAAAAATCCTGCACCTGGCAGGACAGAATACAAGTGCTGCTACCATGCCTTCCATCTCTTGCTCTGTTGCCAACTGAGGCTCTCAGTATACTAATAACTGCAGCCAGAAGCAAGTCCTTGGCGGTAGCTCAAAGAGTGATGACTGGTCGTCATCCTGACTGTTACTGGTTTTGAAATGGTGGCAGTTCTCTGGTGGTTGGTGTTGATGTCAGCCTCATTTCCTCCGTGAGAGGAGTAGAGCCATTTTTCGACAAATGAAACTGATTGTGAGTGCTTGAACATTTCCATGTTGACTCTTCTCTGTTGCACCATGGCACATTCCTCTCCTGAATATAACTCACAAGAAGCTACCAAACTTACACCCACCTAGATTACTTCATATCCATCTTGAATTTTGAATTAGTTGTTCAGTATTTTTTTTTCTTGCAATTTGAATGTGGAACCAGTGGTATGGCACTTTTCATGGCTTCCTAACATTGCAATGGATTTTTGCTATCTATTGTTGCTACAACTTTTTCATCTATGACCAGCCCAACAACACAACTCCTGGCAATATCAAGAATCTCATGACAAAGATCAGCTGGAACTCAGTGGAAGCTAGGAGAGAGAGTGATATTGCCATTTTGCAGCTTCTTAAAATCTTCTGAAAAAAATGAAAATTGAAAAAGTATTCAGATAGGATACAAACAGTTGTAGCTGTGAGTTAGCCAAGGAACTTCCATGCTCCCCCATAATCAGCCTGTGAGGAAAAAAATATGTGCTGTACACCTTCCAACTAAATGGAAGAAATTAAAGAACACTTTCCATGCTCAGCTTCCTTCACAATCACATCTTAGTAGTCACCTTGATCTCACTTATACTTATGCCCTAACCTGTTGCTTTTCCTTCACTGCAGTTGCAAAACGCAGAAAAATTCAGACCTGTTGCTCTTGATTCTCTTGTATCAAGAGTTTATTGCCATGATGGTTGGTCCAATATTCAACCAGTGATGCTGTAATGGATGACTGAGCCAATTGAGTATGCTGGCAACCAATGCATAAAAGGAAAGGATAGTGTATAGTTCTAGGAGAAATACTCTAGTCAGCAAAGGTAGCATTGCCCAGAGAAAAAGAGAAATTGGAACAAGTGATATATCATTGTTTATGTAGAAAAGGAACCATTGTCCCCAAAGAGTGGTCTGTTCCCAAATGAAAATAGATTCTGGAGTTCAGTGATTAACTGAATTCAGCATTCAGGAATTAGGAAAATGATTGCCTAAAGCTCTGACCAGTGGTGGGTTTCAAAAATTGTTCGAACCTACTCTGTGAGTGTGGCCTCCTTTATGGGAGTGGCTTGCCGCCCATGTGACCAGATGGGAGTGGCTTGCTACCCATGTGACTGGATATGAAGATGCCGACGACACTTGTCAGAACCACCTTAAATTACCTCACACACAACACTGGCATGCATAAGAATATGATGTAAACTCGTTTTTTAAAAGGCATCTTTGGTTTGCATTAAAACAACTTCAACACACGCAATGTTCTGATTGCACCACAAATGCAGTAGTCATCCTTACCTTTCACAGAGGCACAGAGTTTTATAAATATGAGCATGATAGTGTAGAATAATCATATCCAAGGACCAGTGGTGGGTTTCAAAATTTTTTGGAACCTCTTCTGTAGGTGTGGCCTGCTTTCCGGGTCCACTGGTGGAACCTCTTCTAACCGGTTCGGTAGATTTGACAAACCGGTTCTACCGAATAGGTGCGAACTGGTAGGAACCCACCTCTGGCTCTGACCATTTACAGCCATTTTTTATTAACATTACATTTTATTCAGCATAAGGCTCTTTAGATGCTGATTTCCATATTGTAATTCAGTTCTTGTAAATGTTTGAAAATTCATACAATTTGGAAGTCAAGAACTGCTTAGGACAATAAAGAATTAAAAAATGGAATTGTGGAACTCCACAAATGAAAGGGCTTTGGGACATGCTAAATGTGTATTTTACTGAACAGTGAATAATCACAGCCAATCCATGCATGTATGGCAATAATGATAGCACAGTCTTAAATCTAGCTAGGTCTGGCTTTAGCAATTAAATCACACACCAGAATATGTTACTCACTCCAGAACTGAATTTCTATTTACATATTTTTAGTAGGCAGAGGACAATGGCTCTCTTTGCTCAAGTGATTTCATGCTTAATAGCATCATAGACATTGTTGAGGAGATAAAAAGTGAGTCCTTATAATGCAGTGGTGGGATTCAAATTTTTTTACTACTGGTTCTGTGAATGTGGCTTGGTGGGAGTGGCAGGGGAAGGATACTGTAAAATCTCAATTCTGTCTCCTCTTCAGGGGAAGGACAATGTAAAATCCCCATTCTCTCCTGATCAGCTGGGACTCGGGAGGCAGAGAATAGATGGGGGTGGGGCCAGTCAGAAGTGGTATTTACTGGTTCTCCGAACTACCACCAGTTCTCCAGAACTGGTCAGAACCTTCTGAATACAACCTCCGTTATAATGTTATTTTGGAATGATGGTTGGATGACTCTGTAAATCACTACCAGGAAAGTTATTTATAATAACTTTATTTATAATAATATTTCTTGGCCATTCATACGTTCTTTAATAATGAGAAGGGTGAATAGCAGCACTTAAATATTTGGTATTGGGTGTTCCAACTGTCCAGAAAAAATATGAAGTTATGTGAAAATGGTGGGGAACATTCAGGAGAGGGATTATGGAAGAATGATAGTCAAGCAGTCTCAAAAGTTGGGTTTTTTAAAAAAATAATTGGTGTTTTGTACTGGTTAGGCAAACCCTCCACCATGAAACATTTTCAGAATTTCAAATGTTTTCAACGATATCAAGAAGCTTTCTAATTTTGTTTATCAGCATAACACAATTTGTTTGGCTATACAACTTTGTAAATACTAATGAACTTCATCAGTGATATCTTTTGTTCCTGTAGACATTAACATTTCTGCAGAAGTTTATAATAACTTGTATTCATTTTTGTTTAGGTAACACGAGTTAGGAACATTTTACATATTTTGTACAACTACAGAAATCCTCTTTATAACTGACTTGTACCTGATGTATGACATCAATGCTTCTTTTGAAGGGGAAAATGAAAAAAAAACACCAAAAAACAAAGACAGACCAGTTTTCTTCTTTTACGGTGGTTTAAATCAACAGCCTGTTTGAGTTAATGAAAAATAGTATTCTATTATTTTATATATTCATTGAACAGCCCTAAGTAAATCCCATTATATACTGGACTGTGATTTCAGAGCAGGATATAGAGCACCATGTTTAAAACTAGTGTTTAACATGTGGAAAATGAAGATGTTCCCACTTTGTTTATGTCTTAAAATAGCCTCTCTCTTTTTTTTTTGTTGGACTGAGATTTTGTTGGACTGGGATGTGTATGTTATCTTGAAAATAAATTTTGAAAATGACATTTTATTTGCATTTAAGTTTGTTTTTAAAATATATCAAAGCAGTTAACAAACAGGAATTCTTCAAAGAAAGTTAGTTATAGAAAAATTGTTTTGGCTCTTCTGATTATTCTCTATTTCTATATGTTCTTATATTCCTAATTTGCCTGAAGACATGGTTTCTCCTTTTTCTGAAATTAAATCATGGATTAGTTAATGATTCTTTTGAGGATTTTATAAATAATAAATATTAGCAACTAATATAATATTATTTTATTCTATCAATACACAAATTATAGAAAAAATATGAATATATTATTATTCACAAAGTAAACCAGTACTTAAAGCAATATATTTAATTTTTTTAATTGGATGTATGATAAAACATTCAGCATAACAGAAAGATCATCTAATAAATTAATGCCAATAGCATCTGATGGCATACAGTTTCAAATAGCAGCTCCAGGAGCACCAATGAAACAGATCAACTATGCAGAGCAAAAATAACACTTAATTACATGCTTTAAAATGGTAAAGATACTACCACTGAAATACTTCTGAACAAGGTGCTTCGTGAATAGGATTTCTCTGGTTTTCAGCATCTCTAATTCACTTAACAGATCCACAGCTGACTTTTGACCATCAGCTGTCAGCTGTGACCAGGGGGGCATTTGCCCAGGTTCGCCTGGTCCGCCAGTTGCGGCCCTACCTAGATCGGGGGGCCCTCACAACAGTCACTCGAGCCCTTGTGATCTCTAGACTGGAATACTGCAATGGGCTCTACATGGGGTTGCCCCTGAAGTGCATCCGGCGACTACAGCTAGTCCAAAATGCAGCCGCGCGAGTGATAGTGGGCGCACCTCGATTCGCCCACGTTACACCTGTCCTCCGCGAGCTGCACTGGCTGCCTGTTGGTCTCCGGGTGCGCTTCAGGATAATGATGACCATCTTTAAAGCACTCCATGGTAGTGGATCTGGGTACTTGAGAGACCGCCTTCTGCCGATTACCTCCCTAAATCGACCAATCAGATCGCACAGACTGGGCCTCCTTCGAATTCCATCTGCCAGTCAATGTCGACTGGCGACCACACGGAGGAGAGCCTTTTCTGTTGCTGCCCCGACCCTATGGAACGAGCTCCCCATGGAGATCCGCACCCTCACCACGATCCAGACCTTCCGCGCAGCCCTCAAGATCTGGCTCTCCCAGCAGGCCTGGGGATAGGCTTCCAATTACCCGCCCGAGTGTTTGATTGCTGAATGAAAGTTGTGTTTTATTATTTTTCTTTTGTTCACAAAGTGTTTGTTTTGACCTTGCACTTCCCCTCCCCTGTGGTTGTAAGCCGCCCTGAGTCCCCTCAGGGAAAAGGGCGGCATATAAATCCCAATAAAACCTAAAACCTAAAACCTAAACATTTGATGACAAAAGCACTGAGGTTACAGTAGATCCATAAATTTCATATCTAGTAGTGTTACTAAACATTTCATTTAGTGACCATTCAAAAGTTATGACAACACTGAAAAAGGTGACTTATGAGCGTTTTTCAGAGTTGCAACATTTGCAGCATCCCCATGAAAATGTGATCAAAAGTCAGATGTTTGTGAACTAATTCATACTTACGATGGTTGCTGGGTTCTGTTCAGGGGTGGGTTTCTGCTGGTTCTAACCGGTTCAGAAGAAGAGCTTCCACAAATCTACCGTACCAGTCAAAAGAGGTTCCACCAGTAGACCCGGAAGTTGCCCGCTTGCTCGCCCCACCTATTCCATTGCAGCTCGCTAGCTCCCCCGCCCATCAACACTAAACTAGCCCAGCCTGCACTCATTGATTGGCTGAAGTACAGCCAATCAGTGAGTGGGCTGGAGTTGACCCGCCTCTAACACCCGTTTAAAAGCATGGCGCCAACAGTCAACATTCCTCTTTTGAAAAGAGTCTTTCTTTTTTTTAAAGAGTCTTTCTCATTCCCAAGCAGCTGTTGCATCATGCTTGCTGATCGGGTCCTCCCTTCACTTCGCTTCGCCTTCCAGCAGCTTGCTGCTTCCCTCCCTTCGGTAAGCAACTAAGCACAAGGAGGGCTGGCGGTGGCGGCGGAAGGCTAGTGTATGCCATCCAGTGGCTTTCACGAGGGAAAGTCTTCAGGCCATGGTCTGGCATACACTGCATGGCCAAAAGGGGCATGGCAGCGGTGGCGGTAGGCTAGCAAAAGCCATGGACTGGTGTATGCCACATGGACGAAAGGCGCGCAGTGGTGGGAGGCTAGCGAAAGCCATGGGCTGACATACGCCACATGGCCGAAAGGGGGGAGGTGGCAGCAGCAGCGGGAATGCCAGCTAGTGGCCGAAAGGGGCGCAGTGGCAATGGCGGTGGTGGCGGGAAGCTAGCATAGGCCAGCTCGCAGCTTTCATGAAAGCATACGCTGCGTGGCCGAAAGGGGATGGACGGTGGTGGGAGGCTAGCATACCCTAGCCTGTGGCTTTCGCAAGGGAAGGCCTTCAGGCTTTCACAAGGGAAGGCCTTCAGGCTTTCATAAAAGCCATGGGCTGACATACGCCATGTGGCCGAAAGGGGGTGGGCAGCGGTGGGAGGCTAGCGTTCCCCAGCCCATGGCTTTTGCGAAGGAAGGCCTTCAGGCCTTCCCTCACGAAAGCTGCAGGCTGGCATATGCCCCATGGCCAAAAGGGGATGGGTATCGCTGGCAGCAGGAGGCTAGTGTACCCCAGCCCGTGTCTTCCATGAGGGAAGACCTTCAGGCTTTCGCGAAAGCCATGAGCTGGCATATGCTGCGTGGCCGAAAGGGGGTGGGTGGTGGCGGGAGGCTAGTGTACCCCAGCCCACAGCTTTCGTGAGGGAAGGCCTTCTCTCAACACAGGCTAACAGGTCCATCTGGCTGGAAGTTGAATAGTTGTCTGCCATATCTATTCATCTTCACCTTTTATAACCAGAACTAGGGTGGGGCTTCAATAGCAGCAGTGGCTCTTCCTTCCCAAGGGTTGACCCCCAGATTTCCATGATGTCCTCTCCTCTGCCTTCTGCACATCCACGCATCAGGCACTGGACGTAGCTGTTCCTCCTCTTCCTCATCAGTCACCTCCAGACCTGGGGGATGTTGATTCTCCATCTAAGGGCTGACAGATAGCCCAGGCTCTGCCTCTCTCTCTCTCTCTTTCTCTCTCCCTCTCCCTCCCTCCCCCCCCCTCTCTCTCTCTGCCAGCTCCATTCCCTCTTCCCTCTCTGAGCTCTCAGGTTGCTTTAATGCTGATCCTGACTCCCACGCCTCCTCCTCTTCCTCCTCTGATTCAGCTGGTGGAGTGGTTGGCAGTGGACAGGCCGCAACATGCATCCAGTGAGAGGTTGAATAGTTTGAAATGACATATATCTTTCATACTTTTGGGGTGAATAAAAATACATTCTATTTCATTTCTAGGACTGTGTATTTCTATTTCAAATCCATTTGTCCCCTCCCACTCCCAATCCCCCCCCCCCGGCCAGCCCATACTGTAACAGTAACAGTCTTCTACTACCTGACATCCTGTCCAAAGCCTGTCATGGTCCGTAAATCAGTGGACTTTGCATACTTCTGCTCTCTAGTATTATGTAGGGCATATATTCAATTGCATCTAGCTATCAACTAGGTCATGTTATTATTATTTTTTTAAAAAACCATATTAATTAATATCAAACAACCTAAAAAGGAACATTTGTCTCCAGTAGGCTTATGTTTAAATGTGGTATCTCACGTAGTAGATTCCTGAGTGAATGGGACAGTGGTGGGTTTCAAAAATTTTTTGAACCTACTCTGTGGGTGTGTCCTCCTTTGTGGGAGTGGCTTGCTGCCCATGTGACTTGGTGGGAGTGGCTTGCCAACCATGTGTTCTCTCTCTCTCTCTCTTTCCTTCCTTTTGTCTCTCTGTCCCTTTTTCCTTTTTTTCTTTCATCTCTCTCTCACTTTTTCTTTCTTTTCTTCTTTTTTTATTTCTTTCTTTCTTCCTTCCTTTCTCTTTCTCTTTCTCTCTCTGTGTGAGTCTGTCTGTCTGTGTGTGTGTGTGTGTGTGTGTGTGTGTGTGTGTGTGTGTTTCAAAAAGTTTTGGAACCTCTTCTTTAGGTGTGGCCTGCTTTCCGGGTCCACTGGTGGAACCTCTTCTAACCGGTTCAGTAGATTTGACGAACCGGTTCTACCAAACTGGTGCGAACTGGTAGGAACCCACCTCTGGAATGGGAGTAGAGAATACATCTGTCTCAGATAAAATTGGAACAGCCTTTGGAATATATACCATGAGACCTTTCTATGAAAGAAAAATAGCTTTCTATCTGAATCTAAAAATCAATACATCCCTAAAAGTATATTTATTGCATTGTGTCAGCAATGTCTTGCAAAATCTTTCTACCAAGAGAGCTTAACATACAGCCATGTCATTCTTCAATAAAAATATTTAAATGAAAAATGTGTCAACAATATTTCCTTACTTGATCAGGGATTAGATACAGTAGGTAGGCAACTGACAAAACAAAGCTAGGCTCTATTCCATCTAAGCAGTAGGTGTTTAAATTGGCTGTCGCCTGCCTGCCAGATTTTAAAAGCAGTAAGATCAAAACATTTAACAGTTAAAAGTTAACACCAGTCAGGTTCTCTGAGAACATTAGCGCTTCCAAATGATGATGGCTTCTAAAAATTTAATACCAGTGTTTCTAAAAGGATCTTCCTGCTTAATTTTATCAATCCCCGTTAAACTCTATGATAATTCATATGGTCACATCAAGACATCATGCTTTGTTTGATTTGTTGGTGACATTTAAAATATCTTATAGTTTTAAAACATTTCTGTAGAACTTTGACCTGAAAACCCAAGCTCTTTCCTTTCTTCTGAATGCCTCTGATTCACTTAGGCCCAGAGGAATTATTTATAAAAAAGAAAAAAGACTACAGAGGTAGAAATTCTGCTTTTAGCTTAAACTGCATCAAGAAAAGGAAGAGCTTCCTGGCTATGAAATTGATGGATAATAAAAGGAAGGCAAAAAAAAAAGGAAAGCTAAACAAGATGAGGGGAAAAAGAGATTTGGTAACATCATATTAAAATAGTGATCAACCAGAACCTTGAAGGTCAGATAGGATTCTCCAGTATTGTATATACAATTCCAAAATACCTCCAGGGTAGTAAGGCCAATCAGTTTGGCTCTTTGGAGGGGAAAATGTAGTGGTAGAATTAAGAGATGAACCAGGTGCTTTACAATTTCTCTACCATAGGAAAAAACAATAGACAAGACAAGAGGTCAAAAGCAACCAACAAAAGGCTAATGTGTATGCGTATATTATGGAAGAGACCAAATTTCCAGAGCAAATGATTTGTAATGATTTTTAGTACACTTTTAAAATTCTAGGTGTGGTCACCACTTTTTCAAGATAGAACTGCAATCCATAGTAAATATTACCCAAAAATTAGGAATGCACCTATATTCTCATTATATTTTTTATCAATTGATTATTGATAAATAATCTGTGAGGGAGAGCAGCAATTCAAAAATGTGATAAATATTCTCTGTTCAGTATTATCACCGATACATAATGGTAATACATGAGACCAGAATTCTTTGTTTTTATTTAATTGTGGTCTAAATAGATTATATTTCTGCCCATTTTACATATGGTGGTCTTCTCCAACACCAAAGTTTGAAAGCATCAATAGTCTTTCTATCCTACTCCTTTCACTTCCCATGGCTGAATAATTCTGGGAATTAAAGTCCACGTGTCTTAAAGTTGCCAAGGTTGGATACCCCTTCTTTAACTGAAAGGTGAGGTGGTATTCAACCAGTTCTGAAAGGTTCTGAAGAACTGGTAGCGGAAATTTTGAGTAGTTTGGAGAACTGGCAAATAGGCTGGCCATGCCCCTGCTGCCTCCAAGCTGATCTTCTTTTGTTTATTTATTTATTTATTTTATTTATTTTATTTTATTGGGATTTATATGCCGCCCTTTTCCCTGAGGGGACTCAGGGCGGCTTACAACCACAAGGGAGGGGGGTGCAGTGTCAAAAACAGAACAATATGTGAACAAAGAAAAAATAGTAAAAACACAACTTTCATTCAGCAATCAAACACTCGGGCGGGTAAATTGGGAACCTATCCCCAGGCCTGCTGGGAGAGCCAGATCTTGAGGGCTGCGCGGAAGGTCTGGATAGTGGTGAGGGTACGGATCTCAACGGGGAGGTCGTTCCACAGGGTCGGAGCTGCAACAGAAAAGGCTCTCCTCCGTGTGGTTGCCAGTCGGCATTGACTGGCAGATGGAATTCGGAGGAGGCCCAGTCTGTGCGATCTAATTGGTCGATTTAGGGAGGTAATCGGCAGAAGGCGGTCTCTCAAGTACCCAGATCCACTACCATGGAGTGCTTTAAAGATGGTCATCAGTACCCTGAAGCGCACCCGGAGACCAACAGGTAGCCAGTGCAGCTCGCGGAGGACGGGTGTGACGTGGGCGAACCGCGGTGCGCCCACTATCACTCGCGCGGCTGCATTCTGGACTAGCTGTAGCCGCCGGATGCACTTCAAGGGCAACCCCATGTAGAGCCCATTGCAGTTGCCTTGAACAGGAGAATAGAGCTGGAAAGCAGGTTAGTGGGGTGGGGAGGGAATGGTGATTTTGCAGTATCCTTCCCCTGCCACACTCTACAAGCCACACCAAGCTGCACTGGCTACTGATCGGTCTCCGGATACGCTTCAAAGTGCTAGTCGTAACTTATAAAGCCCTTCATGGTATTGGACCTGGGTACTTGAGAGACCGCCTGCTGCCAATTACCTCCCAAAGACCCATCAGATCTCACAGGGTCGGCCTCCTCCTTCCGTCCCCAGCCAATGCCATCTGGCTACTACCCGGGGGAGGGCCTTCTCTGTAGCAGCTCCGGCCCTTTGGAATGAACTCCCCGCGGAGATCCGGACCTTCACCTCTCTCCAGGCCTTCCGGAAAGCCGTCAAAACCTGGCTGTGCCGGCAGGCCTGGGGTTGATGAGTTCCCCTCCCCTCTCGACTGGTATGGCTGTGTGATTTTCGTGTATTTTAATTATGTGTACTGTTGTTTATGTTCCCTTTCCCCTTTGAGTTGTTCGCCGCCCTGAGTCCCTCCTGGAGAAGGGCGGCATACAAATAAACCAAATACAATACAATACAATACACCACGTCCAACAAGTCACGCCCACAGAACCGGTAGTAAAAAAAAAATTAAACCCACCACTGGATTACACCTTTGATGATCTTGCTGGAAATATATACTTTTGGCATATACTGCCATGCTTCTTCACTAATCCTCCCAGAAAACACCTCCTATTCCCCTGTCATTATTAGGCAACATAGCAAGTCTTGAAGCGAATGGGCATAGTTTCTCCCTGATGTTAATTAAAGTAGCTCATCCTCTTTACTTTGCTTAGAGAATCTTTTCATTAAGCTCCATAACACCCTTTTCTCATCCTTCTGCAGAAACCCGGGAGGGAAAAATCAGGGTACATTTATTTATTTATTACACTTCTCCTCCACCACATGCAAATTACACTTCGTACTTTGCATAGAATATAAAACAAGTTAAATCTTACAGTGTGTGATTAAAAATTGAAAGCAAGTTTCACAACAAAGTAAAACAGTAATTACAAGAGAGAGGCGGGGGGGAGGAAAAAAAAGATAATTTATAAGCCTAAGAGAATGTCCTCTGAAAATATCAGTGTTAACAATATCGGGGTGGGGGGGGACGGACGGGACAGTGAGGAATGTGGTTTGCCTGATTTCTATCAAGAAGCTGTTCCACTGTGTTAACTACTACAGAGAAACAATGTCTTCTACCTTCAGCCTTCAATTGTCTCATAAATGTGGGTCAATGAGCAATTTGGCTGCATTGCTGTTTTTAATAAAAACTCAGACTGATATTGGTTGAAGCAGGAAACCCTGGAGGCTTCTCAGAAGAGACTGTTCAGTCTCTTGTCTAGAATGGTAGACGGCAGGGATTCCCAATACCTTGGCTGAGACCCATTACCTAGCTGTGGCCTATTCAGAATTGGGTCACACAACTGATTGGATGGAGTGCACGCTTGTGTGCATGCGCAGCTCAACTTGCACAAGCAGATATGTGTGTGGCCATGCACGTGAGTACCAGCCCATTGCTCGCGTGGCCAAGTTTCCCTCTCCCCCAGATGGGCCACCAAGCTACAAAGGTTGGGGACCGCTAGTATAGGGTCACCTGCTTGAGCAGGTGGTTGGATTAGAAGGTCCCTTTCAACACTGTTATTCTTTTATCCTGCAGGTACTCAATGGATAGCAGAGATAATCTTCAATTATGTGAGGTACAATTATATTTAAATAATAAAGCCTTATTATTTAATTGTATTGTATCTACATTATATATAAATACTAATGGAAAACAGTCCAAATGGGTAAAAATGAATATTTTCTATTTAAAGTGAACAAAAAGCAAATCAATTAATTTGTTAACAGATCACACAAATCAGGATCCCTATTGCATTCTATTGAGTGCTGTATTTTTCACATACAAATTTACTGATAATATATACAGTATGTATCAAAATTCTAATAAATTATTTTGAACAGGTAGTCTCATGGTGAATATGACTAGCATTTTATAGCACGGCTTTTGCTATAAAATGCAAATGTTGCATGATTCTTGCATTTTATAACAATGATAATTGTTATAACCCTTGATGATAATTTATGATATTTGTATTTGTGTGTGTGTGTGTGTGTCTGTGTGTGTGATAGATATATTTGAAAAATATGTCATATCTTATTAATGAAAGTGCACTCACATACTCCAGCTCCTTCTTGGAAAAAATGTGGTGAAACTCTCAATTGTAATGGCAAAACAAAAATGTTTTCTGTAAACAGAAATGTACAATTAAGGAAATTAATATATTATGGTTTTAAAAAAACCAAATAGTTGACACCTGAGATAAATAAATGCAAAATACTCTTGTTATTTCACCATATAGAAAAAATGATCTGAAAAGGGATTAATATGAGAGAAAATAAGACAGAAATATGACTCATTTGCTATTTAATAATGTATTTTTATCCCAGAACAATTAAAATATTAAATAATATTTTATATTAATATTTTAATAATAATAATTTAAAATTGTAAGAGACTCAGTAGATAAACCAAAGAAATAAGTAATTAAGCAACCGATGCATTAGGGAAATTTATTCAGGAATATACATTATAGCAATAGCAGTAGACTTATATACCGCTTCATAGGCCTTTCAGGCCTCTCTAAGCGGTTTACAGAGAGTCAGCATATTGCCCCCAACAATCTGGGTCCTCATTTTACCCACCTCGGAAGGATGGAAGGCTGAGTCAACCCTGAGCCGGTGAGATTTGAACCGCTGACCTGATGATCTAGCAGTAGCCTGCAGTGCTGCATTTAACCACTGCGCCACCTTGGCTCCTATGACAAAAGGCAATGAATAAGATAAGGTATATACTGTACATCAGTTGAAAATTTCTTTTTCTGTCATCATGTGCAAGACATGGGCAGGCTGAGGCCAAAGGAGGGGTCAAATGCATCATAATTCCTTCATGCCCACAAGCAATCTAAGGTCAGCCCACCTTGAATCCCTATCTTATCTTTTCTGTATTTCCTTTAATGGTCAATTGGCCAGATTCTTGTGGAAAGCTAAAGTTTGCATTAAATCTTTATTCTCATTTGAATTGCTGAATCTCCTGTTTTCCCGTGACCCGACAAATGCGCGTCTGACAATTGCGTGCCGACAAAACCACGCTGACAAAACTGCGCCGCGACGAAACAAACAACATAGTGGGACGCGGAAACATTAGGGGTTAGGGTTAGGGTTATAACGTTGTTTTCACATCCCACTATGTTGTTTGTTTCGTCACGGCACGGTTTTGTCGGCACGGTTTTGTGGGCGCGCATTTGTTGGTGAACCCTGTTTTCCCAGCGCTTTACATCTTGTCCAGGTAGAGAAAAACTGAGGAGAGAAAGAGACATTACTATGATTTATAGACACCACATATAATATATAGACACCACATATAACTTTATCTTCTGTCACAGGCACTGAGATCATTGATGACCCATAGGTGCTAGAGGTTAATGGTAATCACAGCTACTTCTCTTGCTTAATGAAAGGTATTTTAGGAATTGTTTAAACATGTCAGAGGATTTCAGTGATCCGATATACATATGAAAAGTTTATGTAAGAGAACATGCATCCCATTAATCCTATTAAAGGCAACAGGTGTTTCCTTTCTATTAAAACATGATTACACTAGATATTGGTTAGATTAAAACAATCAGGAGACTTAATGTTTTGAAATGCCACACATAAATTGCTTTCCTTCTTCCAGCTTTGCTTGAATGACCAATCAAGCTACGGTAACTAAGGAAGTAATGTAAGTGCAAAATAATCAGGTATTAACATCAAATTGAAAAAAAAAAAGTCAGATAGCACAAGTATTCAAATTAAAGCTTGCTTAAATTAATAGATGTGTCCATAAAAACTTGAATACTGGGAAAACAACTTTCACCAATTTGCCTATTATGGACAACATGCATAATAATTTGATTATTCATCAGAGAACTATTTTTCTAAGAGATAAAAATAGATTTTAAAAACCCTTCAGGAATAAATCATTATGATTCAACTACAGAAAACAAATGTTAGTATGATGTAAGAGTGGAAAAAAAAATACTCTACTGCCTTTAATGAATCTACAAATATTATATTCAAACTGCTTCTAGCAAATAAATAAAACCTGAACGCTCAGTTCAGTTGAATAACATTTCCAATAATAAATTCAGGCAGTGGATTTATGGATGAAATATCTATAAAGATTAGTTTGAAAAATTCAAATCAATTCACCTCAGTCAAGCCTACCAGCTGTGTAAGATAACATAAAATAAACAGAGTTTGCATATATTCTTATTCTAACCTATTTTTGAAATCAGTAAAATATGATTTCTAACAAATAAAAGAGACTATATTTAAATGGTAAATGGAATACTATATAGTGTGATATATGATCTGACAGGACTGTCAAACTTGCAGCCTGTGGCCCAGGTGCGTCATGCACTGTCCACGCCCACGCCTGGTTTAGCACAAAAGCCATGAGACGTCACGTGATGCGGCCGTGAGGACGTGAGTTTGACACCCTTGAGCTGAGACACTGGGATATAATTAATAAACTATAGATGATGACAGTGATGAGGTATAGTATATTTAGAAAGACCATTGTAGTAGCAAAATATTCTCTAATCAGCCTATGCACATAGAGTCAGTAGAAAACTTCACTCATTCCAGGAACTTTGCTCCCAGGTAGGCATATCTTAATTGAATTTTGACAAAGAATAATTGAATATTAAATTTCCTCTTGCAAAGTTCAGAATGTTCTTAATATAGCCAAGAATAATGGCAATAATAATAATAATAATAATAATAATAATAATAATAATACTCAGCTGCTGTAAAAAAATTGCACAGACTGATTATAAATTGTGGCACAATTCAGTAGCGCAAATGATCCATTGGAATTTGTGCAAAAATTTTAATATTAAAACAGCAACAAACTGGTGGGAACATCAGCCTGAAAAAGTCACCGAAAATCAGATGGTCAAGATCTTGTGGGATTTCTGTATACAAACGGACAAAATACTGGCGCATAATACACCAGACATCACACTGGTTGAGAAAAATAAGGTCACAATCATAGACATCGCAATACCAGGTGATAGCAGGGTCGCCGAGAAGGAACTTGAAAAATCGCAAGATACCAGGACTTAAAAATCGAAATTCAACGACTATGGCACAAACCAGCAGTGATAATTCCAGTGGTAATTGGCACACTGGGTGCTATTCCAAAAGCACTGGAATTACATTTAAAACAGTTAAAAATTGACAAATCACCATCAGTCAAATGCAAAAAGCCGCACTGCTTGGATCTGCACGCATATTATGAAAATACGTTACAACGTCCTAGGCCCCTGGGTGGGGCCCGACTAGTAACCAATGCCAAATCCGGTGAAACAACTGGCCGCTGTGATAAAATTGTATAATAATAATAATAATAATAAGAAGAAGAAAGGTGAATAATAATACGAAGAAAAAGAATGTATTATAAATAGTAAATTTAAAAAAAATTAAAATATATGTTATTTAAAAATTCATTGAAAAGTAGAAGAGAATGTTATAAAGCTTCTTTATATATTTCCTCTTGAAGGTCCAATACCTAAATCTTTTAAAACCGAATGTTGAGATTTTGAGCATCATGGATAAACTGGGAGAAATGAGTACAGGTGCTCATGTATTTAATGTTAAGTAAATGTATGTAGTCACAAAAGAAGCCAAGTTGCTTTAAAAACACGAGCATCTCTGACATATGTTTCAGAAAACTCTTATTGGTTAAATTTCTGCCTAGCCACACCTCTCCCCATATCATATATCCTAATTTGTTTTTTTTTTAGAAGACTCAAAGGCCAAATTATGTATTTTCTCAGCTACAGAAAAACACGTGTAGAGATATTGGCACAAAAAAAATGAAAGCATTAAATGAATCAAATCAAACATCACAGGCCTGTGCGCAAATAAATCAAATTTCTTCTAATCAACAGACTCACCTGCACATGCTGATATATAAAAAACTTCAGAAGTATGAAGACTTTTGGATTCCTTTGGTGATTTGCTGTTTCCTTGCTTTAACTGAACAATATGATTATTTGACCTTTCCTAATTTCAGAAGCCGGTAACTATTTGAATGGGGGACTTCCTGAGAATTGCAGGCTGATGTCTAGATCATTAAAATTTTTGGTAAGGTGCCAGGGAGATTTCCATAGCATCCCTCCATAAATAATATGCTACTTATTTTCTTAGAGTAGTTCTTCTTCTTCTTCTTCTTCTTCTTCTTCTTCTTCTTCTTCTTCTTCTTCTTCTTCTTCTTCTTCTTCTTCTTCTTCTTCTTCTTCTTCTTCTTCATCATCATCATCATCATCATCATCATCACCATCCTTGTTAAAGTTACCCAAAGACCTGGCACTGTCTCCAAGTCTGGAATTAGGACATTAGTGGAGCTCCTGTCATTTTTTTATTGTTATAGCTGTTTTTGTCTGAACTATTATATTTTATTATTATATTTTAATTGTTTATTGGGCCATACAATAAACAATGTGTAATCCATACACAATCTTTCAAATGAAATAGCCATAATCTAGATGATGATGATGATGATGATGATGATAGCAATAGCCTTTAGACTCATATATTTCCCCATAGTGCTTTAGGTGGTTTTACAGTGTAGAAGCATTATTATTTACATATTGCCCCCAACAATCTGGGCCCTCATTTTACCAATCTCAAAAGTATGAAAGGATGAGTCAACCTTGAGCCCCATCGGAATTGAACTTCAAGATGTGGTTGAGTTACCATGCAATACTGCAGTTTAACAACTGCACCACTAAGGCTCATGATGATGGTGGTGGTGACTCCAGAATCAAGTCATAAATCACCAGAAGTTGACCTCACCTTGAGGGCTTTTTCTTTCTTTTTGTAATGCTTCCATCCCCAGGATACAATCATTTAATAAATTTAAGTCTACATAGAGCCATGTTAGAAAGCTTGAAAAGTTAAGTGCTGCCTAAGGTCTATCTATGATTTAAAAATATGCAAATCCTAATAACAGAAAGTTATTTCTAAGGAAATATATTTAGGTCTGCAATCTGTGCCTTTTCTTTTTAAACAGAATGCTGATGTTATCTACTATCTATTATATTTAATCAACGTATTCTGATCTTAAATAAAAAATGCAAGTCGGTTGACTTTGAAAAAATTAGCATTAAATTTCTTAGGCAGTATCTTTGATATGGTGAAGAACAATAAGACCTTAGAATAAGATTAACTACATTTACACAATAAAGAATAACACATTGAATTATTAAGCTAAAACATTGTAGCTCTGCTAAAAGACTTGGAATGAGAAAGACTATAAAATAAAATTAAAGGTTGATAGTATCCCTTTTCTTTATTAAGAAATCGGGATGGGTAACATTTATAATATAAGGGTACTTACAAAACAAACCTTACTTGTTGCAGCCTTCAACTGTTACATAGGAATAGGTTAACTATAAGAATCTTGAAAGCATGATCAAAGACTACTGTAGATGTCCTTGCAATGCCTGATAGGAAGGTTGGTTCATTTTGAGACTGAAAAACCTTGTCTTTGAACTGCCCTTTTAGGCAGAGGTGGACTGCATATAAGTTCACAAGCAGTTTGCTTAGCTTCATTCGACGCACCCCTTTGGGAGTGAAACACAGCTTCTAAGAAGCAGGTAATCAACTCAGGCACCTCCGGTGACTAAAACAGAGGTGGCGTGAAACTCAGATGGTTAGAGAGGATGGAGGGAACGAGTCAGAAATTTAGTTAAAAATGGATAGCTTAGCACAAGGGTGTGTGTGAGGGCAGCGATCAAAGCTAAGGATTTGCCTGAACTTCGTGACCATTCAGCAGCCCACCACTGTTTTTAGGGATAGAATGATATTATAAAGCATGGTCCCTTCCAATGAGGGACAGGAATATAGGATTTAAGCTGACTAAAGCAGATTGAATTTCCTTTTTCTTCCAGTTGGTGCTATAAAATCCTGAAAGATGCAGTAACTCTAGAAACAGACTTTTAAAAAAATCTGGCTGGGCCTAAGATGCAGGTTTTCCGCCCTACTAAAAAAAATTGAAACCAGTCAGGTCAAATTTGCAGCAAAGAATCAAGCATTTTTTCCCCATGCTGCTGTCCTGGTTTTGAGCAATGAAGCCAATTGAATCAGGACTCAGAAGCTCCATTCAGGCTTGAAAGGACTTTTATTGAGTACATTGTATTGGCACTTAGAAAGGTGAAGCTAGCTCTGGGTAATTCCCACACTTCACAGTAATAAAAATAATGGAAACTTCCCATACATCTCTCAGGTGTCTTGGGTCACATTAACCAATCAGTCCAGCAGTAGCTCCCCCTCGTCTCAGGAGATGTTCATTGCCATGAACATCGCTGGTCGATGTTTGGTCTAGTGGACTCAATCATCACATTCCAGTCCTTTCTAACTTCCCACCTCCTCCCAAGAGTGACAACTAAGAAACGAAGAGGAAGAAAATATAGCTTCGAAGCAGTGGTGGGTTGGAACGAGGTTCGGTTGGAATGAGGTTGGGTTGGAATGAGGCTGGCGGCATCCTCATGCATGTGCGCAGTTCACGCATGTGTCTTAGCACCTGCGCGATGCTCCAGCTGCTCGCGGAGAATCGTGCAGGCGCTGTATGTGTCATGCACCTGCGTGGAAGCGCAGAAGCCTTCAAAGACCGGTAAGGAGCGCGGGCGGGTGGGCCCTTCACCGTTCCCAGAAATTACTTACTTCCGGGTTTGCCGACCAACTGGTTCACGGGGACCGCTGTGAACCAGTTGAAACGCACCCCTGCTTCGGTCATTTTGCAGTTGACAGCTGCTTTGTTATTCTTTGTCCCTCTGTCTTTTTTATTGTTTGATCTATTGGTATATAAGTTAATGAAGGTTGACATCATTATGTATTAGAAATCTTATTGCAGCTAAACAATTTCTCAAGAACTTGATTGTTTTCCTCCAGTATTACTGCAGTGTTGACATAAACCACTCTAAAACAAAGTCGGCCCATTAATCCTGATTAAAAGAAAACAAGGGGGGAAATTATTTTCTCAGATGTTTCCTTCAGGTATTTTATTTATTTAAGTCATCACGGCTTTGTATTAACATTCCCCAAATTGTATCAAATATCATGTAGCTTTACTGGGTTAAATATTGCTTTTGAGTCACTTTTTTCCCCTCAAACTGCCCTGCTAAACAATAACAAAAGCAGAAGAAAGGGGAAAGTGCTTTCTTCCTATCTCACTACAATAATCTAAAGTAGTGTTCTAGTAGATAAAAATGTCTTTGGGCTGTTATTTTTAGAGAGAGAAAAAACACTGTGTAAGAAAGATTGGAAATGATACAAAAGAAAATGAAATCCAAAGCAGGAAAGAAGAAGTATTGATTAGCCTTTGTCAAAACACAGCGTATCATATCTCTATATTAATTCTCTATATGTATCTCAGAGTTACAGGTAGTACAATATTACAGACAAATAAACACTGCAATTTTGCTTTTTTTCTATAATTCAGCTGTGACACACTCAAAAAATAGTGGTGACTTTTCTAGCAGAGCTGGGTATTCATTATTTGGTTCACTCAGATGTCACTGCCAAAGGTTCACGCCAACGAACGCAACATTGTTTTATATTTCATTGTGGTAGTAATGAGGAAGAATGGTTTTGATGCCTCTTCATTCTGAATCCAATCAGTTGTGAGATTTGAGGTCATTGCCTGCAGCTGTAAGGATGTAGACCCTTTCTTTCAGTGATACCTTTGCCACTGCTATATGCTTCAGAAGAGAACTTTTCATTCCTTCCCTTGTGTCTTATTGAACACCTTCCCTAGGATTCAACCCTTAAGCTAAGTTAGTGTTGCTGAGAACTCTTATCTTTAAACTAAATCTCTAAATGGCCCAATCCATTCAGCACTACAGCAACCAGACAAGTTAGATTACAGTGGATTGTTGTGTAAACATGAGGCATTTTATTTCTGCTATTTTTTATGCCTGTTATCAAATCAATAAACAGTAATACTCTTTGAATGCTTTTCTTATTCAAAATTAAGGATAAAGTTATGACTTGAGAGGCAGACATGCATTTTTATGTAATTATTTATCCTTTTTCACCAAAGCTCATATAATGGATACTATATGTTTGCGCAAACATACTTCTATTCAGATTTTATGAATCTTAGAATTGTAGGAGGCTGTGCAAACCATCAAGTCCAACTTCCTGCTGACTCGAAGAATCCAAATTAAAGCAACCCCAAAAGCTGACATTCTAATTTCCACTTGAACACTTTCAGGGAAGAAAAGCTCACTGCCTTTCTGAGTAACACCTCCAACTTTTCTTATGTTAAGAAATTTTACCTAACAATCATTTAAGATCTCAAATACATTATTTTGTGTCTTACATTTTGGAATAACAAAGAACAAGTCTCAAACCTGCCTTGCAGGATTATATGTAACTCAGATCTTTTTTCAAGATTAAAGATAAACAGTTGTTTAACATCTTCTTTCTGTTGCTTTCAGCACATTTCTTGAATCCATTACAATATTTTTTTTTTAATTCTGTGGCTTCTAGGGTAGTAGCTATCACAACCAATTTTGTATTGTTTGTCAAATTGGTAAGCATTTCCTCCCTGTATTCATCCAAATTAATAAAAGATCAAAGACCTCTCTCCAGTTCAGGAGGAATCATTAATAAGGAATCAGTTTTAAGTCAGCTATACATCCACTTAATCATATGCCATCCCACCAATATACCATTAGCTTGCCAATCAGTGTTGTCTGTTGATGCGTTTTGCTGGGGTCAATATATAGTTTTCCTACAGTATTTCTACAAGCTATTTAAGATCCAAACATGACATAAGAAGACTTTTTGCTTAAGTAATGTGAATCTCAGATTAGTTGGCATAAAGTTTTTTAGATGTACTTTTCTACAATTTTGAAGATTGGTGAAACATTCCTCTAACTATCCCCACTCCCAGTTATCTGGAACTCCAACGTTTCTCAATTTTTCAAAAATAATATATAATGGTTTGGCTAGGGCAGGGGTGTCAAACTGCGAGCCAAATACATCAGGCCACACCCACTCCACTTCCATGAAGTGCCATAAAAGTGCCACAAAATAGCACATGATGGCAACATGACACCGCGAATTTGACACCCATGGGTTAAGGAATCAGTCTTTATAACATGGGCTATAACTCATTTAGTCCTTAAGATCTAAATTCATTTAAAGTAAAGCTATATTCCCAATCTCAAACTTCACTTCTGGCCCTTCATTCAGTTTTTCACAATAGCTTAACATCACACACACATTTTAGGCAGAGATCCAACCTAGGACGGAATTATGTAGCTTTGCCATTTGTTTGTTAGTCTTTAGCATTGCTAATCCAAAATAATCCAATATTGGGAAAGAAAAGACAAATATGTAACTCTGTTATAAACCAAAATGCAGGATTGGCGAACTAACCACATATAAAGGATAAAAAGCATACATTAGAGGCAGGGCCACATTAATTCAGGCTTAATTAAGGAACATATCTCTTCCCACTTAGTAGGATCCATAAACTGTACTGGCACATAGATTCAGTACAGGGCATGAGAATACAAATGATCAAACTGCACACTATATTACATTTATAATATACAGCTAGGTATCTCTCATATTCTAGTTCTTAAGTAACTTCTGGAGTATTGGACGAATAACCCTGTATTTCAGAGGATAGTATTTGGGACAAAGGACAAAACACAAGGAACTGACAAATGCTATACTATGAAATTGTTCTTACTAGTTCAGAAAATATGTATTCCTCTCCATAATCACCATGTTTTTGACTATTAATTTTGACTATTATAACACATATTTTTATAAAACAAAAGTGCAAGTGTAATCAAAAATAATTACATGACATTGTTTAAAAGCATTACTAAAAGCAAGTAAACCAAAAGATTTGAATAAATTGAACTGTGCTTTACTAATCCCATTTCTTCTCATTTTCTAACAATTCATACTAAGTTGTATGTAAAATTAACAGCGATAACAATTGAATAGATGATTTATAAATTTCAATCTAAACAATTGAAAGCACGCGAAGCAATTACGTTTTTATTTATTTATTTAGTATGTCAAACATCTACGAGATGACGGGTATAAGTATAAACATGGACATGAACAAAGGAAATGGGTACGAATAAATCGGGACAATAGGACAGGGATTGTAGGCATGCTGATGTGCTTATGCACGCCCCCTTACAGACCTCTTAGGAATAGGGTGAGGTCCAAACTAGACAGTTTGAGGTTAAAGTTATGGTGGTTTGAGGATGTAACAACAGAGTCAGGTAGAGCATTCCAGGAATTGACCACTCTGTTGCTGAAGTCGTATTTTCTACAATCGAGTTTGGAGCAGTTTACTTTGAGTTTGTATCTATTGTTTGCCCGTGTATTATTGCGGTTGAAGCTGAAGTAGTCATTGACAGGTAGGACATTGTAGTAGACAATTTTGTGTAGTACACTTAGGTCAGACCTTAGTCCGCATAGTTCTAGGTTGTCCAACACCCAAAATTTCAAGCCTGATGGCATAAGGGATTCTATTGTGAGTAGAGGATTGGAGTACTCTTCTCCTGAAATATGTCTGGACTTGCTTGATTGTATTAATGTCTGAAATGCAATGTGGATTCCAGGCAGACAAGCTATATTTGAGAATTGGTCTGGCAAAAGTTTTGTATGTCCTAATTTGCAGTAAAATGTTACCAGAGAAGAAGCTTCTCAAAATTAGGTTAACTCTTAATGCCTTTTTGTCATTGCTGTTACAGTGACCTCTGGGGCTAAGATTGTTTGAGATGAGCATTCCTAGGTCCTTGATTGAGTGAGGGTCATCTTTATTTTTAAAAGCAAAAAAATAAAACTGTCTGGCCAGAAGCCACGATAGAGTTCAAAAGCCCTGTAAGTTTATTCGATGCAGCCTATACAAATCTGATCTAATAATCAAGACAAATTGGCAGCAGATAAGATTCAACAGACTTCAAGAGGGCGGTGGACTTAATTATCTTTCAGGAGTGGATGGACTCCTGACTAATGATCCATTTGACCCCGCCCTAAACCATAGCCTGGTTATCTTCTTAAAAAAAAAAACAGGGATAGGGAAAAATAAAGAAAGAGAAAAGAAAACAATACAAATGGAGAAGAAAAGATACAGAATGATTATACAGTATGGTAAATATTTTGCACCTTACTTAATGAATTAAAATAATAAAATATTATTAAAAATAATTTATACTAATAATTAGAGTCAAAATTTGAATAATAAATTCATACATACTGACTTTCATTTTCATCTGATGTGTATCTGTTTTATCTAGACATTTTCTCTCTCTCTCTCTCTGTATGTGTGTGTATGTATGTATATGTATGTATGTATATATACATACATACATACATACATATATATATATGTATACATATATACATACATACACATTTATATAATATTATATATATATATATATATATATATATATATATATATATATATATATATAATTCTCTACACACACACACACACACACACACACACACGTGTGTGTGTAGAGGATTTAATATATATGTATACTCCTGCAACTGTGTGTGCAGATTATTTCATATTTACTAAAAAAAAGGCAAGCCAAAATCAATAACAATAAAATGTCACTTATTCCAGAGAAGACAATCAATTTTATATTTGGATATAGAAAAATGAAATGTGTATGCTGTCATTTAATATTATAACAATCCAAAATTAATCATCATGATGTCAAAGTTCAAATAAGCAAATGGAAATAAATATAAACTTCATATATAGGCACCTATGAACACAGTTTAATTTCTCCCAGTAAAAATAGGAAACATCTCTCTTAACTTCATACTGTATTATATTTTATACAATTTTCAGCAGTGGAACAAAAAAGCCAACTTGGAAACATAAAAGCCAAATCTTTGAAAATACAATTTTTTTTTATGATTAATTTAACCCAAAAATTCATTAAGGTTAATTTCACAGTTACTATGCTCCTACAAGTCTCAGTCCTATAAGCAATCTGAAAATCTTATTCTTAGTTGAACCATCAGAATTGGCATATCTTACTGATTTGTCAAGTTTAGTATACCAATATTTAATACTTGTTTTCCACCACCAAAAGTAATGAATAAAATTAAACCAAAGCAACTAAAAAGGTTCTAAAATATCTTTAACATTGGGTTAAAGCAATTTAGATGCCACTATCCCCGAATCCTGGATGGAACATTTGTGAGCCAAATCCAAATATTAATGTTATTTGTAGGCGTTTAATTTTATTTTTAGTGAGTGGATCTTTCAGAAACATGCTCTGTTGTGTATCTTTAATGGGATGGCATGCATTTGTTCTTGAAACTTTTCCTTTAAATACTCTTTTTCAGTTTGTTTCTAAGAAGCCAAATATCTATTTTATTTCAATTCAATTATATTTATTTAAAGTCCCATGTCTGAGATGTCATCTAAAATAAATAATCCCATTTTTGTTTTTAGTAGAATATTTGGGTTTTAAGGATTGTTTTAACTACTCTAAAAGAAGTTATTTTCCTTATTTCATAAAAAAAATCATGTTCTTTGACATAATGCTAGATTTTTACTAATTTGTTGATTTGGCATAACAAAAAATATTTCAAATCGTAGGTTTCTTTAAATATTTTCTCAATAAACCAATGAATATATCCCACTATCACCAAAATTGATAGATTTTCCAACCAACATAATTTTTTCTATGCATTTTAAGTGGATGGATTTCAAAAAAAAATTGAAGCATAGAAAAGTTGGATATAATGGAAAGCTTCTCTGGCCAATTAGGCAGTAAAATGGATTCAATATTTTTTAAACGATCTGCGCTGCACAATTTTATATACAAAATGGATTGCTATCATTAGAACCAATAAAGAAATGCAACTATGTTCCATATCTTTTCAATTCACAGTTCCAAAATAATAGTCTAAAAAAGCAGGTGCCAATATTTTTCTTTCCACAGCCCATTTCATTATCATTTAAAGCTTTTGAGACTAACCATATAAGTTAGGGATATTTATTAATAATTCTCCATTATTTATTGATTTATACTTGTTGTTTGCAAGAACTGTGAAGTCTCGGCTCTTCACTCAGGCCTTCGATGAGGGAGAGTGAGGTCCTTCAGTTATTGTGCTTGCCATTTTTCTCTTTTGCAGTTTTTGTTGTAATTTTTCTTTGTTTCATTGTTGAGATCTCTCATTACAAGGACATAAATCTCTCAAGAGTTTGATAATAGCATGTAACATCCTTAATAAGCTTTGCTTGATTGTTTGGATGTTAAGCATCTGTTTGTAAATACTTCTGTTAGCCCATACAGCACACATATATTCTGCTCAATATATACCTCATGGATCCAGCCAAGGTTATTTCATTTTCTCCCCTATCTGATACATATCAGCTTTGTTGAACATAGTGCTTTACAATAGTTCTTTCCCACTTATTTTTCCAAATGGGAAACCCTACAATTTGACTTACAGCTATATTATGGAAATCTCATCCAAAGTATGCTTAAAAAACAACAACTAAAAACACTTGGATTGAAATACTGTATATACTCGAGTATAAGCCTAGTTTTTCAGCCCACTTTTTGGGCTGAAAAAAGCCGCCTCGGCTTATACTCGAGTCAGTGAAAAATTTGCCCGAAATGGAGGAGAAAAAGGGGCGGGGCCATGCCGCTGGGTGACACTCGTGAATGGCCCAGTGCCCCTGTGAGTTTCCCCTCCCTCTGTGTCAGTTTGCCGCGCAGCGCGCACCGCACCATCCCCCCTCCTCACGTTCTAATGTAATGCAGGGCTGTCTTACGATTCCCCTTCCTCCCCCTCCTGCCGCTCTGCAACGATGTCCCACCTCCTCCTTGTTATGGCAAGCAGCCACATAGCGATGTCCCACCTCCTCTGGTACAGTGATCCAATGATAGGAATCACTGTGCCGTGTGTCATAGGAGGCGGGACATCGCTCCCGCGGCTGCACGGGACATCATCATCACAGCGGGACGTCAGCATCATGAGGTGAGTGAAGTATTTCGCTAGTTTACTGTTTTTCTTTGAAATAAATATTCAAAAACATTATTGGTATCTATTTTTATTTTTGAAATTTACCGGTAGCTGCTGCATTTCCCACCCTAGGCTTATACTCGAGTCAATAACTTTTCCAGTTTTTTGTGGTAAAATTAGGTGCCTCGGCTTATATTCGGGTCGGCCTATACTCGAGTATATACGGTACAAGGTATATATCTAAACTTAGAGCATAGTACACTGCAGAACCTCTCCTTTGTCTCCTTCAACCTGATCCAGGTGTAGGATTCTATCGGTTGCAACCGATTCGGACTGTTAAGCGCGTGATCACTGAATTGGTTGTTAAACTGGTAGGATCCCACCACTGCTCTGATCCAGTTACTTTGCAATCTTCTGGCTGAAAACTAGGTCTTCCCGACTGCATGCTATAGAACGTGGGGCTATTAAGTCCTTTACTATAGGATATGAGGTTGTTTGCAGATACTATTAAGACTTTGTCTGCCTCTAGAATTACTCACTAGTATTATTCTATTTAACTATTTCCTCATATTTTTGAGCTCAAATTGATCTCTACAATAGTAATCGTATGAGATAAATTGGGTTGAGAAATAATTATTTTGAACCTTGCTTCTCTTTTCTTTTGCTTTATTTGAAGTAAAAATATTGTTGGTTCTTCCTTTGCTGTCAGATTGCTCATATCTGCGAAATAAAAGATAGATGTAAACAAAGCTATAAATTCTTCTCAGTGTCTTTTAGGCATAAGACAAATGGAACACAACCTTTTAATATATAACATTCCAGTTCAGTTTGCTAATCATGTCCTTCTTCCTCATACTCTATTATATCTCCCTTTCCATTTTTTAAAAATGCCGCCCTCACAGTCACAATTTTGTATCCATTAACTAGGCTTCCTTACTTACTTCCCTGCTTTCTTCCTTGGTTATATTTACTTATTTACTTATGCATGTCCCTGAGATAAATTATGAAAAGCCATAAAAAGTGCTCCTCTTTTTCTAACAAGCAGCACATAATTCCCTGGTATTTTCTCCTCTAAATACTAACTTTTCTTCTGAATCCAATAAAGGAGAGCAAAATAATGCCCAAATATTTAATATTACAAGTATACAAACAGGATTATGTTCGATAATAACCCCTAGCAGAATTGTTCAGTTTTGTTGAATTTGGCCCATTGCTCCCAGTTGAAATCTGTCTCTGTAGGTACTAAGAATCGTTGCTCAGTGAATTTCTAAACATTTTAAGGACACTTTGGAAGCTGAGAGCTGCAACAAATATTATATTTTAATAGCCATAATTATTTCAGGGAGAGAAAATTTTCCAATATCTCATCGTTCAAATGCACTCCCTGTTAAGATCAAATGTTCTTAAAGTATACAAAAATTGTTTTCTCCATTGAAGCATATCCACTCATTTCACCTTCAGAAAGTCATCATTTCCATGTATTTTAATGAAGCATGAGATTATATTCTGAGTAAACTAAATTATACTTAGGAACACCAGGGACAGATGTTGAATTTCCAAGTGTCACTGATTTATTTATATCATTTTATATTCCCATTATATTCTGCATAAAAATCTGTATAATACATAATGAAGCAATAAATGGAAGACCTTTACAATAATTCACTTTTTTTTTTGATGTGCTAGACAGGTTTATACCAGCTTATGATCACAAAGATGTATGTAGAATATAGAGAAGAAAATTAAAATTGCCATAGAGTTCCACATTGAAGTTAAGAATAAACTATTTAGTTTAAAATAATATAAAGTCTTCAAAAATTGAACATATTCTGATTGATGATTTGTCTTTATTTATTTAATTGGGATGAATTTCCTTAGTTTATTCAATTTTTTTAAACGTAATAGAATAAAGCATGTTAAATCCAAATAGTTAGTCTATAATTCAATACAATATACACGTTTTTTTAAAACAGATTTTTTTTTCTGAGTGATTCTGTAAATATAAACATTACTTAAAGCAGGTACAATGAAGGGCATGGCAATAACAAATGAGATAAAACTTCCTTTAGTTTATTAAAATGCTAACACAAATAATAATTAGTTCATTCTTTATGAAATATTGTAGGTGGTACCCAGTAGATACCAAAAAGATGGATTAATTTCACTTTTAATTCACGTAGCATAAACTTAGTGTTATGTTTCCTCTCAATCTCATTCATTTAAAAGAAACCAATATAAACTAGTAAAAACACGAAGGTCTTAACTCAATGAGTCAAATTGCAAAGCTAAATTAATTTATCAAAGTCTATTATAGAGAAAACTATTTCTAAATAAGTACAAATATATATAAATAGAGATACATTTTCTACTGAATCCAATGGGATGGATTTTTAAAATAGTTCTTCAAGATTTTAACTGAATTTCAACTGAATTCCATGACAACTAGACAGGTTTTTTTACTTTATTCTATTACAATTTTGAAAATGCACAAAACCTACAAAAATTAAGCTATAAACAAATGTTTTAAAATGCCATAATTATAAACCATAAAAACAAAACAAAATGGATAAAGATTATAAAGTATCTAAACACATCACAACAATTTCTCAAATGTGAAATAATACATGAGAATTTCAGATCAAAGAACAAAAAGTCTTTTGTAAATTATCATGAAATTTATGCCAAAGGAACCATATCGTATTGTTTCTTGATCTCTAGAAAAAAAATGTTATTTTTTAAAATGGGTATAACACTTAATATTCTTTTTTTTCCAATTTTTATTATTTTTTATTCTGACTTTCAAAATAATTCAAAGTGGTGAACATACCTAATACTAATTCCTATTTTCCTTACAATGACTTTGTATAGGATTGGGCTGAGAAAGAGTGACTGGCCCAAAGCCTCTCAATCAACTTAATAAATAAAAATATTTTTTTTTAAAAAATAATTATTTAAAAATAATTGTGCAACTCTATTTGCCTGATGCAGTGAACTTTCTTGAAAAACAACAGGTTACCACATTTTATTTATTTATTTACTTACTTACTTATAGTACTTACTTACTTACATACATACATACTTATTTACTTACTTACTTATTTGTGTTAGAGTTTTGGCAGCATGACTAATATTATGAGATAAACCCAAGAGCAAATCACGCACACAGCACACAACACACAAAGCCTTTAGACAATTAACAGTGGTTTATATACAAATATATACAGACGTACATACAGAGATAAATTCCTTACCACTCAGCTATGGACACAAGGAGAAAAAAAAATGAGATACATGATGAGAGAGAGAGAGAAATGCCCTCTAATGACCACCTATATATATAGACTTGTGTGGACCTCCCATCAGAGTCTTAGAAGGGTTATACCATAGCTTCGATGAATCAGCCTCATTGCATCAGCCTTACATTACATTGCATCAGCTTACATATTACAATTTACAACCTTTCATCAGCTGGCAGCTATTAAATCCTCAGTACTTTGACAATTTGACTGTCCATCTCATGTAAATTACTCTGGGTGTCCAACATTTAAAACAGAATAAAAATACAACTAATAATTAAAAGCATAAATAACATAAAATAGCAGCTGAGAATAATCAGACAGCTCACAATCAAAATGACCAAAAAGGAGTTCACTACATTATCAGGGATTCAAGCTTAATAGCAAATCCAAGCTGTTAATATCTTGCAAAAGGCCAGAAGGATCAGGGCAAATCTGATCTTGGGATGGGATAATATTCCAAAGGGAAGCCCCCATGGCAGAAAAGACATTGCTCCTGAGTCCTGCTAGATCAGGGGTGTCAAACTCATGGCCCATTGGCGAGGTGCGTCATGCACTGGCCACACCCACTTCCGGTTTAGCAAAGGGGGAAAAAGTCATGATACATCATGTGATGATGTAAATCATGAGTTTGACATCCATGTGCTAAATGGACTCTCTTGCTGATAGGACCCAGAGCATAACTTGCCAGCTGAATCTAATGGGTGGGCTGATACCATCAATCAGTAAGTATTATATTTTGGAACATAATTCAATGATGAATTGAAACATTTGACTTTGATAAATTTAGTTACAATTGTGCCAGTAGCTCAGAAGACCAAACCATATGAATCAATGACACCTCAAAATTTATTTATTATCAACAGAGAAAATCTGATGTCTATCGGTTCAAATATTTTGTTTGGAGTAGCCAATAGATCCAAAGTAGACATTTTACTGAATATTACAATCCTCAAATCTGAGGAAAATGGTTTAGCATTTCTTAATATTTATAATTATTGGTTTCCCATTATCACATATGTCAGTTATTAAATCCATACATAATAAATGTCAGTACTTGTTCAACTTTAAAATTTTTTTTTTTATTTTTGAAACAAATATAATAGATTTGGTTTCTGAAATGAACTCCATCTGACAAAAAAAACCCCACAACCTTTCAGATTTCTTAGTAATGGTTCAATATTGGTCAGTATTGGGCTCTTAAGACACCCTGAGTGCATTTGATTATTTGTTTTGAACATTTATATGACGGTTCAACACAGACTCCATAACTCTGTACCTTCTACAGTTAGTGAAGAAATATGGTAAGCAGAAATACTAAATATGTTGTCTTCTGCTGTTCTTGGAATGCTGGGAAGGAGGTAATATAGCTGGTAAACAGAAGCAACAGTCTGGAACACCATCTTCTCTGAATAGAGAAGACTTCTGGTGAGACTATTAAAGAAATGTGGCTTCAATTGTGACTTCCTATTTCTCCAGCAGAGGCTTTAACTTAAACTCCTAATTTAAATCTGAAATGTACAGACAACCATTTAAACTTTGGAGATTCATTGTAATATTGCTGCCAGAGACATAACTGTCTTTGTGTCACTAGTGATGTAAAAAGCAATTAATGAACATGTCTCAAAATATGCAGTTAAAGTTGATATCCTGAGGAAAAAAGAAAGTTTTTTAATATAATATAATATAATATAATGTAATGTAATGTAATGTAATGTAATGTAATGTAATGTAATGTAATATAATAATATAATATAATAAATATAATTATATTATATTATATTAATTATATTATATTAATTATATTATATTATATATATTATATTATATTATATTATATTATATTATATTATATTATATTATATTATATTATATTATATTATATTATATTATATTATATTATATTATATTATATTATATTATATTATAATATTATATTATATTATATTATATTATATTATATTATATTATATTATATTATATTTTATTATATTTTATTATATTTTATTTTATTTTATTTTATTTTATTATTATATATTATATTATATTATATTATATTATATTATATTATATTATATTATATTATATTATATTATATTATATTTATATTCCTTTATTGGGGTAAAATTAACATTTATTGTCATGCAAAACTGAATCAATAGATTGGTTTTTATTAAAAAGGGAAGAAAATGTTTTGGAAGTATAGTTTAAGATGGGATAATTACTCATGTTCAGTAAACAAATATGATATATTTTAAATTTTTGAAAAATTGGGAAAGGAATACCATTTTCCTAAAATGAGAACATATATTATTGAAACATATGCTATTGTCTTGGTTGGGTATGTATGCTTTAAGAATTTCCAAAACCTCTGCTACTTCTCCTACTTTTGGATGTATTGAGAATTTTTTTATGAATTAAAGGAATTTGTGACATAAATATACCAGTATAATTTGCTTTTTAAAACTCCTAACAGATGATTGGTGAGCTAAATGAGAAACCTCTCAAGAAAAAAGAGATCGATTAAGCACAAAAGGGAAGTAAGTAGTATACAGCAGCTTAGGTCTATATATTTTATGATGCATTAATTCAAATTATTATTTCCTAGAATAAATATAGATGTATAAAATGTTGGGAATCAAGGGCCATGCTTAATTTGTGGCTTTAATGTAATGTGTTTCTTATGATATGAGCTGCTTTGTTGTTATTTAAACGGTAGAATTTAAAACTAGAATGTTTTTCAAGATGCAAGGAAAATCTCATTTGCAAAACTTTGATCTTTTTGAATGTCTTGATGCATACATTTAGGAAAGATTAAAAGCATCTTACAGATCTTCTATACTGCTTTGTTCCAGTCTTCCTCTTCTTACACCAAGATGTTTTGCAGAGGTAGTATATATTTATATTTGTTTGCAAACTGTCCTGTTCTTATTCTTTTTTATTATATTTTGAAGTTTGTGTATCATTCAGACTGAAGATAAATTGTGGCAATGTTGAAACTTTGTTATTTAATTTACTGCTAATAAAATTATTAAAATGGAGCAATATAAAAATTGTACATTTCTTGCTTATTGAAAGTGATGAAGGAATATTAAAAACATTAAGTCAAAGCATATGCCCACTTAAGAATACAGCACTATGTTTATTCAGATTTTGAGAAATGGAAACTACCTACTAATACAGACATTTCAATCTTTTTATAGTTGGGAATATCTTAATTTTAGGAATGTGGTAGAGACACATGATTACAACTCACACTATTGAAAAATTAAATTAAACTTATATATTTAAGACATGGAAGTGATTACATACTTTCAGAAGTCAAAAGCTTTTATCTTTGTTTTCAAAATTGCTAGTTCACAGAGAAAAGGAAGGTTTCAAACATTTTAACAGAACAATAATGATGATCAGAGAAGCAAATGTCACCCCAGTAATTTGCAGGAATCTTTAACTGTGAACTATTCATGGCAGCGATACTCATATATAAATAAAGTATAAAAAGTATTTAATGCAATTATATTGCAATGCCTTCTCAATTCTGCCCATCACTTATTTAATGATTTAATTGACAAATTTATGCCACCATCCATCTCACAAGAAATAGTTGGGATGGTATACAATCATAAATGATAAAATATGTATATTTTGTGGTTGTTGAAAACACAAACAATTAAAAATAGAAAAATTAGTATTAAAACTAAACTAAAAATAATTAAAAATAAAAATAAATGCAAACCCTAAAGCAAGAGAGGACATCAATCTCAATAGGGAAGCCATCTAAACAAGTCCCATTTTTAATGGACATGCTCAGATCTTTCCTCCTCCATGAATTTGATTTTTTTAAACAAAAATCGTTCTTGTCACTATGTACTTACAAAATAGTGATAGGAGTGTTTTGTCTTATGTGATGCTTATAGGCAGTGGTGGGATTCAGCCAGTTCGCACCTATTTGGGAGAACCAGTTGTTAACTTTCTAAGCAGTTCTGAGAACCGGTTGTTGGAAGAAATTTCATTTTGTTTTTTTCCACTTTACAGGGCTAAACCTGTAAGGAAGGCAGGAAGGAAACATTCTGGTGTTCTTTCTGGCCTAATATTTATTGCCCTACTTACAGAAACTGCTTCTCTGGTTAACTTTTATTACATTGTAACAGCTAAGGTGAAGCACCATCGATCTGAGTGAGGTTGAGTTGGCCAAGCCCACATGGTCACATGACCACTGAGCCACGCCTACCCAGCTGGTCATTAGGGCAGAGAACCAGTTGTTAAATTATTTGAATCCCACCACTGCTTATAGGTATTACTGAAATATCTGATATAAAACAGATTGATTATTCAAAAGTATAAATCAATAAATGACATTCCATCCTCTAGGCAATTTCATTTGGCAGGCTGTTTTCTGCCTTCTTGGGCACCTGCATTGAAGAACCTTTTCACCTAAGATTGGTCTCATCATTTCTAAATTTTTGAAGGTCCTTCAAAATTTTATTGTGCCAGCAGACCTGGGAACCCAAGCAGATGGATGTACAAATGAGGTGGCTCCCTTATTGTTAATCCTTCTCCACATACTACTTTTTCTGTCATTTATGCTTTTTAATAATTATTATGCAATGGATGATAATGGCTGATTTATATTTCTATTATTCTATTGGATTGTTTTACACCAAACAGAGTTTCTTTATGTGAGATGGACAGTCATATAAATTAAATTAAATAAATAAATAGTTAATATTATAGTTAATTGTATTTAATTAAACTGATTTAATTAAACTGATTTTACATTTAAATGCTCCTTCACTTGGGCTAGAGCTGTACTTAATTCTGTTTCATTACACGTCAGAAATGTAATGGGAAGGCACACACACACAAACACACACACACACAGGGAGAAGGAGGGAGGGAGAGAGAGGGGAGAGAGAGGGAGGGAAGGAGGGAGAGAGAAAGAGAGAGAGAGAGAGAGAGAGAGAGAGATGCTCTTAATATTATCTGACAAACATCTTTTGAAATTTGGCTCACCTTCTAACGGACTTTGCCAGACTCCAGAGGGAATTAACATTCAGAAAATTAAATTTAAAGATTCCATGTTCTTACTGATAATTAGTATCTTTAATATAATTGAAAATATTATTTTAATTCTGGCTAGGCTTTTTGTTTTCTTTTACATTTTAAGCATCATGGGCAGTTGTTTTTCAAAATCCAACTGGCATGTTTGCAAATCCTTCTGCAGTTCTAACTGTGAAATATATTTTGCCAATTAGAGATCAAAGTTTCTTTGTACAACTTCTGCATGAAATATTCCATGATACCAGGGAAGAAATTTTGTTCATTTTGATTTGATTATTATTTCAGGGAGAAAGTTCTTTCAAAATTCAGCTTAATGAAGCATAACAGTTACAGTTTTAATTCTCACCTTTTCAAACATAGCTGTAGTGTTAAAAAAATAAAAAAGAAATTCTGATGGTTTCTCTCATTAAAAGTTACAGGTAGATGCTTGATAAGGTCTAATAAAATAATAATGCAGGAATGTTCACATAATGAGTGCCTTAGATTTTTAGTCAGTAGGTTAAATGTTTCTCCAGAATCTACAGTAGATTTTGATGATTCAAAATCTGTAAGGATAATAGCAACATACTTAAATGTTAAATACTCCTTTTCTTTGCCTTTTTAGCCTTTTGAATTTTTAACTTTGAATTCTACTTTTACCGTGGAAGTTTTAACTTTGTTCTTAACTCTATTTTAATCTGTGTTTGTCTTTGTGTGTTTATATTGTTTTATTATGTTGTTGTAAACAGCCCAGAACCACTTAGGTAAGATGGGTGATGTAGAAGTTTAATAAATAAATACCTAAAATAAAGCCACATAAAATCGTTTTTCTTAATCTTGGCAATATCTTCAGCATCCAGAATTGCCCAGCTGACATATGAAGTCA
Organism: Thamnophis elegans; assembly: GCF_009769535.1. Lineage (NCBI taxonomy): Eukaryota > Metazoa > Chordata > Lepidosauria > Squamata > Natricidae > Thamnophis > Thamnophis elegans. Next base: position 61,554,890 of record NC_045549.1, read on the forward strand.
AAATTTACATATCCTAAAGTTGAGAGGGACGTGATGGCTCAGTGACTAAGGCGCTGAGCTTGTCGATCAGAGAGGTCGGCAGTTCAGTGGTTCGAATCCCTAGGGCCTCATAATGGAGTGAGCTCCCGTGACTTGTCCTAGCTTCTGCCAACCTAGCAGTTCGAAAGCATTTAAAAATGCAAGTAGAAAAATAGAAACCACCTTTGGTGGGAAGGTAACAGCGTTCCATGCACCTTCAGCATTTAGTCATGCTGGCCACATGACCACAGAGATGTCTTTGGACAGCACTGGCTCTTTGGCTTTGAAACGGATATAAGCGCTGCCCCCTAGAGTTGGGAACAACTAGCACATATGTGTGAGGGGAACCTTTAACCTTTAAAGTTGCTGAAGTTGAGAAAGACTGATGTAGATGTCAATGAAATGAAATGAAGATGAAAATGAAAAACAAAAATATGAAGGAATAGCAAACAAGTAGAAGGGAAAGGACTGGCATAGTTATAGTTCAGATATTGACGAAATCTTTTTAAAAGTGGTAAGAAGCATTAGGAAAGAACAAGGACAATTTGTATGGCTGTGGTAGAAATGACGATGATTTGTAGAAACGTATGAAAAAATACTGAATGGTTTTGAAATTAGGTTTAATTGCATTTCAGGTTTTATTTCTGATTTCATGCCTTTAGTTTATTTGGCTAATTGTCTCATTTTACACATGTTCCTTCAGCAGGTACATATGTATGAGAACTTTATAGTAGTCTAGTTTTTCAGCCTGAACCTTATAGTAATTCTTGAATCTCTGCAATTATGTTATGTTAATTGATGTATTTGATATACAGTGTATTGTCTCTTCACTGTGCCAAGCACTTCCTGCGATTCAATTGTATTTTGTCTCATTTACATCTACATACTGAAAGACCAAATTGCTATATTTTAATGACATGACAAAGCAGTAAACCGCCTTTTTAATGGGAATATTATATCTACAGCTCCTTAAACATCTGTTTCAAAAATATGGCTAGCTTACTATGGGCATAATCTTCGGGGAATTTATCCTGAACATGCCTTGCTTCAATAAATAAATACAGTAGAAGAATTCTGTCTTATCATTTTTTTCTTCTTTTTCAGAGAGTGGCAACTGAGGAGAATAATCCTATGAAGGTGAAGAATAACCCATTCTTTATTAGCATTCTGTCTTCTTGCTTTACCACACACAATTCTTAAATATTTTTATTTAAGAATACTATTTAAGAATTATTACTTAGACCTCATTTTACATGAATATAAATAATATATTAATAGAATTGACAGCATCACATAAATTTTTCATATTAATTTAGAAAGTCTTTTTACATTTACTGATTAAATGTATTTCCATATATATACTGCTTAATTGGAAAATAAGACAGAAAAAAATGAAGCAAAAGATTCAGGTGTTTGCAAGCATTTAGAAAGAAATACATTGCTTGGCAAAAAATTGGTATGAGATAATCAATAATAAACCACATTTTTTTAAATAAAGCAACAATTTTAAACTGATGCAAAAATTCCATAGGTAAAGTATGTTTTTGACTTCAACAAACTCACCCATGTGATTTTAATAGTGAACAAAAGAAAAAATTGTATTGCAGGTAGTTCTCAAACATATGACTGATTATAAGTCCAGGACTATCTTTATATTATTATTCAATCACTACAGAGATTAATAATTTGTGGTATGTATTAATGTCTTTTCTGGCATGAAATATTGAATGTCATACTAGAGAATATCATTCTAGGCCACATATTGTTCAATATAGTTGCATATGAGGGTAGAAAATATTTTCATAAAATACAAAAATTACACATAATAAGCATGATTCTTTATTGTTATAAAATGGATTATGATTAACCAGATATTCCCATGAAGGATTTATACACTAATAATCACCAACACCATCATCTGCCTATCCTAGGTCCCCCAGAAGTTCTCAGTAGGTGAATAAAAATTCCAAATCAAATCTAGATATCTGGCTGACTGTAATAATAGAACTCAAACAGTCACAGTTACCTGCCATATAACATCCCAGACTTACCAAATGTCAGTAAGAAGGACAAAAAAGTCTGGATAGGGATGTGGCAGTATTTGGAGACAGCAGAATAGAAGAAAAAGACTTAGAGAAGGTAACAAAATACAAAGACCTGCAAATAGAAATAGAATGATTTTGGCAAAGGCGCTTTGGGTGCAATAAGTCAATTGCAAAAGGCAGTTTTACCTCTAACACTTAGCAAAATATCTGCCAAAATCTACCAATCCCAGATTCTTGGGAAGGACTCAATAGGCAGATAGAAATCCAAATCTAGTTTAAACATCTTGCTGACTCTATGATGAACATAATAAATAACAATTCAATCATGGACAATGTCAGTTTGTGAAAATGTGTTTTTCCCCATTGCAATTTTCACTAGTATTCAGATTTTATCCGAATGGAGTTTTATCAAAATAGCATATAGACCGAAATATGATACCCAAACCCCTTCCATTTCAAACACATTTTCCCCAAAGGTATGACTCAAATGAAACTAAACATATAAAATGCATTTATTTTTTAAAAAGCCATTTTTCTTCATTTTTCTGCAAAGACTTTAATTTTTTCAGTTATTAGAAACCACTCAAAGAGCAGCTAAGCAGCTAGTACTATATTCATTTATCTCTTTGTCCTTTTAAGCTTTCAGACTGCAATGTATCCATAGTAACTCTGTCTTTTCACTCTGAAATCCATTAACTGGATTCAGTTCTACTATAAAATCAAAGCCAAGAGGGTTTTTTTTTAAATGTTGGCTTAAACATTTATAACAAATATTCCTGAAGGGGGAAAAATCCTTTAAAATGGAGCTGGTTTTCCTCATTGTAATTTAACTTTAAGTGGAAAGTAATGTCTATGAAAGAGCATTGTTTAGGCTTCAACGTCAAATATTTCATTGGTTATGTTTAAAATTATTTCAAAATAAATAAATTCAGTACAATTGCCATTTGGTACAATTGTCATTAATTGATCTAATGAAATGATAGTGGTATCATCAACAATTTCTGGTTCATTCAAACTCAAACATCATTCATATGAGCATAAAATTCAGAATAAAGATATAGGTAGAGGTTCCTGTTGCGCATATGTACTAGTCGTCCCCGATTCTAGGTGGCGGTGCTCATCTCTGTTTCAAAGCCAAAGAGCCAGCTCTGTCTGAAGACGTCTCTGTGGTCATATGGCCAGCATGACTAAATGCCGAAGGCACATGGAGTGCTGTTACTTTCCCACCAAAGGTGGTTCCTATTTTCTACTTGCATTTTTATACGCTTTCGAACTGCTAGGTTGGCAGAAGCTGGGGCAAGTAACTGGAGCTCATTCCATTATGCAGCGCTAGGAATTCAAACCGCCGAATTGCTGACCTTTCTGATTGACAAGCTGAGCATCTTAGCCCCTGAGTCACCATGTCCCTTAAAATTCAGAATACCATATCCTTTTATAAATAAATATCTTGTTTTTATGGAAGATATTCATCACACTTATAAATATAAAAGTATCGATGCCTGGTTTCTTTTTCCTTGACTGCCTATAATAAATTGAATCAAAATCTGGATTGAATTAAATCCCATTGAATTCAGTGAGAATGTTTTCCCCATATGTAATGGTACAAACATTAGTTAAATACAGTTGTCCATTTAATCAGAGCCTGTGAAATTGTAACGGCAGGCCAATTTTGATTCGTCACTTTTGGTCCTCTGTTATCAGAGGTCCTGCATTCAACTGGATTTCTGTTTTTTGTTTATTCTCTCTCCCTCCCTCCCTCCCTCGTTGCACCTGCATTGTGAGTTAGGGAAATGTTGGGGATTGACAAAGTTTAGAAAGATGCTCACCCATCCCACACTGATCTGTGTTCAGGACTACCTGAGATTGAGTTATATCAACTAAGGAAAGATGCATTTTCACAATGAATATGGAAGACACACTAAGTCATCTGAAGCAGAGTTACTCAGATATAGGAAATCAATTTATATATGTGATCACTAAGAGGCAATGCTAACTTGGTGGCATATAATAGCAAGAGCAATAGCACTTAGACTTAGTGCTTTTACAGCCCTCTCTAAGCAGTTTACAGAGTCAGCATTTTGCCTCCAACAATCTGGCTCCTCATTTTACCCACCTCAGAAGGATGGAAAGCTGAATCAACCTTGAGCTGGTGAGATTTGAATTGCAGCTTGCAGTCAGCTGAAGTAGCCTGCAGTACTGCACTCTAACCACTGTGTCACCTCAGCTCTATAAGCAATCAACCATTCAAAACCCAACAGACTGTTGTCTCTTATGTAAATGAAATTGCCAGTTCATGAAAGAAATGTGTAAATACTAGCAGATCTGAAATCTGCTGAAGACTGAGCATATAATTAAAATATTATATTATAAATGAGGGGATAATAATTGTTTGCAACCCTGCAAGGTGTCCAGACCTTTTTGGTGAATGGGTAGCCTTAGAAATATTACATACATACATACATACATACATACATACATACATACATACATACATACATACATTAATGAATTACATTGAAGAATTTTAAGGCAGCTAAAAAAAAAACCCCACAATCATTATCCTTTTGTAAATTGTTCCTTGACATACAGCAACTATTTAATTAAGTCAATATGATAGGGTATAAAATAATATTATAGCTGTTATGAAACAATATCCCCGATGTAAAATTACAACAACAAAAATAGTTAAACTAGGATTTCAACAAAAACAATTACATTCCAGAAACAAATGCCCGCAACATTTAACATTATCCAGAGACATTGAATCTGGTAGCACTCAATTTATACAATGAGGAACTCCAGGAAGATTAATCTTACCCCTTGTTTTATTTTCAACACATAGCATTATGAGCTATAGAGAGAAATAGAGAGAGATAGAAATATATATATAGATATACAGTAGACACACATATACACATACACAAACATGCACATTAAAAATGTGAGTGTGTACATGTGTAGAGGAAAGTAGTTTAGGGGAAAGTATCTTTTTTCTCTCATGTAAATGTATGTATTCTAAAACGTTAAAAAAATCTAAAACTGGTCTGTTAATTACTGTTACTAAAGGAGCCATTTATGATTTGACTGGGCCTTTCTTGCAATGTTCTGTTTCACTGCCCTTCTCTTTTCATTTAGAACAATGCCTTCTTCAAAGGCCTTCTTTATGCTCCAATAGGGCATCTTTAGAATACATTATGTTGAACAATGTTGCTCGTAGAATTCTGTCACCCTGTTAAACCCTCACTTTCTGTTGCTGTCTTCTAAGTTATCTGATGCAGATTACATTTTATATCTAAACTATTACAGGCATCAAGAAAAAAATCTTTAGCACAAGCATCTGTGCAAATTGGCATCACCTCAAATAGGTTAACATTGTATGATGAATGCCTGAGGAGTCCAAGATCTGGCTTTACATTCAGGGCTCAGACTCATTTTGTAAGGTATGCCAACTTCTGGCTGTGTCCCATATTGTCCCTTCACACCACTGCTTTTTAAATAGAGCCAGAAAAGATATTTTTAAGACATTAAGGAACAACCATGAAACTGAGGCTTAACTCGATCGCATAGATTAGGCCTCCTCTGAATTCCATCATCCAGCCAGTGTAGACTGGCAACTACCCGGAGGAGAGCCTTCTCGGTGGCTGCTCCGACCCTCTGGAACGAACTCCCCATGGAGATTCGGACCCTCACCACCCTCCAGTCCTTCCGCGCCGCTCTAAAGATCTGGCTGTCCCGGCTGGCCTGGGGTTAAGAGTCTAACCCCACTCGAATTGTGTGACTGTTGTGTTTTCTTTTTAATATGTTGTATTGTCTTCATGTTGGAAAATTGTTTGTCTTCCCCCCTCCCTTTTTTGAACTGTGAGCCACCCTGAGTCCCCCCAGGGAAAAGGGCGGCATACAAATAAAGGGAAAATGAAAATGAAAAATTAACTCAGTTGACGTGATGCATATTTATTGTAAGGTGAATTCCATTATGTTCAGCATGGTTTTCTACCTAATAGTATGTTATGACTGCAGAATCTGCTCAATCATTTTATTTTGATCTTTTATGCTGAAAAAAAAAATCACTATTGTATCCTATGGAAAAGCCTGAAAAAAACCCTGAAATACACAATTGGTGACATATATGAGTGCAGATGACATTTTAGGAATAGATACAAAGTTTTGCATCTGCTGGATCAACTCAAACTTCAGCATTTTTCCTTCCCCTAACTTAATTTCAGGGTTATCAAGAATAGCACTGGTTAGAAGAGCAGAAAGAATATGTATTCCTATTGTTCAACCTGTACCTTATCACTATTACTACTAAGCCTCGGCATGTTACACAGCATGGACAGCATTCGGCTTTAACAAAGGTGCTAATACTACAGTTGTGTTGGGAGTACCTAAGTCCTTCTGGCTTGAAACGTTTGAACAATGACATCACAATTGCTCAGGGGGGAACCACCAGTTGGGGGCTCCTTTCATATCTCCATTAAGTTGCCCACCAAAATGGTACCCATTTATCCATCTGTGGTTGCCCACTTTCAAACTGCTGGGTTGGCAGGAGCTGGACTGTGTGATGGGAGCTCATCCCATCCTGCAACAGCAACTGGGTCTCTAACACGAGCTTGCCAATTATCAGCTCAGCATCCTAACCTCTTCAGCCACTGCACTCCTTTTAACAGTGGTGCTAAATGTGCAATATACACCAGGTGAAATTTTGGACCAGCATGACTTTGATAGACTGTTTTGGAATAGGAGAATAATTGAACAGCAAATGTGACCTTAAATGGCCTAAATGAGAAGCATGTAATATTTTTCAAGAAGTGGGTGTCAAGTATATTAGGTATGGTGTTTCCTTTTTGCACACTTTCTATTATTGCATAACACATTTGGACATATTTGTATTTGTGCTTGAAAGATTATGTTCAAGCTTTTCCAGTCTAACTCTAAACATATTGTATAGTTTCTATTTTTTTATTATAGAATAGATACTATAATAACTTTACCTACAGAAATACCAGGATCATCTTTGGTATTTCTAGTTCAAAGAATCAAGTAGTAAGAATTGAAGAGTTGCTGCAAGCAGAGTAGACAATGTTCAGAGGACAGTTTAATTCTGAATATATATATATATATTTACAGTTCTTAATTCTTAATGGGAAAGTTGAGAACCTCTGGCTTGCAAATTGGAAACATTGCTTACAACACTCTTTTTTTTTTTCAAAAGGCCATGTACCTTTTGGACTACCCATTAGAGAACACACCTGATTCTCTTTCAAAGTTCTTGAATGCAAAACCTGAATGCATAGTCCCTACCTTTCTCAATAGAAAGGGGAATCCATCAGGGCCACCACCTCATAGGTGGGTACTTTGCAGAAAGGCCATCTTATTTTCCAATAAGCTAAGTAGGGTGAAAAGTTTCTGTGGAGATGAGATTGCACCAAGGAGAACCTTACATTTTCCAAACATTCTTGGCCCCCATGCTGCATATCTCACTAAGAAATGCAGAAGACCAAGGAATGCAAACCTGATTGGCTGCTTTCTGCAATGCTGCTTTTAAGTACAACATAGAAAGTCAGGAGGAAGAGAGGAAGAAGGATATGAATTCATATATATCCCTTATGAGAAAAAAAAATAGCGTAGCCCATCCATTGCCCGAGTTTCTTACCTGAGTCATCTACTTGAATATATTACAGCAATGCAGCTGTATAGCTAAAAATAATTCCTTGTTTTTTTTTTTGGAGGGAACTTAGAAGCCTCTGAAATGAATGCCAAACAATTTTTTTTCTTGAGAAATATTGAAATCTTAAGCAAAGGTAGAAAAACACCTTATTAATAACATAGCAATTTACGATCTTCGGTTTGCCTTTGCCAAAAAGTCCTGTTCTGTTGCTCCATCGATTCATATTCTAAAGTTCCATAAAATGACAACTTTCCTAAAATGCCATAACTGCTGGGATTTAAATATCAAAAGGATGAACTAAATAGGCAGGGTTTTTTTCCCCACTAATGCCTGTGTGAAAGGCTGTAGGCACATCACATTTATAGTAAATAGATCAGGCATAGGAAGTACTATCAAGCATTTTACTGCATGAGCACAACTTCCACAAACCTGTCATTTGTAATGATAATGTCTTAAAAGTGTTAGCAGCATGTTCTTTATTTGAAATCAAGGAACCCTGCAAAACAGGTCATGTTCTCATGTTAACACTGTTTCTTTCCCAAAAAAGTAGCTAGTGACTCCTATTGCTTCTGCATACAGCAAGGGCGGTAATGGCAACAAATATAACGATAACAGCATCATTTCTCTGGTGAAATACCTGGCTCTCACCTAAGCTGCATTTTCATATGTTTACCATTTTGCTGTCATGTTCCTTGAGTGCTCATATCCATGGGGCAAAAATCTACTGGGTCATCGATTCATCACCTTGGTTCCATTGTGTTTTGAACTGTAACAGGAGTACTTCTTGTGCCTTGTCTAGATAATTCATTTTTGCCACCTGTTATTTTTTCTTCAGATCTCTGCTTTTATCTGAAGGTTATTACTGAACATCACAAATTGAAACCCAGAGTGAAACTGTAGTTCTCATTTCATTCTTAATAGCCTTGCTTGTCCCTTCCATAATATATTCCATACATTTATATTAGCAGTGTGTGTTTGTGTGTGTGTCAGCGGCGGGTTGCACATTTCCTTACCACTGGTTCGATGCAGGCACATGGGTGCCAGTGGTGGGTTTCAAAAATTGTTCGAACCTACTCTGTGGGTGTGGCCTCCTTTGTGGGAGTGGCTTGCAGCCCATGTGACCAGATGGGAGTGGCTTGCCGCCCATGTGACTGGATATGAAGATGCCGACGACACTTGTCAGAACCACCTTAAATTACCTCACACACAGCACTGGCATGCATAAGAATATGGTGTAAACTTGTTTTTTAAAAGGCATCTTTGGTTTGCGTTAAAGCAACTTCAACACATGCAATGTTCTGATTGCACCACAAACGCAGTAGTCATCCTTACCTTTCACAGAGGCACTGAGTTTTATAAATATGAGCATGATAGTGTAGAATAATCATATCCAAGGACCAGTGGTGGGTTTCAAAAAATTTTGGAACCTCTTCTGTAGGTGTGGCATGCTTTCCGGGTCCACTGTGGAACCTCTTCTAACCGGTTCGGTAGATTTGACGAACCGGTTCTACCGAATGGTTGCGAACTGGGAGGAACCCACCTCTGCGCTTGGGGTAAGGCAACATCCTGTCTTGGTGTAGTTGTTTGGTAGTTACTGTTGCCATCACTTTTCTTCAGGGATCCTAAACTTGATTTGTGATTGAAAGGGGTCCCACAATCTTCTGGCTATTAACAAACAGATTCCTGTATGAGTGTGCATGTGTGTATGCAAATATTTGATATAGCTCCTGCTTCTGTCCATTTTGTGTCAAGTATGTGACTAGAACTATTCAGTTATTCTCTCTTAGAAATAAAGATCTTGCAATAGATAAGTGAAAAGAAGGGGAGAGGAGGGGAGTAGAGAGCAGGAAGGAAGGAAGGAAGCCAAGAAGTCAAGAAGGAAGGCTCAAAAGATCTGATATAAATACAAAAAGGTATGCAATGCTTCTAGGAGACCATATATCAGTGGTGTTTCCACTATAATTAGCAATCTTGGAAAAGAAATGGCTTTCATGATATTTATCAGCTGTCAATAAATTAAGGGTCTTGGTCTGAAATTACAGAGAATGCAATTTCTCTGCAGGTTCTCTTACCTACAGAAAATCAGAAGTAGATTTGACAAACCGGTTCTACCAAATAGGTGCGAACTGGTAGGAACCCACCTCTGATGGGTGCCTTCCGTGCATTCATCCGGTCTTCTGCGCATATGCTTTGCTTCAGTGGTGGGATTCAACAATTTTTACTGCGGGCTTGGCTTGTGGATGTGGTGTGGCTTGTTGGGCATGGCTTGTTGGGCATGGTAGGGGAAGGATACTGTAAAATCTCCATTTCCACTCCACTCCAGGAGAAGGGCACTGCAAAATCCCCATTTCCTCCAATCAGTTGGGACTTGTGCGGACAGAGTATAGATGGGGGTGGGGCCAGTCAGAGGAGGCATTTACCAGTTCTCTGAACTAATCAAAATGTCTGCTACCGGTTCTCCAGAACTGCTCAGAACCTGCTGAATACCACCTCTGCTTTGCTCGCACACATGCCTTCCACATATGCACCTGGCCTAAAACATGTGCTTTAAATAGGACAGCATAGAGCCAGGGCGGGTGAGCAGGTGGGCTGGGCCACTCGCTATTTCCACTACTGGTTCGGGTGAACTGATCCAAACAGGCTGAATACCACCTCTGTGTTGTGTTGTGTGTGTGTGTGTGTGTGTGTGTGTGTGTGTTTGTGTGTATTTTGCTGAATATTTTTAATCTAGCATGGGCTACGACACATACAATTATTGTTAAAAATAGTAAAAACAGCCGCACTAATATCTACTTTACCTATTGTAGCTGGTGTTTTTGGTTTTCATTTGTTTAATTGTTTCTGGCTGTTCATCCTCTGAAGAATACAATTTCACCCTGATTTTCTATCAATAACTGCTTCTCTGAAGTTTGTAAACCCCAACTTGCATCACCAGTAATAGTGTCTAGCTATCTTGCTTTTTGTTAGCCTGTCTTCAACTGCCTTGATTTTTCCAAGCCTCAGTGTCTCATCCAATGAGTTTTGCTTCATGTGAAGTATCCAAGTTATTATTAATGCTTTCAAAAGCAGTCTAGTTTTACTTCATCTGGTGTTGAATGGATTGTTCTTCTTGTGAGCCAAGATTTTCCAACAGTTTTTTTTCCACCACCACAATTCAAAGGCATCTATTTTTCTTATTTAGCCTTTCTGATAGTTCATCTTTCACACAGCATGCTTCAATTAGTAGATCCACTTGATAGTCTTGATAGTATGTGAATTTGTCTCTATACTATTTTCTCCAAAACAGACTTTTCTTTATGAGTCACCATCCCTATGAATTTTTGAGCATAACAAGATAAAGTCTGTTACACCTTCAACAACTTCCTCAACCATTTGCACTAGGTTAATATTGCTTATTGACATAATCCTTGGATCTTTGTATATCAAACATCTTTGGATGCTATTCTTTTTTCACCCTCAACAAGATAGTTTTTAAATATTTCTGACTTCTGCTATCCAAGTAGCATTATCAGAATATTTGTGTTGTCAGTTTTTTCCCCTCCAGTAACTTTAATTCCATTTTTTCTTATCTAGTGTAATATTTCTAACGAACTATTTAGCATGTAAGTTAAATAAGGTGACACAACATAAGACCTTGGTGCATTCTTTGTCAGATTTTTAATCATTTGATTGTTCCATCCCCTGTTCTGCATGTTACTTCTGGACATATTTTTTTTAAAAAATTAGGAGATGGTCTGCTACATTATATTGTTAAGGGCTCAGATATGTTGTGTCAACATTGTCAAAAGCCTTAGTGTAATTGGGAAAATAAAAACAGCATTCTTTTTAAACACCCTTCCCCGTGCTTTTTCTATTATGCATCATATATTTGCAACATGATCATAGGTATAATTGCACTAGTTTGAGCATTATTTAGCTCTGCCCTTTAAACATACTGAACTATAAATTGACATTTCCCAATCTCTTTGACACCATGATATTTCTGACATCCATAACTTGCTTATAAAGGGCAGATAGCTCTTTAACTACATCATCTTGCAAGATTTAAAACATTTTAGGAAGTATTTCAGTTTGTTCAGCTTTGTTGCTAGAAATGTATTTTACCATGAATTACTTTTCCAAAACATCTGGCTTTACATCAGTGATCAATATTTAATATGCATCATCCATTTTGAGATTGGTGTGTGTGTGTGTATTGTGTATACATTGCAGTTTTTCCAAAATTTGCAAAATATATTTTATATGTATGTTCTTTTCCAAGTACAACTTTGCTTAGCATGCCCATCATTACAAAAAAAAAATCATCTTGGTTTCTATAATTTTCTAAGTGTGTGAATTAACCATTTACTGGTTAATTCCAGTTTCTCTTAGATATTGTATTGTATTGTATTTTATTATTTGTATGCCTCCCTTCTCCGGGAGGACTCAGGACAGCAAACAATTCAAGGGGGAAAAAAAGGGGAACATAAAAAGACAAAATACAAATAATAAAATTAGACAACAGTTGCACAACCATACATGTCGAGAGGGAAGGGAACTCATCACCCCCAGGCCTACCGGCAAAGCCAGGTTTTGACGGCTTTTTGGAAGGCCTGGAGAGAGGTGAGGGTCCAAATCCCTGCGGGGAGTTCATTCCAGAGGGCCGGAGCTGCCACAGAGAAGGCCCGGTGGCATTGGCTGGTAGATGGCACCAGGAGGAGGCCAACCCTGTGAGATCTAATGGGTCTGTGGGAGGTAATTGGCAGCAGGCAGTCTCTCAAGTACCCAGATCCAATACCATGAAGGGCTTTATAAGTTACGACTAGCACCTTGAAGCATATCCGGAGACTGATCGGTAACCAGTGCAGCTCGCGGAGGATAGGTGTAACGTCCTTATTTCTTCTTGTTCCTTTCTAAACTAGTTTAGTTGGAGAATAGTTTATCTGTCTCTTCTATCTTTTTCTGGCAACATTTTTTCAGCGATTTTCAATGTATCAGCAGACAGCCATTTTGCCTTGTTTCATTTTTTGGCATTTCAAAATATTTAATATATTATCTCTTCAAAATGTTTTGAATTTCAATTCAGAGTTTGCCAGACAATTTACGTATAAGATTTATCTCAGTGATATATTATTTACCATCATTTGGAATATTGATCAGGTGGTATTGTGTTACTGTGATTTGTTTTAAAGTTTAATTTTGCAATAAGGAGTTTGAAATCTGGCTACAATTAGCATCAAATCCTGTTTTTGTTGACAACAGAGATTTGCCTTCTTTGTGACTCTTCATGTTGTCCATTTTCACATACATTTAAAGTACCTTTATAAATTCTAGAATATTATTCTGCAGTCATATTTCAATAGCACTTCATAATATAAATGTCAATCTAATTACCACATACTTATGCTCTTGCATCAATATGTCATATCTAAAGTTCCTAGTCCACTTTTTCAAATACTATTTAACTCGTTCATTTTCCCTTTCAAATTACAATAAAAGGGAAGAGACCCAGAGGACTATGGGAAGCCCAAGGCATGGGAACCAAAATGTGGGATATGTCAGGGGGTGGGAAGGCCTTGGGAGGCTGATGCAGGTGGGTTTGTGCCTGCACTAGGCTTCCCAGGGTTTTTTCCCACCCCTAAAGCACCCCATGGTCCATTTAACCACCAGTGCAATCATTAAGGCACGAGGAAAGCAGTCATTAATGAGATGGTTCACTGAATAGCTGTCCTGACTTCTGTAATGAGCAGGTTCCATTATAGTTATAATTCGAGAACTATCTTTATGCAAGGGACAGAGCCATCTATTTTCATCATATCTTTATTCATTCACTGTCATGCCTCACCTTCTCCCAAAATAGTGAATGAAGTCTGCCATGCTACTTAACTTCTAAGAGAAACTCCTACTCTACTCTTTCTTCATATATTGGAATAATTTTGAATACTTATTTCCAAAGACTACAGATAAAGTTGCCACAAGCTGTCCCTTTAAATAATGAGCATGGTGAAAATACAGTATTAGCAAGAACCAGGAAATTGAATTTAAAATATCAAAAAAGATTCTACCCAAACTTCGCTTCCCAGCACAACTCTTCCAATCTAAATATAATATAATACACCATTATAACTGGTTTACTGGAATGAAGGAAGGAAGGAAGGAAGGAAGGAAGGGGAATGGGAAAAAGAAGGGAGAAGAAGGAGGGAGAAGAAGGAGGTGGAAGTAAGGAAGAAGGAGGGAGAGAGAGAGGAAGAAATGAAGAGGAGGGGAGAAGGGAGGGAAGGAAAGAAGAGAAAGGAAGGAAGGAAGGAAGGAAGGAAGGAAGGAAGGAAGGATTTCCGACACTCAATGCCAGTTTTCCGCAAGGAAATTAAATGGGGTAGCCAAAAGGAAGTTGGAAGTTGCTCCCACTACCACTGATATTTTTTTTGCCTTCCTATAATCATTTGGCTTCTCTGTTTAGATAAGAAATATTTCTGAAATGATGACCCACCTATCACAAGTTGTATAGAAAATTTCAACTGGCTTCCAAATTGACAATTTTCTTTATTTAGCACAGTCTAACTGGCAATTTGACAATCTGACAATCTTATCAGTCATCTTAAATAAAACAAGAAAGAATGTAATACTCTTGGAGAATAAATAACATTTATTTTGAGAGAATTGTGTTTCAAGCATATAAATAAGATACCACGAAATATTTTTACAGTTATAATTCAGAATGAACAATGGCATAAAAATAACATGCCTGGCCATTTTATCAATAATCTTCACAAATCTTATTTACAAAAGGAGAAAATAATTAAAAAATGCTGTTCCAACTATAAACTGTCTGTTGCAATATTGTTCTCCAATCAATTTAACACAATTAACATAATTTAACATAATTCCCTACAATGCTTGATATATCACTGTATTATTTTTTCTTTTTAAAATCAAGCAATCTCTCTCTCTCTCTCCTGGATGTTTGGAATCCGAATTTGGCTTTGCTCCTATCCATATTTAATCACCTTTAATCAAACAATTTTATTAAAAAATAGTTCAAATTTGACTTTTTAGTTGTTAGTTGTGATCAATAAATTCATTGTTATTATTATAAATAGGTTACTAATACTATTGCTAAATAAGTTACTATTCTCTAGTAGCTTTATTATCAAAATAATTAGCTAATTTATTTGCTTTCATGTTTTCTAGACTACATTAATAAATGTAGGTTCTGTAGACCCCTTAGAGAGGGCTGTAAACAGTGGTGATATTCAGCTGGTTCGGACTGGTTCGGGTCAACCGGCAGTGGAAACTTGTGGGTGAACCAGTAGTGGAGACCTGTGGGTGAACCGGTAGAGGTGACTTGCAGGGGGCCTGCCCACCCACCCACCTGCCCTGGCTCTATGCCATCCCATTTAGCCACATTTTCTAAGCATGCGTGCAAGCAAAGCACATGCGTGGAAGGTGCACACTCACAGTTTCGGTGCATGGCAAACCAGTGGTAAAATTATGTAAAACCCACCTCTGGCTGTAAAGCACTGTGAAACCATATATAAGTCTAAGGGCCAAGTGGTGTTGCTATAGGTAGATGTACCGCAAACCCAGTATGTGTAATTAAGAAGAGAAACTTGCAGCTTCCTTAGAAAAACTCATTAATATAAAGTCAGTAATTAAATATAAACAAAGAGTTGGAAGGTTATTCATTAAGAATAACCTTATGCTCAATAGAAAAATCCAAATTAAAACATTCCAGATAAATGAATTGTCTAGCCTCAGCTTGAATATCCAATTAAGAGTTCTTTTAAAACAAATGTTCTAGCATTGCATAATCACTTTCTTCCAACATTTCTGCTATTTCAACATCCTCAACTATTTGAAAAATAAAAAGAAAGTGATAACTGGGACTCTTGTGCTTTCTTCTACTCTCTGACGGAAGAAATATTTCAACAAATAAGTAATTTCATATAAGATGTATGCTTATTATAACACATATTCTCTCTTTTTTAAAATATTTTTTTTATTTTTAAAACCAACAAAAAAAAACCACATATAAAAGAACTTTCCTCAGTTTCATCAAGCATGTCATTTGGTTACAAACTTTTGTGCATCAGTTTTTACAATTAAAAATAAGATCACTGGTTATCCATCAAACACTGAGATGGCACAGTGGTTAGAGTGCACTACTGCAGGCCACTTCAGCTGACTGCTATCTGCAGTTCCGCGGATCAAATCTCACCGGCTCAAGGTTGACTCAGCCTTCCATCCTTCCAAGGTGGGTGAAATGAGGACCCAGACTGTGGAGACGATATGCTGACTCTGTAAACCGCTTAGAGAGGGCTGAAAGCCCTATGAAGCGGTATATAAGTCTAACTGCTATTGCTATTGCTAACATAACTAAATATCATTATCATTGAGCATTATGTGTCCAAGTTACCGCTAATATTAATCATCCATAGAGTATACAATACTTATAGTGTGGCATATTCAACTCCAGAAATGGTTTCCCGTTGCTAATCCAAGTAGTTATTGAACATTTCAATTCATATATGTATCAATTATTCATTACATCATCATTAGTCCATTTAACATATAAAAATCTTACCAGTATAACATGGTCAATGCTTACAATTATACATAGAATTCAAATCATCCCATTCTTGTACATTGAATTCATTATTATCCTTTGTATATCATAACAACACATATTCTCTTCTAGTGCAGCCAGAAAGCAAAAAGGAGACTTTTGGCTTTCCTAATACTTTGGTTCCTTTTGAATAAATTATATCCTTCGATTATTATATTCTAGCCAAGGGAGTCCACCTATCCAGTCTTTTTACATCAAATGACGATATTCATCTTTTTACTACAAGTTCTTTTTCGCTTCCCATATTCTAAGCAACAACATGAAGGTTATGAAATTGTTGAGCCTGTTTTTTTTTTTTAAAAAAATAGAGCTTTAAAGGGGACCATTTCAGCAAGACTTCCCATTTTTATAGTGCATTTTATCTGAAGTTCTTAATTAAGGATATTTATTTTCATCCCTCCCTCAAATGATTCAATCAAGCTCACCAAACATTTTTTAACCAGTCCTTCTATGATGCTGTCCATATTGTGGCAGTGGTCTGTCAGAAACCATGGTTTCCTCAACAGATTTACTCCAGTGACAACAATTGTGTAACCAATCACTGACTTACATCACTCTTCTTTCCATTTCTGTTTCCTTTCCACGGAGTCAAAGAATGAATGAAAATGCCACCTGCAGGGTGATTGTAAGAAGAGCAAAAAAAAAAAAAGTGTGCTTAAAAATGTGGCAGCCACCTTTGTGTAGGTAGTGAGGATTTGCACAAAATGTTTATATGACAAATAATTATACCACTTTATAATGCCTTGGTAAGGCCACACTTGGAATACTGCATCCAGCTTTGGTCACCACAATATAAAAAGGATGTTGAGGCTCTAGATAGAATGCAGAGAAGAGCAACAAAGATGATTAGGGGACTGGAGACTAAAACCTATGAAGAACGGTTGCAGGAACTGGGTATGTCTAGTTTAATAGAAAGAAGGACTAGGGGAGACATGATAGCAGTCTTCCAATATCTCAGGAGTTGCCATAAAGGAGAGGGAGTCAAACTATTCTCCAAGGCACAAGAGGGTAGAACAAGAAGCAATGGGTGGAAACTAATCAAGGAGAGAAGCAACTTAGAACTGAGAAGAGGTTTCCTGACAGTTAGAACAATTAATCAGTGGAACAGCTGCCTCCAGAAGTTGTGAATGCCCCAACACTGGAAGTATTTAAGAAAATGTTGGATAGCCATTTGTCTGAAACAGTATAGGGTTTCCTGCCTAGGCAGGGGATTGGTCTAGACGACCTCCAAGGTCCCTTCCAACTCTGCTATTATATTGTCTTGTATTACAGCTCCTCCGAATGGGGTACCTGCAGTTCCACTTAATGAGGGTTTTCAATCTTATAACCTCCCTTCTTATGGTTTCATACCAACTTGGACTGAGCAGACTTTCAGGCAGAAAACTATCTTCTGTAAAATAAAACAAACACGTTCACCATTAAAAGGGAAAGGGCAGAGAGAACTGTTAAGAACTTTGATGGCAAATAGCCTGCTCTGCATAGTAAAAATATTAAAATTCATATAATGAATCTCTTAAATTTATGGTTTTGTGTAGAGGCTTATCTGCAAGAGCAAATGGGAGGGTAAATGAGAGAATCTGCAAAAGAAGGTCAAAATATGATCATCACTGAAGTGGTTTAAGATGACACAGTGGGAGTTTTTGAAGAGAAATATAAATTGCATGTCAAGGAGCTGGTCTAATTGTTTATGACCTGTGAAAAGATTGTAAGTAGCAAGTCCTATCATTTCTCTAATCATTTCTTCCAAAATAAATGTAACACACAGTATTAAAAACCTCCTGAATTCAAAAAGCTAGATGTTTGTGCCTTTCAGCTCCCTTTTGTTTCTCTAAACTCTTTTTTAAAGACATCCATGAGAAGTAGCATAAATAAAATAGGAAAATTACAAATCCTCTTTCTTTCTTGTCATATCATATCCTAAGAAACCGATCACTGTACTACAGTATATCCCTAGTTCATTACATTTCTTCCTCACTGTTTTATTGTGATCCAAGGAATTTGGAACAATTATCTAAAATTATGTATGATAAAATACAATGAACTGGGCTGAAAAAGTCTGGATGGCCTCTATGAGACAAAAGAGTGATTTGGAAATTTGACTTTTTTCACATGGAATGGGCTAGCAGAATTTTGCGGTTCCACCACAAATCCGCGAAGCCCTTATCCGCGGAGACATAAGCGCAAAGACTAATTCGCACCGTTCTAAGCGCTAAGGAAAAATGCGACCCTACCGCGATGACATAATCGCGGAGGGCAAATTCGCGCATTCCCAAGCACTCAGTACCCTAAACCTAACCCTAACCTAAATCTAACCCTAAACCTAACCCTAAACCTAACCCTAAACCTAACCCTAAACCTAACCCTAAACCTAACCCTAAACCTAACCCTAAACCTAAACCTAATCCTAAACCTAACCCTAAACCTAACCCTAAACCTAACCCTAAAACAAACCCCTAAACCTAATCCTAACGCTTACCTTAATTGAAGTCGGCTTTCTGCCGCGGCGCCGTTTTATAGCGCCCTTCTGTTGCCACGCTGTTGTCGCGGCGGTGATGACGCGCGGTGATGATGTTGCGGCTTTAGCGCCGCGATTTTATCACCGCGATTTTGACTAGTGTGGTTTTGTCGTGCCACGGAATTTTGCAGCCAATATGAGGTAGCCCTATAAACAACTTCAGGGATTAACATATTTAATTGCTGGCAAAACCTTATTCTTATTAAGAATTTCAAAATGATTTGAATGGGTACAAATATCTAAATTGGATATTACCAGGTAAATCCATAAAATGTATTATCATATTTAAAACCACACACAAATATTAACCTAATACTTTATTATTCAACTACATCTTAAGCATTTACTGGAACAGTATAGGGTTTCCTGCCTAGGCAGGGGGTTGGACTAGAAGACCTCCAAGGTTCCTTTCAACTCTGCTATTGTATTGTATTGTATGCTATTTTTTTTAAATTCAGGCTATCTCAAATTAAATTAAAGAAGAGTTAACAGAAAAGAAAAGGACACAGTTATCTGTCGTGATAGCGCAAACTGAAAAATAAATGTTTCCTTTCATTAGAATCTGTGGTTGAAAGATATTAGTGCTCTTATTTTTTTTATCCTGAAAATTGAGAATTTTTTTTGACAAAATGGATTTAAAATTTTCAATGGATTACTAATCTTACTGAGATGAGAAAATATATTGAGTTCACACATCACACTAAATTATAGCTCCTCAGTTTTATATATAAAGGCAAAAATGTGCACATCAAAATATTCCTTAGTGCTCAGCAAAATTCTCGTCTTATTTAATTGTATGTTTTAGACACTAGCCTAAATTATAACCTGCATTATGTAAGACTCTCTAGGGATATTCTAGAGGCAGGCTGTAGCCCAATATATTCTTTGCATCTTTGCTGCATTCATGATTTATGACTTCCCAGATCCACTATGGCAATTATTTTGTGAGTACCCACTGTAGGCTTTAAAGATTGCTCACTATTTCAAAAAGTTTGGAGAGTCTAAATCTAAGCCTTAATATAGCTTGCTTGGCTGATGTTTTTATAGACCGATTTATCTCAGTATAGGCTATATGAGGCCCCTTCCTGGTCTACTTATAGCCCCTTTAACCATTTGTTACAGACCCTAGAGCCTCCTCTGGCTATAGTTCAGTGGTGGGTTGCAGGCGGTACACCCTTGTACAGGCGCACCAGAGCCTGCCAGGAGCACTGGATACCAATTCGGTATGGTGCTCCAGAGGACCCACCTGCCCATGCTCCTTACCGTGTTTTAAAGCTTTCGGCGCTTTCGTGCATGTGCATGGTGCGTACAGCACCTGCTTGATGCTCTGCTGTTTGCAGCTATAATGCATGCACCCACGCCGCACACATCCATGTGGGTTCCGCTGGAACCCACCACTGCTATAGTTGCTGACTATGTGTAGTTTCTGAAAAATTGGGGACAATGTAATGGTAGCACTAATGTAATTGCATTCATGTTGTCTGAAACAACAAAATGTCATTTTCTCTTTCTCTTAAAAATTATTAGCCCAAGATTTTTTGGCTTCATATGATACTAAGTATCCCAGCCAGTGGTGATTTAATTAACAAACAACAATTAATATTGCTATTATTTATACCGTCTGTTTGAAACAGATTCAGTTTATAGAAGGAACCTTTTTGAATTGCACAAGCTTATATATATATATATAAAACACACACATACACACATGTATGTATATATATATTTATCAGCACAAATAACAAATAACACACACACACACACACACACATATATATTGTTATATTTGTGCTGATAAATAAATTAAGGGAGACTAGTATAGATCTATTTCAAGCTATTTAGCTCTCATCAGCTAGCCATACCCTTACTGGGATTCGAACCCTAAGGGTATGGCTAGCTGATGAGAGCTAAATAGCTTGAAATAGATCTATACTAGTCTCCCTTTATTTATTTATCAGCACAAATATAACACAAAATGTGTAACAAAGGCAACAGTAAAAATATTGGGTTTCTGTCGTGATGGACTCTTGTGACGAGCCGTTTGACAGATAATGGAAGCTGTTAGCTTCCTCCCATAATTGGGGCTTACCAGGGGTTGTGACACTAAAAATATAAATATAAATATAAATAATATAAATATAAATATAAATATAAATATAAATAATATAAATATAAATATAAATATAATATAAATATAAATATAAATATAAATATAAATATAAATATAATATAAATATAAATATATAAATATAAATATAAATATAAATATAAATATAAATATAAATATAAATATAAATATAATATAAATATAAATATAAATATAAATATAAATATAAATATAAATATAAATATAAATATAAATATAAATATAAATATAAATATAAATATAAATATAAATATAAATATAAATATAAATATAAATAATATAAATATAAATATAAATAATATAAATATAAATATAATAATATAAATATAAATATAAATATAAATATAAATATAAATATAAATATAAATATAAATATAAATATAAATAATATAAATATAAATATAAATATAAATATAAATATAAATATAAATATAAATATAAATATAAATATAAATATAAATATAAATATAAATATAAATATAAATATAAATATAAATATAAATATAAATATAAATATAAATATAAATATAAATATAAATATAAATATAAATATAAATATATATGTATGTATGTATGTATGTAAAAGCTTGTGCAATTCATAAAGGTTCCTTCTATAAATTGAATCTGATTCAAACAGATTTCCAATTGCAGGGATACTTCATAAGCCTTCAGCAGTTTTCCTTTAAAAATATTTCCTGAAGTCTGCATTATTTTCCCCTGAGTGAAATGTTTGTCAAAGGGTGGAATAGTGAGGAAATCCATATTGTTCAGCCTTTCATCTCAAAGCCACCACTGTTGACAGTGCAATTATATACCATCCCCAGAAGTAATGGGGAAAATCCTTCCAACTGAATTAATTGAGAGATGGAGTAAAGTTGAGGCAACCTTGTGGAGAATTATACCAGAATAAACTTCGTAAAAACTAAAGCTGCCAAACAAAATAAGAAAGCACACTGCCCACTTCAAAACGTCTGCATTGTACACAAATTGTCAACGTGCTTCCAAGCATCTTTATCCCAGACAAATGTAACACAACAAAACATGAATAGGAATTTCAGCTAGTTTCTCTGGTCAAGAAGATATAATCTTACAAATTCTGTGCTGAACTCAGTGAATCAGTAGCTCTTCTTTATATAACCTGTGAAATAAAGAGGAAGAAGAAAAAAGCACAAAAAGCAAATAAAAAAGCTTAGCATGGAAACGCCACTCAGTTATTACTGGTTTTATTTTTAATACCTTGAACAGAAGTTACTTTGAATGAGATCACCAAAAAGGCAGTCGGAGATTAAATATGGAAAGAAAGAAGGCATCTGAAAGACGATATAATAACTGATGGCAGCATACATTTGGAGATTGATTATAGCTTTTATTTCATTAAGCTGGTCTTCTAGTCCAGTAGTTCAAAACACAAATACATTACAATTAATTAATGTAAAGGGCCTGGTTGTACAGTTGTTAAAGTGCAGTATTCCAAACAAACTCTGCCTATATCATGGAGTTCAATCAGGACTCAACGTTGAGTTAGTCTTCATTCTTCCGAGGTCAGTAAAATGAAGACCCAGATTATTGGGGGAAATATGCAAATTCAATATTGTAAACTGTCCAGAGAGTGCTGTAAAGCCCTGTGGGCAGTATAGAAGCCTAAATGCTACTGCTATTGTTATTGCTAATTGATTAAAATTTCAGTTAAAAACCAAAACTAATACAACACATTGTCAGTAACATCCTGCTGGGACCAGCCTGAGGGAGAGAAAGTGATAGGATAGGAGAGGTTTCGGTGGGGCAAGGCTGAGGGAGAGAAGGGGGATAGGATAGGGGAGGATTCTGTGGGGCAAGCCTGAGGGAGAGAAGGGGAGAGGAGAGACCGATGCTAACTACTCATTACTTTTCAAGTGTCAATTTATGAAGCCCGATCACATAATTTTGTAGTGGAGCATGGGTATCCGGCTAGTTAGACTATATGATCATTATTGTGGAGCTTGGTCATTTAACAGAACGGTTTTCTCCTTAGAAATTTTCCTGTTTGTTAAAATATCTATAATGCATTGGCTATTTTCTCAGATTAAAAATCATGTGGATGTGACCATTGAAACATTTGTGAACTCCTAATAGCTACATTATCTAACTGATGTTATATTTTTTTATTAATAAGGATATGATCTAATGCTTTGTAGAGGCCAACATATGCTATCTCCATGGCATTTCCCCAAATTCTTCAGCTAATAACTGTTAAAATGAGAAATAAGATTAGCCTGGCATGATTTATTTGTGACAAACTCATGCTGTTACTTATTAATTGTTGCAGTCCTATTAAAGTATTCACAAATATTTTAATTATACATTTGAAGACCTTAAGTAGCATAGACAGCCACTGGGAGGTCTATGCTTTCTTAATCCTTCTTCTTTCCTTTTTTTTTTGAAGATAGGGACATTTCTTATCCAATAATCTTCTGAGACATATCAATTTTCTAGAAATTCTCAAACCTCAAAATGAGTGTTTCTCCAATCACCCACTGCTAGTTCCAGGATGTACCACAATTCATTTGACATTGCAGATCTAAATTCTTTTAAATTAGCTAAGTAATGTTTTACTCTTGCCTTATATTACCAGTGGCAAAACTGCAGCTAGTCAGGGATTTGATTCCCTTCTGAAAGAAGGCAGATATAATTTCCAACTTGCCAAACTCTGATTATTTTTCTATTACACAATTTGGAACCAATGGATTAAGCTTTTGTTGCCCAACGACAAATTAGGAAATGTTCTTCCAAAAGTGGAAATGTATTCCTTGCCACTTGGGGGAGAATATAGATTTTGAAATAGAGAAAATAATAAAGAATTGGCTTTTTGAGAGCCATGGTGGTGCAATGGTTAAATATTATAATTAAACATTATAAAAAACATAGAAGTCTCTTCCAGTATAAGGTTTACATAACAAGTGTTTCATTGAGAAAGGCTTTAACTTCCCATCATCTGAAGACCATGCTCTCCATATATCTGAAAAGGCGATACATAAAGTCCCCCTAATGAACAACATCCCTGTCCTTCTGCTGTATTGATCAAGGGGAAGACATTATTTCCTAGGTTCTTCACTGTCCCAATTACAATGAGATCAGGGCCAAATTATTAATGGTAGATGAACTCAAGCACTCAGACCTTGAAAAATTGAACTCTCTCTCTGCAAAATAAAGTTGTTATTTATTCTTATTGTTTGTGCTGTTTCACTGGAATAAAAATAGTTTATTTCATCATCATCTTACAGACTTGTTTCTATAACATATTAATGACTAATTTTTAAAAAGATAACTTCAGTATATTGTCTACAGCTCAAACATGTATACTTGAATAGTTTATTTTCCCTTATAAGATGCCTGGCCTACAGCATCTAATTAGATGAGTAGTATCAGTATAATTGTTTTTCTGTCACTGCTGAATGCATGTTATATAATTATATTGATTAAATCTGTGCTAAACAAAGAAGATAAAGATAACTTGTTTTGAATAATGCTATTGGCTATGTCAAACTAGAAACAAAACTAGAAAATGATAGGATTTTTGTACCAGAAGAAAATAGTTACCATATAGTACATGCTGTTTGTTCTCACCAGGTGAATGAGGGGGATTGAAATACTTATTCTTAAGGGGAGCAGAGATCTGGCGAACACCCCACCATGGGAGACATGAACTTTTTCTGGAGATGGTGCCTCCTAATAAATAAACAATTTGGATCTGGGAGCAGTTGTACAAATATAAAAAGGTAAATGTTCTCCTTGCATGTATGTGCTAGTTGTTCCTGACTCTAATGGGTGGTGCTCATCTCCGGGTTTCAAAGCTGAAGAGCCAGTGCTGTCCAAAGACGTCTCCGTGGTCATGTGGCTGGCATGACTAAACACCAAAGGCGCACGGAATGCTGTTAACTTCCCACCAAAGGTGGTTCCTATTTTTCTACTTGAATTTCTACATGCTTTCGCACTGCTAGGTTGACAGAAGCTGGGACAAATAACGGGTAGCTCACTCCGTTATGCGGCCCTAGGTTTTCGAACTGCCGACCTTTCTGATCAACAAGCTCAGCATCTTAGCCACTGAGCCACCACATAGTTTGAAAAACATCTTTCCCCCATCTTGACTGAAGAGATCAGGTGGGGTAAATATAAATTGAAATATTCAGCCAAATATCAATGCCTGCCGTTTGTAGACAAATTCTTATGCTATCTTCAGATTGCAGACAATAGTTTAATACTTTTGTATGTATATTTGTTTTCAAGTCTTTTTTTGACTCTCTGTGATTAACTGGACAAGTCCATGCAGGGATATTTGGGGGTGGGGTGGCTGGGTAGGGGAACAACATTTTTGGAATTCTTCTAAGACCTGGAAGAAAATTATAATACAAAGCTATCAGTCTCAAAGCAGGTTACTGCCCTTAATTTTCTGGTTCCTAGCTTGGGCCCTTAATAACAATAAAAAATTGGCTCTTAGTTAATAGGAAATCATTATAAAAAAATTAAAGCATACCTCACATAGAACTGGATTTCTATTACTGTTTTCAGGCCAATTGCTGCTGGTGAGAGGTTTGTGTGTGGAGAGAAAGGCCAGATTCTTCCTGTTGATGTATTTTGTTTTGTCCTGGGTAAATCAGAGAAAGGAACTGAAATGCTATGCATTATGCCCTTAAGTTCAAACAGTCAATTCTTGGAGATTAAAACATGACTTGGTTCTATCTTCAAAATCTGTCCTAGATTTTATATAACCTAATAAAACGTGACAGAAATGATATTATCGTGGCGGGCGAACATACTTTCATTTTTAATTTGCAGCCCTTTCAAATGTGGGGGTTTTTTTCCCCTTGCTTCTACAGGCTATTGTTACATGTTATTTAAAAAAGCCGGTACAACAGTCTTGAAATTAATAGCAATAAATGCCTACCCAATTAGGTAAAACTTTTGCATTAGAGACAGACAAATAAACTGAAAATGTAAGATGGGAAAAAGATTCTAAGCAGTTGCCCTTTTTTTTCACATCTTTCATTCTCTTTGAATTGCCTTCATCCTATTATAGGATGCTGTTTATCTGGAAAGCTTTTGGGTCACATATGAACAGGACACAGAATACATTAGCTTAGTTAAGAGAATAGAACCACCCAGGCCAAGGATCTTCTGTGGGATAAAATAATTCGAAAGATGGAATGTAGGGAAATGGAATGTATCAGATGCCATGTAGTGAAATGAAAAATGGAATAAAAATTACATCCAAAAATGAAGAGTTCTAGAAAAGCATGGTTACTATAGTAACCAGGTGGCCGCAAAGAATTTGTTAATGCAATATTGCCTTTGTCATTTTCAGTGTCTTCTGTGCCAAAGACAAAATATTGGAATCTGGTCTGAAGTCAGAATTTTTGGGGCTTACTTGATAAGTCAAAACAAACATTTGTTTTTATCTCATATCCCTACTGGAATGGAACGACAATTTATACCCAAACTATTTATTCCAATAGAATGGAAAGGGTTTCCCCCCCCCCCATTCTCTCCCTCCTAATTCTTATGGTTGGGTTTGAGTTTTAGCAAACTTTTTTTTAAAAATTCCGGGCACACTGAGGAATCCATATGAGTGACTACTACTCTATAGTAGTCTGTAGCTTCTTTAGTTCCCTGCAGTTTAATAAATCCAGAGAGAACATACCATGAAGGAACTGTTCCCAGAAAGCCATTTTTCAGGCCAATGAACGTAGGCAGTCGTAGTCAGATGAATAGCAGAAAATGGTGTGCCTGAAAACAATAGAACTTCTTGCTATATTCATAACATGTAGATAAATGGAATAAACGGAATAACCAACAAAATAAATTCTAAAGAAATTCACAAGCAAACTGAGAACAAGGTTAAAAAAAAAAACACCACAGCACAGCACTCACCTTTAAAGAATAGAGATTTTCAGCAAATACTTTATTTACTGTGATAATGAAATATAAATAAAAGAAGAAGCATTGTAATTTTAATTAATTAATTAATTAGTGTGACCATCAGTTACCAGTTCATTAAATATGTCAAAATTGAATGGAATGATAAATAAATAAATAAATATTTATTATTCATTCATTAATCTGACAATAAACAAATGCAGTTTTTTTTACTTTTAAATTGTATATAGGTTATATTATACTTGTCTCTTTGAATTACAAAGGCTTTAATAACATGCACCAACAGAAGGTTTTTACCCTGCAGAGGTGGGTTTCTACCAGTTTACACCAGTTTGGGTGAACTGATGATGGTAATTTGGCCTTGGTTGCAAAACTGGCAGCGACCCAGACTGGCCACTTCCCAGAATTGGTTCCCCGGTCACCACTGCCATTGGTGGCATGTTTTTTTTAGTAGAGAACCAGTACCAACGCTGGTGGGAACCCACCCCTGGATTCCAGATATACGTGAACATTTTGAACACACTTTAGATACTCAGCGATTTCTAACTAATGCTTTTCACAGACACACAAACAAGCAACCAATGCTGTGCATGAGATGCACATGGTGTTTACATGAATAAACCCCATTTCCTCCTGTTCTTCATCTGAATAAAAAAAATGAAAGTGATTAGAACTTCCAAGTGAATGCCCATATGGTAATGTTTGGAAGATTTCTGGATGGCAGTTGTTGCTTTTATATACACTGTAAATCTCATTTCTGTGGATGGCATTTCGTTCACTGAGATCCCAATATCTTTCTTTTATATAAATTCTGACAAATAAGTCTATCTCCTAGAAGTTCCATACCTCTCTCC
Organism: Thamnophis elegans; assembly: GCF_009769535.1. NCBI lineage: Eukaryota > Metazoa > Chordata > Lepidosauria > Squamata > Natricidae > Thamnophis > Thamnophis elegans. The sequence continues at coordinate 61,582,651 of NC_045549.1, forward strand.
AAATATCTAGTAAGGACAGATTGTCCATCGTATCAAAATAAGACTTTGGTAATTTGCTTCGGTTAAGTTTAATTTACTTATCTAAAATTCTGTCAAACGGTGAAACAACTACTCCATTCCAATCCCACATCATACAATATTTCCCATTTGGAAAAAATATATATTTTCATTGTTTTTCTCAGAAGATACCCAAATCATTTCTTCTTGTTTGTTGCATGAATTTATGCAATAAATTTTGTCCATTTCCCCCCCCCCCCCCATTCATTCAACTTCCCAGATCAGTAAATCCACTAATGCCTGAACATTAGCTGATTGTTAGCATTCCATATATTTTTGGAAGAATAGTTCAGAATAATCCTTTGGTCTGAGTTCCAGCATAGCCAAATTGTATAGCTCTCTTTTTAAGAGAAAATTCCTAGATTCTGACTTTTTTCTCTAAAAGATGTATATTACCCTTAACTTGTTTAATTTCCTCTGGAATCTTGTTCAGTCTGTTATCCATTTTGCCCCAAAATCTCAAATTTAATTTCTAAAGATTGGATTAGTGTTTTACCCCAGTCATCAAACATCACTTTCATAAGGGACAAAGAAATCTCCTGATCATCTCCAGAAAATAAGCCAACTAATTCATTGCATGGATATACAGTATGACTAATCATAATGTTAAACAACATGTTAAACTGAACCACAATGGTTTTTCATGATACACTAAACCAAAAATCAGACAAACTGTTTGCTCACATTATATGAATCAGCCTGTTGAAAAGCTGCAACATTTCCTTAATTCTGTCATTGAGTAACTAACAACAGACAGATACTAGGATTGCTATAGTTGCAATATCTCCGGCTTATGTTTATGAATAGTGTTATTTCTATTAGAGCAGGTGAAGGCTTATACTGAATGGGATATGATTTCTAAAGTCCTCAGTTCAAAAATGTTAATGGGAATGCTGCACTGAATAATCTTTCAGTGTCATTGGAGTCTTTATTGCTGTAAAAGATTAAGGGCCTTTCCCTACTACTAAGATAAGCCTATCTTTGAGTTAGCAGAAAACAATGCCACCATGCATTTATTTAATCCCCACTACCAGTAGTGGGATCCTGCTGGTTTAACAACCAGTTTGGTGATCGCATGCTTCGTATGTGCGCAGTTTTAACAAAACTTACCTTCCACGTTACTTCTGGGAGTAACACAGCTGTTGTGTGGCAATCCACTCTGCCTCACAAAGCAGCTGAGAGGATATAAGTGAGTAAAGTGCAGGGGCAGGCAGGTCCACCTGATCGTCAGAGCAAGCCGGTTCACTCCCCAGCTGATTGTTGGAGCTACTGGTTCGCCCAAACTGGTTCGAACCGTCTGAATCCCACCCCTGCCATTGCCAATCCATATCCTACCTTTATTCCCTTTTTCCTCAACAGTATCACACACCAAGCTTGTCTCTGTCCAAAGTCATAGCTGACAAAGCCTAACAGTGTTTGCATACTTTGAAGCCATCCTTGGTTGCTGTCCAAATAACAGGAAATATACTGTTTACATGGATAGCTAAGGATAACTTAAGGTTTCTTCACCTGCAGGCTGGGAATGAAATGCAAACATCATGGGGACAAAGGAAAATGAGTGTAGCCAGGAGTTAAATGTGTCACCCACAAGGGATTGTGGTCTTCAGGATCCCCCTAGTGAAAAGTGAGACATTGCCCAGTCTTTTACATTCAGCATTCTTAGAGTTCTATATATCTTAAAACAACAAACCTTAGCTCCAAATAAATGTATGCATAAGAATGTCAGGCCTGCAGCGGTTCCTTTAAGAATCTTTGACCTGCCACACTCTCAATAAAGGGGGGGGGATAGGAAGGGGTAGAATGTGTTGTTTTCAAAATAAAAAAATTCCTTTCTAGAAGCTCAAGGTTATTCTTTGTCTCCGGACCTTTGCATCTGACCGGAACCAGCTGGGTGGAGATGCCAGTGAGGAAGAAATGGATTGGACCATGTGATGGATTTGTGGGTGTGGGGGCAAGATCATGAACTTTCAACTGGGTGGAATCCCAGGAAGTTTCAGAATTGGGATTCCAGAGCACGATGCCAACATGTCTGTTTTATTAAATTGGAACTTTAAGGATAGCTCTGCCTTGGACTCTGATTTAATTCTGCATGATATTTGGAAAGCTGACAAAGAAATCAACTAAAGGACAGATCTAAAAGCTAAATATTAATCAGACAAATTCTAAAATGTGGGATGCATATCTCCTCTATTATATTAATTTTATATTGCCCTTTTTTTTGAGGGGGGCAGAGAAGAATTTGCTGTAAACTAAAAGATTTTCAATTGGAAAAATAAAGCTTTCACTTTGTTTCTGTTCTATGTTGAAGTGTCACTAAGCGGAATATCTGGCAGAGAAATTGCACTTTTACAATAAGCAGTCAAAGGGTTTGAATATTTTATTATGTTTCATAATACTGATTGATAGAACAATTTACTGAAAAGTTATCTCCTTATGAAGAAAAATGCAGCAGCCAAGCATTCAAAACAAAACAAAAAATACCTCCACGCACACACACACAAATGATAATTCTGCTAAAATGTAGTTTTTAATTTTATTTTTATTGCTGTTTCGTCTGATATCACATCGATTTTGAGAATTGTCATTAAAATAGCAATGGAATCACATGGAGCACAAGACATAAAAGCTGACTGTTTATGCTTCAAAGAGGGCTTTCATTAGATAAGCAAAGAAAAATGTGCACAAGGAATTATTACCAAATTTATATCACTTTTTTAAAAAAAATGCATTCTCGAATAACTCATTAATGACACTATTTGTGTAAAGATAATGAAGGGTTATTGCTTTCTTTTTAATGTCCATGTATTTAGTAATAGCTTGGCACAGGAAATATCAGCCCTACATAAAAAATTTCCTTTTAGATATAAAACAATTCCTGGGAAAGCAATGTTGAATGAAAGATCAGACCAGAAAAAGGAGCCAGTGAATGATTTGGCTCCTTGAAATTCTCTCTGGATGAAATGGACAACTTGGGATTGCCCATAGGATTCCATACAGATGCTCTTCAGGACCAGACCAAATGTTTAACAATCTTATCAAGGTTTCAGAGCTCTGGGTAGCTTACCTAAGCCATGTACAGAGCCCCCAAATGACACTGGGGTGTGGGTCCACTTCCTTTATTCCTTTATTAATTCCTTTATTGGAAATTGCTTGCAAATGGCTTTTTATGAGCTGTGGTGGCACAGTGGTTAGAATGCAATAGCAATAGCAGTAGACTTATATACCGCTTCATAGGGCTTTCAGCCCTCTCTAAGCAGTTTACAGAGAGTCAGCATATTGCCCCCAACAATCCGGGTCCTCATTTTACCCACCTCGGAAGGATGGAAGGCTGAGTCAACCCTGAGCAGGTGAGATTTGAACCGCTGAACTGCTGATCTAGCAGTAGCCTGCAGTGCTGCATTTAACCACTGCGCCACCTCGGCTCTGCAAGCTACTTCTACTGCAAGCTACTTCTACTGACTGCTGGCTGTCTGCAGTTTGGCAGTTAGATTCTCACCGACTCATAGTTGACTCATCCTTCCAAGATTGGTAAAATGAGGACCCAGACTGTTGTGGGCAATATGTTGACCCCTTAAAGAGAAGGATGTAAAGCACTGTGAAATGGTATGTAAGTCTAAGTGCTATTGCAATATATTAAGGGCATTCAGAAGGACAAGATTTATTGCACTGGATGTTTTTTTTTTCCTCAGCCCATAGTGAAAAAAAGTTTTATATGATTTTAAAATAAAAAAAAAACTTTGTTTGAAAATAAGCAGCAAAATAATATTTGTAATATTGATTTTGGAAAGATTTTAAATGAAGGCAAATATATGTGTCCCAGAATAATGATGTGAGATTGAATTTGAGTCAGTCACCGGGATCATGACTTTAAATAGATTAAGGAGCCAGATTCACTGTGATATTTTAAATAACTATAAGACCATTTTCTGTAATATTATTTACATTACATACATACATGTTGTGGCCCGGCAGGAGCCGCTGGAACTGCCACCAGACTCCGACAGCGAGGGGCCTTATGAGTCGGCCCTGGAGAATGTGGAGGACCCTGGACAGGGTTCCGACTCCGAGCAGGGCGCAGAGAAACTGCTTGTGCCACACCCTTCTTGAAAAAGTCAACGCTTGGACTAAAGAGAAACGAACTTGGCAGGCTGGATTGCTGCCAGAGTTAGTCTGAATTGCTGCCAAGGTTTGTTGAACTTGCTGCCAAGGTCCTCATCTGTTTGTTTATTTGGCTTTCAGACACCGAGAGTCTGGTCTTGTTATTAAAGGACATTCCATTTTACGCTTGTCTCGGCTTTCGTTACTGGATGGAGGAGCGGGGTCAGAACACATACATATATGGAAATCAGGCTGTTTTAGATTTTTTTTCTATTTTTTATTTTCTATGTATATCCCCCCCCCTTTTTTTCTTTTTCTCCTTGAACTTTTTATCTTTCATTTTTATGTGTTACATTTTTCTTAGTTTGTATTCATATTTTATCTCTGTATTTTTAAACCAATAGAAATATTGTTTTAAAAAAGAAAATAAAAACTCTAGCAGTCAGAACATAACCTAAATGCCTTTTAATTATTTGAAATATTAAGGTGTATGAGAAATTAGATGATATGATTTAACTGCCTTTTATGAAAAAAGGACCCATAGTTTCATGATGTAGGTTAACTAAGGTCAATCAAGGATGACTCTACTTTTCCTTAAGACAGTTCAGAGGTGGGTTCCTACCAGTTCGCACCTATTCGGTAGAACCAGTTCGTCAAATCTACCAAACCAGTTAGAAGAGGTTCCACCAGTGGACCCAGAAAGCAGGACACACCTACATAAGAGGTTCCAAAAATTTTTGAAACCCACCACTGGTCTTTGGATATGATTATTCTACACTATCAAGCTCATATTTATAAAACTCAGTGCCTCTGTGAAAGGTAAGGATGACTAGTGTGTTTGTGGTGCAATCAGAATATTGCATGTGTTGAAGTTGTTTTAACGCAAACCAAAGATGCCTTTTAAAAAACAAGTTTACATCATATTCTTATGCATGCCAGTGCTGTGTGTGAGGTAATTTAAGGTGGTTCTGACAAGTGTCATCGGCATCTTCATAGCCGGTCACATGGGCGGCAAGCCACTCCCATCCGGTCACATGGGTGGCAAGCCACTCCCACAAAGAAGGTCACCCCCACAGAGTAGGTTCGAACAATTTTTGAAACCCACCACTGAGACAGTTCCATGTTAATACTCATCCCTCAATAATCTTCCACTATTTGGGAAAAAAAACTTAGGAAAACTAATAGTTAAAAATCTAGCCAAAGATATAAACCTTGATATCTTCTTGTTACAGTATCAAGACTTTCTCAAGATTTACTTGGGATAACAACTGAATAGAATGTATCACATATGATTATAACATTTCTCAATCAGGAAGTTATTGTTAGAAGATGTGATGAGCTAAGATGCAATAAGAGTCCCTTTTGGAGAAAAAGGACTTTATAATCTTATGAGGTGAGCCATCATAATGAGCCTGAATATTGAAAGTTTTGCTTTCAAGTTTAAGAAAAATAAAAATGAGAAGCAACTCACTAGTTTAATCTTAAGAATTAAAATATGCGTTCATCTCAAAAAAACAGTTAATATTTCCATTGCACCAGCAAATAATAACAGCAGGAAACTATCCTTATAGGAGAAAGCCCAATTGATGAATTGCCACTAAGCACTCGATTGATAACTTGCCCTCTCGTTCCGTCATCTTCATTGAGGGCAAACCCACATTTTCTGATTGGTCCATCAACTGTAGGCCATTGACACTTTCTGAGTGCAGGAATGGATGAATCAAAGAGCAACCTATTCTCTGTTTATTTGATTATTGTAGCATCGGAACAATGATGAGACCCTAAAACAAAAAAAAAGGAAAGATCTGTGTTAGTATGGGAAGAATGGGGATGAGGTGTGAAAACTGTGAGCTTTATAATTAATGTTGAACTTGGATCCAATCTACCATGCACAACCTTGATTGAACTGAATCTAATGCAGTACTTTCCTTTATAGAAAACATTTCTTCATAGACACTGATCTTAAATTAGAAATATGATGTTTTCATAAATAGGACTGAAATATCATGAGAATTCAGATTAGATAATTAATTGTACAACACAGTCCTGAAAATATTTAGTGGTATTTATTCCCAACTCCTAGTGCATCATGTTTTAATTGAAACAAAAACGCAGATGCTCAATGCAATTTCTGGTTTTGATTTACTACCTGGAAGGTACTCTTAATTTTAATTTAAATTGAAGTTAAATTTAAAGCTTAACCTTAGGTGATTCTCCCCATTTGGATTTATTGCTGTAAACACTGTGGAAGTACTTCTATTGCTGACACTCTCTGAATTTAATAACTTCGGTATGATTCCATGCCTGAATGTACACTAAACTCTACAGATGTCAGGTTAAACAGACAGAAGAAAAGGAAAATAAATTTCTGCTGATGTAAGATCTCTGGGCAATAAAGCCAAGATCGGGAAGGTCAGGGATAGAAAGCTGCTCTTCTATCATTTAAGGGCCTTGTAAAAAGTTTATATATTTTCTCTCTCTCTCTGCTAACATATAACCTTACAGGGTGAATTGTAGTAAATATTTCTCCTTAGTCACAACTTTACTATGGGGTAGTCAATTTTAGTATAGTATAGTATGGAATTGGTTTTAGCTTCACTGGTGCAATCCATGACAAAAAATACAAACAACATAAATAGTATAAAGAATAATCCCTATACAAGTAATTATGAAAAAAAAGAAAAACCAGTCATACTTTTCCGCGTGTGCATGGAGTAACTGTGGTTGTGTTTAAGAGTCTGACAGCCCAAGGAAAGAAACTATTTTTAAACCTATTTGTTCAGCTGGCTATGCTTCAATGTCTTTGCCCAATGGTAGAAATGCGAAGAGACACTGACCAGGGTTGAATCATCTCTGAGTATCTTCCTTATCCTGTTAAAGCTGCGAGACCTGGCGATGTCATCCAGTGGTTTTACAGGGCAACCAATGGTTTCTTGTGCCAAATTGATCACTCTCTGTAGTGCTGTCATGTCCACAGCAGTTAAACCAGTGTACCATACTGTAATGCAATATGTGAGGATACTTTCTATGGTGGACCAATGTTAAATGAATAAAAATGAATTATAAAATTATTAAATAATGAATTAACAAGCTTATTAAATAATGAATTAACAAGCTTATTAAATACTGAATTAATAAGCTTATTAAATACTGAATTAATAAGCTTATTAAATAATGAATTAATAAGCTTGTTAAATAATGAATTAATAAATAATAAAATAAAATAATGAATAAAGGAAGGCTAATAATGAAAAGTGAAGTATAGTTTTATTCTCTGGTTAAATTCCTGTATTCAAATTGCATGATAAACTTGGGAGCAGTATTTATTCAAAGGCAGAAGCTGTGAGTTTCCGTAGACTAATTTGCTGCTAAGCTACATTTAGTCTGATCTGCAGAATGACTCCATCATAAATCTACCAAGCTGGTTTAATTGCAGAAGTGGCAGATGAAGTTTTCCTTGCTTTGACGAACCTTTCCTCTTATGCCCAAGCATGTGCATCTTTTTCCATAGAGAAAAATAAAAGATACTGCGTGAATTATTCACTTATCCAATTATCTGCATGAATGTACACAAATAAATGGATCTTAGTAAAGTTAATCAATATATTGAAATCAATTACATTGACTAATTAAATGATACTTTTCTATTAACATTGTAGCATTACTAGATCTGAAAAACACTCAGGAGAAAAAAGTTATACCATGTTTCCCCGAAAATAAGACAAGGTTTTATTTTCTCTTGACCCCCGGAATAAGCACTTGGCCTTACCTTCAGGGAGGTCTTATTATTTCTGAAGTGCAGGAGGCGGGGAGCGTGGTCACCTCATGGCTATTGCTGTGTTGCAATATTTTCAGGAGGGCTTATTTTTGGGGGAGGGCTTATTTTAGCGCACACATTCAAAAGCCCAATTGGGCCTATTATCCAGGGAGGTCTTATTTTCAGGGAAACAGGGTATTAACATTTTCCCCTTTTTAATAATGAAAGGGATAAATTTAAAGCACATTTGAAATTGAAGTGCCTTACAGAAATAAACTCCACTGATAAGTTCGCTAAATTGCTGTTGTTATATTACTGCAGATGAGTTTGCCATCCTACAGCCTTCCTAGCTACCTAGATTTCCCGATTTGAAAAAGTCCCAAAACATGTTTGTACAACCTATTCCTTGGTTTTCTATTAACTAAAGTTAAGAGCAAGAATCTCACATTCAAACAGAAATAAGCTTCTGACATTCTTCTACTCCTTTTGTTAAAAAGCACTTGCCACAAATGCAGTTGTTGGACTTCTTCTGAATACAGTATTCTCTTTTTTTCCCCTCTGACTCTACTTGTATCTGTTTGTAAGAGAGATGGAATGGATTTCAGAGACAAAGGATTCAAGGTCAGTCTTTAACATTCCCAATGGAAGAGGACAAAAATGGCTTATATAATATTCTGAAGAGTCATTACCAGTTAGAGAAAAAATACTAGGCAAGATGCCCATGTAAGCTTGAATTGTATAATGCAGTATTTTATATTCCTATTTGAAACTTTCAGGGTGGGAATGTGACACAATAAATACATTGTATAAAACCAGGGCAAAATGTTGATATTTCACCTTCTCCGAAAACTGTTTTCTAGAAATAGAGACATTTAGTAAATATCTTTCATCGAATGCCCATTTTATTCAGTCTTTCTGGCATCACAAAAAGGAAGTCACTAGTTTTTAACCATTTCCAGCTGTTCTGAAGTCTGCTACCTACAAAACTAAATAAGAAGAATCAGACACATTTTCTAAAACCGAGTGAAAATTTATTTCACAAAGCAACCAATTATCTCTGCACTAAATGGCTCAGTTTTATATTAGATGAGAAGAAATTCAGGAAATATGAATGGTAAGAGAAAAAAGAATACCACCTGTAAATAATTTTCATTTAAAAAAAAACATAACAACAGCCTCTGAATCATAGTCAAACTGAATTAATCATCCTTTTAAAGCTGTTATGAGAGAAATAGAATATGCTATTTGAAAGGACTATCATTTTGTATGAATACAGTATAAGAAAATTACCATTTAAAAGAAATTAAAAGCCATTTTAATTCAACAAATACTTCCACTCATCTCTACAATAAATCTAAAAATTGGCATTCTTACTGTATGTTTAATATTAAATATAATTATTGTTAATTAATGTTCTCTCTGATTACTATACCACTGTATTATTTGTACTAGAGACTTGTAGATAACATTTTGATTTGTAATTCATTTTAAAGTACATAATGTAATGTAAAGTACATAAACTAATCAATTCCCTAATAAATGTAAATTGCGGTGTGCAAACTCCGTACATATGAAATTGACCTCAGTCCATGATACTTATGGCTGAATAAATCTGTTTGTATTTACTTACTTACTTATTTAGTTAGTTAGTCAGTTAGTTAGTTATTTTACTTACTGCAGTTTAATAACTCTGAAACGTCTACTGTATAGAAAATCTCAGTAAAGTAATATCAAAATACAACAATAAAACACATTAATGAATAACAATTAATATTCCTTTTCCCAATAAGCATCAAAATCATCAGAGATCTTTTGTAAAAGGAAGGTTTTAAGAATTTAAGATTTTCTAAAAGCTTGAGGCAAGAGGCCTATTTCTGGCATATCATAGTTCCCAATAATATTAAGGTATCACAAATTTAATTTTTAGAATTAATTAAGTAGCATAAACAACAAAAAACCAAAAGAAAAGAAAATAGAAAGGAATGTATATACACACATAAAATTATTTTTTATATTATAAAAAACTATATATATATATATATATATATATATATATATATATATATATATACACACACACACACACACACACACACACACACACACAAAACCTCTGAAGGCAAGCTGTTCTACTGGTTAATTGTTGACACTGTCGCAAATTCATGCTTGAATTTGATTAAACCTCTACTGTAAACACCATATTTATTGTCTATTTTTCTTTTCCTGTGTATTTTCTAATTTTAGTCTCCAATCTAGCATTGGTGGCAACATTTCTCTTTCCAGTGTTGTATCAGATTGATTCTTATCCCTGTCAGTATATATCTTAATAAAATACTATGTTTTTTTTCAAATATATTTTCTAAGAGCATACTGAATAAATAAATAAAATAAATTTTAATTTTGGACTTTTCTGGACGCTTTGGTATATTTCTTTCCAACATGTTGGATTGTAGCTTAGTGTAAATTGTATTGATTTCCCCCCTAAACTTTTCCCATTGGTCTGAAACCAATCTATGATTTTGCAAATACAAAGTAACATGACTATGGATTATGAATTTAGAAATAATTTCCTTCCTGTGTTCATTCTCTCCTTCTTTGACTGGAGATGCCTGAAGGTTAATAGAAATGCTTGGATACACACTGGAATGGGGTTTTCCTTTCTTTTTGCACATGTAGTAGCTAACATTTTTTGTTTAACTACAATTAATTTCAATAAACATCCACAGAGGGTCATAGCTTGTGAATTTTCTATACAACTTGAGACCTTAGAGCTTAACTTGGTCAAACAGAGAACTTTCGTTTTCCAAATATCTTCAAATTTCTTTTGTTATTCTGGTAAGTGTTAAGGAATTAAAAAGAATGTCTGATGTTTTTAGTCTTGCTTATGATTTGTAAGTTTGTGATTTATAATCTTCAGATAATTATTTTGAATTGATTGTCGGTCTTCCCCTATTTTATATTTTTGTTTATACTTGTTTATCGTAATAGATGTTGTTTTACATAATTTTTATGTGTCACAGAAAGCCCTCTTTGAAAGAGAATGTGTGTGTGTGTGTGTGTATACACACACACACAGCCTTTCAAAGAGGGCTTTCTGTGACACATAAAAATATATAAAACAACATCTATTACAGTGTGTGTGTGTGTGTGTGTATGTGTGTTTCTTTTTTTTGTCTTCCCACAAGTGCTGGGGCCATGGGTTTTTTTTGGGTGAAAATCAACTGTTAATCCATTTGATAGCTAACACCAAGGCTGGTGTCTGCTCTAAAAGATAATGACTATAATGATCTATATAAATCCTATCCAAAATAAATACATTCATACAAAAGTGGATTGTTTCATGCATTTCATCATAGTCTTACAGTATCTAAAACAAATGAATTGAATTTTAGACATGGATTCCAGATAATAATATTGCTGTGTATGATGCTAATTTCAAAAGCATGTGCATTGTGAGAAACTGTAGTCATAATTGCTAGAAGTTGTGAGAACCTATTACATTTTAAACTAGAGCTTTCTCAATACATTTCATATCTTTTATCCTATTATAATAATAGAAAATAGATGTTATATATGAAAGCATATGTTACAGAAACTAATAGGGTTTCTATAGAAGAAAATTATTTAAAATTTTACTGATTATTTAAATTAGTAAATTATTATTTACTAAAGAAAATTTAAAAAAATACGTACATCATCTCTCTCTCTCTCTTTTTTTTTCTCTTTTCCTCTGGGCGAGGCCATTGAAACGAGAAGCAGGCTCTGCCCTGAATCTGGACGGGGAGAATTCGCCTTCTGCGCTCCACCAACGAGTCCGCGGAGGGCTCTTGCTGGAGAGTGTGGGGAAGGTTGAGCCAGAATGTCTTTGAAAGCAGGTGGCATCTGTTCAGTTCAAGCTGTGAAAATTTTAAAAAAATTATATCAATGTTTTCCAATAAAATGCAGTGCTCTGTAAACCGCTTAGAGAGGGCTGAAAGCCTATGAAGCGGTATATAAGTCTAACTGCTATTGCTATCATTATAAAACCAATAGATGAGGAAATAGATTGAAACACAAACTGATCTTTAGAGATTGCTCTGGGATATTTGTGGCATTAGTAATATAGCTGAAGGTACACTACTAAACCAACAGGTTCACATTTACATCTGTGAATGGTAAGAAGGATGTTGTGGGCATAGAAAATATGAGATGATCATGGTTCAGTATGTACAAATAGTACAGATTTGTAGTCTTCTATTCAATCTTCTATGTGCCTTCAAATCTGTTCCAGCTGAGCAGTAGATTTCAGATGTTCATAGTAGAGAACAAATGAATGTTCCATAGCATAAACAGAAATATATTGCTTAATGTGACTGCCATTCATTAGTCTTGGATTAAAAGGTTGCTGCAATATGTTGCTTTGAACATACTTAGGTGCCAGTATTTTGCAATGAAAAACACCCACAAATTATACATAGGAAGTGCCAAAATAGGTTCTACCTGAAAATGTGAAGTTTATTTATTGTTCAAGCAATTTGTTCTCATTCCACAGTACCAGTCTCTTTAACAAATTGTCATGACTGGTGAAATCTTTCTGACAAGTACAAAAAACATTTGGCATTTTAAGACATACCATTGCTATAATTACGAGGGTGATAATGGAGAGCAATAATCTTTTCAGATTTTAAAAGTCTTAAATGTCAGAATCTAAAATAGATAGTTTTATTTAGCATTATTTTAACTATTTGAAATTGCGGTCCAAAATATATTTTGGTCTAAGCATATATTTTTTAAAAATGTTTTCACGCTCAATATATTTGGCAATATTGATGGAGATATATGTCTCCCTATATTCATTTATTGCCAATTCTATATATTCCATTACCCAATACTAGTTAGGAGAAATAGACACATTTTTACATGAATATTAACCTTTTTGAGCTGAGATAAATGTCAAAAGATTGACTGTCTCTGTAGGACTTGACAGCCAAAACATTAGGAAATTCAAAGCAGATTTATAAAGTAGAAACATGAAATATGCAGCACAGTATTCCCTTAGATATAGTAGATGACATACAATATGAATATTACATGGAAATAAAACTGAACAGTAGAGAGATCAAAATAATTATAAGATTGAAAGGACAAAAACTAATGTGAGCTTTTGGTGTTACTAGTTTAATTTTGTATCAAATAAATACCTTCTTTTATTAAATCTATTGCAGCAATAAAAAAGGTCACATCTATATTTTGAAATATTATTTGCCACTATGTAGATGAGCTATTATTGTAGATACCTTCGCTTTTTTATTTTGAACATCTTGACCACTTGAATAACATATTGTAAACCCAGAACCCTTTCTTTTTGTGTAAGCTAAGTGGCAAATATTGTAGAGCAATTTGATTTATTTAATACTTGTTTCATAAACTCTGCATTTATAGTTTGGTTTTTTTCGCCCTACATATTTTCCTATCCTAGCTTCTTTCCTCTCCGTCCCTATTTCAATGCCCATATGTCACTTAATATTCTATGCTGAAGGATGAAAGCATTACTTTTGGATTATATGAAATTTAGAAATTTTATAGTTCATTTCATTAGCAATGCAATCAAGGATGTGTGGGGGATTTAGACAATATTTCCTCAAAGTTGTAATGTTTTAGCATTTTAAAAAGTGATTTCCCCCCTTAATCAATTGTTGATTAGAATTATTTAGAATTATTCTAAATCTAACTTAATGTAGATGGAGATATAAAATATGGGTCACAACCACATTTGTTGTATAACATCGTTCATATAATGATGAGTCAACTTAAAAATATTTTGAATATTTAAAGGAGGATTTTTTAAAACAATGTTATTTTGGTAAGAATACCATCTAGCATGTTGGTGTTGAGATAATCTCATGAATTATAAAATTTCTTCACCTCTTAATGCTACATATAGAAATAAAACTCTGCTTCAGATATCTTAAACTGCATGCAATTAATTTTAATAAATTAAGAATCTGATTTGGTTCAGTTTTTAAATCAAGTTTCTGCTACATCAATTTGGTTTCTGAAAAGTATTTTTTTAAGATTGTACAATTGCTGAAATAGCAATAGCAATAGCAGTTAGACTTACATACCGCTTCATAGGGCTTTCAGCCCTCTCTAAGCGGTTTACAGACTCAGCATATCGCCCCCACAGTCTGGGTCCTCATTTCACCCACCTCGGAAGGATGGAAGGCTGAGTCAACCTTGAGCCGGTGAGATTAGAACCGCTGAACTGCAGAAAACAGTCCGCTGAAGTGGCCTGCAGTACTGCACCCTAACCACTGCGCCACCTCGGCTCTGAAAAAATTGTATGTTTTCAATCTATCTTGCAGGGCATCCACAAAATGCCAAAACATTTTAGATGACAATTTAGAAGTAGAAAAAGAGCTACGGTTAGAAAATCCCGAATTGTTAATCAGTATGAAAAACAACAGGGCATCAGCAACATGTAAGGAGAAAAATGAAAGATTAGTACTACTGCTGTCAGATTTGTAGCTTGCTTAAAGTAAACCATTTCAGTTCTTGTTCAGACATGCCTCATTACTGTTCTTGCTTTCCTTGTCATGGTGTCTTGGTGGACAAAATTCGGTCTTTGCTATTGTTTGCTTTCTTGATCTCATCTCATCTATGGAGAATTGAAAAACAGCTAGGCAGCTCCTCCATAGAGATTAATTTCTTTATCTGCTGACCCTTCAAAAATCTTGCCTTCTCTGATTCTAAAGAGTATCCAGTCAAGCTAATTTAGACACACACAGATTTTCTTCCTGGCGTGGCAGCAAAGATTCTATGGCGTGAAGCTTCAGTAAATCTTAACTCGCTAAAAATAGGATTACTCAACAAAAGACGCAGATAAAACTAGGTTAGATCGGAGTCTTTGCTGAAGATAAAAATGAAGCCTTATAACCATGGTTTATGTGGCCTCTTCAATTTAGGTGTTTAAAGCCTTTATATAAGCCTATATTTCAGAATAGTTCCAATTCTGCATATGCTCTCTTCCCATCTTTGTGAGTTACAAACTGCTTAGCAGTTTTCCTAGTGGGCTTGGATGCTCAAAACATATTATGCAATGATCATTATCTATAGCCTAGGAGCTGCTGGTTCCACCTCCTAGATTCAGCTGTGATAATAGGCACACAAGAAAAACCAAAAAGGAAAAAGCACTAAGTCTCACTGAAAATCTTACAAAAGCAAAATGTTTGAGATTACGGTAGAGGACAGAATTACTTTTGATAATCCTAATCACTCAAGGTATTTGCATATATGGAGAAGAGCATATGATGAACTTACATAATAGTTTCTCTCTACAAAGAAATCCTCTGGCAAGCTATTTCATGTTTTAATGTAAGGTTTCAAATGTGAGAACTATATTTATATGAATCACATGCTCTATTCCATAGGCAATTTATGGGTTGGCATGTCCTCTGTAAGAGATTCAGTCCCTGTGTTAGGAAAAATAATCTACTGAATTCACTTTGAAGACATCAAAGAAAAAGAAGCTTACTGTAGATATATTGCTTTTGATGGCTCATCTTTGTTTAGCTTCTTCCCAAATGTCTTGTTCAATTAATAAATATCTATGTTAATTTTGTCATTGATCACAATGCCTATTTCACTCAAGGCAATATTTCATTCGAAAGGGCATAGCATCCTAACCTGTCTGTGAACTTCATTCCAGAGATCAGTAATTTTGAAGGGGCAATTGTTCCTCCCTGAATTAAACGGAAGCAATTCTCTAGATACTTAAGAAATCGTGCAGGGACAAATTGACTGCTTAAAATGTTAATTGTATTAATGACAGCATCTAAATGGCATTATATTGCCCCCAACTTTTGAGGGGATAGGGCAGCTCACATTACATGCACAAGGAAGCATGCAATCTTGATGAGTACCTAGTGAGGTATTGAGTTTAATGTCTTCTTGTAGTTCATGATTTGAAAAGTGTATGGAGGCTTTCTCATCTAGTTTGTTAATTAATGAACAAATACTGTATCCCAATTGATTGCATTGTGACATCAATTGCCAACTTCAATCAAATTTCTCTGAAAATCAATTGTAAGAAGGCACATGACATAGAGAAAATGTTTTTCTCTTCTCCTCCTTAAGATTAACAAAGCATTTTTGAAAAAATACTATGAGTTTAGGTACATTTTTCATTAATTCTTTTGTGAAAGTTTTATTATGTGTTCTACTATTTTTGTAAACTCGGTATGGTTAGCTTTATATTCTTTAGGTGAACTAGTCTTCATTAGTCCAATCCTACAAGATCTACTTACTTGTTGTAGTTAGTTGTGACGTTGTGTCCGACCCATCACAATCCCATGGTGTTAGACCAGGTAAAGAAGGCACACAAAGGCTTCAGTAACAACAGCCGTTTATTGCAAATCAAGTAAACATCCGGCTGAAGACGGATTGGACAGCATCCCCTTTTAAAGGAATCTGTCAGACCTCTTGACCAATTGGAATCGCCCTCTGTTCCCACCAGAA
This sequence comes from Thamnophis elegans, assembly GCF_009769535.1. Classification (NCBI taxonomy): domain Eukaryota; kingdom Metazoa; phylum Chordata; class Lepidosauria; order Squamata; family Natricidae; genus Thamnophis; species Thamnophis elegans. Next base: position 61,599,059 of record NC_045549.1, read on the forward strand.
CAGAGGACCTTGGTGGAAACCGCTATCTGGGGGGGGGATATCTAAAACATGGACAATGTTCCTCCAGGCCTTCCTGTTCTCTACCATCCTCTGGAGTCCATTTAAGCTCACCCGTACTGCTTCAGTGACTCCATCCAGCCACTTCATTCTCTGCTGTCCCTTTCTTCTTTTGCCCTCAATCTTTCCCAGCATGAGGCTCTTCTCCAGTGAGTCCTTCCTTCTCATTAGGTGGCCAAAATATTTGAATTTCATCTTCAGGATCTGGCCTTCTAAAGAGCAGTTAGGGTTGATCTCCTCTAGGACTGACCTTGCAGTCCAAGGGACTCGCAGGAGTCTTCTCCAGCACCATAGTTCAAAGGCCTCAAATCTTTGGCGCTCAGCCTTTCTTACGGTCCAACTTTCACAGCCATACATTACTTATAAAACTACTTTCTACTTATTTAGAAACTAGAAATGATACACTAGGAGGGTATCAGGATAGGAAAAATGGATAGGAAATGGATAGGAAAAATTGCTGTAAACTAAATAGTCCTACTTTTAATATTCAGAGAACAGGAATCTTGTTTCTTTGCCCTATTCCTCATTGGTTTTAATCAAGTAGCAGTTCACCAAAAGACTTGTATTTTTGCCTTGTGATTTAAATTCCTAAATTAACACTCTTTATCTAAAGCTTTTTGGATACCCAGAACATTGTGTGTGTGTGTTTGTGTGTGTGTGTCTGTGTGTGTGTATGTATATGTGTATGTGTATGTGTATGTATATGTATATGTATATGTATATGTATATGTATATGTATATGTATATGTATATGTATGTATGTATGTATGTATGTATGTATATTGGATTGTCTATTAATATGCTTCTTAACATACTTGTTGGGATGTTGAGTTTCAATTCTGGATTTTCTTTTTTCCATAGGTGAAGCAAGATCCATCTCTGCAGACAATATATTAGCAATAGCAATAGCAATAGCAATAGCAATTGCAATTCAACTTATATACCGCTTCATAGGGCTTTCAGCCCTCTCTAAGCGGTTTACAGAGTCAGCATATCGCCCCCACAGTCTGGGTCCTCATTTCACCCACTTCAGAAGGATGGAAGGCTGAGTCAACCTTGAGCCGGTGAGATTAGAACCGCTGAACTGCAGATAACAGTCAGCTGAAGTGGCCTGCAGTACTGCACCCTAACCACTGTGCCACCTCGGCTCCTCCTTAATTTGGCTTCTGCAGAAATGGCTCTTCTATGTATTTCACCATTTTAATTTTAACAGTACTTTCTACCAAACTTATTTGGCAGAGATGTTAATTGACAGGCCTTCAATTTTTCTGACTTGCCCTTTGGTTCCTTTTTCTTAAAATGTTGTACTGTTGGCTTCCCTCCAAGCTCCTCTCCAATGTGTCTATACTCTATTTTTTTTGTTACAAGTTCAAAAAACTATGTATTCAAGTTTCTAAAAGAGAACTCTTGGATGAATGCCATTCAACGGCAGTTGACTTGTGAATTTGTAATATGCCAATTAACTCTAAAACACCATCTTTTTCATCTTTATATGACATATAGAGGGCAAAGTATTATTATAACTACAAATATTTCTGCATAGCAGGTTAACAAGCTTAAACTCCAAAAATTAGATGAATAAAAATAACAAGCAAAATTATTTGATTGCAGATCAACTTTTTTTTCTTATTTCTATCATATAGGCACTTTCACAGAGAATCCCCTCCCACTCACAGGAGTAATAGGCAAGCCAAAAAAAATGAGAGGGGGAATGTAAACTCAGAAATCTGTTCTCAAAACTGCCACAATTAAGATTTCAAAAAGTAGGTTTCTTCACTAGGTCCATTTATAAGGAATGGCATGATAAATAATTAACATGTATGCACCTCTAATATTTTAGGGGGGAAATGTAATTGTTATAAATTAAATTTCAATGTATAAAAAGTATGCTTATGTGTTTACAACATATCTGCATAATTAATGAGTTTACAATGTGTCTGCTTAATATTTCGCTCTTCTTTAAAAGATTATATCTATGAATACAATTATGTCATAGGAATGTTTTCTAAATGAAAATTATTATTTTTCTGTTTACTGTGTTAATCCCCAAGATAGCATGTATTTTCATATTTTCCAAACAAAGAATTGCAGACAATTATAATTTGTTGAAATATGCACAATTTGTATTATTGTTGTTGTTTATTAAATATAACACTGACATAGAATGTTGACCTCTTGAAGCTATTCCCAGATAACCAGTTATTGCATGCAGTTTTATCTCCAGTTAAACTTGGCTCAATGGTTAATGAATTTATCTATAGACAGATGCCTTATTGTGATACTCTGAAGCAGCCCCTGAGCTAGCAATAAAATGCAGCTTCAATTCAAGCCTAAATCAATTTCCCTTGGTAAATCCTCTTTGGAATCAGCTACTGAAGATTTAAAGGTCAAATATTCATCAAATATTTGGCATTCAGCATTCAATGCTTGTAAATATTTTATATTTAACATCCAATATTTGGTAGTGGTCAATATTTGATGCTGAACATTTTCTGACATTTCAAAACTAGTGATAATGAATAACATATTTTCACTTTTTGTAATTAGATGGAAATAATTCATTATCTTGTTCTTCTATCTATTAGAGCTAACTTAAATCACTCCTGATTTTAATTTCTAGTACATTTGCCAGCAGATTCAGTTACCATTGAAGTGGCCTATAAGCCTAAGTAAAATAAATAAAATCAAAATAATAATTTTTTCAGATCTTTCAAGGGTGATTTATGACTTATCTTGCCTTTTTGACAGAGTTTTCAGTACAGTGAGAATGCCAGTACACAAGCTAATAAAAAAGAGAAATCTAGTTAAAATTATTCTGTTACACTAGTATTATTACTATTGTTGTTGTTATTGTTATTAGTATGTGTTAATATTTCTTTTTATTCTTTCTTTGCTTTTTTGTAAATGATATGTCCTGAAAATACACTGTATTCAAAATGTTTATGAATAATAAAAAAGAGAATCCAATACATTCTCTGCAGTTATTAAATTCTTTCTGTAAAATGATCAGTCTATACTATTTTTCAATTTAGAGTTTTATCTCAGAGAAAATCTCACTGAATTTGTTCTTCAGAAGACATGATTAACAGGCAGGCAATTGAAGGGTGATTCATTCACTGATATACCAAACAGAACAAACACCTTCTTAAGACTTTACACTGACTCAAAGATAAGTTGCCAGAACTGAGCAGGCAGGAGTAAGAGTGCTGAGGATAAGAATCCATGCTTCATATACCATAAGTATCACACGAAGCAGTGTGGGAAGTTATTATCCAGCCCTCTCTCAGAAAAATGAAATATCCTAGGAAATATTGAAAAGGCAGAATATTTCTCTGGATATGAAAAGAAAGAAACATGTTTTAAAAGACAGAATAGTTGCCTGTAGCTTCCTGCTCATCCCCACTGTTAATGGGCCATTAAGAAGGCCAAGCTAGTCCATTTTACATAATAAAGACTTCTCCACTGCAGCTCCAGGGGGGATGGGAGTAAAAGCATGATAATATTGGCCCTTTACTCAACTGACCACATGGCATCTGAGAACTCAACCAAATCTGGATTCAAAACAAAGCCTAGGGAGTAGCCCCTGCATGGCCCCATGGGACTCTGACAACCAATCAGAATACATTTCTTACACAGGAACAGGAAACAGAGAGGTGGGACTGAACAGGTTATAAAAAGCCTAGCAAGCCCCTCCCTCAGCCCTTCTCTTCTTCTCCACCAACATTGAAGCATATGATCATTTTTTCTGTCCAGGGCTCAAGCCATGTGGTCCTGTCCACCAATAAACCATCTTTCCAAGCAGCCTCCATGTCTCCACTGTCTTTTTCCCCACTTGGAGCCGAACCCAGAAGGACATAGAGCCGAGGTGGCGCAGTGGTTAAATGCAGCACTGCAGGCTACTTCAGCTGACTGCAGTTCTGCAGTTCGGCTGTTCAAATCTCACCGGCTCGGGGTTGACTCAGCCTTCCATCCTTCTGAGGTGGGTAACATGGGGACCCGGATTGTTGTTGGGGGCAATATGCTGACTCTGTAAACCGCTTAGAGAGGGCTGAAAGCCCTATGAAGCGGTATATAAGTCTAACTGCTATTGCTATTGCTATTCATCAGCAGGAATGGGGAAAAAATGTAATTCATGAGCCTTAAACATTTACCAGTATCTTTATAGCTGACACAATATCTTAGAATAGGGAAACCCAAAATCTATCACTGTTCTACCAAACAGAACAACTCTACAGATTTCTTTTTTCTTTAGAAGACATGTAATGTTTATGTCGAAAAGATCAAAGTAATTGATCACATTTACACAGATTAAACGCTTCCATCTGGAATCAGAATGGGACAACTCACCATGGCCAGCTCGCTGCAGGACAACTCACCCAAGGCAAACTTCTCATGGAACAACTCACTGTGGGACAATTTAACAATTAGCAATAGCAGTTAGACTTATATACCGCTTCATAGGGCTTTCAGCCCTCTCTAAGCGGTTTACAGAGTCAGCATATTGCCCCCAACAACAATCCGGGTCCTCATTTTACCCACCTTGGAAGGATGGAAGGCTGAGTCAACCCTGAGCCGGTGAGATTTGAACAGCCGAACTGCAGAACTGCAGTAAGCTGAAGTAGCCTGCAGTGCTGCACTCTAACCACTGTGCCACCTCGGCTCTATTTACAATTCTATTTAATTATTTAAAATAAATACAAAACATATTTTAATTTTTGCCATTCACATTTCATTCTGTTGCATTTTTTCTTTAATTATTTTATTCCACTGTTGCAGAGGTGGGTTCCTATCGGTTCTGACTGGTTCGGCCAAGTAGGTAGTAACTCAGCCAGCCCCGAATGATAGGCACCACCATCTTGTTTTTTGCTTCTGTGCATGCGCAGAAACATTTTCTACTATTGCGCATGCACGCATAACGCACATCAAGCATGCACATATGCCCAAAGTGCATCCCTGAGTGAACTGGCAGTAACAGAAACAGAAACAGAAACCCTGTTTCTTTGATATTAGTATAACTCTTTTCCCACAGTGAGTTGACCTTTGGCAAGCTAGCTGTGGTGAATCATCCTGTAGCGGGTTGCCTGTGGCAAGCTGCCAATGGCAAGTTAGCCATGATGAGTTGGCCATGGCAAGTTAGTCATGGTGGATTGTCTGTGGCGAATTGTCATGGAAAACAGCTGTGCATCATCTAATCTAAGTTTTGGTGATGGAACTGGACGTTAGCTTTTCTCTCTGCTCAATTTTCCATGTCCCAAAACTTCTAAGGATAAGCAGCATTTTGGAAGGTAGTGCCGAATGGAGATTTTCACTGAAAAAATTACATTGTAATGTATAGGTAAGAAGGACATAGTCAGCTGAGGTGGCGCAGTGGTTAAATGCAGCACTGCAGGCTACTTCAGCTGACTGCAGTTCTGCAGTTCGGCTGTTCAAATCTCACCGGCTCAGGGTTGACTCAGCCTTTCATCCTTCCGAGGTGGGTAAAATGAGGACCCGGATTGTTGTTGGGGGCAATATGCTGACTCTGTAAACCGCTTAGAGAGGGCTGAAAGCCCTATGAAGCGGTTATATAAGTCTAACTGCTATTGCTATTGCTAGCTTCTCTTGAATTAGACTCTAAGGGAAATGGGGTTTATCCAAGCTCTCATTCTTTGAATTATATATTCATTGTTTTCAGTGTCAGAGACATGCAGCTATCCCAGCATTATTTTTTGTATAGCTTTTAGCCATTATAGAAAAACAAATTAAGAAAAAGTGCAATAAAATTAAATGCATTTGGTTGCAAACATAAATAGTTTGAATTTGTTTTCCTAATTTACTGTTGAAGTAGCAGTTATATACAAATAAAGTTTATGAATATATGTAGAATGTCAATATCCCTTATGCAAACCTGAAATCCTACATCATTAAAAAAAACATATATTTAAAAGGTTGTCCATTGCTAGAGATACCAGATAGTGATTTAAATAAAATTAACACACATATAATAAGATATTTGTTTTTAGTAACCATCTAAAATTCCAGGATCATCATATGCTGCCTATGGAAAGTATAAACTTTTTTTCAAACAAGAAAATACCAAACATAATATGGTTTTGACTGATCACCTTTAAAAAATCATTTTGAGAAAGTAATAAGATGTATGAATAACCACCTCTTCAATGGACAACGGAGCTACTATACAATATATATATATATATATATATATATATATATATATATATATATATATATATATATATATATATATATATATATATATTCACATTTTTTTCTTGTGTTTTGTCTTGCACTCCCTTCCTATTAATTGTAAGCCGCCCTGAGTCCCCTCAGGGAAAAGGGCGGCCTATAAATGTCAAATAAATGACTAAAAATGAAATGAAAATAACTACTGATAGGAATTTCAGATCATGCACTTAGGGTTGATATCCCCTTTACTTTAAATTGCTATGTTATATTATTTCAGCTGTGATTGTGAAGCACAAAACTACAGTATATATTTTATTGCTACTATTCTGCCATTAGATGTAATAAATATTCTTTTTAAGTTCAGCAGGCAAGAAGGAAAGGACTTTCCTACCTCTATCGATCCTGTTCTTAATAATAAATAAATAAAACAATCTGATCAAATTCACATATAAGGTTAACCACATAAAGTCTAGCAGAATACAATGGAGTTTCCTATTAATCTTGTAGTGCTAAACATAGTTATTTGGGAACAAACTAGACAGACAGAGCATATTGATGATAGACATATTTAAAAACAAAACAATTACATCTGAAATCATGAAGTTAGTACCATCCTGCTTCCTAACAACCACACATTTCAAATATATAAAATGTTTGATTATTCAGAAGTAGAGATAGTAAAAGAGAATAAAGGTAAAGGTAAAAGTTCCCATCACACATATGTACTAGTCGTCCCCGGCTCTAGGGGGCGGTGCTCATCCCTGTTTCAAAGCCAAAGAGCCAAAACTGTCCGGAGACATCTCCGTGGTCATGTTGGCCGGCATGACTAAATGCCAAAAGCTCACAGAATGCTGTTAACTTCCCACCAAAGGTGATTCCTATTTTTCTACTTGCAATTTTTACGTGCTTTTGAAGGGCTAAGTCGAACGGTTCAAAGCTGGGACAAATAACAGGAGCTCACCCTGTTACATAGCACTAGGGATTTGAACTGCCGAACTGCCAACCTTTCGATCAACAAGCTCAGGGTCTTAGCCACTGAGCCACTGCATCCCTTCTAAAAGAGAACAAGACTATGCCTATAAAAGTTGTAACTTCATAGGCTTTCTGCAGCCTATGTTGCTGGAGGGGAGTGCTTAATTAATTCATAGCATCATTACATTTATTGAAGATACTTTGACATGATTTTACTATGCTTATCCCCAAGCATATGTACTACAATCTTCCACACCTTCAAATTGCTGAATAGCAACTCTCATAATTCCAAGGTTGACTGAAAATTATGGAAGTGAAATCCAAAATATATAGACAGCTCTAATCCATGGGGATCTTATTTCTAAGTATTAGCAAAGTCCATCCTATCTAACTTCCCAGTTCAGACACAGTTATGTCAATGTTGGCCCAAGTTAGATACACACACACACACACACACACACACACACACACACACACACTCACTCACTCACTCACTCACTATCTCTCTTCTGTGTCCTCTGCAGATACAGCTAAAGGAATGTGAGATTCTTTTCACTTCATCACTTAGGATAAATTTTGGACATTTTATTTTAAACTATGACCAAACTGTGTTCAATCAGATTCTTCACATAGGCAATCGACCAGAAAGCTTTTTTGAAATGTTCATCAAATGGTAATTCTGCTCCCAAATGATTTAAATATTTATTTAAACATCTCTAGAACAGCCACATTTTAACTTTTTTTTTTTTTTGCACAAATGCTACATTCACATTTTCAAATATGCTTTACTGTGATCTAAAATCAAGAAAGTAACATTTTCTTGAGAGTTTCAACCACTTTGCTCAAAGTGCTACCAGTATAAAATGTACTCCGAAAAATGTGAGAAGCAAAATATAAAGTGATTGCCTAGACTAGAGCAGGCCCTAGAGAATCCACTCTTTGAAGATCTAGAAGAAAACTGATCTTTAAAATCTGAGCTCTTATGATGGAGCAATTGTATGTTGGCATTTTCAGAACTGCCCACATTTAAAGAAATGTCAAAAGACAGCCTCATGTGAAAAATGTACAGTCAGTACAATTTTGCTTTCCCTTCTTTTACAAGCTGACTTTGTGATACTTTGTATAAGACTTGTGTAAGTTTTACAAATCTGTGGCAAAGGATAACAAATACTATTCAATCTTAGACAACACTGCACACAATAAGAAAGCAGATTTTATTCTTTAGTATTATGACGTTATGTTAGGAATGCAATTTTCAAGGCTGGGATCTCTTATTGTGTCACACTGAGTGGCTGTGGATTCAGTGCAAAATCTCTCTAGAGGGGACTGTGGTTAAATTAGTTCAAAAACAAGTAAAATAAAGTATTTGCCTTTATTTGTAGGACCTTGTTTATTTAAAAAAAAAGCAAAGAAAAATTACTATTTTTCATCTTGAAGAATTCATGAAAAATAATTTGAATACTACTTTTTAATTTAAGAATTTGCATGAATCACCTGTGTTTACGGTCAAATGGAGCAACTAATTCCTTCTTCATTCTTTTGCTTCTTATCCAGTATTTGGTAAAGACATGATTTGGTTTTTATAGCACCTACTCTTGTTCTCAAATTCCATTTTCCCAGGTATCTACATTTTTGAAAAAAGATCAGAATTTTATGCTGGTGAATGTTCAGAAACATAACTCATTGGATGTGATCCAAGGTTATACCCAGTGGTGGGTTTCAATTTTTTTTAGAACCTATTCTGTAGATGTGGCCTGTTTTGTGGCTCAGCGGTCATGTGACCAGGTGGGTGTGGCTTGGTGGTCATGTGACTGGGTGGGCATGGCCAACTTGGAAAATGTGGTGAAACTCACTTAACAACGCTTTTGCTTAGCAACCAAAAGTTAGGGCTCAATTGTGGTCATAAGTTTTCTTTCTTTCTTTCTTTCTTTCTTTCTTTCCTTCCTTCCTTCCTTCCTTCCTTCCTTCCTTCCTTCTTTCTTTCTTTCTTGCCTCCCTCCCTCCCTTCCTTTTGTTTCTCTCTCTCCCTTTTTCTTTCTTTCTCTTTGCTTCTTTCTCTTTCTCCTTCTTTCTCTCTCTTTCTCTTTCTATCTTTCTCTCTCTCTTTTTTCTCTCCCTCATTCTTCCTTCCTTGTGTGTATCTCTTCCACTTTCTTCATTCCTTTCTTTTTCTCTCTCTTACTTTCTCTCTTTCTCTCCCCCCCTTTCTCACACACACACATCCCTTCCAATTATTTTCGTAGATATATTCTATGAACTAAAACCGGTGCCCAATAAATCCTACGATCATGGCATTCTGTGTCCTACCTAATTCACAGAGCTCCCAATTCAGCCTCTTACCACTCTGGGGGTTAACCAAATATGGTTAGTTGTCCTCTTAGCCTTGGTTCCCACCTTTTTAGCAGAGCAGCAGAAAGGGCTAATTTCAAACGGCTTTTTTCCCTTTTGCCGAATCCAGATTTCTCTGCCACTCAGTGGGTGACCTGCTGGGTGTCCGAAGGTGCTGGGCATGCCACGGAAGGCATGTATGTCATGCACACACACACACAGAGAGAGAGGGAGGGAGGGAGAGAGAGAGAGAAAGAGAGAGAGAGAGAGAGAGAGAGAGAGAGAGACCACACTTGCCACAATGCAAGGCACATGTGTAAGGGGGACTGGATCAGCTGGGAGGCTGGCAAAAAAGATGCCTCTGTTTCTCTGCTACTGCGGCTCACAAAGGAACGAGACAGTGATGATGGCCATGCTGCCGCTACAGCCTGCCGGCTGCTGCCCTACCTACCCTGCTTAGCTGGGTGGCTGGCCAGGAAAGCTGTGAGGGGGTGAGCACCGGCCACCATCCCCACTTCTCTTGCTTGTCAGCCGCGGCAGCGGAGAAACAGAGGCTTTTTTTGGCCAGTCTCCCAGTGGATCCAGACCCCCTTACATATGCAGGGTGTGTGCGTATGTGTGTGTCAGCAGCATGCCCCATGTGGGCTTGTCCAACAGCCAAAGAAGGAACAGGAGGTGAGGATTTGGCTGTTGTGAGAAGCCCACGTGGCACGTGCTGCTCCCTTTACTTTGACAGCTGCCTCGTTTCCAATGGGGGGGGAATCCATACAGAGGGAGGAAAACCACATGACACGTGGGCTTGTCCAACAGCCGAATCCCTACCTCCTGTTCCTTCTTCGGCTGTTGGACAAGCCCACATGGTGCCCGCTGCTCCCTTCTCTTTGATAGTCGCCTTGTTTCCAATGGGGGGGGGGGAATCCATGCAGAGGGAGGAAAAACACATATACCTCTTCCCCACCCCCACTGGAAACCAGGCAGCTGTGAAAGAGAAGGGAGCATGCTCCATGTGGGCTTCTCCCAATCCTCTGCTCTGGCAAAGGAAGTGGGTAGGCGGGGCAAGCTTGGTGCAGATGGGCGGGGCAAGCCTGGTGTGGACAGGCGGGGCGAACGAGTGAGTAGCGACTGGGCAGGTGAGCAGGGGGGAGCGAACGAGGGGGTAAGCCAGGGGAGGGAGCGTTCTGGTATGGAGCCTCCAGAAGATCAGGAACAGGAAGGCATGCTAAATTGCACCAACCAGTACGCCCATATTGGTGCATCCCGGCTGAAACCACCCCTGGTTAGACCATTGGTGCAGTTACAGATTCTCCTAATTGGGTAATATCTGACTGATCATTAACTGAACGCCTAGCTCTTTCTTCTGGTTATGTCTCTTCCCCTGGTAATTTTGTAGTTTTAAATTAGAATCAAAGCCGCTGTCTAGTCAGACCTTCATTTTACTGTTGACTAATTGATTAATTGATTATTTGGTTAGATTTACATCCCTTCAAGAGCATTCACTCTTCCAATTGTGCCACTCTGAACTCTGCTAGGTACACAGAGTTAACAGAATAACAAATGTAGAAGAGACCCTGGAGGTCTTCTAGTCCAACCCTTGCTCAGACAAGAAACCCTAAACCATTTCAGACAAATGGTTGCTTTATCTCTTCTTTAAATTTTTCAGGGTTGGAGCACCTACAACTTCTGGAGACAAATTGTTCCACTGATTGATTATTCCAACCATCAGGAAATATGTCTTAGTTCTAGATTGCTACTCTCCTTGATTAGTTTCCATCCATTGCTTCTTGTCTTTCAATAACTACAACTCCTAGTATCCATTGGTGGATTGTGTAATTCAGTAATATTAAAACAACCATAGGACCCTTTTTATTTTATTAAAAGAGAACTTTAGTATTTTATGTCTTATAAGATTTCTTTTTTATACATGAACAACATCAACATTTATCTTATACTTTACTCTTTTAAAAGCAGGAATAAAGGGATTCAACGATTTTTCAATGTATTAATTTTAGAGTTTACCCCTTTTCTGGTACTTGTATTTTTTAATTAACGAAGCTTGATATATACAAAATATGGCTCTGAGACAAAAGTAACTGAGTAGGATGATCTCACCAAGCTAATTAGTAAAACAAGTGAACTTTTTTGAATCTTATCCACCAACATTTAAGACAATTGCAATACTTCAGCTGTGTTGAATCAAATAATCAATTAATTTCTGCCAAATTTGCACACCAAAAAAATTCAGAAACTCAAAAGCAGTTGGAGTTGGGAGAAAGGGACTACCACTCAACAAAGAAAACATGTCAGTTGCACTTTCCCTTGACATTCTAGTTTTCTTCACATTGAAGTAAAAAAAAAAAAAAACCACATCAAAACTAACGTGAAAATTAGTTTCTGAGTCTTTCTTTCTTTCCTTCCTTCCTTCCTTCCTTCTTTCCTTCTTTTCTTCTTTTTCTTTCTTACCTTCCTTTCCTTCCTTTCTTTCATTCCTTCCTTCCTTCCTTCTTTCTTTTCTTTCTTTCTTTCTTTCCTTCCTTCCTTCTTTCCTTCCTTCCTTCTTTTCTTCTTTTTGGTTCTTTCTTTTCTTCCTTCTTTTCTTTCTCTTTCTTTGCTTCCTTCCTCATTTTCTTCTCTTTCTTTCTTTCTTTCTTTCTTTCTTTCTTTCTTTCTTTCTTTCTTTCTTTTTCTGTCTTACAAAGCTTTCCAATGGGTCTGCAAAGAGAAACTGTGCCAATTGTTTCTGTTATGCAAAGGATGCCCTCCTATGGACTAGAACCATGACATGTAAATATTTGATTTCTGGAGCAGAGAGGGCTTTGTGAATTCCTTTCCTCTTCTCTCTAAAGGAAATAAATGGCTTTTTATAATCCACAACGCTGCTGGATAATGGATAAATGAAAATAATAATAATTCAGAGTGGCCATTGGGGGGGGGGGAATTAGTTTCTGGGATAAACAATATAATTTTGAGAAGTTTTGGTCTGAGGTTATTCTGCCTCTTTGATCTTTCCAATTTATTGTCAAGGCTATGCATTTGAATGTGTTCTACAAAGAAATGTATGCTACCAGATTTATTTGTCAGTATTATTTATTTGTATAAAATATTTATCCGATCTCTAATGTAGATGCACTGTACTTTTTGGGGTCACTGACAAGCATAGTACAAAATTTATAATTGCTTAAAAGAGGTAAAAATAACCAAGGCACCCCGCTTCCCAAGGCTAAGTCAACAGATTTTTCTTTCTTTTTATTTAGGAGTAAATGACTTATTAAATATCACGTGATGGCTTTGATAACCAGGGCAAATAATTCAATAGACCATGTTTATTACATTTATCATTTATTTTTTTTAAAGACTAGAGGATTATTGATCTTTCTTTCACTTTGAGTCTGTGTCAGAGAAATGAAAGAGCCCTAATAGCAACTTTTCTATTTGAATATGAAAATCACACATTGGAAATAAATATTGCCTCTCTTGTGCAAAGTTCTCTTTATTACTGGTTTTGGGTGCAACATGAAAAAAAATATGAATATAGGAAAAATATCAGCAGAAATTACATGAAGCATACTTCTGCAACACACAATTGCAGAATAAATTTAGAAAGGTCATATTTACAAAAAGAATAACCTGAGGATTCTAATCTTTAAGAATATCAGTCTTTTTAAAAATATTGACTGACTTATGGGGTCAAATTAATATGTGGCCAATTTATTCAGTTCCTGGGAGAAGCAGAATCCAAAAAACCAGAGTCACAATAGATATATCTTCAGATCTCTTCCTTCCTGTGTCCTAAGCATATATTTTTTCGAATGATTCAATCTAATTAAAAATGTCCTCTAATGCTGCATGAAGGTGACTGAAGAAATGCAGATTAAAAAAGATACAACCGCCAAAAAAACTCCAGACTCGTGTGTGTGTGTGTGTGTGTATGTGTGTATGTGTGTAGAATAAATGTAAATTAAAACCTAAAGAACAATCTTTACATATGTTATAAATAGAAACAAAGTTATTTAAAATAGGAAGGAAGGAGGGAAGGAAAGAAAGAAAGAAGGATGGATCCTGGATTTTGTTTTCCTTGAAAACATTTAGTTTTTCATCCAAGAAGCTTGTTCAGTTTTAGATGACTAGTGGGGATCAGAAGTATTATATTCTTAGCAGTCACTGATTGTTATCAATCTGAAGATCTGTGGTTAGCTCTCTAAGAGTTGTAGAGGCCACTTTATCTAAGTTTACTAATACTAATCTTTAATGTAGTATTTTATATATATATATAAAAAGCAGACCAGGCACACATTAAGGGTAGATACCCATTAGCACATAGCTCTGCAATGGCACCAATTTACTTATTTCTGGTCTGTACATACAGATAAACTGCAGCTATTATTGCCATTTAGCAAACACCTTCTTAAGACTTTACTACTGACTCCAAGATAAGTTGACAAAACTGAGCAGGCAGGAGTAAGAGTGCTGAGGATAAGAATCTATGGTTCATATACCATAAGTATCACATTAAGCAGGAATGGGGAAAAAATGTAATTCATGAGCCGTAAACATTTACCAGTATCTTTATAGCTGACAGAATATCTTAGAATGGGGAAACCCAAAATCTATCACTGAACTACCAAACAGAACAACTCTACAGATTTCTTTTTTCTTTAGAAGACATGCAATGTTTATGTTGAAAAAAATCAAAGTAATTGACCACTTTTACACAGATTAAATGCTTCCATCTGGAATCGGAATAGGACAACTCACCACGGCCAACTTGCTGTAGGACAACTCATCGTTTAGTGGTTTAGTGGTTTAGTGGTTTATTAGCATTTGTAGGCCGCCCTTTTCCCTGAGGGGACTCAGGGCGGCTCACAGAAAACCAGGGAGAGGGGAATACAACATTAAGACAACAACATATAATAAAAATAGTAAGCAACATTCATTCATCATTCGGGCGGGGTAGCAATTCTTATCCCCAGGCCTGACGGGCGAGCCAGTTCTTCAAGGCTATGCGGAAGGCCTGGACGGTGGAGAGGGTACGAATCTCCACGGGGAGCTCGTTCCAAAGGGTCGGGGCTACTGCTGAGAAGGCCCTCCTCCTTGTAGTTGCCAGCCGACACTGGCTGGCCGATGGAATGCGGAGGAGGCCTAATCTATGGGATCTTATAGGTCGTAGGGAGGTAATTGGCAGAAGGCGGTCTCTCAAGTATCCAGATCCACTGCCATGTAGGGCTTTATGGGTGATTAATAGCACCTTGAAGCGCATCCGGAGATCGACAGGTAGCCAGCGCAGCTCGCGGAGGATAGGTGTTATGCGGGTGAATCGGGGTGCACCCGCAATCACTCGCGCGGCTGCGTTCTGCACTAGCTGAAGTCGCCGGATGCTCCTCAAGGGCAGCCCCATGTAGAGCACATTGCAGTATTCCAGCCTAGAGATCACAAGGGCCCGAGTGACTGTTGTGAGGGCCTCCCGGTCCAGGTAGGGTCGCAACTGGCGCACCAGGCGTACCTGGGCGAATGCCCCCCTGGTCACAGCCGTTAAATGGTGGTCGAATGACAGCTGTGGATCCAGGAGGACTCCCAAGTTGCGAACCCTCTCTGAGGGGTGTAGAATTTGACCCCCCAGCCTGAGTGTTGGAATGTTTGCCAAATCTTTGGGAGGGAAACACAACAGCCACTCGGTCTTTTCTGGGTTGAGCACAAGCTTGTTAACCCTCATCCAGTCCATAACGGCCTCAAGACCCCGGCCCATCACGTCAACCGCTTCATTGATTTGGCACGGGGCGGACAGATACAGTTGAGTATCGTCCGCATATTGATGGTATCTAATCCCGTGCCTGCGGATGATCTCTCCCAGCGGTTTCATGTAGATGTTGAATAGTAGGGGGGATAAGACCAAACCCTGCGGCACCCCATAATTTAGGGGCCTTGGGGACGATCTCTCCCCTCCCACTAACACCGACTGCGACCTGTCCGAGAGGTAGGAGGAGAACCACCGTAGCACGGTGCCTCCCACTCCCACCTCCCGCAGTCGTCGCAGAAGGATACCATGGTCGATGGTATCGAAAGCCGCTGAGAGGTCAAGGAGGACCAGGATGGAGGGATGTCCTTCATCTCTGGCTCTCCAAAGATCATCCATCAATGCGACCAACGCGGTTTCTGTGCTGTAACCGGGTCTGAAGCCTGACTGGAAGGGGTCTAGATAGTTTGCTTCCTCCAAGGACCGTTGGAGCTGGAAGGCCACCACCTTCTCAACAACCTTCCCCAAGAAGGGAAGGTTGGAGACCGGGCGATAACTATTGAGGACAGCTGGATCCAAGGATGGTTTCTTCAGGAGGGGTCTCACCACCGCCGCTTTCAGTGCGGCGGGGAAGTTCCCCTCCCGAAGGGAGGCGGTTACAACCGCCTGGATCCAGCCTCGTGTCACCTCACTGCAGTTAACAACCAGCCATGAGGGACACGGATCCAGAACACAGGTGGAGGAACTTACAGCTCTCATGGCCTTGTCCACATCCCCGGGGGTAACGTCCTGAAACTCAACCCAGAGCTGTTCTACTTGATCCCCCTGTGCCTCGGCTGGAACTGCAGGTGTGGAGTCCAAGTCCGACCGAAACCGAGCAATTTTGTCCGCTAAGAATTGGGCATATTCTTCAGCTCTGCCCTGCAGGGGTTCCCCCGTCTCCCTTTTGTTCAATAGGGAGCGGGTTATCCTGAACAGGGCGGCTGGGCGGGACTCAGTGGATGCAACCAGGGTGGCTATGTGTGATCTTTTTGTGGGACAATTTAACAATTCTATTTAATTATTTAAAATAAATACAAAAAAATATTTTAATTTTTTGCTATTCACATTTCCTCCTGTCCCTCCTTTTGCATCCTTTCTTTAATTATTTTATTCCACTGTTTCTTTGATATTAGTGTAACTCTTTTCCCGATTCATGAGCCATAAATATTTACCAGTACCTTTATAGCTGACAGAATAGGGAAAACCGAAATTTATTACTTTGGGGGGTATTTAAAGGATTTGAGACACCAAATTGGGTACCTTAAGTCTCACTCGCTGAGTAAACAACAAGAAGAGTTAACATATTTCGACAGAAGAAAAAGGAACATATTCTTTTTTTAAAAAACAGGCAGGCAAAGAAACTGGATTTTTCAAAAGATTGTGTTCTTATTTCCAAAGAAATGAAAACATCATCTCTTATATAGCGCCTGACTGCAAGGTGGGTATCAAGGGAGCTGCTGATGGCTGCTGCAGATGTATGAGTGATTGCTTCTTTCCAAGTAATCCACAGCTGCTGCAGAGGTTAGTTAAGGTATATAATGCAGCCACTTTCTAGGGATCAAGTTCACCGAGTGAGCAAATAGAACAAAAAAAGGACTTTGGCAGCCAAAGACAAAGGAGAATCCAATGGGACGTCTTTAATAAAGTGACCAACCTGAGACTTTAATATTAGAACAAGAGGAAATTAGGCCTTTCTGCCAGAGAAACTCAAATAGGTATAGCCCAGTTGGAAGAAAAATCCATCTGGTTCAGTTCCAAGCTGGGAGAAAAGACGTTGCAAACAAGGTAAAGGCTGTAGGCTGATTGGAAAGAAAGTCCATTTATTGATGAACAGAACCATCAGGGTTTGTGGTTCTGGTGCAGCTGACCTACTGGTTTGATGAGTACATGGATTTTTAGACGTTTTGGGGATGTTCCTAGAAGGGTTGTGCAATGTCTGAAATGCCCTTTGGAGATTGAGCAATGAAGTGAGCTCTTTGTCTTCTGTAAATGGTAGTGGGTTAATCCCACTTGTCCTATTCTTCTTAATCCCATCATCCTGGAGCTGAAGGTCTTTTGTTTAGTAGATAGGCTCGTCCAGTCTTTCTTAATGGCACAAAACATGCCATGCTGGGAGGGTGGGAGCTATTAAGACTGCTTTCTGTCTTTAAGAGTAGGTTTCTCCATGTCTCCCTTTGGGGAAATATAATATTCTGCCTTTTTAATATTTCATTTTGGGGGCAGGGCTTCCCACAGCTCTGATCTGAAATGTTTTTGACCAGTATAGATTTGTACAAAGTTAAAAAAAAAAACCCTCAGAATATGGAAAATAAATGAAATAGCTTTTAAGAGGAAAATTTTTAAAGATTGGGTGAAAGGAACGCAGGAGCCATGGATCAGAGAGCAATGATGTTTATTAGTACCAGATGACAAGATGACAAGCGATTCAGAAATCCGTTACAACTGTCCGGTATTTATACCCTCAGGTCACCAACTGTCATTAGAACCTTTGTACAAAGTTTAAAAAAAAACCCTCAGAATATGGAAAATAAATGAAATAGCTTTTAAGAGGAAAATGATCCTGTGGTGGGAGAGGAAACCCCCCCCCCTCCAAATGCTAAAAAATATAATGCAAATAATTCTAATGAAGAAATAGCAGCTATCAATGAAGCCACATTTCACTGAAATGAAATGGAAAAAATATTTAGTAACAATCTTAAATTGAGAAATGACAGGTACAGTCCAGAATTGTAGAGATGTTGTCAGAATGAATAAAGCTCAGAATGAGGAGCACTTAAAGGATACTAAGAACAACAAAATGAACTTTTTTATTCTTCCAGATTAAATAAAGAAACCAATAACATTGCAGATCCTTTGTGAGGACGGCAAATGGATAGCTAGTAACAAAGAAAAGGTAGAGCTATCTAGAGAAAAATCTATTGACCCAGAATGAGTTTGAATCTCTAAGTAGAATATTTAATAAAATACTGAAGGAATTTGTTAATAAAGAGGGTCAATCTGATATTGATATTTTAAAAGCATGCATGTCATCATCCTATTCCTTTTTTGGATAAGCTGTACTACACAGGTAAAGAAAAGGAGTAGAAGATAGTATGCCAAAGAAATTAAAATATGAGATAAGAAAAAGTAAAGGAGATGTTGATGAAGCTAATTTACACCAACATTATTAATGGTAATGCTCCATATCCATATAACGCTTTTCTATCAGTATTTGCACATCTTATAATTTTTCTTTCCGTTTTCTCATCTTTAGTAAACATTTTGTTAAAATACACATATTAATCTATTTGCTCTTGGTTTTTTGTTTTTGCCATTTTTTTGTATTGCATCCTTTAAAATTTGGGGGAAAAAATGAGTAGATAATAAAATAATCAGTTTGTGAATACCTTGAAATCAATTCTGTGAGAAGAATTAACTCAGCACGGATTTGTCAAGAAAAAGTTGTCAACATAATCTTTTTTTTAAAAAAAAATGAGTGCATTAGTAGGTTTTTAAACTATGGACTAGAAAGCAAATTATTTAGATAAATCCACAGTATGTTTAAAAGCTATATTCAAAGACTGATTATCAATATTTCTTATCAAATTGTAATGAAATATCAACTGAAAGAAATGATTTAAAGCAAAGGCTAATCAGAAATACTTTAATTTGGATTTTTGGCCTGAGCAAAAGAAGGGACTCAAATATTCTTTCCAACTCTGTGACTTTTTTTTTAAAAAAAGCTCAAACTCCCAATTAATTCCTGATTTTATCAAATTATGGAATGTACAGTATTGTACAAAATGTACATGCTTCACAAATCCTACAACAGTGCTTGAACTTGTGGCAGTTATGTACTTTCACACCAGGTGTGGGTTCTGCCGGTTCACTCAGGGACATGCTTCAGGCGGGCACGCGCTTGATGCACGCTACATGTGCATGCGCAATAGATAAAAAATGGAACCGATTCGCGGGCGTGGCCGGCTGAGTTACGATCTTCCTGGCCAAACTGGTAGGAACCCACCTCTGTTTCATACTAATCTATGTTAATTCATCTATTTCTCTTTTTTTTAGTTCTTTGTTTATACACCTTCTCCTTCCCACAAATCTAATTTTCAGATTTGTGTGGTCTTCTTTTGGCATTTTGTGAGAATCCAGCCTTGTGTCTTATTCATGAAGCCAAAATTAAAACAAATCAGTATGGATCTCTGATGCCATGAGGAGTAAATTACTTTGAATATAATTTTATTTCAGACCACATAAGCGATAATCTGAATTTGGAGGACTTTGCCACCATTAAATCATTTTTTTGTTGTTGTACAAGATGCTCTGGATTTCTGCAGGAGCAGAAGCCAGATTGGGAAGGTCTGCCCTATTTCCAGAGGGCACCTGGAAAGTGTCCTGACAATTTGGCAGGCAGTTCTGCCTCATGCCTTGTTGGTCTTTGGAAATTGAGGCAGATGGAATATTTGATGAAATTGTTCTTAGGAGGTTTTTGCAGTCAGCAATCTTAGATCGCTCCTGGGTTTACTGAGATGTTGAAAGAAATGAAGTGAGTTAAAAAAAAAACCTTATGGTAGTTTGATAATGATGAAAAACTAATAAAATACTGAGATCTTTTGGGGGAAAGATGGGCAAGACACAACGTCTGCAGCAGGAGTGGGTTTCAAAATTTTTTCGAACCTATTCTGTGGGTGTGTCCTCCTTTGTGGGAGTGGCTTGCCGGCCATGTGTTCTCTCTCTCTCTCTCTCTCTCTCTCTCTCTCTCTCTCTCCTTCCTTTTATCTCTCTGTCCCTTTTTTCTTTCATCTCTCTCTCACTTTTTCTTTTTTTTTCTTTCTTTCTTTCTTCCTTCCTTTCTCTTTCTCTCTCTGTGTGAATCTGTGTGTGTGTGTGTGTGTGTTTGTGTGTGTGTGTGTGTGTGTGAGTGGTGGGTTTCAAAAATTTTTGGAACCTGTTCTGTAGGTGTGGCCTGCTTTCTGGGTCCACTGGTGGAACCTCTTCTAACATGTTCGGTAGATTTGACAAACCGGTTCTACCAAACTGGTGTGAACTGGTAGGAACCCACCTCTGATCTGCAGGCATGTAAGATGAATTTGTATGTTTTTAGCAGGTAAGAAACGTTATTTAGATAATGATGAGGAACCAACTAAAGAGGATTCCAGAAGATTGCAGATTATCTGGATCATTTTCAATCAGGATTCAGCAATTATATGACATTCATTACAATCTCGATATAAGAAGGAGTCCTGTTTTATGTCCTGGATACTTTTAATATTATTTATTTATTATTTATTTATTTATAAAATTTATATGCCGCCCAATCCTGAAGGACTCCGGGATTGATAACTATGTGCTCTGTGTACAAAGGATAGGAGTTGGAAGCATCATTCCACAGTGCCTCTGCTCTTACTGAGCGGGAACATATTCTTGTCTTTTTCTGGTCTATGACCATAATAACCTTTATATTCTATTCTTAATGAGCGCTTGAAAAGCTGAAAACCTCAAATCTTCCTCCATGATATTTTTCACTTTGTAACATCTCTCCAAGCCATGTGATGCCCCTACTGTTTATATTCTGCAAACAGGTTAAATTTGTATTGTTCCAGCAATCCATGAGGACCTGAGGTGATTTGTATGAGGGCATCTGTCTTAAATATTTAATCTATGATTTTATTATTGTGGATTGTAAAACAACTGATTTTGTTGTTGTACATTGACTGGAATCTTTTGGGACTGCAAAAGGTATAAACATTGCAAATTAAGAAATAAATCAGGTTTGAGATTTATTAGAAATATTTTCATTAGTATTTTCAAAAATCTTTCTCCTGAGGCTACATAATAAATATGCACTCTTATGACTATTTACCAAGCATTAAATCACACATGTTTATGTTAGGCTTATATTCAGGAAATGCACTTGGTACTAGATACAAAAAATATTTTCCTTTGCTCATCATTTATATATTTTTAAAGGAAACGATAAGCTGTAAATAAGTTATTTTTTTGGAGTATAAGACACACTATTTTCTTCCCTAAAAGAGGGTGAAAATTTGGGTGCATCTTATAAACCAAATGTAGCCCCGCCCACCCACCAGCCCCAACCCTTTGGCTTCTGCTCCTAACAATTTGCCTCCTTGCAGCAAACAGCAAACAGCCTGTTTCAGTTTCAGCTTCAGCACAGCCTGATTAGCACAAGCAGCTGATTGTCAGTTGGATCGGCCTCTCGACCATCAGGTATTTCAGGCTGCAGGGATTGCCATAGCCTAATGCCACCTCCGTGTGCCCCGTTTTCAGCTTCCATGCACCCCATTTTCCTCCCATTTCCTGCCACCTAGAATGGGTGGAAAATGGGGCATGCGGAGGCCGAAAATGGAATGTGTGGACACTGAAAACGGGATGCGGAAGCTGTTTGCTGCAAGGAGGCAAATTGCTGGGAGGCAGTTGCAGGGTTTTTTTCCCCTTGTTTTTCTTCCCAAAAGTTAGGTTCACCTTATACTTTGGAGCATCTTATAGTCTGAAAAATACAGTAATATCCATTTTCCATCTCTTATTAAATCCTATCATTTTTTTTATTTCACTTCTAACTATAAGAAAACACCAAGTATATTTCCTCCTATATTGCTCCTTCATGTCATCATTGTTTAGTACAGAGTTCTAGTCTCCCTCCCTGCAACAGCTGTGAAAAAAATGTCATTTTGCCCTCAAATACATGAAATGTGAAAAATCCAGATGATTTTGTCATTTGTGTCATTATGTAAACTGAACAATTGAATTTTTTCATAAAATAAAGACAGAATTACAAGATTGTATATCAACTCTGGATCTGTTGCCATATTCCGGTTATAGTCTGGTCACAATGTCAGTTTATCCTTTTTTCTGTTACTGCTATTTTTCTGTTGCTGTTGATACATTTTCTGGAGAAATCTATATCAAGAAATACAAAAAAAAAACAAAACCCAAGGGCTGACCCTATTAAATTCCACAAAAAATACTATTAATATAATTCATTGTCTCACTTTAATTGAAATGTGAGAATGGATATCTCCTTTCCTCTTTGTTCTTCAGTAGATTATAGATTTTTAACTAATTTTACTGACTCCCAGCAAGAAAGATAAATGCACCTAACCAGATTGCTTTATTGTGTGCTGAAAAAAATCGTGTAGCCTCAAAGAAATGTGAAAATGTTAACTGTGATACAAAGAAGTACGGTTCTTACTTCCCTTTACAGATGTGGATGCTACTGGCTTACTTATGGGCAATCGATAGACTAATGTATATAATGCAGACCTTCAGGGCAAGCACTGAGCTACTGTTTTCTGAAAGTATTTTGTGAACTGTGGAGACAATATGAATTTTAGCTTATTTCCAAAACTGAAATTTCAGTTCTTGGAACCCTTTGATTATTTTTTTCAGGTGCAATAAAAAGTAATATTCCTCCAAATCACCTATAGTAAAAGTATATTATATATTTTTGTGATACAGCTCTGGTTGAAACATGGTGGATCTTTGATTTATATCCACCTTCATCAACAGAATAGTAGAATAATAAAGTTGAAAGGGACCTTGGAGGTGCTGTCCATCTCTGCACAAGCAGGATACCCTATACCCGGGATGGCGAACCTATGGCACTCGTGCCACAGGTGGCACACTGAGCCATTTGTCAGGGTACACGAGGCATTGCCCTGTCAGCTGGCCAGCACGCATGCACGCTCTGGCCAGATGAGTTCAGCCTTTTGTAAAGCCATTTTTTGCCCTCCCCAGACTCCAGAGACTTTATAGGAGCCTGGGGAGGGCGAAAAGAGCCCGCCCCCACGTTGGCCCTCCGGAGTGTAAAAAACTGGCCGTATGGGCAAACCAGAAGTTTGGGAATGGACTTCCGGTTTGCTCGCAGGGTCGTTTTTAGTCCTCTGGAGGCTTCTAGAAAGCCTCCTGAAGGTCCTTGAAGCCTCCGGAGGGCCTCCAGGAGGGGAGGCTGTTTTCACCCTCCCCAGGCTCCTATAAAGCCTCTGGAGCCTGGGGAAGGTGAAAAAAGAATGCAAAAATGGGGGATGCATCTCTCATGTGCGCATCCGCACTGGGAGGACCGCATGTTGCATTATGGGTGCAGCATGCCTGCGCATGATCCCCCCGTGCTCCCCCCTTATGGCATGTGAGCCATCGCTGCCCTATATCATTCCAAACAAGTGGCTGTCACTTTCCTTCTTAAAAGCCTCGAGGGATGGACACCCACAACTGCTGAAAGGAAGTTGCTGCACTCATTAATTCTTCTCCTTAGTTCTATGTTGCTCCTCTTCTAGATTAGTTTCCATCTATTGTTTCTTGTCTTGCCTTCTGGTGCTTTGGAAAATAGGTTGACCTCCCTATTCTTTGTGTCAGCCTGAAATAGCAATAGCAGTAGACTTATATACCACTTCATAGGCCTTTCAGGCCTCTCTAAGCGGTTTACAGAGAGTCAGCATATTGCCCCCAACAATCTGGGTCCTCATTTTACCCACCTCGGAAGGATGGAAGGCTGAGTCAACCCTGAGCCGGTGAGATTTGAACCGCTGACCTGCTGATCTAGCAGTAGCCTGCAGTGCTGCATTTAACCACTGCGCCACCTTGGCTCTTGGCTCAAATATTGGAATGCTGCTATCATGTTATTTTAAGGGCATTATGATCAGGGGAGGGTTGCTGCCAGCATTACTGTTGGTTCGACACGCAAAAAAAAATTGCTCTCTGAAACACTAAAAAATTATGATACCCAAGGGAACGCCTATCCACCAATGCCTGTTCAGGCTCTGAGGAATAAAGGTTTAGGTAGAGGCCCTAACAGGGGTGAAATGCTACTGGTTTGGACCGGTTCACCTGAACTGGTAGTAAAAAATGCTACAGGTTCGGATGAACTGGTATTTCCAGTGATCAGCTAGGTGACGATCAGCTGTGATGCATGATTAGCTAGAATTGTCAGATTTCCTGCTTTCTGGCTAATCTAAATCTTGTGGCACAGCAGATTTCCCCTTCCTCACTGTTCTACTTACCTTTGCAGACTCAGAAGTTTTCAAAATGTTCCTTTTTTTAGCACTGAGAGGGTGCGCCTCAGGTGCACATGCATGCAAAGCATGGACTCAGTAGCAGACTCACCGAACCGGTAGCAGGCTTCAGAGGATTTCATCCCTGGGCCATAATCAATTGATGTCATCTGATGTGGCTAATCCTAACTAGATTGAACCTAGGCATTTTTAATCAAATACCCAGGTTATTGAATATATGGAGTGTGTCAACACAGCTAATCTTTTTTTTTAATTGAAAATTTAAAAAGCTTTTACAAATATTTACCTCCCCTCCCACATCCTCCCCACCCGAACCCATCTCCCCCCAACCTCCCCCCCCCCGACTTCCCAGAGCAAATACAGGGGGTATTCTGAAACCATTTTTTTCTCAAGTTAAAAAGCCTACATCCCAAATTACATTTTCCCCTCCAAGGTGAGGGTAATTCCCAATCTCATGGCCCTCAGGAAACCTGCCAAAATATAGCTGTTCTGGAAGGCTTCGGGGATACAATTGGTAAGGGGGTATCAGCACCAAGTAGTTAAGTTCATTTCTTTATATTATTTTTACAAATAACTCAAAGTGGTGAACATATCCAACCACTTCCTCCTATTCCTCCACAGCGGCACCGTGGTTAGCATTCAATACTGCAGGCTACTTCTGCTGACTGCCGATTGCCTGCAATTTGGCAGTTCAAATCTCACCAGGCTCAAGCTTCACTCAGCCTTCCATCCTTCCGAGGTGGGTAAAATGAGGACCCAGATTATTGGGGGCAATACACTTACTCTGCCAGCCACAGAGAGGCATGTAGAGCACTGTGAAGCAGTATATAAGTCTTAAGTGCTATTGCTGTTGCATAAGAATCTGTTATTTTTATCCTGCACAATGCCTAAAGACTTTAAAATTTTCTTTTTTACGACCCTGCGGCCCCTTAATTTGGGGCATCTTAAACATTTTCTAAATGGACATTTATAAGCAATTTAAACTTTTCATGAATAGAATCCATAAAAAGAAAGTAAACTGATTTTTTTTTAAATAAAAGGAATAAAAGGAAAAAGCCTTTGCTTATATAGATAGTTCTCTACCATGTGTCAATCACAGAAGCTATCTTTTTCTTAACTACCTGCAAAAAGTCTCCCTCTCTCCCTCTCTCCCTCTCTCTCTCTCTCTCTCTCTCTCTCTCTCTCTCTCTCTCTCTCTCCTGTTTCTCATTTATACTCTTATCAGCACACTGAAAAACAGTCAGAAGCACTCCAGCTCTGCCTGGAGTAACATGAAATTAATGTCATGTTTCAAGTTATCAAAATGGAGTTTCCCACTGGAATAGTGATTGTGATCATGATAGAGAGAATGCTTTAAGGGTAAGACTAGAGATGAAAAAGAGACAGCAAACTTTTAAATAAAAGTTTAGATGAATGAAAGAAAAATATGTCAGAAATTAGGAAAGATTATTGCCACTCATGGTACTCAAAAGTTAATTCTATTCTTGAAGAAAGTGAGTTTCCTGCTGCTTTTCTTACGTTAAAATATATAATCAGGAAAGCAAGAATCCTTTGCTTCCTTTATGAGTTCACATCAAATATATTTTAGCATTCTGTTTCACTTTCTTTACTCAGGTAATAATGGAAATGCTGAAAACAGTCACAATGAAACACTGCTTCTTCATTTATCCAGTGTGAAAAAGGGTGGGAAGGAAATCACCTCCTCCCACTGTACATTCAGGGCCAAAGGTTGAAAATCACAAATTAGAATAAACTCTATATAAAGATTAAAATGCAAGGGACAGCATCAATGTAATCTGGTGTGCTTAACCTGGGGTCTCTTTGATCCAGTAAGAAACAATGTCCTTCCTCTGAAGAGTTCACTGTTTTCAGTCCACAAATGCTAAAGAAAAGGAAACCACAATTTAGCACTCCATCTGGGAGCACCGCGTAAGCACATTTTGGCAGAATTTGTAACACTTCTTTATGCACTTTCAGGGAACAAAGTCTATATAAAGGTCTCAATGAATATTGGGAAGCTCAGGATCCAAAAATATCTTGACTGACTTGAACAATGGGCCCTATCCAACAAAAGGAAATTTAATGTGGTGAAAAGCACAGGAAAAAAACACAAAGGTACAAGTATTGATTATGCGAAACCTGGCTCAAAAACAGTAACTGTGAGAGGGACCTTGGAGTCCTAGAGGACGATCACTTAAATATTCCCTATACTCCTATATGTAGCTGAGATTTGGGGTTTACACCCTAGTACAGCTTTAGAGCAAGTACAGTCTCAGCACCTAGGACAGTGATGGCTAACCTTTTTTGGATCGTGTGCCAAAAGCGGGGGGAGCACAGGGGGATCATGTGCAGGCATGCAACACCCATAATGCTATGCGTGCGACCCCAGCATGATTGAACGTGCGACCAGTGCTCCCCCTCACTTTTGACGTGCTTTTTTCACCCTCCGCAGGCTCTAGAGGCTTTCTAGGAGCCTGGGGAAGGTGAAAACAGTTCCCCGCCCACCCAGAGGCCCTCCGGAGGCCTCTGGAGGGTGAAAAACCAGCCCTATGGGCCAACTGGAAGTTCAGGAATGGACTTCTGGTTTGTCCGTAGAGCTGTTTTTTGTCCTCTGGAGCCTTCAGGAGGCTTCAGGCTCCTGAAGGCTTCGGAGGGTGAAAAATGGCCCTACAGGAAAACCAGAAGCCTCCGGAGGGCAAAAAATGGCCTTAAAAGAAAGCTGAAGTCAGCTGACCAGCATACACATGGACACTGGAGCTGACAGGGCAATGCCTCACATGCCATAACAAATGGCTCCATGGGCCACCTGTGGCACGCGTGCCACAGGTTTGCCATCACGGACCTAGGATGTATTTTGGGTGTGGACCCTAAGGCATCTGCTGCAGCAGTCACAGCGGAACTGGGAATCTACACAATTCATGTACTGTCTAAAATTAGAATTTACAACTACTGGCTCAAAATTGATGAAATGGAGATGGATGGACCCTAAGTTATATCTACTGGAGCAGATAAAATTGCAATCACAAACCCTCTGGATTACTAAACTGACAAATTATATAAAGAGCTGTGGTCTCCGTGTTTAACAGGAGAACAAAAAAAAATGAGTTGCCAAAAGAATCATGGATGTAGAAACTCAAAACAACATAGCCACACTTATTAAGGCTGGTAGCCTGAGCAAATATAAATGTACCTTCCAAATGGACAACTATTTAAAATTACAACTGCCAAAACATCTGATGGAGACATTTACCCGAGCAAGATTCAAACAGTTAGATACAATAGTTAGATTTGGGAGATTCTATTCTATCCCATACAAGGAACGTAAATGTACCTGTGGAACTGAAGACATAGAAGGTCTGACTCATATATTATTTGATTGCTGTTTATATAGAGATAAGTACCTTGATCGACATATTAAATGTATGGCCCAGTGGGAGGCCCATATTAAAACAATATATCTCACATCTGGCCAGAATCTGAAAACATTTAATACAGTACAATTTCTGACTAAAATGGTTCGACTGAAATTGGCATATGTAGGCCTGATTGGGGTAGATGGCAGGGGTGATACAGAGATATAATTTTATGTCATTTTATTCTATTTTATTGATGTATGTATTAAATATTGTATTTTACCCTACTCTCATTTTAAATTGTTTGTTTAGAATTTTATTGGTAATATGTATTTGGATCTGAATATTGCTATGGCCTATATGCACACACAAACACATACACACACACACAAACACACACACACAAGTCAGCAGTGTATGGTAGCAGCCAAAAAAACTAATACAATCCTTGGTTTGCATAGATGCATAGAATCAAAGTCATGTGAACTATTAGTCCCGCTTTATAGGTTGATGTTTGCATTTTTCACAAATTCTGTGCTCATGTAGCTCCGTACTAAGCAATAAATATTTTATTCATTTCATTATTGGGAGGGGTGTTAAAAGTAAGAACGGGATTCCAATAATGCACCCCACCTCTGTAATTGAGGTGCAATTGAGATACAATCTTTGGGACAACAAAAGGAACTGGCATGATTTCTTGTGGTCTTAAATGGGTACCTCACTGGTTATAGTCTAATGTTCTTAGAAAGAACTGTTTCTGTTTCAGATGACATGATTCAACAATGTATAGAGCACAGGGGTGGGTTCCTACCAATGTTGGTACCGGTTTCGCTTCATGTGCACCAGACATGTGTTGTATGCACATGTGCAGTTCACTGTAAATTGTTCTGCACCTGCGTGAAGACCATGAAGAGCCAATAAAAAGCATGCCAGCAATGGCAGCGGAGACCAGGGAACCAGTTCGTGGGCATGGCCAGCCTGGGTCGCTGCCAGTTCTGCGACCCAAGCCAAATTGCGACTACCAGTTCACCCAAACTGATGCGAATCAGTAGAAGCCCATCTCTGATAGAGCATTAGAGCCTTTTGCCCAAATTGGGCTTAAACACTGTGTAGTCATAGCTTTAGGTATTTTGTGGCATGGTGAAAATTAGAAGGAGAAGCAAATCCTCACAATTCTGCTTGGCACAAGCAGTGTACTAAGGACAGATTTTCCAAAGAATGTGATCGCTGGCAATGAATACAATACTATTAGCTTCAACAGCATTTTTGGGATTGTCTGTGCATGGACAGTAGTTCATATTGAATTCATGATTACCAATTCCATTTCAGTTTAATCTCCTTTTTTTCTGATAAGCCTGCTATTCTCACGGAGAAAACACCTTTCTTAGAGGAAAATATGACATAGACTACTGAAGGAATAACTCACTTAGAAAAATCTATCGCATCTTGGCTGAAGATATGTGCTTGAAGCTAATCAAAGGGTGGACCCATCTATTGGTTACTCAAAAGTTTCATTTAGTACAAAAATGAGCTACTAGACAATCCAGCTTTTAAAGTGACATGCAAGTTATTTTCTTCTTAAGCCCTATCAGAAAAATCAAAAGAAATGAAGAATACAATCTGATCACTTGCTTTTTGCAGGTGGTCATTGTAGTTCAATCTTTTGGGGCTAGTGGACATTTTGGGAATTTTGGTTGACACAATGGTCACAAGACAACAATATATGAGAAGCTTGCAAACACTGTGTTACAGCCGCCTTATCCTGTGTTTGCGAAAGGAATGTAACTTTATTTTACCCAAGTCAATTAAATGTCAGATTGATTTACATTAAATCTGCCTATATTGCTAATACATTCATGCTAAAGATGTAGTGGTAATTTTAAGATAATGGGTTTTCATGTAACTATAGGCAAAAACACTAGCCCCTCCCCTTCTTTTACAGTTTAAGATAGGATCTGTTATCTGCAATTTTCAAGAGTTTATAGAAAAATTACTTTAAACAAGATGAGGTACATGAAGATGAAGATGAAGCATAGAATCAAAATGAGTGAATTAATTGAATAAGCAATGTAAACTTATTCAAGGTTCAGAGTAAAATATGCATTTATAGTTTTCCATATAGGACAATAGCTTGGCCTATTATTGATAGATTGTAGTTTGATATTCTTAAATTTGTTAACAGGGCATTACGAAACTACAACTTAAAGAGTTACCCAAATGTAGGTTTTGTATTTCTCTTTGTGAGCTATTTTCTTTCCAAAACATATTGAAAATCTAATAATATTTTGGGCAATCAAGATTTTATAATTTGTTTAAAATTTAGATTGAGTCATTTTGATATGTAATATATTTTATTACTTTTTCTTTTTTTGCTTTTGTGTTTTTAACTTTTCCATTCTAGTCAGTATTCAGGGTAACCAAATTTACAAAACAAAAAGCAAGTTAAGAAATTAGAGAAAGTCAACTCACAAATTTATCTTGTTAAAAATGAATGAAAACCAATCAGAAGAACATGTTTAATGCATTCAAGGCTAAATGTATGCTTATAAATTATTTTAAAAGTTTCTATTTGCTCAAATAACATATTAAAAGAGGTGTCTTTTTAAAGCCCCAAATAAAACATCTGTGGATGGTAGCAGCCTTCATTGTAAGAATTAGGGAATAAAAAATTATCTTCCTATTTTCATTCTTTCAGCTGCTACCAATTTTCAGTTTCTCTCATTCCCACAATACAGTATTTTTACTAGTAAAGAACTATTTTTTCCTTCATTCCTGAAAGTATGTGCAATTTATTTTACAGGGCAAGCACCATTGAATTTCAAATTAGATTCTCCTTATAAATTATCTGCCAATAAAGATATATTCTATGATGCTGTCAAAAATCATATGCAAATGAATTGGTATAGAAGAAAACCAAGATTTTTTCTGTAAAAGTGCAATACTTGCTCCTCATTTTTTTAATTTTTTTTAATTTTTTTTAAAATGTATATAGGTATTAAATACTTGAACAGTATGGTTTCTGGGGGTTAATTTTTTATATTATTTTTATATATTTAATGTGTATATTAATCATATTAATTTATATAATAATTATAATTTACCAAATAATAATAAAATTGAAAGTTTTGATCACCTTGCATTAATCATACTCACATTTTTCTAGTAACATTATCCATAATACAGTCATCTTTCAACTCTTATCCTTTAAATCTACCTACTAATTTTAACATGTTATATTACAATATTTATTGTAGTTTTTCTCCCTTTCTGATTTCTACCTCTATTTTGTATCTTGATAACACCAATCTTAAGTAAGTATTCTATTTTGATCCTTCATCTCTTATCCATTTTAATTATATTAATTACATTAGTCATACTCATTATCATAACATTACAAATATGCAGTAAAAGTTCTTAATAATGTAATATTTGCTACATCTTGTATTTAATCCCTCATCATTTAGTTGTTTAATATTATATTATATTATATTAATCAATGCTAATAACCATGGTAACCTTAATAATATTGTTTAAAGGTATATAATATAATCATCTTTCAGCTTCTGATTCTTCCCTCTATATACTAATTTTAAAACATTATCTAATAGTATACATAACAATAGCCACTTTAAACATTTTGGAGAGTTTTCTTTTCAGAGTTTCTTTTCTTTGTGGTTTACTCTCTATTAAATAAATTGAAGATCATCTCACCCAGCTCCAGTCCACTGTTCAAACACTACTCCAGCGCATTTCTTGCTTCGGTTGTCCCAGCTTCCCAGCAGCCATAATGGTTCTCTCCTTCCTCATTGTTGTATAGGAGAGTGAGCCTCAGATCAAGCAGGAGAGTTGCCACTCTCCACGATCTGCAAAGCATCCCTCCTTTCTTTGTCATTCCCTACAACTGTATCACAGAGCTGCCAAACTGGAAGTTCTCAATCTTGTCCTTGTCTACAGGTAAATAGATCTCTTCCTTATTTAGAAATACAGTAATTTGTAGTTTAGCTCTACATTACTATGTTATATACATAGATATTGTTATATAGTAGCTGATAATTATTGTTTAAGTAACTCTTGGTAAACATTTTCAGGAATTAGCAAATAGTTAACAGATACAAGAGGTATTCAAAAAATTCTATTGGCATAATACATAAGTGGCTTGCCAAAGCAGGAATTTCTCCATCTTTTCAGTCTCACTTACAACTCTGGGTTTTTCTGGCAATGAGCCAACCAGTGTTAATCAAGTTCAATGCTGCTCAGCTTTTTTCAAGATCAAGCAAAGTCAGGTAGGTGCTGCCACTTAAGTGAGTGCATAAATGCACATGTTTAAAAAAACCCTGCAAGGTACTTTACATATTGCATTTATCAAATATTAATGTAAAGCAATAATAAAATACAAATGAACAAGCAACAAAGTTTTCAATATTCTTGAATGTAAAAGGAAATATGGCTTAATTTCTAGTACTCCAGCTTGAGTGGTTATATCAAATTATTAAAGAAATTCTGAATTTAACATTGAAATAATAATAAAAAAGGAGAGAATTCATACATTAAACTGTTACATAATGGTTGCTTGGTTTTAAATTACTGTGCTTGGTAACTTAAAGTACTATCATTTAGTGAACTATAATTAGATTTAAAAAGCTTAGTACGATGTGTGAATTTATTCTACCTAGCTAAGGTTTAGAAATAGAAAGAAGCTTATAACTCATATAGGCAAACTGCTGCTGGAATGACAAACCTGGAACTAGATCAACATTCTCCAGTCTGATGTCTTTCAGATATGCTGAAAAACTAATCATGCATTCCTAATTAGAGAATTATAATAATGGAAGTATTTTTATGGTGGGTTTTATTAGAGTTTTATTAAGAGTTATAATCCAATACATCTGAAGGACATTAGAAAGGCTAGTGTAGACTAGATAAATTGTAGACAGAAGCCTATATGAGGGATGTTTCTCATGAAGTGGGAATGTTTTCTTTACAGAATCATACCTACGATAAAAATCTGGTTGAACTCTTATTGTTACGCTACTAAATTTGAGGGTTTTTTTTTCATATGCAAGATTGTTCAGAGGTTGGTGAAACTTACTATTCATTTGCTTCTGGGAATCAGATTTTTAATTCAAGTCCTAAATTTTAAAAGAGATTACAACTGATAATTCAACAATAAAATATTGATGCTGACTGTATGACACATCTATAATGCACCTGTTACCTATCCTTTCAAACATAAGCATGGATTTCAGTTTGTGCACCATAATGCAGTTTTTTTCAGATCTCATGCTAGACCAGATTAATAGATCTTCTGCTAGTGTCTATGCAGCAAAGTTAGCAAAGTTCAGCATAGTTTCACTAAAATAATTGTATTTTTGAAACAGAATTTGTTTAGTTTACTTTCAGATAGTATTTTATTTATATTTTATATAATATAGATGAATATGATTATGCTGAAAATTATTCATGCTTTGCACTTTTAAAATGCGAAGATTTGACTTGAGATGTTTGCATCAAATTTGAACTGTGAATTGTTATGACCCCCCTATCAACAGATGTTTAATCTGTGTTTTAATCTGTGCAATATATAAAATATATAAAATAGATCCTAATGACTCATTTGTGCTTAGTCACTTTACTCATTTACTTTTACTCATAATGAAACTATGTTGGATGCAACTTTTTCATGATATATGCAGAAACTCATCTCTGATTAGAAGGACTTGTGGGAGCAAATCATCTGTTCCCAAAACTATTTCAGTTTGTTCAGCCTTGTTGATTTCATTCTCTATTAAATATTCACCTTCTAATTATTTGTTTCAATAGCAGTCACATGACTCAATTGTGTTCTTTCAATTTAATGTAGGTTAGTGAAGAGAGCCGAGGTGGCGCAGTGGTTAGAGTGCAGCACTGCAGGCTACTTCAGCTGACTGTTAGCTGCAGTTCGGCTGTTCAAATCTCACCGGCTTAGGGTTGACTTCCATCCTTCCGAGGTGGGTAAAATGAAAGCCCTATGAAGCGGTATATAAGTCTAACTGTTATTGCTATTGCTAACTTCTTTTAAATACTACAGTATTTATTCATACATATTTGAAATATTATGTGCTTTATTGTGTATGGTTCATATTGGGACACAATATATGCCTTGTTAGGTATCTGATTTATTGAACATCATGTTTAATTCTATCTTTGTTAATTTTATTCCCTCTTGAAGTATGTGGTTCCTGTTCCACTCTTGACAACCTGACAGTTTGGATAACATTATACAGAAGCTGGAAATATAACAAGCTTACACAAGGGGCAACATTTATTTGAAACGTATTTGCAAGACATAATTGAATTTCTACAATTTAAGTTTTCAAGCATAATGTTTATGACATGTGAATTGTTAACTATTCTGGAAAATCTCATGTGAGAATTAATACCCAAAGTATAGTGAATATTAAGAACTGATACAAATTTTGATAATCCTTCGTGAATTTGGGGAATCTCAAATATATTTTCAACACAATCTAAATTACCCCATTCAGAAGTTATTCTTATATAATGTGGATATATGATCAAAGTTATCAGTGCTCACCAACACA
This sequence comes from Thamnophis elegans, assembly GCF_009769535.1. Lineage (NCBI taxonomy): Eukaryota > Metazoa > Chordata > Lepidosauria > Squamata > Natricidae > Thamnophis > Thamnophis elegans. The sequence continues at coordinate 61,633,320 of NC_045549.1, forward strand.
GTTGTAATTTTCTAGGACATATACATGAACAATGTGAAATTATGGATGGATTGATATCAGATATTGACAATATTTCTTTGGGATTAATGATAGTTTAATGAGGATTTCAAAAGTGTTTTAGACAAACCCTAATGCATATTACATTTGCTTTAAATATTTACATAATATAAATATTAACACATTTCATTTAAAACTGCATAGTGTTCTGTGAATTTGTCCCAAGCAAAATTAAAAAGGGCACAACATATCTGTCTACATATCTTGACTCTCAGGAAGAAGCACTTATCTTACACAATTATTAAAGATAGCCAGGTTTTAATTAACTATAATTTAATATGTCCAAAATATATTTTGAAATGGTAGAAGAGGAACACATTTTCTCTGATAAAACAGAGTTGTCATTAAAGGTTGATTTTAAAATAATAGGCTAAAAAATGATATGGAAAAAGATGCTTCATCAGGTTTCAAAGAAATTGGTTGATTCATTAAATATAAAAAGGAATTACAAATAATAAACCAGGAGAATGACATAGATATTTCTTTTATATTTGATTTACAAACAAGGTTTATTAAAGCTCGGATGAATCTTGCGAGAAGGATAAAAAAGAAATGAAATCAAATCCTATGACATTACTTGAATGGACTAAAAATTAAGATTGTTAGAGGTAAAAGGAAGAAATAAAATTGGTTTATTTGTTCAAAATGGCTATGTTGCTATTTCTGGCAATAAACTTTTGCTGACACAAGAACTAAAGGGATTTGTTTATAGGTAAAAGATAGGATATGGGATGAAGAGATCATTGGATATAAATTAAGAAGAGATAAAAAGTTACTAAAATTGTTGATCTCTTCAAACAAATCGTGTGTGTGTGTGTGTGTGTGTGTGTGTGTGTGTGTGTGTCTTTAACCTTGTTGGAAGAGACCAACAATTTTAGTAACTTTTTAACTCTTCTTAATTTATATCTAACCCATATCCTATCTCTTACCTATAAATAAATCCCTATTTCAGTTCTTGTGTATATAACCTATATTTTCTTTATATGCTATTTTACTTTTTTCCATACTTTTTTCTTTATGCTTTGTACCCCTTCTTTCTACTATTCTTTCTTTTAGTTTGCATTAGTTTTTACTATTACAAATTATAATTTTAATAGATTACATTTAAATTAAATAAATTTCCAACATGTGGTCACAGCACATGACTCAAAAGCAAAGGAGGAGCATATGGATAGGAAACATTGAAGATACATTAGAGCAAAAAGATACATTAGAGCAAAAAGATACATTTGCAAAAATTCTTAGAGAAAAGTAGTAACAAACCACTTATGTACTACAGCCAAGAAGTTCTCAAAGGTTAATATCAACTTGGAGATTTCATTCTGAGTCTCAATTTTGAGTGAGTGTTGCCTATGTCCTTTTTAAAATGACATTTTAAAATATCCATTCCTTTTTCTTCATATATTTTATCTTATGGATTTACTTTTCCTTGACATTTTACTTTTTATAAGTCACATTTTGACAACATCAAGTTATTATAATTGTTCTTGTAATTTCACGTTCCATATAATCTGACTACATAGTTGTATGAAGAGGTTTAAGCACAGCATGTTTCAACAATTATCCCCAGTGAAAAGAAGCTGTGCTAACCCCAACATTATATGAAATTCAAAGCAACATAATTTTGCAAACGTAAATGTGCATTTCCCCCCCTCCCCATATTCAAACTAAGGAAAGAAAGGAAGAATATGGCGGATGGAGTAGTAGAGATTCTCTTCTGGTAGATTCAATGCTAGTTTGTCTTCTCCTTCCTAAAGCTGTAAATAAGTCACAAAAGGTGATTATTTCAGTAGGTCTACAATTAGATAGGTAAGCCAATTTCATGGGTGAACAAATACTCTGTCCCTGCTTAATTTCAACCACTGTAGGCAATTTTAAGCAACTATTAAAAGATCTGAAAAATAAAGACAACTTGTTCCTACAAAGAATATTTTTAAAACTCTCTAAATACTTCTAGCAATTTCAATTTTATTTAAATAATAGAAGTTAAATTATTCAAGTCAAAGCAAAATCTGGAAAAGCAAAGCAACTGAGTTGATTTTTTGTTTTAACTTAAATTACAGTAACTTTCTGAAAATTCAATTGATGCATAATATTTTTAAGCTTGGTGTTTTCTAAAAGTATGTATACATATTGGGCTTAAAGCGTGGTCGGAGCTGCCATCTTTCTATAAATCTTGGTGGGGGTGTGTGGAGTGCTGGCATTGTTTCAGTAAGTGGAATAATTGGTTGTGTGGTTGTATCATGATTGGTAGATTGGTGCTGATTGGTGCTGGCTGTGTGTCCGTTGTTGTTTTGTGTTGTAACGACCTGGGTGGTGGGTGGGACTCGTTTGTTGATTAGGGCTGGTTTCCAGATGTCTGGTAAGTGGGAGGTATCATCACGTTTATTCATGTTGTGGGGGTGTTTCTCTATTTCGATAACTTCCATAATTATTCTCTTGTTGAAGTGTTCAGTTTTGGAGATTAACATGGTTCCTTCAAAATTAATTTCATGTCCTGTAGCTTTAAGGTGCTGGAAAAGGGAGGAAGTTTTTTTCTTTTTTTCTTACTGCATTCTTGTGTTCTGCGATGCATGCATTTATTCTCCTGTTCGTTTGTCCTATGTATGTTGCAGGGCAGATTTTGCATGATATTTCCTAGACTCCTTGGTTTTCTAGCTGGATTTTGTCTTTTGGATGTCTTAAAATGGCTATTTTTTTGGTCAGTGTTGAAGGCTGTCTTGATATTGAGTTTGTGGAGAATTTTGCTGATTTTATCTGTGGTGCCTTTGATGTAAGGGAGGAGGGCGATGTCATTGTCCTGTTCTGTGTCTCATTTTTTGAGGGGAGTCTCCCTTTGGATTAGGTTGGTAATTGTTTTTCTTTGGAATCCATTGGAGATTGATACGATTGTGAGAGTGTGTAACTCAGTTTTCAGGTGGTCTTTGTTGAATAGGTGTTTGGTTCTGGAGATTAGGGTCTTGGCTACAGAGTTGATCTGTGCAGGGTGGTGATGGGATTGTGCGTTTAAGTAATGGTTGGTGTGTGCTTTTTTCTGGTACATGGTGTGTCCTAAGGAGCCATTGGGTTTTTTGTAGATTAGGACCTCCAGAAAGGGAAGTTGGTTGTTTGCTTCTATTTCCATGGTGAATTGTATTTTGGGGTGTAGGCTGTTGAGATTTGTGAGGAAGTTCTCCAGTTTTTCTTTCCTGTGTGGCCAAATCACGAAAGTGTCATCAACATATCTAAGCCAGAGTTTGGGTTTGTGTTCAGATTTATTTAAGGTGTTAATTTCAAAATGTTCCATGTATACGTTTGCGATGACGGGTGAGATGGGTGATCCCATGGGTGCTCCTTCTATCTGTTTGTATCTTTGTCCATTATGGATGAAGTATGTGTTGGTTAGGCAGTGGTTGGTCAGGTCCAGGATATGTTTAGGGGGGTTGTGTTTGTTCTGGATAGCTGTCAAGGCTTCTTTTATAGGCACTTGTGTGAAGAGGGATATGACATCAAAACTCACGAGTAGGTCGCTGGGTTGTAGATTATAAATAAATATCAATAAAGAAACAAAGCCTACAACTCCACGCTATGTATGTATGTGTATATGTGTGTGTGTGTGTGTGTTTGTGTGTGTGTGTGTGTGTGTGTATGTTATATTTATGCTGATAAACAAATAAAGGGAGACTAGTATAGATCTATTTCAAGCTATTTAGCTCTCATCAGCTAGCCATACCCTTACTGGGAATTGAACCTGTGCTGTATTGCCTCTTAGGCAGATGTGTTAACCACTGAGCTACTACAGTATATATAATTTATACAACCACAGCATATTGTAATAGTCTAGATTACAGTATTTCTACCTGTTGCAAACAGACATGCTTTCCAACACTTAGGAACACTTGATATATTTAATCCTTCTTTTCAATAGAATAAAAATACCCAACTCCCTCAAACATTTATCCCCCAAGAGAGTCTATTGTTATGGCAAAATTAAGATCTGCCTTTTACTTACGTAAAGAATAGGAGCCGACCACCAAGCTTTCCCAGAGAAGAGAGAATTTATTGAACGCGTTCAAGAGGTCAGTTGATTTGCATCAAACTGATCTGCCTTCCATATCTTTTGGCAGAGTTTTTATACCTTCAAAATGATTATTACAAATCATACAGACGTCATATAGGCGTATACATTTTCAGGTCATAACTTCTTACCTAGGTCAGTACCTAGGTCAGTACAGGACATTTCGGGAAGGTTACAAATATTTCAGGAAAGTTACAATACATGATTCCCATAAGGTCCCCAAAACATAATAGGGAAGTGAAGTGAAGCTAATAGGGAAGTGAATCTTGGTTACTCATGCAGCTAAGAGGAAGATTAGGAAAATCACTCAGATATTGCTAAAGTATTGCTAAAATATCGCCTGTTTACAAGTTGAACTTTGGTTATCTTAAACTGTCACTTATGTCGCGTGCTCTTATGACTAATATGATGTGGTTAGCTGTCCACCCAGTTTCCTAATTGCCTTACAAGCATACACACTAAGTTCCTCTTTTTTAGAGAAGCAGAAAATAAGGAACTTATCTTTAGGCTAAAGGGCATACGCAGAGTTCCAAACCTAAGCATTAGAATTAAAATTAGGATATTTAGGATATTTAGCCTGATTAAGTAATGGGGGGGTTCACTTGTGGACCCCCATGCTGTTTCACTATGGCTTTTCTCCACACACTTTCTAGGGCCATCATGCGAACCTATGGGACGTGTGCCATAGGTAGAACACAGAGCCATTTATGAGGGCATGTGAGATGTTGCCCTATCAGTTCCAGCACCTATGAACGCGCTGGCCAGCTGATTTTTGGACATTTTTCACCCTCCGTAGGCTTCTGCAAAGCCTCTGGAGAGCAAAAAAATACCCAATGCGCAAAGTGAAAGTTCAAGAATGGACTTCTGGTTTGCACGTTAGTCTGTTTTTTGCCCTCCCCAGGCTCCTAGAAAGCCTCTGCATCAATGGTGGGTTTAAAATTTTTTGGAAACTCGTCTGTAGGTGTGGCCTGCTTTCCGGGTCCAATGGTGGAACCTCTTCTAACTGGTTCGGTAGATTTCATGAACCGGTTCTACCGAATAGGTGCGAACTGGTAGGAACCCACCTCTGCTCTGCATTATTCCAAGTGTAGCTTCACTAGTGTGATGTAAAATGATATTATCACTTCTGGTGATAACAGAATAACAGAATTGGAAGGGACCTTGAAGATCTTCTAGTCCAAACCCCTGCTTAGGCAGGAAACCCTACACCACTTCAGACAAATGGTTATCCAATATCTTCTTTAAAACTTCCAGTGTTGGAACATTCACAACTTCTGGAGGCAAATTATTTCACTGGTTAATTGTTCCACTGTCAGGAAATTTCTCTGTACTTCTAGGTTGCTTCTCTCCTTGATTAGTTTCCACCCATTGCTTCTTGTTCTACCCTCAGGTGCCTTGGAGAATAGTTTGACTCCATCTTCTTTGTGGCAACCCCTGAGATATTGTAATACTGCTATTATGTCTCCCCTACAGTGACAAGCGGTGAGCTTTATGGCTGGTGAGGCAAGTGGGCAAAAGCCACCATATGTCTATCGCCCTATGTCTGCCAGCACCGGGGTTTTGGTGGCGCTTTCCAAAAGCCCCACCAAAGCCCTTGCATGGCTTTCCAAAAGCCCCACTGAAGCCCCGCCGCTGTGTCCGCCATACAGGCAGGATGCGTCCCACTCTATGGCGGACACAGCGGCAGGGCTTTAAAGCCCCGGCACTGTGTCTGCCATACAGGCGGGACGTGTCCTGCTCTATAGTGGACACAGTGCTGGGGCTTCGGCGGGGCTTTCCGAAAGGGCAGCACTCCAAACGCATCATAAGCTGCGGCCAGGGCAGAGGGGAAGGTGGCGGCAGTGGAGGAAGTGGCAGTGACAGCCAATGAATTTCCTGCGATGCAAAGTGCCCTGCCGCCACCGACACCGACATTCACGCCGCCGCTAATGCCACGGGCGGGCGGCGGCATCAGCGGCGACGTGAATGTCGGCTTCGGTGGTGGTGGGGCACTTTGCCCACAGGAGCTGCCAACGCCTTTGCTGCAGACCCATACCCAGCATGAACTTTTCCAACACAGACGCGTTTTACAAGCAAGGCTCCTGCTGCTAGATTGCGTAGTTCGCTCAACTGCAAGGAAGGCATGATTCGCTGCTCCCAGATCAGGAGGCGGGAGAATCATGTGCCTCCTTTGCATATGAAATTTTTCACTTTTTAACCCTTGCTTAACTCTTAAAAGGCAAAAAATTCCTTATGCACAGGAGGCCCATAGTTCTCTCGCCTCCTCCTATAGTTAACACTAAGCAGACTCCAAGTCACTGTGACTTGGAATCTGGCAGCAACTACCTTGGCTTTAATTATTTTTAAAAAATTCTTTAAAATTCTTTCCTTTTCCTCATGACTGGTGAGGCCACGCCTCCCCTGCCTCTAGTGACTGCACGTCCCTGCTCCCCTTCTTTTCATTAGATTAGACATACCCAGTTCCTTCAACTGTTCTTCATATATTTTAGCCTCCAGTCCCCTAATCATCTTTGTTGCTCTTCTCTCCACTCTTTCTAGAGTCTCTACATCTTTTCTACATCGTGGTGACAAAAACTGAATACAGTATTCAAAGTGTGGCATTACCAAGGCATTATAAAGTGGTATTCAAACTTCACATGATCTTGATTCCAGCCCTATATTTCTGCAGCCTAGAACTGTGTAAACTGAGAGATAGAATCAAGATCAAGTGAAGTGTTAATACTTGTCAATTAATACATATACTAATAAATAATCTTGATGCTATTTCTCTGTTGTTGCAGCCCAGGATTGCATGTTTTTCTCTGGGAAACACAAAGTATTAGGACACCTTTGGTAACTGTTTTTAACTCTGATACTGAATAAAAGTACATAAGGGTGTAAATTCAAAACGCAAATGCCTGGGAATAAGATCTGATGGTTTCATATTTGAGTAGCCATGTATACAATCGTACAATCTATCATGATTGCTAGATATGCACATTCAGGTATTCAGCTGTAGGTTTGGAAGATTTTCATCCTTTAAATTTATAAGATGGAAAACCTTACGGGCTTCATAAATGCCTTTGAAGTATTTGGATGTGCATTAAATAACCCACAGGTATTAAATGTAGTTAAAGATTACTTATCACTTTATATGCAATAATGTTCAGTTATGCTAATTCACTTGCCAGAATCCCTTAGTGATGGAAGCCCTGCCCTCTTCAAGTTACTTCTACTCCTCTAAGTGGTATTTAACAAGTCTCTTCTCAAGGTCATTTTGTAAAGATTGTGACTTAATTTTTTTAAAAAAAAAATACATCTTTCATTAAAAACAAAAGAAAATTATTCATATTTGTATTTACTGAAGGGAAAAGGTAATTAAAGTAGTTAGTCTGATTGGCAAACCCAAGGCTGAAATGTTATGAGGAATGGGAGGAGGGGGATAACTACTGTCGTTTTTACTGCTATTTTCTTGCATATTCCCAAATTTGGTTAAGTTATCCCAGCATTTTCTAAGCCTGTGTCAAATAGGGTTGCTCTGTCTTTTATCCATTTATGGGAAGGCGGGTTGAAATGATGAAAAAAATGTGAATAGACTAGAATTGACTGTAGAATTCATTGTATGTAGGGATGAGGAATGAAAAGATTTAATGCACGCAATAGTAATTGCTTCATTATAACAATTCAACCAAATACTTACATTTTCAGTTCAGCATTTTGTTAATGCATGCAGCAAATTGCTAGTGCTGTACTCCTGGGTTTTTATCTTTAGTGGACACAATGGTACTGATAATACCAAATCATTACCTTGCCAACAACAGGTTTAATCCACATAATGCACAATATTGGAATAATAACCATTTGCCACTCAAAACAATGGTAGACCTTTTTTCTTTTCAGTAAATTAAAATTAGATAATTTAAACAGAAAGAAATAGTACAAAATGGGAATATTCTGAACATTGACTAACATGTGAAACATACAAATGAATTACTTCCCTAAAGTATAAGACTTGTATTTTTCAAGTATCCTTTTCTTTTATTCCTCCCTCATGTCAGCCTGTCAAAAATATTACTATAAAATGCAGTCATATTTCTGGGCATTTCTTTCAGTTGCATAATATATATATGAAAAAGAATTAATATTGCAATTTATTTTTCATACTAGTGATGAGGTTATTTTAATTTTATTTTTTATTATTTTCTATTAAATACATTTCTTAGTATTTTAGTATAAACATCATGTTGTCTGTTTCTTTAATTTCCTTAACAATACAAATTACATTCTTAATCTCCACCCCTTTTTTCCAACAATTGGTAAAATAAATTCCACGTTTGATAATATTCTAAGTCATCTTTCTCCTTAATTTTCAATGTCAAGCTATCCATTTCTGCACAGTCTAGTATCTTCTTAACTGTTTTTTCATTTTGTTGTATTTCTTCATTTTTCCAGTATTGTCTGAAAATAATCCTTGCTGCTGTTAAGACATGCAATATTAAAGTTATCAAGTTTTTCTGATATTATATCTAATAAAAACAATTCGGGTTTATAATCTATATGTTTCCCTATCATCTTTTTTTTTTTACCTGTGTATTTGAGAAAGGCAAGTGAAACAAGTTTACAGTAAAATGCAAATATACACAAAAATCACCTCATCACCTCATATCAAAGCAAAAAAATTTGGACAAAGATACATAGGTGGTTATAAAAGATGATAGGAAAACATATAGATTATAAAGCTGAATTGTTTTTATTAGATATAATATCAGAAAAACCTGATAAGTTTAATATTAAATATTGAATTATAGCCTTATATTTACCTTTCTCCAATTTTACAAAGTGGCACCATTTTTAGCAAAAAAAAAAAAATTATTAGGTAAAATAAAACAAATGTTAATGTTATTAAATGATAATTATACAAACATATTTCACCAGAGAAAATTGCTAAACTTACATGCTTGAAAAAGATTGTCCTGCAGTGTCCTGCAAACACTTTTGACTTCCATCATTCTGGATCATCTGTAAATGTGGCTACCTCACTGCTTACCCTTAGTTAAAATTATTTAGAAATAAATCAAAAAGAAGGTTCCAAGAAGTCAGCAATCAGGATTCTCTTTATTGAGGAATCTTTAACAAGGAACATTGTCAAAGATGTTACAAAAATCTATGTACTGGCAAAGTTATCTCCATCCATCTGCATTGGATATTGAAACAAACTCTAAAATATTGTTGAAGCAGGATTTATCTTTGCAGAAGTCATGCCAATTTTCACCCAGTAAAGCTTGTTCATTCATTCTTGCACTGGATTTATGTCAGCTATGATCAATAAGACCCTTAACAATTTACAAGGCATGTATAAAACTGTACAATAAAGCATCCACAGTAAAAAAAATCAAATAAAAAAATAAAAGCAGGAGAATTGTAAAGCCACATAAATGCACTGAAATAATTCTGCTTTCAATGAGTAATGGAAAGCCAGCAATGTAGAAGCAATCAAATTTTCATAGGAATTCTGCAGCAGATTTCAACTCTCAATGTGGAAATATGAAGTATTCCATTGACTGCAGATATGAACATGTGCCCATATCTTCAGCAAATTTGAAATCTAAATTGCATTCTCTGGATACCTCCAGAGGGCTATAAGTATATTTGAATCTGTAAGAGTCCATGCACGCTATTCAGAACAAGATGTTTGTATCATAGAGTGATCAAAGTTATATTATATTAATTTATTGGATTCTTTTGTTCTTTTGTTGTAAAGGTGGTTTTACATCCTGTAAGACACCTTGAGTCGCCCTGGGTGAATAGGCGGCAATATAAATCCAATAAATAAATAAATAATAGTTGTATTCTACTTTTTTCCAAAAACAGCTTAGATGATTATTATTTCTCAGGAACTCTGTAAAGTATCTATGAAGAAGGGCATGGTAGCTGCTAAAAGTTACAAATTACAGTACAGTTTCAGTACTGAATGAAAACTTAATCCCAGGGTTCTCCTTTTTCAGTTTAGTATGTTGCAAAATATTTCCTTGATCTTACATGCTGTGTAAAATAAAAATATGTATATGACCTTGCTCTAAAAACCACTGCCTTTCAGTAGTTTGCTTACTGTTGCTTATCCCCCCTTCCCCAGATTAGAATATTCTTTATTCTTAATATTTAAAAGAGGCAAGTTAGAATACTTCCCCTAAAGGAGAAATGGAGAAAAATCTTAACAAAGGCAGAAAGCATTTCTAGTCTTTCTGCTGTAGGTAGTTATCACCCAGCCCTCTCCCAGAATAATGAAATATCCTAGGAAATTTTGAAAAGGCAGAATATTTCTCTGGATATGAAAAGAAAAAAAAAACATGTTTTAAAAGACAGAATAGTGGCCTGTAGCTTCCTGCCCATCCCCACTTTGTCAATGGGCCATTAAGAAGGCCAAGCTAGTCCACTTTACATAATAAAGGCTTCTCCACTTCAGCTCCAGGGGGATGGGATTAAAGCATGATAATATTGGCCCAAACTGACCACATCTGACATCTGAGAACTCAATCAAACCTGGATTCAAAACACAGCCTAGAGAGTTGCCCCTGCATGGCCCCATGGGACCATGACAACCAATCAGAATACATTTCTTACACAGGAACAGGAAACAGAAAGGTGGGACTGAACAGGTTATAAAAAGCCTAGCAAGCCCCTCCTTCAGCCCTTCTCTTCTTCTCCACCAACATTGAAGCATGTGATCACCTTTTCTGTTCAGGGCTCAAGCCACGTGGTCCTGTCTACCAATAAACTATCTTTCCAAGCAGCCTCCATGTCTCCAGTGTCTTTTTCCCCACTTGCAGCCGAACCCAGAAGGACATTTCTTTCATCACTGCCATAGGGGGGAAAAGCCTCAAGCAGAAGCTTGAAGTCTTCTTTAGTGGTATTTAGGAATGGAGATTTTTTATCCATTCAGAAAGACTGGCCCAATCTATTCAAAAGCAAGGAGACTCCTAATAAGCAACACAATAGACAAGGAACCAAAGTTGACAAGATTAACTCAGGCAAACAGCTAGGATTTGCATTTCCCCTTTTGCTTGTAGAGGCAGCAGAGGTGGGTTCCTACCAGTTCATACCTATTCGGTAGAACCGGCTCGTCAAGTCTACCGAACCGGTTAGAAGAGGTTCCACCAGTGGACCCGGAAAGCAGGTCACACCTACAGAAGAGGTTCCAAAATTTTTTGAAACCCACCACTGGTCCTTGGATATGATTATTCTACACTATCATGCTCATATTTATAAAACTCAGTGCCTCTGTGAAAGGTAAGGATGACTACTGCGTTTGTGGTGCAATCAGAACATTGTGTGTGTTGAAGTTGCTTTAACGCAAACCAAAGATGCCTTTTGAAAAAAACAAGTTTACATCATATTCTTATGCATGCCAGTGCTGTGTGTGAGGTAATTTAAGGTGGTTCTGACAAGTGTCGTCGGCATCTTCATATCCGGTCACATGGGCAGCAAGCCACTCCCATCCAGTCACATTGGCGGCAAGCCACTCCCACAAAGGAGGCCACACCCACAGAGTAGGTTCGAACAATTTTTGAAACCCACCACTGAGAGGCAGCCATGATCCCTACATAACCCCATAGTAATCTGGTAACAGACATTAAAACATTGAAGGACATATTCTTGCACAGGAACAGGATTCTCAACCACAAAGCCCCAAAGAATGTATAAAAGCCCACTAATATCACCCCCGTTTTGTCAGCCATCCCAAAAACAATGCTGCTGTCCCTGGTTCTGGCTACCAAATAAACAAAGACTTCCTTTTCCGCAGCCTGCCTCCATTTTATCCCCAGCATCTTTGTCCCAGCTTGGAACTGGATTGGATTTCTCTTCCAACATTACCGTCACAGTATAAACCAGGTTTGAGGAAAACCGTACGGCAGATTATAAAGTGGTCTTTGGCAGATTAACAGACACAAGCTGCAGATGAGAAAACAATACAACCCAACGGACAAGGCGGAAACAAAATGCACTAAATAGGATGGAAAAAATAAGCTCAAGCAGTTAGTAATAAAAGGGTATACTTTTATAAAGGCTACTGTAGTTACAATTTTGGAAGAAGTACCGCTACCTTTTTAAGTCTACCTTGCAAGTAGAAAGGAAACATGGGAAAAATGCTTCTGGTTGCCAGTTTTATCACATTTTATCACATTCCAGCTGCTTTGGGATAAGCATTATGGTGCCTGCTACAACAGTGATTTGGGGCTCTAAAACTGAAGAATCACCATCCCTGAGAGGTCACAACTTTTAGCAAGCAATATCAACAAAGCATTGGAAGATTGTGCTATATGTTTGCTATAAAGTCCCTGCTTTGTTCCTAATGTCAGGCCTGCATTTATATTCCTTTTAGAATTTGGCCTGCCACACTTTCTCTTATTTCATTATGCTGTTTCTTTAAGTATAGTCAATGGGAGGGGGGATTAGAAGGAGTAGGATTTTGGAATGTATTGTTTTTCATTCTTTGCTAGAAGCCAAGGTCATCCTTTGTCTCCACACCAGTACACCTGACCGGAAGAAGTTGGGCATGGACGCCAGCGTGGAAGAGGGAGATTGGACCATGTGATGGACTGTAGGTGTGGGGACAAGTTCATGAACTTTTAACTGGGTGGGATTCTGATGTAACTTCCAGAGTTACACAGCTATGTGCCAACATGCCTGTTTTATTAAATTGGAACTTTAAGCATAGTTTTGCCTTCGACTCTGATTTAATTCTACATGGTATTTGGAACGCTGACACCGAAGCTATTTTACTGACTTCTTGTGCAGTGAACAATATTATTCTCTTACTAACCTGAAGTCCTGTTGATCTCGGTATGTGGAAGGATGGTGATTTATCCTCCATGTTGATGCATACTTTGAAAATGAAGGGAAAACATCAAAAGATGGTTGATAATTCCCAGAAGACATTTCAGCAACAGCAACTAAATCTAGAAAGATGTGGAGATGTGGAGAAAGAGTGCAGAGAACAGCAACAAAGATTATTAGGGGACTGGAGGCTAAGACATATGAAGAATGGTTGCAGGAACTGGCAATGGCTAGTCTAGTGAAGAGAAGGACTAGGGGAGACATGATAGCAGTGTTCTAATATCTCGGGGGCTGCCACAAAGAAGAGGGAGTCAAGCTATTCTCTAAAGCACCCGAGGGTAGTAATGGGTGGAAACTAATCAAGGAGAGAAGCAACCTAGAACTAAGGAGAAATTTCCTGATAGAACAATTAATCAGTGGAACAACTAGCCATCAGAAGTTGTGAATCCTCCAATACCGGAAGTTTTTAAGAAGATGTTGGATAGCCATTTGTCTGAAGTGGTGTAGGGTTTCCTGCTTAAGCAGGAAGTTGGACTAGAAGACCTCTAAGGTCCCTTCCAACTCTATTATTCTATTCTATCTCTTTCTGTATCTTCAAAAATCTTTTTTGACACAATACTCCTTGTTGAGAAGCAGAAAAGACAAGAAATAGGGACAACTATTAAAACTATGTACCCATCAACCAGCCAAATTTAAATTAGCTCCCTCCTTTATAGTCAGATGTCTCTTTTTATTTTTAATTACAGTAGTTTTCAATAACTTCTTATTCCCCATTATACAATGAGCTAAAAAAAAACTTTTATAAAATTTAAAGCCTCAGGCAGAACAGACTTTTTCCCCCTTTTCCTATAATAGGAAGACGAATGGCTGGAAATGCACAATGAACATATGATAGTTTTTTGAAGTCTGCTGAGTGATGCATATTATATGTATTAGGCAGGCTACAGACAGCTTGGATGACATTTTAGAGGAAAGCATTATTTCCACTGTTAAAAATAAAAGTAAATCTGAAGAAGATTTCTATCTACCCATGCTAAAATATACCAATGGGTAATTTTCTTAAATTCATATTATGAATTTAAATGACTAGAAAGGACCAGTAAAAGGAAATTCCTAAATATGGGATAACAGTGGATATGGTTTTATTCACAGGTCTTCTCACAGCTGAAATATCTATTATTGTGATATCTATTCTCAAATAAAAGATGCTTCAATCAGAACTAGGTTTTTCTGCTGCTTGTTTTGCTGGAATTTCCAGAACTAATGTTGGTGAATCTGTAATTAAAGCATATACAGCTGACCCAAGGTAACTGAATAACAACCATGAATCAACCCAGAACAATAATTGTAAATTGCATAGAGAATGTCTCTTCAGCTACAAACCTTTGCAATATTAACCAGTAATTAGCTATATTTATAATATGCTGGGCCATATTTTCTGCTGTTAAAATTCTTTATCTATCTATCTATCTATCTATCTATCTATCTATCTATCTATCTATCTATCTACCTACCTACCTACCTACCTACCTACCTACCTACCTACCTACCTATCTACCTATATCTCTATATCTATCTATCTATCTATCTATCTATCTATCTATCTATCTATCTATCTATCTATCTATCTATCTATGTGTGGGTAGGTGGGTCTGTATGTTCCAGCATAACTCTGGAACGGCTTGAGCAATTTCATCCAAATTTAGTACATAGATTACTTACTCTTTGGAAACAAATACTGTGGGGGGGAGGGTAAGACACCCCTAACACCCTCTGTGGTGTGTATTCTGTTAAGATACAGGCTGTTGTGCCATAAAATGCCTTCTACTGTACTGCCATAAAATGGCTTCTACTGTACAATCCAGTGGAGTGGCCATGGTAATGGCGTCACAGTACTCCACATTACTCCTCCCTGGTAAGGGACAAAATCCAACAGTAGAAGTTACATTTCGTCCAGACATTTCCCCCCTATAAATAAATGCACGGACAACACGGGGTTATTAGCTGGTATCCCAATAAAACCAAGATTTTCCTCAATCCTTGGTTAAAATTAAGTAGTTATTCCTACAATAATATTTCAAGTCATCCAAACTTAAATGAAAATTACAAATGGGATTTCCTTATTTAATAATTTAAAAAACAATCTGAAGAATTTATAAATGGAAAACATAATTCATTGCACAGAATTAATAAAGAGGCGAAAGGGCACAGGTTTCCTGCTTTGATTAGGTTCACAGATTTTTAAGATAAGGTGCCTAAGCTGGAAATTCCACATGCGCCTCCTGAATCCTTTTCTGGACCTCCTCAGAGCATCCAGGTTTCTATCTCTGAGATTTCTTAAAACTAAAGCATAGTTATCTCGACAGAGCATCTGAAAGTTAACCATCTCCTAGTCTCCTTTCTAGATGCTTTCAGCAACTGGCACGGACATGGAGGGCAGGGACATGGCCAAATTTAGAGAGAACTGAGAATTTTATCTCCTTTTTCAAGAGTCAATAAATGCAAGCTCAAAAATGTTTCTCTCAAGCCATTGCTTTTTTCTCTTATGTTTTTTCTAGAACTTGCGTGAAAGTGAAACCTTTATTGTCTACCTTAATAATACTATAGCGAAAGCCAGTTTTCTGTTCTAAAAGTTTCCACATACATTGGGACTAGATTTTTGGACTTTGAAAAACAAAAGGACCTCATGAAAAATCTGTTTTCAGCCCAAAAATATGGCCCAAAAGTGGCTCAAAAAACAGCCTGAAAATACCCCCCAAACACCCCAAAACAGCCAAAAATCAGGCATGCATGTGACGGCCAACTGGTCTTCAGGTTTCCAGCACATGCGCATGCACACACATGCACATGTGTTTTGGTTTGGGCACTCAGTGCCATAAAGGTTCGCCATCTCTTCCCTAGGAAATAATTGGCACACACACTGCACCCTGATTTTTGTTTCAGACAGGACCTAAATCTTTTGTTGTGTTAGAAAGGGGTTCTGAATTTAGTTGTTTAGGCATAGCTATTCCCCATTGAAACATTTCTAAAGATACTATGAAAACAGAATCACTAACTCATAGATTTTTTGAAAAGCATATAAAACAGTAAAAGGAATCTCTACTAAGAACACATTGAATAGGAAACATACAAATAATCCTCAGTTTCAGATTATGTTTGCTTGATTATTTAATGCTGGGTGAAACAACCAGCTCTGCACCAGATGGTCTCGATGCATTTGCCAACTTTTACTTTAACAAACTCACCACAAGCAAATATTACATGGCTTTGATTCAAAACAGATTTCATTCAGTTTTTAAACTAAATTAAAAATACATGATTTCTGAGCACGTTCAAAGTAATTTTCTCAATTTTTCTTTTTTTCAAGAAAAAAAGAAATGTTCCGAGGAACCAAAAAGTAACACCCATTTCTTTATGGCATGGATGTTGCATAGCCCAGTTATTCCTCAACTCCAGGAGAATTTTAGGAGTTGATATCCGTACATCTTAAAGTTGGCCAACATTAAGAATCATTGATCTCATCATTCAGTCTTGCTGTTGCAATATAAGGGTTATTTTTCCCCCCATGCAAGTTGGTGATGTTTTAATAGAACCAAAAGTCACATTAAAACTTCAAAAACCAGTGGTCACATTGCCTTCTGCTCACATAGCGGGTTCATGTCCTTTGAGATAAATTCTGCAGACCATCTCAGCTGTTCCAGTTAAACAAATTCTAATCTTATCTCATCTAACCCAATTTAGGTTCGGTTGTTAAACAGGTTAGGATGAGAGATTTAGCAGAGGAATTCAATAATTCCTGAATTGTGCAAATGGATGTGGAACCTTCCTGGAACTGCTGAAAGGAGTGTGTTGTTACAGCAGTCCTTTCAGCAGTTCCAAGAATGTTGCACACTCATTTGCGCTATTCAAGTGGTTCTAAGGTCACAGATAAGCCTCCAAACGGCCTCCATGATTCTCAGAAAGAGTTCTAATGACCAGAGGAATACAAGGAATATAAATCCTTCCATTCTCCACCATTCATTCAGAATTGAACAAGCTTCTTATATTAGAAACGAAAACATGTTCAAGGGGGAAAAAAAGTCCAATTGCCTTTTGAAAAAAAAAAAAAAACAGCTTTGGGACAGAATGAAATGGAGAATTTATTCGTCTCTATCTGCCAGTGCCAAATTAGTATGTGAATCATGTCATTTGCATAACACCATTTATCTTGGCCAGTTTTGATTTGATTCTACTGAACTGACAAGATATCTTGATTCACACAACATATTGAACAGTAAACCACGCTGAGAGTTTCTCACAATGCAGGAACTAGAAAAAAAAAACCTAAACAAAGTTAAAATTAATTGAAGCATTTCCCTTATTAATAAATGAGGGAATATTGAGTGGAGTTGGAGTTAGCAGCAAGATATGTCCAAACTATTACTCTTTCGTAACCATAGTAGTAAGGAATAATCATAACAGTTGCAGTAACAATGCTAAAAACTATCAGGATGATGATGGTGGTGGTGATGATGATGATGATGATGATGGTGATGATGATGATAATATCCTTGATCACCACTCTATCAATCTATCCACGGAGCAGAAGTTAGTTATCATGTCACACATTCATCTCCTCTCTAAAATGAAAAATGAAAAGAGGAGGATGCGCCCTCAATTATCATCAGAAATAATTTTTGCCTGTTTTACATATCACCCTTATCTTGATAGTATTTGAAAAGTTGGGTATCTCAGAGACAGTCAGCCTCATGATTATGCTGTTAAAATTTAATTTTGTGGTGCTTTAAAACAAAGAGGGGGCACTAAAACTCTGAAATATTTTGTTGGGCAAATAATTTCCTGTCTCTTCCTTAAGGATAAAACCTGAAATGGAGCTTGGGGCAAAACAACCACTTAAGAGAATATCTAAAAACTAAGGCAACATTAACATGCCAAAAGAGAGATATGAAAATACAATAAAAATGGACACAATTGGGGAATTTGATTTTCACTCTTATTTCAGAAAGAATTTATTTATTAAAATAAGTAAAGAGACTCTTTCTGAAATAAGAATGAAAATCAAAAAGAGACTCTTAGCAGTTTATTCTCCATTCAGCCTTTGCCTTTTGAAAAGAACTTAGAAGAATAGATCTGTCAGGTGGGATCATTGTGCTTAGATTGGAGCATATGAAGAGCAGAAATCAGTCCCCCTCCCCTCGGGTTGCCCTGGCATCTACAGTGGGAGCATTTGTTGCACATGGGCCTCCACATGAGTTCTTTCCACAGGTCTGCAAAAAAAAATTTTTTCGAGAGCTGTTTTGCTTATTCCACGTAATCTTTATGTTTTTTGGTGCACTGAATCCGAAAATGGGGAGGGCAGAAATGAGCAAAAAAAGGGTCGTTTTTTGCCCCCCCCCAGCCCCCAGCAGCACTCTATAAGCCTCCATAAGGCTATGCATGCAATTGTTTTGACAAAAATGTTTTTTGCTGGTTCCCCCCCCCCCCCCCCGGAGCACTCTGCAAGCCCCCCCCCCAAGGCTATTCATGCCTTTTTTGGGCGGGGAGTGGGCCAGTTTTTGTGAAAAAAGGGCCATTTTTGGAGGTTTTTGGTTTGGAAAGCTCTATAACTGATTGATGATAATTACATTGATCAAGTGCTGTGCCAGCGGAAACACCTACCTACCTACTGTATTTCTCTCTCTCTCTCTCTCTCTCTCTCTCTCTCTCTCTCCTTCTACATACCTACCTATCTACACTCTCTCTCCCTACCTACCTATTGTATCTCTCTCTCTATTTCTCTCTCTCTCTCCCTTTATCTACCTACTACATAACTACTCTCTCTCCCTACCTACCTACTGTATTTCTCTCTCTATTTCTCTCTATCTCTCTACAAACATACCTACCTACACTCTCTCTCCCTCCCTATCTACTGTCTCTCTCTCTCTCTCCATTTACCTACCTACCTAACTACTCTCTCTCTTCCTACCTATCTACTGTATTTCTCTCTCTCTCTCTCTCTCTCTCCCTCCCTCTACCTACCAAGCTACCTACGCTCTCTCTCTCTCCCTATATATCTACTGTATTTCTCTCTCTCTTTCTATTTATCTCTCTCTATCCCTCTACCTACCCACCTACACTCTCTTTTTTGTTTCTCTCTCTAACCCTTTATCTACCTACCAACCTACCTACCTACCTACCTACCTACCTACCTACCTAACTAACTAACTAACTAACTAACTAACTACTCTCTCTCCCTACCTACCTACTGTATTTCTCTCTCTTTCTCTCCCTGTCTATCCCTATATCTACATATCTACTTTTTAAAAAATTTGCCTCTTCAAAACCTTGGTGCTTCTTTTACAGCGAAAAATACAGCAATGTATACTAGCCATTTCTATAACAACAAATCTATCTATCACAAAACCCAGAACTGATCTGAGTGGCACCTTACTTGATATTATTCTTCAATATGATGAGGAAACCCCTGATAAGCCTTCTCCAAATATGTTTTTTGAGTCAGAGATACATGCCTACACACACAAACACACACACACACACACACAAATTTACCTTCCTACCTACCTGCATACATATATGGATGTACAGTATACAACAGAATTGTGCATGACTGAAAGTACACATCTCCAGTTGACACTTACAACTTTCTAATGCATGGGTGTCAAACTTGCTGAGTCATATTGCCGTCACGGGACATTTCATGATATTCTTCCCATTTGCAGAGCTGGGGTGAGCGTGGCCTGCATGTGACACATCCAGCCTATGGGCTGCCAGTTTGACACCCGTGGAATGCATTTGTTTGATCATTTCCTAGGCAGCATCTCTTCCCCATGTCTTTCAAGGTCATTTTCAAATAGCTTTATATCATCTTTTGACAATTTCTTCTATATCTCTGTTTTATGTAAGGAAAGTAGGGTCAAAAAAGGAAGGTTTTGGAAGGTCAGCTGTTATGTTTGAATAATTGTTTTTGTTAAAGTCTTTATTTTTCTGGAAATCAAATAGTAATATTTTAATTTTTTTCCATCTCATTTCCAATGTATTAACCAAGATTAAGGATAGAGCAATGCGTCCACATTGACTGACAGCAGAACACCCACCCAGTTTATTTGAAGTGCTTATCTGATGAGCCAAATATCTATGATTTGAAAATACTGAATAACAATGAAACATATGATTGCTACCTCAAAGCCTCACCATAGCAGTAGCTCTTTACCACCCCTTCTCTCCATTACACACACACACACACACACACACACACACACACACGAGAGAGAGGGGGGGAGGGAGGGAGGGAGGGACAGGGACTGAATAACACCAAAAAAAGGTTCATAGTGAAAGCATGTCATTTACACTCCACCAGAAGTGCCAGTTATGTTTTTCTCCCATAAATATGTATGATTACGAACAAAACTACATATGTATCAGGTTGGAGGGGAAAGGTGAACAAATGACATGGAGAAACATACCATTTGTGTGATAAGATCATGATGCACAACATTGGTATGGCTCATTCCAAACACTTAGGAAAAAATAGATACTTCAGAACTAAATAACCATACTGACTTATTTTGCCAGAATTTATCTGGATAATCCAGTACAATTCATAAATTGTAGACTAGGCCCCTAGTAGAATAGAATTTGGTACAAATGGAATATTTTTCCATGGAGGGGTGGCACTTTGAAACAAGACTCTGATGAATCTTTCACATTGTGCGCATGTGCAAGGTGAATGTAGTTTTGTAGTTTTTTGTAGTTTTTATTAGAATTTGTAGGCCGCCCTTTTCCCTGAGGGGACTCAGGGCGGCTCACATAAAACTAGGAAGGGGGGATACAGACAACAAAATAGAGACATATACTAAAAATAGTAGGCAACATCCATACAACATTCGGGAGGGGCAATTATCCTTATCCCCAGGCCTGACGGGCGAGCCAGTTCTTCAGGGCTGTGCGGAAGGCTTGGACGGTGGAGAGGGTACGAATCTCCACAGGGAGCTCGTTCCAAAGGGACGAATGGCCGCTAACCTTCTCCACTCCGGTCTGGGTGAGCAGAAAAATATTAAAATATACCAGCGACCTGGCTCGGGACCATGCAGGAGGGGGCCCCAGCGGTAGAGCGACATTTGGGGCACCCGAATTATTGTTTATTTGGAGAGTTGTCGCGGCTGGGCAGCCCCTGTGCCAGGAAATTACCCGCAGCATTTCCAACAGCGTTCGGCGGCACAAACCACGATCATGGCGGCGGCGCGCTGACGGCGCCGTCCTCGGCGGCTTCTCTTTGCAACTTTAGCCCCGTCTCTTCCGTCGACCATGAGGAGCCTTGGAAGGTGTCTGGCGGCTGTGATCCTAATCCCGGGGAGGTGGTAGACGACTCGGAGCAGCGCTGGATGAAGCTGGGCAGTTGGTCTGTTTGCCGCTGCCTCCTTAAGCGCCCCCCCCCCCTGCTCCATCAGCCCTGCCGGCTTGCGAAACGCGGCGCCCTTGGCTCCTTTGGACATCTTTTGTTTTTGCTCTCATACTACTTGGATTGCAGTAGACTATCCCAGAGAAGGGGCTGGCCTGGCAAGGCACCGGGCGAGATCAGGCAGTTGTCTTTGCTGCGCCTGTGACCCTTTTGGATGCCCCCCCCCTCCGCCCCATTTAATCTGGCCTTCTTTTCGGTGTGACCTGTCCTGTGTGGTTTTTCACGGCTACGGGGCCCTTCTTGCCACCTGGCTCCCCTTATTTACAGCAGCTGGATGTTTGGACTTACAACCTGGCCCACCTAGTGTGTCTACTACCACCCGTGGAGGCTCAGAGATGTCATCTCAGCCCTTTCAAAGGAAACTCTTCCGGCCTTGGGCACAGTTTTTGGGACGTGGAGGAAAGGAGAGGGGCAGAGCACCCCTCTCTGGACTGCACCCCCTCATTGAACTCTCACCAGAACTCTCACCAGACTTACAGAAGAGAAGGCTAAGACTATTAAGATCTTTTACATAAGCCTCATACGCTCTTTGCACGCTGCGCAATTTTTAATTTTTAATTTTTAATTGGTATGATGAGTGTATGAAATTGCATGTGATTGAGTGAATGCTCCCACTTTTTTATTACCCTATATTGCTGTATTTTATGTGTTTTTAATTATCACGTGGGGATTGTCTGAGTGAACGAATGAGTGTGTTTGATTCGGAGGGCCTGTTAGGGAATGCGGGAGCTATAGGTGTGGTCGGGGGGACCACGGACACGGGAGTGGGCCAGAGCATTACGGTCGTAACGGGGAGGGGCAGATATGGCGGGGACTTTAGGGCTGGCCATTACCGGGGAAGGAGGGTTCGCTACGTCACAGAGATCCCTCCTTCCGGCCCTATGAGTCCCACTCCGAGGCCAGATGGCGTGAGTAATCAGGACCCTGGTCTCCGGCTGTTGTCGCTAAATGCCAGGTCTGTAGTTCACAAGGCTCCCCTCGTCCGGGACTTAATTTTAGACAAGGGGGCAGACCTGGCATGTATTACTGAAACCTGGCTGGGCCCGGAGGGAGGAGTCCCCCTCGTAGAGATGTGCCCAGAAGGATTTCAAGTGCTTCATCAGCCGAGAGCTCAGGGAAGGGGTGGGGGTGTGACTATTGTTATTCGGGAGTCTTTAGTACCTCGTAGGATCCCTGCTCCGGAGCTTGTCGGGTGTGAGTCCCTGCTGGTGAAGTTGGACCTCAAGGGTCAAGTGGGTCTGCTGCTAACGTACCTGCCTCCCAACAGCGTTGCAACAGCCCTCCCCTCGCTCCTCGAGTAGGTAGCCGAGCTAGCAATTGAGTTCCCCAGGCTTATGGTCCTGGGGGATTTCAATTTGCCTACGCTCGGTGAACACTCTGATGGGGCGCAGGAGTTCATGGCTTCCATGACAGCCGTGGGCTTGACCCAGATAATTCGGGGCCCAACCCACTCTGCGGGTCACACGCTCGACCTCGTATTCCTCTCGGAGCAGTGGACTTGTGATCTTGGTCTGAGGGGTAATGAGATCATACCCCTGTCGTGGTCAGACCACTGCCTACTGAGGCTTGACTTCCGAAGGCCAAACCCCCACTGTAGGGAGGAGGAACCGACCAAATGGTTCCGCCCCAGGTGACTTATGGACCCTTTGAGGTTCCAGATGGAGCTTGGGGTTATTCCTGATACTCTCGCCCACAGTCCGGTAGAGACTCTGGTTGCTGCCTGGCACTCGGCAGCATCGGAGACCCTTGACCGGATTGTGCCACTACGGCCCCTCCAAGGCGGCGGATCCCGGAGGCCTCCTTGGTTCACCGAGGAGCTCCGGGAGGGGAAGCGCCGGAGGAGACGCCTAGAGCACCTGTGGAGGTCCGATAAATCCGAATCGAACCGAGCACTCTTAACAACCTGCACCAAGGAGTACATCAGGGCACTTAGGGCAGCAAAGAGATCTTATATTGCCACCTTGGTTGCGTCCGCCGAGTCCCGTCCAGCCGCCCTGTTTAGGATAACCCGTTCCCTCTTAAATAAGAGGGATACGGGGGACCCCTTGCAGGGTAGGGCTGAAGACTATGCCCAGTTCTTGGCGGACAAAGTTGCTCGGTTTCGGTTGGATTTGGACTCCACCTTTGCAGATCCAGCCGAGGCACGAGTGGACGATTTGGTAGACCATCGCTGGGTTGAGTTTCAAGATGTTACCCCCAGGGACGTGGACAAGGCCATGAGGGCTGTGAGTGCCTCCACCTGTGTACTGGACCTGTGTCCCTCCTGGCTGGTTGCTAACAGCAGGGAGGTGACACGGGGCTGGATCCAAGCGGTTATTACCGCCTCGCTTCGGGAGGGGCACTTCCCCGCCGCACTTAAAACGGCGGTGGTGAGACCCCCCCCTGAAGAAACCATCTTTGGATCCAGCCGTACTTAACAATTACCGTCCAGTCTCCAACCTCCCCTTTATTGGGAAGGTTGTTGAGAAGGTGGTGGCCTACCAGCTCCGGCGGTCCTTGGAGGAAGCCGATTACCTGGACCCCTTCCAGTCCGGCTTCAGACCTGGTTACAGCACAGAAACCGCTTTGGTCGCATTGACCGATGATCTCTGGAGAGCCAGGGATGGAGGCCATGCCTCCATCCTGGTTCTCCTCGACCTCTCGGCGGCTTTCGATACCATCGACCATGGTATCCTTCTGCGATGACTGCGGGAGGTGGGGGTGGGAGGCACTGTTTTGCAGTGGTTCTCCTCCTACCTCTCGGACAGGTCGCAGTCGGTGTTGGTCGGGGGACAGAGATCGACCACGAGGCCCCTAACATATGGGGTGCCGCAGGGGTCGGTCCTGTCCCCCGTACTATTTAACATCTACATGAAACCGCTGGGCGAGATCATTCGGAGGCACGGGATAAGATACCATCAATATGCGGATGATACGCAGCTGTATCTGCCCGCCCCGTGCCAACTCAATGAAGCGGTGGACGTGATGAACCAGGGTCTTGAGGCCGTCAAGGACTGGATGAGGGCTAACAAGCTTGTACTCAACCCAGAAAAGACCGAGTGGCTGTTGTGTTTCCCTCCCAATAATTTGGTTAGTGTTCCATCGCTCAGGCTGGGGGGCCAAATTTTACACCCCTCAGACAGGGTTCGCAACTTGGGAGTCCTCCTGGACCCACAGCTGACCTTTGATTATCACCTGTCGGCTGTGACCAGGGGGGCATTTGCCCAGGTTCGCCTGGTGCGCCAGTTGCGACCCTACCTGAATCGGGAGGCTCTCACAACAGTCACTCGCGCCCTCGTGACCTCTAGGCTGGAATACTGCAACGTGCTCTAATGGGGCTGCCCTTGAAGAGCATCCGGCGGCTTCAGCTAGTCCAGAATGCGGCCGTGCGAGTGATTGTGGGTGCACCTCGGTTCGCCCACATAACACCTATCCTCCGCGAGCTGCACTGGCTACCTGTTAATCTCCGTGTGCGCTTCAAGGTGCTTCTTACTACCTACAAAGCCCTTCATGGTAGTGGATCTGCGTACTTGAGAGACCGCCTCCTGCCAATCACCTCCTCTCGACCCATTAGATCTCACAGATTAGGCCTCCTCCGAGTGCCATCTGCCAGCCAGTGCCGGCTGGCAACTACGCGGAGGAGAGCCTTTTCAGTAGCAGCTCCGACCCTCTGGAACGATCTCCCCATGGAGATTCGTACCCTCACCACCCTTCAGACCTTCCGCACAGCCCTCAAGATCTGGCTATCCCGTCAGGCCTGGGGGTAAAGAGTATAATCCGCCCCCACCCAAATGTTGAATGAATGTTGCTCGATTTTAATTACATATTGTGTTTATATGTCATCGTTTGTTTCCCCCTCCCATACAAGTTGTTAGCCGCCCTGAGTCCCCTCAGGGAAAAGGGCGGCCTATAAATAAACTCAACTACTAAACTACTAAACTACTTGTAGGCAAACTTTATTTCTGTTTCATCTTGTTACTAAGAAAGTATTTATTCTGAAAAAAATACAGGAAATACGAAGAAGCAATTGAACTACATATTTCACAGAGAGTTCCTCTCTTCTGAGAATCTTATTTATGTATTTATTTTATTCCATTTCTATAGCCACTCAACTCAACCAAGAGGTTCTGTGTTAAGGATGTATGATTCAGAATCTAAAGAACTTAAAACAATATGATTAAATGGGTTCAGAATCGGAACAGTTATACAGATGTAACATATTAAATGGAAAAAAAAACATTAACAATTTGTAGATTGTACCTAAATGTGTTAAATATTATGTATTTCCAGATTCTCAAATGCAATCACATTCTTCAAAATTCACTTCCTAATTCTCTAGTTTTTGTTGTAAATTACTACTTAATTGGTGATACTGAAATATACTGCAGTAGAGCATTACATGTAAAGGGACTTAACAGAATTTAACATTGTCTTCTTGAAAATAAAATCATGCAGCCTAAACAATTTTCTGTCTTTACAATAAGTCAGTTTCTTTATTATTTTCATCTTCACCGAAGTAAACATTTAATAATGACATGAAGGAGAAAGAAACAAACCGAAGGTTTCAAATTTTCTTGTCCCAAATGATCAGCAAATTACTTAGTACTGCATAACTTATTTGTATCGGCCCAAATATTTATATTAGCATTATGGAGCCATATGAAGAAATAATCCACTCTGAGATCTACATTAAACAGCTGGCACAATCATAGAATCTGAAATTATATCCTGTATCTTCTTGACTGTAATCTTTGCCCTTTTGTTGAATTATGTATAATTCACTATTTGTATATACCATTTAATACCTTATTCTCAACACAGACTAAAATCATTTGAAAAAGGAAGTTAGTTCTTAATAAAATATTAATTTTAACAGCTACGCTTCTTCCTAACAAAGATAATTTTTCCAAGTTGTCAGATAATTATTGTCAAATAAAACTTTATTTTTTCTTGTAAAAAAAACCACCTAATTTTCTAACCTTCTTAACATTAGTGTTAAAACTTTTTGTTTGATGTGAAAGTGGCTTTTCTTTCTCTGTCAAACACTATGTCAGCATTTGAATTAATCCATATCATATTGTATATAATCTAGAGAGATCCTTATCATCAGCAACTATTTTCAATTTATGTTCTACTTTAATTCCTGAAATTCTTGTATCTTGCATAATTGAATTACATAATTGTGTTAGCACCAAGAAAAATAAAACTGGGGAGAAACGAGATTCCTTAAAGAGAGGTCATTAAAAGTTTTATAAATATCCAAATTTACAACCCAAATGCTGGAGATGTGGTTCTCTCGATGCTACATATTTCCACATATGGTGGACTTGCCAAAAGGTTAAGGCATTTTGGATAAAAATATGGTGGATTATGCAAAATGTTCTTTAAAAAAGGATAAAGTTTACTCCTCAGTTATTTTTGTTAGGTATAATTACCGACTGTACAGCGGTAGAGATTAACTTGATTTTGCATTTAATAACTGCAGCAAGACTGTTGATGGCACAATACTGGAAGAAGGAAGATTTGCCTACAATTCAAGAATGGACATTGAAAGTCACAAATTTAGCCGAGATGGCTAAAATATCTGCATATCTTAAGCACCACTCAAATGAGAGATATAAACGAGACCGGAAAAAATGGATTGACTATATACAAAATAAATATGGGACTAAGAAATTCCAGATAGCTTATGCTTAAGATCAGGAATGTTTTAAATTGTTTAAAGTTAGTTTAGCAAGGAGGAGCTAAGTTCAATGTAAAGATGTTATCAATTTCTTATTCTTTTTTCCAATATATTTGTGTTTGTTAAAAATCTATACCGTGTACGGGTTCTGGGAAGTCGGGGGGGGAGTAGGTTGTGGGGGGCTGGGGGGGAGGGTGGGGAGGAGGGATATATATCAGGTTTGATGAGACGTGTTAGATTTTAATGTTATTTGACCCCACATGTATACTGTTTTTTTTTCCTTATATTCTCATTACTATTATTATTACAATTTTTACTTTAAAACTAGGTTATGTTAAGCATATTGACATGTAGAGGAAATACACCAAGGAGAGGAGGAGTGGGAAACAGAAGGGAGAAGAATGGGAAGAGAAGGATAGGAGAGAGGGTAAGGGGGGAAGATGAGAAGGATAAGGAGGAGTGGATTGTAGAGAGAGGAGCAGTAGAAAGGGAGGTGAAGTATAGCAGAAAAGGATGATGGAGGGAAGATAGAAAGTTGGAGGGTGGTAGAAGAAAGAGGTGTATGGAGAGTAGAAGAGCTATAATGGGTTTCTATTTTTCTGGGTATTTTTGACAAGAGGAACTGATGTAATTATTATTTATTACTATACGATACGGGCTATGTATAGTATACATGTGAGTGTGTGTTATGAAAATGAAAATGGAAATAAAAAATATTCATTAAAAAAAGTCTTATAAATAAATTAAAGAAAATGAAATGGCAATGAAAAATTTGAAAACCATCAGATCCTGTTCAATTTCAAAATTTTCATTACCACTTTATTTTGGTTTTCTGTTTTAGGTCAATTGAGAATTTCTTTTTGCTAATCTGCAGTTTCTTAAATTGATATTCCATTTAACTATTCTTCAATTTTTACTGCGTTACATTGCTGTTATTATTCAGTTTCAAAACTTAAGAAATTGCTGAATGTCCTTCATTGTCTTATTTAGTTCCCTGATACAATGATAATTCATTATTTTTGTTCCTTGCACAATTGATAAGATAGCACTTTTACTATGTTATTGTGTTTTTCTACCTATTATTGTGTAGTGAAGTTCAATTTAGATTTCATTTAGTTTTAATAAGTCAAGCTGTTTCCTTATTGCCTTTATCACTTGCTGTACACCTAAAATTGGATTGAATTTATGACCTAGTTCTAAATGTTCAGATCGTTCAATAAAGTAACTTTCTGTTTTGGCTTGGCTTTCTTTCTGTTTGATGATAGAGAAGTAAACAAACCACTTATAAATGCTTTACTTGCTGTAAATTTCAGAAGTTAAATTGGACTGAAAGAAGCTCTTTAGTTCCTGATAACAGTTTGATTTTATATCCCCTTGTGATAACAGTTCATTGAATCTCCATTGGTTCAATCTAGAAATACTTTTGTTTAGTTTTATTGGATTTGGTCTGCATACACTGAAACTGCCACATCAATAGTATTTGTCAACAATTAATCAGAAGTATAATGTGTACCTATTCCACAATATACTTTAGAAATTAAAGAATAGCAGGTATATTCGCTTTCTCTCTCTACAGTACATGTCCTTGCATACAAGTGGAATAATAATGTAATATAATCAAAACATTTTGAAAATGTTTAGCAACATTTTGTTTCCTAAAGGAAAACCCATTTATACTAAAATATATCTGTCTGCAATTTCAGTAATAATGTAAAAAGTCTTTCATAAAATTGTGTCTTATTGTAATTTGAAGTATAAACTGATATCATTGATTTCATTCCTTTTCTTTATGCTTCTCTAAACATAGGTAAGGGATGTTGTTTTTGTTGTTAAATGGCTATTCCATTTTTCCATCTGCCCAGCGCTATTAATTTTTGTGCAACATACTTGCATTCCAGAAGTTACACGCCACTATTTTAAAAATATTTATCTTGTAAAAATATAATGCATGTTTTCTTTTTCTTTTTTTCCCCACTTTTTTTTCTTTTTAAATGGGCTATTCAAGCTATTAATAATAGTTTAGAATATCTTGAGTTTATCCATTACACTACAATTCTGAATTAATTTTATAAATACAGTGTTAGGTGCTAGAACAGCATGTTGATTTTCCTCCTATTCTCAGTCTTCATTCCCGGAAATGGCAATTAGGTGAACAAAAGTTGATCTCTAACTTTTTTCTGTTCTTTGAAGTTATTTAAGTAAACCTATCTTTCTATTACCCTCTGTTGGAAGAAATGTCCATCTGGGTTCAGTTCCAAGTGGGGAGAAAGACACTGAAAACATGGAGTCTATTTGGAAAAATGGTTTAATGGTGGACAGAACCACATGGTTTGAGGTTCTGGGCAATTGAGCACAAGAGAGAGAGAGAGGTTTATTTATACCCTCTCTTGGGCCCTGCCTTGGAGCTTCCTGTTCCTGTGAAATAAATTTATTCTGATTGGTTGTCAGACTCCCATGGTACTATGCAGGGGTAACTTTGTAGGTTGTCTTGAGTTCCAGGCTTGTTTAAATCTTGCTGGATGATGTAATCTTCCCAGGTGCCATGTGTTAAATTCTGTTGCTAGATGGGTAGAGGGCTAATCCTATCATGTCCTGAGGTCCATGTCTTAATCCCATGACCCTCAAGTTGAAGCGGGGGGAGGGAGCTGCAAGGAGCAGCTTTGTCTTTAAAACATGTTTCTCCTTTTCTCATCCAGGGAAATACAATATTCTGCCTTTTTAATATTTCCTAAAACATTTCATTCTTCTGGGGGTGGGTGCTAACTTTCTTCACCTCTCTTTATCTTTCTCAAGCCATGGCTCCTTCCTGCCTTTCCTCAGTGATATAACAGTAACCAACTAGGAGTGCATTGTAGTTTCAGGAATTCATTTAATAGAAATTCTCATCCTTCCGGGACACTTTTCTCTTTCAGCATTACAAGCTATTGGGCCTCACCTACCTTGATCAAATTCTACTCTTTTCAAGTCTGCTATGCAAACGTTTCAGTTCCTCTGTCTCAGAAATTACAAGTTAAAGAATAACACAGTTGCTTATTGTCATCTTCATTTGGCCAACCAATTATTCCTTGTAGATGATGATTACCTTCACTATAGTAAACATCCTTTCTTTCTCTTCCATCTTCTAACAAATAAAGTCAGCTATAGAGGACAACACTTTCTTGAACTTCAGAGTCTTGGCTGAGTTAGATTCTCAGGAGACTGTCAAGTTAATTGAAATCTCTCATTATCCTAATTGTATGCATCTTTGAAATCCTGGTTACCTGGTTACACAGAAAGGCTTCTCATATTTTCAGCCTATCTAGGGAATCTATTTTCTTTATATACCCTTTCTCTATCTCTTTATTTCGAATGATTTGCTACTCCAAGGTTCAATAAATGTTTATTACATCATAACAATTTTCCTGAAACTAGAATCTCCAGTTCTTGTTTATTTTCCATACACTTTGTCATGTTATAGAAACATCTGAAATGTGTGGTTTTGAGTGGATCTACTTACAAGCCTCAATGTTTTACATTTGCCTGCAAAATTCTGAGTCTCTATACTAATTCCCTGCTTTTCCCTTTGCATCTTGTTTTCATGGACCCAGTCCCTGGCTGCAAATTCAGTTTTGGCTTTTGCTCCCCTCCTCATTTAGTTTAACATCTAGTTTAACATCTGCCAAGGTGGCGCAGTGGTTAGGGTGCAGTACTGCAGGCCACTTCAGCTGACTGTTATCTGCAGTTCAGCAGTTCTAATCTCATCCGGCTCAAGGTTGACTCAGCCTTCCATCCTTCCGAGGTGGGTGAAATGAGGACCCAGACTGTGGGGGCGATATGCTGACTCTGTAAACTGCTTAGAGAGGGCTGAAAGCCCTATGAAGCGGTATATAAGTCTAACTGCTATTGCTATTTTACCAAATATTTCTTCACAAGGTATATAGTATGCTTTTTTTTTCCAAGGAAAAAGATCATTCTCATAGAATTCAAATTCTTCTTGTAGCCTGTGATGAACTATTAGAACCGCTCCTTCTTTTCCAGGTTTTTGTTTCAGATTTCTGACTTACACACAAACAATTGCTAGGTGAAAACACACAGTTCTCTCCAATGGAGAAATAAGGGTGAGAATCACCTCTTAAATCAGGCTGCAGCCAGCTATTTTTATTAGGATAGTTACTTCCTTGCTTGGCAAGGAACGTTAGTGAGCATCTTCGTTCTGCTCTCATTGGTCGAGCGAAGCACAGCCTGTGATTGGTGGTTGTAATGACAGTTAAATGACAGTTGGTACCTGAGAGTATAAATACTGTGACAATTGTAACACATTCTGAATCGCTTGTCATCTCGCAATGAACAACCTACTCTCTGATTCCATCACACAAACATATACAACAGTTCTGCTCTCCACTCTACTTGCTAAGTCTAAGGACTTGGATAACTCTGATCATCTGATGGTTCCAGCTGTTCTGATGATATCTGTATTTGGTCAGTCTCCACACCTCCAGGAAAGTCTCAGTTGTCCCATTCAGGAAATTCTTGTGAAATTCTCACAATCTTCTTCCTTCAGAAGTAAACTTGCACTTGCATCAAGGATAGCTTGTACTATCCTTCAGGCAATAAGATAAATAGTTTTTGCTCCTTGCAAAGAGCACAACATTGTTTCCACCATAAACCATGTTACATAGAGGCTTATTCACTGACCACTACCACCAATGAGCCAAACTCCATGCAAAACTCATCTTTTTTGGCTCTAATCATGAACTCATGAAAGATAATTCTCTGAATGAGAAACTACCCTTGATTAAAAAAAGAAGCACAGAAGGAGGAAGAGGAGGAGGAGGAGGAGGAGGAGGTGGTTCCTGTTGACTTTCCCTAAAAAACTCCCCTGCTAAATACCTATTTTGCTTTCCTTATTTGGTCATTTATTGGTGAAAACATATGACACTCTTGCCATTTTGCAAATCCTATGAGCCTCAGCTGCAAAAACCAATGCAGGAATATTGGGAGTTTTAATTCCTGTGCTATCTGGAATTCCAAGTTGCTTATTCCTTACATAGCATGCTAGGTCCATATTTTGCAACAAGAAATACTTGCAAGTAGAACTAGGATACTACTATTGGATCCTTTTCTGCATCATCTCTCTTATCCCAATCATGAAACCGCATGTTCATCCTTTTTGCTTTATCCACAATATAACTTTTAAATTCCTGAGGTTACTTTTTTTTTCTTCCTTTCCAAAATTGTTCCATCACATTGGTTAGTTATTGTTTCTTGCACTGAACTCCTGCAGATCCAACTTACATTTTCATAATTAAGTGCATCTGCTTGGCAATTAAGTTACATCCTTGTTAAGACATTTGTTATCCCTCACTGCACCAGAGCTATTAGCCTTCACCTTGACATCTATCATCATATTGGCTAGCTTTCATGCAGATTACATAAAATATATCACAGCATAGCAGTTTGTTAGCCCATGGATAATATGCACGGTAGTGACAAGTAAGCTACTGAGTAAAGGAGAACTATGTTTAAATTTAGAACTACGTTCAGCCATAGGTCAGTCTCATATTATTTACAACTTGCCAAAATGATTACCCCCAGTCTGTCTGTCTGTTTATATATAGTTCCATATGTCTGCAAGCCACAAAGCATCTCCATTCAAGCTTTTGAAACCTCTGGGGTCAGCATGTTCATTTATATCTGTCTCCTTTCTTAATTCATCCTATGTCAGTATAATTATATCCAAAATTATTCACATGATTATCAAGGATAGAACCAACTAGAAATAAGGAGAAATTTAGGGCTTGCCTTCAGAAGTTGTGGATAGCAATAGCAATAGCAATAGCAGTTAGACTTATATACCGCTTCATAGAGCTTTCAACCCTCTCTAAGCGGTTTACAGCGTCAGCATATTGCCCCCAACAACAATCCGGGTCCTCATTTTACCCACCTCGGAAGGATGGAAGGCTGAGTCAACCCTGAGCCGGTGAGGTTTGAACAGCCGAACTGCAGAACTGCAGTCAGCTGAAGTGGCCTGCAGTGCTGCATTTAACCACTGCGCCACCTCGGCTCATGGATGGATGCTCCATCACTGGAGGCTTTTAAGAAGAGACTGGACAGCCACTTGTCTGAAATGGTATAACAGGGGGTTCATCTAGAGATCTTCAACTCTGTTGTTTGCAATTTAATGGTTTTCATTAAAAATGATGATTTATAGGATCATTTAAAATATTGAACTATAGATTGGATAGACATCTTCCAAGTATGGATTCTTGCACTACAGTCCCTAACCTCACCCCAAATGGCTCTGTATTCACTCTGAAGTTGTAGAGTATATATTTTGCATGTCAAGTCTTCAGTTCTTGTAACAAGTTCAACCATTGCATGTTTCAACAGCTATAATAACTCAGAGTGGAATATTTTTTTCTCAACTCTTTCATCCTCTCTCCTACTTAACAGCTATTCCATTTCTATCCAGATGACTTTGCATCTACTGTCTTTTATTATTTTTCACACTAGTAAAGACTATAATATGAGAATTCAGTGGTTATGACTGAACTGAGAATGTACAAGTTTTGATTGAAAGCCTATGCACACGTAGAACTAGAGATTCACAAATATTAACATTTCCCTACCACAACATGGCAACTAACTTCATAAAAATAAAAAAAGCTATTTTAAAATAGGTTATTTCCACCTTTTTTCTTTACTAATCCATGTTATAGAAAAAAAAATACCCATATATATTAAACCAGTGGCTGTAAATGTTACAAGACATTAGCTTGCTTCTAGACAGAGCTGGAATTATAAAATCATTTGGCAATACATTTCATTTGCCCTTCAAACTGAAATAATTGCTAAAAGATTTATTTTTGTTTAGTTTCTTCTGAACAAATGGATGCCAAGTGAAATCACTTACCATATTTTTCAGAGCATAAGAAGCACATGAGTTTTTGGGGAGGAAAAAAAAGAAAAAAATTCTGACTCTGCCTACCAGCATCTGGCTAGCGTCCTTGCAGCAAACAGCAAACAAGTCTGGTCAGCTTCAGCACATTATCACAGCCTGATTCAGTATGAGCAGCTGATTGGTGGTTGGAATACCCCCAATCAGCTGTTCCAGGCTGCAGGGATCACCCAAGCCCATAGCCACCTCCGTGCATTGCATTTTTGGCCTCCATGCATTGTGTTTTCAGCCTCAGCGCATCTCATTTTCTGCCTCTACATGCTCCATTTTAGACCCATTCCAGGCTACTGGGATTGCCATAGCACATCACTGCCTCTGCGCATCACATTTTCATCCTCGGTGCATCAAGTTTTCAGCCTCCACACACTCCGTGTTTGGCCTGTGCACATTGCATTTTTGGCTGGTTCTAGGTGACTAAAGGGTAGGGCCTGGCAGGTGGATGGGGCTTTGGCAACTTTCAGTGTATAAGATGCAGACATTTTCACCCATTTTTAGGGGGAGAAAGTGCATCTTATACTCTGAAAAGTATGGTACTTGAAAGCTCAGGGCATAACCTTATACATACATATTTGGGCTGAATATGATCACAGTTTCTATTATTCACTTGCAGATGTTAAGATTCACAGATATTCAATACCCTTTTCACTGCAGCATTAATTCAATACCAGGAGAACCAGCAAGAGATTGCAAATAAAAGACCCAATAATTTCTTTTAGAATGAAGGGTAAAATATTGCCCACAACCATGTCGTTACAGTACTTATCACTCATAGCAATCATCTCATTCTTTTCTCAGTGGTGTTGCAGGAACAGTTTTTGGCTAAGTTCTTTCTTTTGGAAAGCATAATTTTAACCCTATTGAATATGAGAAAGATGAGATAAGTCCTGCATCTGGCAAAACATATTGTCTGCCATCAGAGCATGTCTTTGCTGAGGTTCGCAGAACGTGTCCTTGCCAGGGAACAACTAAACATATCCCAATTCTAGGTGTGTATATTTAAAGTGGGTTTAAGGATTCCTCTCTTCTGATCTCACTATTTTTTTGTGTGGTTTATTTGAAAGGAATAGGATGAGTTGTCCATCTTTCTCCAAACTGTTCCGTGTATTGTTGTCCCTTTGCAATTGGGTGTAGCACAATATGATGATGGTCACATCCCAGCTATAATATGGTACCTGTGCAGCGCCATTGATTCACCTACATTAGAAGCTGCCCTTAATGAAGTCTAGCATTCTGATCATAATCATCATTATGATCTTTCACTGCTGTCGCTAACCTTTCGACATCAGCTGCCCATCCTGATCTTCATCGGTGGTGACTTCTATTGCTGTGGCTATGAATGGCAGGGGTAAATTTGGCTGCAGTAAAGATGGTATTTCTGGCAAATGCTGCTGAACACTGCTTCTGATAACAGTGGGAGGCAAACTATTCATATATTTATAAGGTGTGGACAATGGTCAAAGAATGGGTGGTTCCATTGATATCTGTCCTGACCTAGGCCACAAAGCAGACTCTTTGTCCTAACAAAAAAAAATCCTTTTATTAAGTTACTGTGAATTCCTCTCATTCACATCCAGCAAAGTTTTTCAAGGGTGAATATACAGTCATAGACCTTAACTGGCTTGGAGAGCTGCCAGGCTGATATCTTCAAAGGAGATGCAAGGAGCCTCTGAGAACCATGAACCAATTAAGTGAACTAATTGCCTCCTGCAAGCTCCACTCCCCTTTCACTTCTCTTTTATTCCCTATGGGAGGGGTCATTTATCGTCCACCTGTGGCCTTACTCCCAATCCTTAGTTCCTTAGCTGTTCCCTTCATCTGGCAACTCTGGTAGTAGAAATTGCAACTGGGTCACAGAACCAATAGGCTCACCATGCCCCCGAACCGGTTCCCCGGTTCCATAGCATGGTTTTTTTTTTTACATTTTTAATGTTCTGTGCATGTGCAGACCTATTTACAGCCAACTGCGAATGTGCGTGGAGCATTTGACAGGCATGCACACACCAAACCAGCAGAAATGTTGGCAGAAACTTACCCCTGCCCAACATTCTATGTAACATGTCCTTATTTATTGAACTAATTTGCATTGCCACACACCTTAATCAAGTACCATATTTTTTGGAGAATAAGACACATCTTTTCTCCCCCTAAAAGAGCATGGAAATGTTGGTGCGTCTTATACATTGAATGCTGCCATTTTTGACCTTCTGAAGCCCCACCCCTGCATCCCATTTTTGCAAAAAAGGGGGCAAAAATGGGCAATTTTTC
This sequence comes from Thamnophis elegans, assembly GCF_009769535.1. Lineage (NCBI taxonomy): Eukaryota > Metazoa > Chordata > Lepidosauria > Squamata > Natricidae > Thamnophis > Thamnophis elegans. Next base: position 61,669,570 of record NC_045549.1, read on the forward strand.
ACAAAAATGTGGCACTTTTGCCTTCCCCCAGCCCCCAGAATCACTCTGCAAGATTTAGCAGGGCTGAGGGAAGGCAAAAACACAATTTTTGTGAAAAATGGCCCATTTTCCACCCATTTTTTGCGAAAGCGGGGATGTTTTTGCCTTTCCCCAGCCCTGGTGAAGCCTGCAGAGTGCTCATGGGGGCCAGGGAGGATTAAAACTTTTTTTTTCTTACTTACCACTTCAAAATCTTGGTGTGTCTTATAGTCCGGAAAATATGGTAACTCTGAAGACTAACAAAGTAACATAATATAAAGGCCATAAGATCCATGATCTGAAATGTTGAAGGGCAGAGTTCATTCCTGCTCTAATTACAAAGTCATGAGTTCACTCACATATGGCAATTATGTTCTACTTTCTAAATGACCAGGCTCAGTAAGTCTCTATAACTTTATCCAAAATATGTGATATCACTATGACAATTAGAACAGTTTAGACTGATCATTTCCCCAGGAGTATCTGGTGTAGGCATGAATTAGTTTTGATTGGATGCTGACATAAGACTATGTTTTAATTTGATTTGATTTCTGTGCATTTGGTCTATGACCACATATTTTAATACACTAAACCAATTAAATGTCATAAAGCAACACAGATATCTATACTCAAAGTTTATGTTTTTTATAAGTTCATATTGAGTAGAATGTATTTTCTTTCCAAAAAAAGCCCTTGCTGAAAATCTGCTTAAGCCTTTCCATCAAATTTTAAAGTTCCCATCACTTCCTGCGATTATTTCACTTTAGAAACAAGACATGCCCACTTTTATTCACTCTAATAATCCCAACAATCTGGGTATATTCTGTGAAGGATATTTAAAATTGTCTCATGTTTAATTAAAAATAAACTCAACATTCTCAGTTAAAGAATTTGGAAGTAAAATGTCTCTCAGCTTTGTTCTCATTCCTTTAATTATTGCAGTGATGTTTGATCACACAGACAGCATAGTTGTTTTTTTTAGTGTGAAAAGAGAATTTTCTCCTGCTAAAGGCCAGATTGTGTGTGGTATTGGATAGAAACTTCAATCTAGATCTCTGTAGTGTCAACATCTAATTAATTTTACTCTAAATCTCGGATTTCATTGTGCACTTATTATACAAGTTACCATTGGTTACTATGGCCTCATTCTATTATTCACAATGCAAACGATGACTTGCAGCTTGAAAGCTGCCTAGTGATAAATTCTATAAAGCCTCATGATGAGAGTGAAATTAGCATGTGTCTCTCAGCTGTTCCACCCAAAGCACCATGATGTAAGTCACTGCCTTAGTTTCTGGAGACACAGATAATTTTGAAAATAGATTATCTTCCACTAGTAGAATGTATTGATTTATTTGGTTGTTTGTTTTGTTTGTCAAACATGTAAACAAGTATAGGTATGAACCTAAACATGAACAAAGGAAGTAAATACAGAGAAATGGGGACAGTAAGACAGGGGCAGGAGGACGCTGGTGTACCTATGCGCGCCCCCTTTACGGACCTCTTAAGAATGGGGTGAGGTCCACGGTAGATAGTTTGAGGCTGAGCTGTGGGGCTTTGAGGATGTAACAACGGAGTCAGGTAGAGCATTCCAGGCGTTGACCACTCTGTTGCTGAAGTCGTATTTTCTGCAATCAAGTTTGGAGCAGTTTACCTTGAGTTTGTATCAATTGTTTGCCTGTGTATTATTGTGGTTGAAGCCGAAGAAGTCGTTGACAGACAAGACATTGTAGCAAAAATATTTATCAAGGGATAAATATACATGAGATTTCCAATGAAATGGAATGAAATAACAGCACATTTGCAGAACAGGTATCCATTCTCTTTACTGGTGAGGCTATGCTTGTAGAACTGGGTATACGAAGCTCACTTCCATGAGTGCTGGAATTCTGACAGTGTGGATCCAGGATCATGTGAAAGCTTATGTGCATACAGATCTTACATGAAGGATTCCTGCCTTAGAGATTGTGCCCTACTCATGGACAATAGTTCTTCTCTAAAATCTGTGCCTTACAATCATTATCACGGAGAACTGTTCTGACCCTCCTCTTTGCTCATTCAGAAACGACAGCCACACACAGCTTGCAAAGGAATATCAGTCCCAGCTTTTGCTGGCTGCAAGCCCAAAATAAACATAGATAAATTCTCTGGCAAAAAGTTAAACAGCAAATGCAAAAACAAACTCTTACAGCAAACCAGGTTTATATAAAGCAAATCACTTATCCAAGTGGTTTCTCTGAATCATGAACATGAACTGGGAACCTAGACTAGAACAGGAACGGAATGAACGAACGAAGCAAACGACGTTGACTTCTCCAACTAAGGCATGGCACCATCAGTCTTTTATCCACAGGAGGAGATCCTTAACAAACCCCAGCTGCTTGTTATCTTCTCCTGTGAGCATCCTGAAACCACTCACAGTAGATTTCTGTGTCAGTCTGATAGCAGCTCCAAAGGCTCCTACCGAGGCACAACAGTGAACTGTGCATTCCTTTGTAATACTTGAAAGGACATACCTGAATGAGTCTATGAACACTTCACAATCCAGGCAATTTTTACAGTTGTCATTAACATTATGGAGGGAGCCCCACAGACATTGAAATGAAATTGAAGATATTTAAACTGCTACATGAACTGTGTGCCAAGTGTCAAGGCAATGATCAGGCGCCCAGGCAATTGGCTCTTTTGGATCCAGAGACAATGAACACTAAATAAATAAAGGGATTTTAAGTTTTATTATCAGCTCAAGCAAACAGATTAAAAAGCAAAGCATAGAAAGCATGCATTCCAAGCAAGATAATACCCAAATCTCTTCCAGGCTGCCAGGAGCTACATAATAATGACAGCAGGGATACCCCAAGAGTTGCCAATTTCCACAGTACCTAATGCTGGGTTTCATGCAGGACACACAACAACCACCTGAAGGTTTTTATCAAAACCTGACATCATGACTTCACTGTCCTGCTATGTTAGGATATTGCCAGACCTGATCTTGACTGCATGGCACATGTTGGTATGGGAATTCAATGCTTGAAACTTTCACAGTGGAAAAAGCTTTGAAGCTATGTGAAGATTTTCTCCCCCTTCTCCTGCTTTATTCAGTAAATAAAATGGGATGCGGTGGCTCAGTGGCTAAGATGCTAAGCTTGTGGATCAGAAAAGTGGGCAGTTCGGCAATTCGAATCCCTAGCGCCGTGTAACGGAGGGAGCTCCCATTACTTGTCCCAGCTTTTGCCAACCTAGCAGTTCGAAAGCATGTAAAAATACAAGTAGAAAAAATAGGGACCACCTTTGGTAGGAAGGTAACAATGTTCTGCGCGCCTTCGACATTTAGTCATGCCGGCCACATGACCATGGAGATGTCTTCGGACAGTGCCGGCTCTTCGGCTTTGAAATGGAGATGAGCACCACCCCCTAGAGTCGGGAACAACTAGCACATATGTGTGAGAGGAACTTTTACCTAAGAGTAAAAAAACCCAAGCAGGTTAACAGAGTGAGCTCCAAACCTCTAGAGTTTCCTTAATCATTTATTTATTTAATATACGGCATACCATACATGGACTTGCAGTATACATTAACTTTTCACTTAAATAATAAAACACAATTAAATATAAATGTTTAAAACATCTATATTCAAACACCATGTCTAGGCCATCTATCTATTGAAGTGTAGCAGCGGTTATAAGGGGAAAAAACCCAGATACTGGACCGGTTTATGCCCTCAGCTTACAGCCAATCATAATGGTATCTACAGTTTGATGTCGGACCCCACAGTCACACTGAGGGGAAGATACAGTGCCACATGTTTACACTGAGTGTCGACAGTTGCCATGTGAGGTGTGAATCCTATTCAGGATTGTCCATTGCTGGCATTGTAGTTCAAAGTCTGACACCTTTTTTTGTGGGGCTACTGGTATGTCTTCCTATAACTGGATGTTCAGCAGCCCATTTGGCTTTCCATTGGGAATTGATGTTAAAGTTGTTGGGCAGATTTTTCAGCCTTCCAGCTGATAAAGGAAGAGAGAGTTGTTCATAATTTTTCTGTATTCTCTCATTAGTGCATTTTCTTTTGTAAAGCAGGCGGTGCTCTATGGCTCAGAACAAGAAGTCGGCAAGATGCTGTGGTTTAATATATCCGCTTATAATTCATTTTTTTTTTTAAAAAAACCTTTTCTTAATATAAAGGAGAAATCAAAATATGTGACCAAACTCCTCAAAATAACAATGGTCTTCCATTGTCACTACTTGAACATACAGAGTTTTCAAGTCAATGTGCTAATAAGAATAAAATTATCTTTCTGACTAATAAGAATCTTTTTTCAAAATGCACAAATTTATTCTCGTAAACTTGGAAATGTGTTTTGTGGATCCAAGGCTCTTTCCTACTCTGAGTACAAATTAAAGAAGCTGAAAATTATGGTACATCCATTTAGTACAGATAGAAAAGATTGGGAAAATGGGCATTTGTGTTGAATGTGTCTACCAAGCCTTACAAATATAATGTAAAGTAGGTCATTTGTGCAATGTAATGGCTAATATATTACAAGAAGACTCAAATTTAAGTCCTTGTATTATTAAGGTTGGTGACACTGTGGCTCAGTGGTTAAGATGCTGAGCTTGTCGATCAGAAAGGTTGGCAGTTTGGCAGTTTGAATCCCTAGTGCCACTTAACGGAGTGAGCTCTCGATACTTGTCCCAGCTTCTGCCAACCTAGCAGTTTGAAAGCACGTGAAAAATGCAAGTAGAAAAATAGGAACCACCTTTGGTGGGAAGGTAACGGTGTTCCATGCGCCTTCGGTGTTTAGTCATGCCGGCCACATGACCACGGAGATGTCTTTGGACAGCAGTGGCTCTTTGGCTTTGAAATGGAAGTGAGTCCTGCCTCCTAGAGTTGGGAACACCTAGCACATATGTGCGAGGGGAATCTTTACCTTTACCTTATTATTAAGTGGCAAATTGAATAACTTTAGCCAGTCTTAATCTCCTGTCACTATTACTGAGGGAAAAAATGAAAGAAGAATGCCACCCCATGTATGCTGCTTAGGCAATGTTGGGTTTAATAAATAAAGGAACAATGAAACTTTTTTTTAAAGAGCCGAGGTGGCGCAGTGGTTAGAGTGCAGTACTGCAGGCCACTTCAGCTGACTTCTATCTGCAGTTCAGCGGTTCAAATCTCACCGGCTCAAGGTTGACTCAGCCTTCCATCCTTTCGAGGAGGGTGAAATGAGGACCCAGACTGTGGGGGCAATATACTGACTCTGTAAACCGCTTAGAGAGGGCTGAAAGCCCTATGAAGCAGTATATAAGTCTAACTGCTATTGCTATTGCTATTAAAAGCAACAGATATATTTGGGCTACTATGATTACTGCACTTCAAATCTTTCATCGTTTAGCATCATCACATTTTATAGCATTAAGACTGGGAAATGGATAAAAGATGGTAAACGATTTTAATCTCTGTAAAGAGGTATCTGATATTTTTTTAAAAAAAACAGCCGTCACGAAATTTCTTTAAGTAAAAAACCAAAACAAATACTTAAATACATTGGCAATTTTTTAACTTCTGGAAATTGAAGAGGAAAAAGCAGAATGCAATTCCCTATTGTTTAATGAACTCCCATTCTGAGCAATGAACAATTGTGCATTTTGTATGAAATCACAGAGAACTTTGCTGATTCCACTGCCTCCTTCCATTTTCAGTTTCAAGGTCTCAAAGGACAAGATTCCTGGCATTTGATATGGGATCTCTTGATAACAGAGACACAAAGAAGCAGGGAAATACATCCTGGTTATTTTGTTACAGATTGGACAATGATTATGAATGCAAATCTTGTTTATTTAGAGCCAGAACAATTATTTATCTAATGTAGCACTGCATTCTCAGATGAAATTTGTGCCCGTTCTTTTCTTTTATGTCTGGATGTTGCATATGTATATAAAATCACTTTTTTTTTGCAAAGATATGATTCTTTCCATTTTTAGGAAAAAAATAAAAAGTACCGTTAGAGTTTAACAGCTATCTAGTTATAAAGGAAACTCTATAAGGTTAATTCAGCTGATAATTGCATTGCTACATCCCATAGTGAGCCATCCCATGAGCCACGGTGGCACAGTGGTTAGAGTGCAGTATTGCAGGCTACTTCTGCTGACTGCCGGCTGCAATTTGGCACTAGGCTCAAAGTTGACTCAGCCTTCCATCCTTTTGAAGTCGGTAAAATGAGGACCCAAATTGTTGGGGGCAATAGGCTGACTCTGTAAACAGCTTAGAGAGGGCTGTAAAGCATTGTGAAGTGGTATATAAGCCTAAAAAAATAAAAATAGTAATATTGAACAATTCCCATAGGATGGAATGCAACATATTAAATGCATCTAGCCTTTACACATAAGCAAGGTACTAAATGCACCAACTCCCTGCCTTCATTGGTTCCATCTATATGCACTAATTATATCAACCAAGGAGAAGCAACTCATAGAAGCAGCATGGCAAGCAGATATGGGTCAATATTTAGGAAAATTCTTCTGGCAGAAGCAGACATAAAAGTATTAGACTAAACTAATTTGAGGCACTTTGGTGATTCTAGCACTTATCCCCCATACCTGGATTTAGATGTGAAAGGCTACCTTTAACGAACATTCCAACTGAAGTACAATAGCTATCTTTGAAACTAATGTAAACCTGTAAAAAAAAAAAAAAACCACTGTAATGCATTTTGATACAGATTTTCTCCTACAGATCAAGAGGGAACAGTTTGTGACCCAAGTTCCACTAACGATTCCCAACTTCATTTCATGCAGTTTTCAGTAGAATTTCAAAAATCCTAGGCAAGTAATCTATTCAGACCCTAGTGGAATCTGTCCCTTCTCTTGTGGGATAAAACAGGAGTCAGAAAAAGAAAGGGAATTTCGGCGTGGCAAAATAAACAGAGAGGAAAAAAGGGGGGGCTTCCAGTCTCATTCATGTGTAGCCTCAGTATACCTGCAGTGGTGGTTCGGATGAACCAGTAGTGGTGGCCTATGAGGCCCCCCCCCCCCACGGCTTTATGCCATCCTATTTAGCCACGTTTTCTAAGCTGCTTATATGCGTGCAAGCCACACGCACAAGTAAAGCGCATGTATGGAAGGCATGCACGCTTATGAAATGAGTGTGTGCATGCATGCACAATCACAGTTTTAGTGCACAGCGAACTGATGGTAAAAGTATGTGAAACCCACCTCTATATACCTGCCACTGATATGGTAGCCTCATCTCTGAGGGAACATCACTGTAAAGAAAATGGTTGTTCATCCTTTATATATATCGTGCATGAAAATAATGATCAGAGAGCAGGAGATGGATGGATGCTTGTATCCTTTTTCCCATAATCAATTATTTTGCCCTATATTGTATTAGTCAATTTAGCCTTTTTCTAGCAGATAGGAAACGTATCCTTAGGGTGGCCTGCCATGCTCAGATACTATATTTTCATTGCTCCATATGGGAAGGAGTTTAGATTTCTCTGCAATGATCAAACAATTGCAATAAAATTTAAACACATGGCAAGGGAGCGGAGAGAGAGAGAGAGAGAGGAATTTTAAAAAGTTGTTACACTTTTGCATAATAGCAAAATCAAAGCTGGATCTCATTCAAAATAAGCAGATGCCTGTTTTATCAAGGCAATCTATGCTATGGCATCCTTTGTTTTACTTTTTTGCATAATGAGAAAATATCATGGACATAACGGAAGAAATCCTGTATTGCACAGAAAGAAGACTGTACATTATTAAAAAATGCTGGAGTCTTGCTCGTCACCAGAAAATCCACTTTGCCCTGTCACCAGTCACTGGTGTAATTGGATGCAATAATCAAATTGTACAGTGAGAGAGATCACAAGGGTTCCTGTGAGTAAATGTAATCGAATTTCAAGACTGCAGCATATTTCTCAGAAAGCTTAACCCTGTTTCATAAATGATAATATTAGCTACAATAAAGCAACAGTTTCCCTATTAGTTATGCACCATATTGTTAGATCATTCTTTTGACAAAATTAGAAAAGAGACAAAACTCAATGACTAAGAATGAATAGAAACAAATCTTTCCAATTACAGTAATTATGATTTCTTGCTTGGTAGAATGCATAGCAAAATTGGTATCAAACTCCCTGCTGATATATCCCAGAATGCAAAGTCCCTTTTATTCTGGAACAGCAAAACAATCCATAATGACTGTATGTTGTTCAAGGTGGAATAGTACGAAAGACTTGGAACCAAATGGTTCTACATGTTCAAAACAGAAGATTTCCTTTTCATTGTTTTTCATTCATTCATATTGATTATAGGATTTAAATTTAAATCCTATAATTTAAATTAAGGAGCCGAGGTGGCGCAGTGGTTAGGGTGCAGTACTGCAGGCCACTTCAGCTGACTGTGATCTGCAGTTCAGCGGTTCAAATCTCACCGGCTCAAGGTCGACTCAATAGCAATATTCAGCCTTCCATCCTTCTGAGGTGGGTGAAATGAGGACCCAGACTGTGGGGGCAAGTTGCTGACTCAATTTGCTAAAAAAAATTGTAAACCGCTTAGAGAGGGCTGAAAGCCCTATGAAGCAGTATATAAGTCTAATTAATAAATAAATTTGACTTCCACCGCAGAATAAGTGCAATTGTTAACTATTAACTTTAGTTGGAGAAAGTTTGTCCAGCCAGAAATAGTTACAATGGCTGCTTACTACAAGGATTTCCTTCTCTTCTCCTCCTGCTTCTTTCTTCAGAAGCCAAACAAGAATTAAGAAGACTTGGAGAGGGAAAAATATACCACGTCAAAAATTGCAGTATTTTATCAGTAGATGAGAACTCTTGCTATATCAAAGGACTGGGAAAGCATGGGAGATAGAAAACCCTATGAAGACATTTGGAACAAGTCACACAACGCCAACAAGGAAAAGATCACAAAATGACCCCTATAGTGAATGTAACCAGTGACAAAAAATATTCACCGGAAAATAAGCTGACAACTTTGTTCCCTGACACTTCACTTAGTCCCCTATCATGTCCTATTTGGAGAAGTGGGTACATTTTCAGAGAGAAAAACAAGTCTGTAATCCAATTGCTATTTTCATTTTTTAAGGATGCTTATAGAGCCCATGGGTGGTCTAAAAACAATTTTAGAAATATATGATAGTACATGCTGACATTTTGTTTTGCTGTGTGCCCAGCAGCCTATTTATTTATTCGATAATTAAAAGAATCTTAATAAATAGCTGAGACAGGAAGCCTGATGAGAAGGCGGCCCCAACTATTTATTCTGCCCATCTCTGGCTTAAATGATGGGGACTGTGGAACTGTCAAGAAAGCTAGGGAGGAGGGGGAAAGTAGCAATTAGGACAGCAGTGGTAATGGGGAAGCAACAATGAGAAATTGTAAAAGAGAGCCAAATGGCCAGGTGAGCCACTGCTGGCCTTTTCAATCAAAATTAACATTTGAGAATGTGCATGAATGTCCTGTGGTTCTGGCCATTTGCTGAATGGGAATTATAACAGTGAAATTTGCTTTACTTACCCAGTGCCAATATGAATACCACATTCTAGAGGCATCACAACAAAAACTACTGAGTCTAGAAATCGTGGGGCTATGCCTCTTCAAGGAAGGTGTGATTTGTGGCAAAAAGTTTCCCTGTTTCTTCTTATGGAGACCACTGTTACTGGTATCACTCGGGCATACCAGTAACACAATTGCCCTTCTCGAAGCTTTTCAAGTCACTTTGCATGCTTCTTCTACACTTCCAGTAGGTGGGAAAAGCTTTGAATGTACTTATGTAAAAGCTTTTTCTGTCACTTTCAATAAGTGTGAGACTGTAAATGTGAAATGAATCAATGTGGCAGTTTTTTTTTGGGGGGGGGGGTATTTTGCTTTAGAAGCATTGCTTCATAAAACAATTTCAAAAAGATATTGTCAAGTATTGTCAAAGAGAAATGCTTCCTTTGTTTGGTTGCTATGAAGCAGGGAAGGGCAAGCAGTTGGATTAGACGCAGTCTTAATTTAATCAGGCAGAAGTCATTTTGAGTTTCATCAGCCAAACAAACTCAATATTCAATGTATTCATCAAATTCAATATATCATCCAATAGGATAACTAGTTATTGACTTTTCCCTATTTAACAGAGATCCTGTATTTCTATAACATACATATGTAGCAGCTTTATCTTAGCCTAGTTTAGTTTATGCTGTAACTGACATATTTAATGTCAGATGTATTGTCTTTATAATAATTGATGATTTGGATATGCATTCATTTTATGCATTGGTTTTCACCCTGCAGAATTATTATGTTGAATGAAATCATTAATATTCCTTCGTCTATTAAATTATAATTAAAAAAGAAGTATCTTGTTGAAGGGGCATATAAATACTCGAAGGTGTTGTTGTTTTCATGGAGAGTGAGAACAGTAGGCAGTTAAAGGTGGCCGTAAAACTAATGACACAGGGTAGAGGTCCTGGAAGAGTTGCCATGTAATTTTTCATTGGCTGTGACAGCACATAAAAATGTAGTCAACCATAACATTCTAATGTATAGATCCAGCCAATTCAGAATGATGGGAGATTCTGAGTAACAGAATAAAGATTAAAGTGGACAGAGAATACATAAATTCTTCTTGCTTTTTTAAATTAACATATCCCACCCCCATTTTTAGGCTTAATCATTTTCCTGCTTCAGTGGCAAAACTAACTACAAATAATCTATGTATATTTGCTATTCATAAATTTTATTGAAGATAATTCTACCACACTGTATTAGATGAAGCCATATCCAGTTCTAATTACACTGATTCTCCTAGACTGATCTTAAATCAAACTCAGACTTAAAGCTTGAATTAAAGAGAAACTTCCTAATAGTAAGGACAATTAATCAGTGGAGCAGCTCGCTTTCAGAAATTGTGGATACTCAATCACTGGATGTTTTTTTACGAAGAGACTAGGCAGTCAGTCACTTTTCTGAAAAGGTATAGGTTCTCCTGCTTGGGCAGGGGGCTGGACTAGAAGACCTCCAATGTCCCTCCAGATCTATTCTGTTTCATTCTATTCCATTCCATTCTTGTTTCTGAGCTTCAAAGTCTCTCTTCTGAGTTTCCCACAAGATTCAAATGGTCCACACGATACTGGTTTTTGAAAAGCCCTGAAGATCTGGATTTTTGCTCCTCCCTTTGGAGCATGATTTTCCTCCTTTTTGCTCTTCCTTGATTTGTATTGTTTTCTTGTTTTAATGCTTTTAACAATTTGAAAGCTGCCTGGAATCACTGGGAATCAGGCAGCATGTACATTTCAACAACAATAATGATAATGACAGTGGGTTAATTGGCTTAATTGTCAAACGAAGAAGGCCTTTTTCATACAATATCATCTAATTGTATGAAGATGCTTATGGGGAAGAGGTGAAGGCTCTGGTGGACTGTTGCAATAAAGGCAACCTGGTTCTAAATGTTGATAAAACAAAGGAGATCACTGTAGATTGTAGAAAGAGCCAGCATAGTCATACTCCATTCAGTATCAAGGATGTAGCTGTAGAGGTGTCAACAGTATTAAGTATCTGGGGCGCAGATTGTGATAATTTAACACAATATAAAGGCAGACATCAAGGAGCTTGAACCAGAGGCTTGTCTTTACTCAGCAGCAGCCATCTTACAACAACTTCCTGCCCCCCAGATCACATGACTAGAAATGTTAACTGTTTCCTAACATGCATAAAGAACTGGGCATAACAATTGAGCTTGAGATATAACATAAAGCATACACATCATTACATCTTCCCTCTTAAGCATAAAACATCTAATATGATACAAAGTCTTTCGATATTTTTGGTTTCATAGCTTGACCATAGTGAGAGAACGTAACCGCTGTCTCATCAACAGTAGGATTGCTGTCAAGTTGAGAGTCACTCCCAGCATTGTCACATGCTGATACACTTACGTTATCCTTGGTGTCCTCGGTAGACTGTATATCTGTGTTCAGGTGTTTTGTGCCATCATGCGTTTGTGCTTCACTTTCCTTGTTATTTGCTTCTTCTGATGAAGTATCAGCGACAGTGTCTGGATGAAGATGATGCCTGTTTCTTCTCAGTTGCTGTCCATACTTGGTTTCAACTACATATGATTTTGGTGAAAATTTTTGCTAGGATAAAAATATCCTGAAAAATACTACAGACTAATATCGAGGTCATAGTAACAGAATATTTGTCCCTATTGGTCCATAATTGAACAAGGGAAAACTAATGTCAAGGTGTTTGAGTTCTGGCAAGGAACACAAAGATGACAATAATTTTAGAAGAATACAGTACATTTCTCTGGAAAGAACAGCAGCATTTCAGATATTTGTGATTCCTTGACTGTCTTAGAGTTTCCTGGTTAACCATTCAGAAGCATTACACTTGCTTCTGAAAAAAATATTTCAGATAGAAATCCCTACAATAAGGAGGTTATGCTAACTAGACATCTGCATATTCACTATAGTGCTGTCAGCAATATTTACCAGTCACATCCCAAATCAGCTTTTTCATAACAACTGAGCGAAGGAACCTAATACGTTGTAACTGTTCACACAACATACATTGAAATGTGAATAATCAAGTGATGAAAATCACAGAATAAGTTGCATTAAGTGCATGAAACACAGATTGTTGCAAGAAAGCTGATAAAAACAGTTTCGCTACAATAGCTGTAATATACATAAGTATTTGCTGTGTGGATAAATGCTGCCATGTTGTGAAACTCCATGGTTGCTTGAATATAATGAATAGTTATTCATAACTTGTTTACTGAGTCCACATGGGCAATTGTTCCTTTCTGTGCCAGGTACTTAACATGTACTCATATTCCCATTCTTCACAATATTTTGTCATGGGGAGCAAATGTACAATAAGAGATTTCAGACTTGCTGTGAAATATTTCAGCCTTGGTTACAGTTAGTGTGCCTAAGAAAGTCATTTATTTCAAGATGTGCAATAATTAATACTATATAGTTGTTTGATGCTGAGTTTGGGATATTTTTGCCATGACCATCCATTCAGCTGCTGTCCCAATTAATGAACTCCTCTTGTTTTTCATAGCACACAATGTCCAGTGACTCAGTCAACCAGGAAAATAGTCATTTTCTAAGTTTACCCAATTCTGCAAAGGAAGTGGAGAGCATTACTTCCAGTGGTGGGTTTCAAAAAAAATTTGAACCTACTCTGTGGGTGTGGCCTCCTTTGTGGGAGTGCCAGCCATGTGACCTGGTGGGAGTGGCTTGCCAGCCATGTGTTTTCTCTCTCTCTCTCTCTCTTTCTCTCTTTCCCTCCTTTTGTCTCTCTGTCCCTTTTTCCTTTTTTTCTTTCATCTCTCTCTCACTTTTTCTTTCTTTTTCTTTTATTTATTTATTTATTTATTTATTTATTTATTTCTCTTTCTCTCTGTGTGTGAGTGTGAGTGTGAGTGTGAGTGTGAGTGTGTGTGTGTGTGTGTGTGTGTGTGTGTGTGTGTCAGTGGTGGGTTTCAAAAAATTTTGGAACCTCTTCTGTAGGTGTGGCCTGCTTTCCGGGTCCACTGGTGGAACCTCTTCTAACTGGTTCGGTAGATTTGACGAACCAGTTCTACCAAACTGGTGTGAACTGGTAGGAACCCACCTCTGATTACTTCCTAGTATTAATTGCCTCCTTTCCCAAGATTCTGGTTCCTCCTCTTTTTCAAGAGAATCAGGTTAAACAAGCCAACTGGTTTCTTTCTAACTTTCAGTAACAATTTGTCCTCATGCTAAAATGAAGCAGACAGCAGCTAAAATTATTACAACAAACTTCCATCAGTCAGTGGTCAGGAATAAAAGATTAAAGGCTCAAAGAAGAAAAATATGTGCCAGATTCCCAGCAGTTAAATTTACTAAGTACTCTGCAGGTGTTCAACTACAAGTATATCTAGTTTGATCTCTTTCTGTTTAAAAAGCCTTTTAAACAATCAATTCAGCATAGCATGTGTTTTGGTAATTAGCATATTCTTAGTCAAACTAAATAATCTAAAACATCCTAGCACCATTTAGAAGTTGTCCCCTCAAGAAATGGGATTGCTCTTTATTTATGTATTTATTTATTTTGGGACTTGATTCATTTTAGGCCTCATAAAAAGTTAATGTTGCCGAGGCCAAGCCATTCCTCTTTATCTTTAGAAAAACAATCATTTTTAATAAAAATGACCAGGAAAAGAGCCTGCTGCTGTGCATCTGAAATGTATATTTTTAGCACCTGTTAACCTGTAATTCTCCTATATTGACATAACTAATTATGCAATTTGTGTTTTGATTCTCCAGGCAAAAATGCCAGGGAACCAATTTATCCTACTAGATAATCATGGGATTCATTCTCAGTTGCACATATAGGAAATTATCAGAGGACATCTCAGTTATCCATATATTCAATCCTTTTACAAACAAACTATTTGAAAGTGTTCTAGTCCATTTACTAACTTGTTTAAATATATATAAATGTAATACTGGAAAAAATGGAAAAAGGAATATTCAATTCATACTGTATATATGTGCCACACTAGCACAAAGTGTTAAATCAGACTTCTAATGTAATCTACTGGATCCCCTGCATGGATTGCCACTGTGACTATGTAGAACAGATGGGGAGGAAGACAACCACCAGATTGCAAAAACAGAAGCAACCAGTCAGACAAGGGGACCTGAACTCATTAGTAGCTTCACACTGCAATGAATAAGGACATTCATTCAATGTTGCAGCTACTACTATTGTTGACGGGCAGGGCCAAAAACAGCCAGGAAAGTGATTGAAGCCTAGGAAACGGACCTCTCATCAGCCAACAGGAGTGCTGATTTACCACCACCTTATCAAGTACTTAGAAGTTGGCTGGGCAACAGAAGCAAATGACAGCCAACAATTTATAAGCCAGCAATCAACACAATCCAATCAACTTCTAAAAAGCCACATACAACAGGCACTCTATAAATGCTGCACACAGAACAGCACATATTCTGCTAGAGAAAAGTTCCCTGAAGATGGGCTGCAGCACGAAGGTTCTTGAAAACAAAGCCTCTGGTCTGGTAACTGACCTAGATTGGATCCTAAATCAGAATTGTTTAAGATTTTTCATAATGCTGGATTATGATTCAAAAACAAAAATCCTGATGCATGTTGCCTGATCATTCCCAAACTGTCCTTCCAGAGCTAGACAAGAATATAAAATAAAGTCTTCTAATAATGAAATCACAGATAAAGCAACTTCCCATTACCTTTTTTCCATGTTGGTGCTCATGTTCTTCTTTATCAGTCTGGAATTTTCTGGTTTTTTTTTCTCAATTTCCTAAATTCAAACAAGTCCAGAGAGATATTGCTTACCTATCTGCATCATCCTGGAAAACATTAGCCTCTTCACCTCCACCATCACTTTTTCTAAAAAAGAAAAGAAAAAGAAATTAGTGTTACATCTTTTGGTTTGCCAGTCTTAATAGCCAGAATTTGTAAACATATTTGCTTCTGAAATCTGTATCTTTTGTACCATTAAGAAAAAAATCAGCTATAACCTCCCCTCCCCCCCCCCAATAACACCAATTGGGTCAGACTCAGGTAATATTCAGGGCCAAACTGGAGCAATTAAATTACAATGGCAAACCCAACAATACACTGTTGTGCAGAAATATTAATTGTCTATGTATAACCGTGGTTATCATACATATCATTTACCCCCCCCCCAAAAAAAAGCCTTTTCTATCAAGAAAGGCAACATTCTAAATTCAATTGTCAGAGCACTTGTCCGAAATAGATAGTTGCTGTTGGTTTTAATTTTTACAGATACTTGCAGGGAAAATCCCACTTGATACATAATGAAATGAAAAGCTTGAATTTTACTTTATTCTTCATGAGATGCATTGAACTCATTTCAAAAGCTATAAAAATGGCTGAACTAAATTCCTTGTTCCGCTATGATATACTAATCTACTCCTGATAAAAAAAAATTATTATGCCCTTTTATATGCAATTGTAAAAAAAAAATCATCAAATGCATATACTCAAACCTTTACAATCCAGTCAATGTTTTCCTTCCTTTGGGGCATAAGCACATAAAACTGCAGAATTGATAGGATCAAATATCCAAGTTGGCTCCCATTGCTTGCTAAGATTCTGATCTCAGAATTATATGACAAATGTTTGTCCCAAACTCTAAGAGCAGCTGAGCAGGACAATGAAAATGAAAAGGCAGTAGCAAAGTTTAGCTTTGCTTCACAGCATGGTTCTTTGTTCCTCCACCACATATAGGAGAAAGCCACATTTCATTATCTTGGATGTCAAACAGATGTTTTGAATGTTCCTCTTCTTCTCAGCATGGATTCCTGTTCTGACCCCCCTGGTTCCACACCAAAGCACACTCCGAGCCAAAGATAAGTTACGGCATTTAATTAACAGACAGACAGGTCCTTGGCAGCAAACTGGCACAGACAAGCTTGGGCAGCAATCCTGCACAGATAAGCCGTGGCAGCAATCCAGCCTGCCAAGCTCACAATAATGTTCTCCAACATTCGTTCCTGTGTTGACTTCTGCAAAAGGGGCGTGTGCACATGTAGTCCTTTTATAGTCTGGAGAGGAGCCTAATCACCAGCTGAGTGCAATTACCTCCTGTACTTGCGCAACTGTTCCTGACGCCTATTAGCTCTTTGGTGCCGGGCATCCAGGAACAACTCTCTGCTGGCGTCTGGATCACTCTCCCTTGTCTCCTCCCCACTGGTTCAAGGCTCAGGCGCTTCCTTGTGGCCAACCAGCCTCTCTGCGCCCTGCTCGGAGTCAGAAACCTGTCCAGGGTCCTCCACATCCTCCAGAGCTTACTCATAGAGCCCCTCGCTGTCGGAGTCTGGTGGCAGCTCCAACGGCTCCTGCTGGGCCACAACAGATTCCTATCCAGAGCTGTTTACTCTGGATAATGCACAGTACCTATTGTGCTACCTACACATTATGGAGGTATTTTACTCCAAAATTCCAACTTCTTTTCATAAAAGCCCCTAAAACCATTCTGTTTGGCAAGTTTTGAAAGTTAGTGATGAGGATGGATATCTTGAGAAAATTATTTGTCAGGCCTACAGCCATATTTTCTTTTGGATCTTCGGACTGCTTCACTTTCTATTATTCTATTATTCTACTATGCATTTTCTATTGTGGGAAAATGGGAGGGGGGATTGTATGGAGCTAGATGCTATGTAGCCAAAACAAAATTATTGCTAGAAAGCCAAGGTCATCCTTTGTCTTTGCAACTCTGCACCTGACTAGAACTGGATGAATGTAACTGCCAGCATGGCAGTGGAAGATTGGACCATGTGATGGATTTGTGGGGTGGGGGACAAGATCTTAAACTTTCAACTGGGTGGGGAAAACCTGGAAGCTTTCAGATTCGGGTTTTCCCAGATGTGCCAACGTGGCTCTCTTAATACATTGGAACTTTGAGCAATACTTTACCTTGGACTCTGATTTACTTTTGGATGCTATTTGGAACCCTAGCATTTCCTTATCTATGTAAGCAACTTAATTAGATGAGGTTTTCTGGATTATTTTTGTTAATATTGAAATTTTTTTTGTTTCATTATAATTTTTTTTAATTGTAAATCACTCATAATCTCTGGAATGTAGTGATATAAGCATAATTATTATCAGAATAATAGAATTGGAAAGGACCTTGGCGGTCTTCTAGTCCAACCAGTTGCTGAAGCAGGAGACCCTATACCTATAGTATTTTATAGAGCCGAGGTGGCGCAGTGGTTAAATGCAGCACTGCAGGCTACTTCAGCTGACTGCAGTTCTGCAGTTCGGCTGTTCAAATCTCACCGGCTCAGGGTTGACTCAGCCTTCCATCCTTCCGAGGTGGGTAAAATGAGGATCTGGATTGTTGTTGGGGGCAATATGCTGACTCTGTAAACCGCTTAGAGAGGGCTGAAAGCCCTATGAAGCGGTATATAAGTCTAACTGCTATTGCTATTTATTGCAAAAAATGTATTTCATAAGAAAGATGTTAGAGGTGATTTTTTTTAATTTCATCTCAGAAAAACTTTCTAGTTATGTGGCTTCTCCACTAGATAAAAATGTTTAGTACATATTAGCATTCAACCTACAGTATATTCTTTAAAGCAGTGTTCCCAACCTTTCCAGTTTTGTGGAAGGACTCGTGGGGGGTGGAGAGGGGATGGTTTCATGTGAGTGGTGGGTAAGCACGCACATGCACCGGGCTCCATTTGGCCATCTTCCAAATGGAGCATGCATGCATATGCTTACTCATTGCTTGTGCAAGCGGAGATTGAAACACAAGCGCTCACCCGCTGCTTAAGATGGCCCAGTTTTGAACAGCTCATAGCCCAGGTTGGGGACTTCTGTTTTAAAATATATAATTTGTATCAGGTTGAGATTGATAAATAATGTTTTACTATTAGGGCACTCAAGCAGCCAAAGGTGCCTCCAACAGGAGTGATGTCGACTTGGCCATGCCCACCTTAGCTCCCCCGAGGTCAAACACCCCATATATAAAACATCCTACTAACAGGATCATTAATCATTAGTCAAATGATTAATGCTTTCCCCCCTCAAAATATGAATGCCTTCTGGGGAATGTGTGCCCTATGTATGCCATAGGCTAAGAGATTTTAATGACATACTGAAAAATCATTACTGGACTAATGTGTCAAAACTCTCTTGCGTGCTATCTCATGTTTCAGAAAGTCCCAACCAGACTTCAGTGTGATTACCCTAAGAAAGATAAAAATTAGCAATTACGAAGTTTAAATAGGGTTCAAATAATAGTAATAACACTTGAAGATTCCTAGCTCTCAGAAATCCACACAATTCTGAAATTCATATGGCATAACTATTAGGATAGAACAGGCCAAATTTAAAGATAATAAATTCCTAAGCCCAAATTTATAAAACAGCAGATATATTTTGATGAGAGCCAAAATATTTCGAGTTCAAAGACTCAATTTTTTTTTAATAAAGTCTCTTCAAATGACTGATTCACATAATACCTTTTTTTTCTTTATACATAAAGGTGAATAAATAGTGGAACGTTTGAAGAATGAGGACTGTATTATTTCACCATAAAGGTATGAAAGGGAAGGTTATTTGCATAGCAATTAACCTATAAATGAACTTAGAGCAGGAAACATACGAATATGTTCCTATTGAGAAATTAAAATGACGCAGGAAGAAAGAATGACACTTACAGAATACTAAAATTTAATTCTATTTGAAAAAGGGAAAGGAAAAAGGAAATTAAAAATGGATACATTTGCCATAAAGAGAATCTTAATTAAGAATCTTACTCTTCAAATAATTAAAATATTTTAAAATGCATAATATATAAATATGTAATATTTTGTATATGCAATGTATTGGGTATACATTTTAGCTAGCCTGCTGCACTGGTATTTCTAGGCAACTGTCTTTGAAGCAAGATTATAATACTCCTTCCTCATACCTCCCTCTTTGTTCCCTAAAATATCCCAATTTTGATCAACTTGACAGCAAGATGGAGAAATATACAGTATGTTCACTGCATGCTATTGATCCATTATGCCTGTGTGTGATTTTCAACTTTTTCATACAAAATTGTTCTTGAAACTCTATCATAGTGATGACTAAACTTTTTGTCGTCATGTGCCGAAAGTGTGCACAGCCATAATGCAATATCTGTGTGACACCCCCCCCATGTGCCCTGCCCCCTGCACATGCATGTGCAACCCTCCTGCTCTCCCACCACCCTGCCTCCCCCCCCCCCTGTGCATACACACGTAACCTCCTGTGCCCCATTTTGGGCCTATTAGGCCTCCCTGCAGCTCCTGGGACCAAAAACAGGTCACAGAGTGAATCCTGACTGCCCCCCTTCACTGGTGTTATGTCTGTGACTGGGCAAATGCGAGGTGTCAATCATCCGCACCCGATGACAGGATTGGTCTGTCAATGTAGGCGGCGCCTAAGGAAGCTAACGTCGTTCTAATTGGTTGCCGGTTTGACAGATCCAATATAAAAGAGCTGTCAAACTGGAGTTCCTCTGTTCTGTCATGATTTGTGCTTAGTTGATGTTGAATAAACCTTTACTGTTGAACGGATCACCTCAGTCAAGTAATTAATATTAGTACATAATACCAGCGACGAGGAATAGGGAAGAAACTTCGTGCAGCCTAGTCTATCGATAGCAGTGATTTTTTTTTAATTGAAATGTCGGCTATTCTGACTTTTGCCCCTTTCTCCATCCAGAAGGAGTCATGGGAGGCTTTTCTGGAAATATTCGAGTGTTTTTTACCCGGAAATGACTCCGCTGAAGTGTCAGAAAACTGGAAGACCTGTTTCTTCCTCAGTGCTTGTGGCCCAGAAATGTTTAGCATGGCCAGGGCATTGTCAGCGCCAATGTCTGTATATACTGTTCCGTGGGATTCCCACCATGGGTTCCCACCACCCATGCATACATGCATGACCCCCCCTCTCCCCCCCATGCATGTGTGCATGTCTCCCACATGCGCCCCACCTCTTGTGCATGAGCGGCAGAGACCCAAAAATCAACTGGCTGGCAGGAGACACGTGTGCATGCAGAGTAGAGCTGAGCTGGGGTGACAACTCACATGCCTACGGAGCGGACTCTGCATGCCACTTGTGGCACATGTGCCATAGTTTCGCCACCACAGCTCTAACATACATTATGCTTTAAATAAATAAATCCATAAATAAATATGTTTTAAATGTGCAAATAAATAAGTTTTAAATTCATAAATAAATATGTTTTAAATTTATAAATAAATATGTTTTAAATTTATAAATATCTTTTAAATTTGCAAACATATGGATTCAAAAGCTAAGCCATTGTGAAAAAAATACACACTGCGTTTTTGCAATTCAGCTACTACAGTATCACATTATTCACACAGTTGGTGAAATGGAGAACTTCATTATAGCTTTCAAAATTACAAAATGGATGCTGAGACTCTCTGGAGGTTTTGCCTTTTCTCTGAACACCTAATTCATCAACTCACTAATTTATATGCAGTTGAGGAACATCTTCCTTTATTTAGCGCTAACTTGGGTGCAGAGTATTTTGTAAAAATACCCTGCCTTTAATTTGCATGTTTCAAATAATTAAGAAAATCGTTGCCTAACTTGATTTGTTTGTAGAAATATTTCCTGCTAATTGTTATTTTCTTATTTTGTGTGTGTGTGTGTATGTATGTGTGTATGTATGTACGTATGTATGTATGTATGTATATGTGTGTGTATGTATGTGTATATATATAAATACATACATACATACATACATACATACATACATACATACATGTTGTGACTCAGCAGAAGTTTGCTGTGAGTTGAGTCGGGATGCAAGATTAACAATGCAGCTGGGGCTCGTTAGTGGCATTTTCTGGTGATAAAAGGACAGATGGTGCCACGCCCTGGTTGCAGGAATCAACGTTCATCATTCATTGTTCATCGGTCATGGTTTGTTTGTGAGAGACACTAGGAAAAGTGATTTGCTTTCTGTAACCCTGATTCAAGGAGACACTTGGAGAAGTGAATTGCTTTGTAAGTGTTTTGTTTTGCATTCTGTTATCTTCTTGTCAGAGATTTTATTTATGTTTATTTTTGGGCTCGCAGCCAGTCTGAGCCGAGGACTGATAAAGTTCTTTCCTTTTAAGTTTGTCTGCCTGCTGTCTGTTAACGAACGAGGAAGGGGGGACAGAACACATACATATATATCCTTCCCTGCATAATGCGCTATAAATTGATATCAGTTTTATTATCAATAATAAAGCATTTAATAACAATCTATAATTTATGTTAAAAGTATTAGAACATAAGATATCTGAGCTAAAGGTTGCTATTCAGTTCTGAGCATCTATCTATATAAAAGTGTGTGTGTGTGTGTGTGTGTTCCAGCATAACTCTGGAACGCCTTGGGAAATTTCAACCAAACTTGGTACACAGATGACTTACTCTCTTGAAATGAATACTGCAGGGATAAGACACCCCTAACACCCCTTGGGGTGTTCTGTTAAGATACAGCCTGTTGTGCCATAAAATGTCTTCTACTGTACAACCCAGTGGAGTTGCCATGGTAATGGCTTCTCAGTACTCCATAAAGGGGCTCCCTCTGATAAGGGGGAGAATCCAACATTAGAAATTATGTTTGGTCTGGACATTTTCCCCCTATAAATAAATACCTGGGCAATGTAGAGTTATCAGCTAGTAGTATTATAAAAATGTATATATACGATGCCTTTAACAACAGTAAAGGAATTGAGAAGCTGCTTCAAACAGCATACATCTCAATTAGTGAACAAATCAGTGGCCAGTACAGCTCGGCTTTTCTTAACATTCCCAACAAATCTTCTAGTATTAGTTTGTGTTGACATTCAAGCATTCATGTCACTATAATCTTACTGACAGTTTGCTATACAGAAATCAGTATGTGTGGTTAATAATCAGCTAATAGAGCAACCTAAAATATAAACATCTAATTCTGTACAACTGAATGAATGTACAGTATTCTTCATCATTGCTTTCTATGCCAAATATTATCTATTATTCTCCAAATACAGGATGTGATTTCTCAACAGAGAGCCTCATTATTATAAGCTGGTTTCTGTTTCTCTTTTAGACCTTTTAATTTTAAAAAAATGGTTTGGTATTGATGAAAGTCTGAATAACATTTCAAACAGATTTCAGGCCTATTAGATTTCATTGAGGACTACAAGTTTTAAAGATGGAGAATCTATATCAAACAGAATGTGAAAAAAACCCCACAAATTATTTTATTGTATTATTTTCCATTTAGGTTAGTATTAGAAATTATTGTTCAGAATTTTCAATATTATTCATTATTATTTATTGTGCGGTTGTTCCAATGGGAGTTATGAGAAATTAAAATATGATGCCTTCCAAATGCAAAACATATGTTCTCTCTCTTGAGATTTCAGCCTTAATTGCTAATCATGTTGATTATCTTTGTTTAAAACATATAGTGTTGCAAACAGAAGAGGATATATTCTACTTGAAGAAGACTTAGAGAGCCAAAATGTCTGACTCCTAATAAAAATATACTGAAGATCATGGGGTCATTTATACTGTAGCCACATGTAGACATTTAATTTTCTCTTTCTCTTTTCTGAGGCATCTGGAATCAGGGAACACTATTATTACAAATCTTCAGGTTACAACTGGTAATAAATTAAGGAGAAAAAATCTTAATGTCACCCTGAAAATAACAAATGCATCATGTAGGCAAAATATTGTTTCCTGCTCATTTGGAAAAAGGAGAAAACACATTCACTTCTAATCACAATAATTGCTCAAATTTATGGCACAAGGGAAAAAAAAATCTTGCAAGAAAATGGCCATACGAGAATTCTAAAAGAAGAATACAAGAGAAATTATACAAATTATAACACTGGCAAGCTAAAGAGGACACTACATGGAAATGTGTTTTTCATTAGGTCTTGATTATCTCTTTTGTGCTTTTCTTTAAGATTCTCTTAATTTTGTTTTTACCTGAATTATTTTTTCTATTTACTATTCAGCTCTAAAGCTGATTAAAGAAGAGTGACCCTATCTTTTTTTTAAATAAAAAAAATAAACTTGTCAAAATTATGCTCAGAAACCTTGAAGCCTTCTTCATAACACCAGTGGTAAATAGCAAAGATAAATGAAAAAAAAGCTTTCATCTAATAAATACCACATTGTATTTAACTAATGAAAGAAAGATCAAGGCAAAATGTATGCAATTATTGAAATTGAATGACAATTTCTTTAGAGATGCTTATATTTAACATGAATGAAAAATGTGACGTTAAAAAACTGAGAATACCCCATGTTCTAAAGGATCAAATTGTAGCTCATTATAACTAATAAAGAGAGCCCAGCAACATTCTGACAATATACAACTGAGTATTGAAATCTAGGCTTGTTGGTTTGTACTCTCTTTCTCTCTGGAATGGCAGTTCTACTTGTTGACAGAAACAGGCTATTTAAGACAATAAATGTTTTGGGAAAGAGATTTGGAGGGCGGAGGTGGTGGTGGTAAGCTTATCTTTGCTAAATGTCTTCTGGTTGGCTGCTCCCTCCATTTCAATCATGTTTAGAATATCAGGTCTCTCCCCATTTCCCTCACAACACTCCTATTTTGTTAAAGCAATGAGAAAATGCATTAAATAATCCAAAGCTGTCCAATAGCTACAAAAGTTTGTCTCTCTTTTTAATATAGTAAGGCTAGATATACCAGTCATCCATGTATTATTGCCTGGTTACAAAGCCATCATGAGGCACATTGTGTCATATAAGACTACAAGCAAATATAATCCAGGTATTCCATTCATCTGCTTCTCTATACTGTTAATCATTTGAACTGGCATCCAGATTCACTCTATTACGATGAAGAGGATGGCAATAAGCGATGAAAGTCAATAGGGAGTGGAGAAATAGCTACTATATCCTGGCATTTTGACTTCTCTTCAAATTGTAGAATCTTCCCCTTTTACTGACCCACTATAGTTTAAAACAAACATACCAAAATTCACTGTAGAGTTTGATCAATGCTTACGTACAATGTATATTGATGATTTGAAATTAAGTATCAGTATGTTTGAAATGAAATATACATGCTTCGGGGTTATGCAATTCCACAATTCATGAGATGTTATTGAATTGTGCATATCAACTATGGATATTTAATTGCTTCATGAAAAAGATTCATAAATATTTGATTAAATATAGACATTTTCTAAGTGAAATATCTTACTACAATTAAGTACAATTAAGCAGACTATGACTATAGTTTTGGGAAAAACCTGGACTGGTCACACTTGAATTTATAACCTTACTGTATCTATATATACAAATAGAACACATTACAGAAACAATAATTATATGTATATGCATTTAATGCACTCCCACAAACCTGCAATATATGAAGTAATCTTAAGAGATAAACTAGTTTAATTTTATAGCACATAATTTTTTTTCCTGAATAGATATATTATACCTAATATAAGGCTGATATGCATATACTCTGAAAATGTTCAATTCATAGTACTAATATAACATAATTGATATAACATAATGTTATATACACACACACACCAGTCCTTAAGTATCCTTAGTGCAACTTACAGTACATTTGGCTTTGTAAATGTTGAATTTTAAACAGTTAAAGGCTAGGATTTTATAGCATATTCAAGTCTAGAGCTGTCTAACATTTATTTTCAAGAATTCAAAGATAATGATCAGATTTCAAGTCTGAATTGGGTTTTTTACAATAAAATTGACTCAAAGAATTGATTTGAAGCTCTGATTAGACTTAATTTTCTGGATCAAACTAACAGTTTAAAGGGAATCATCTTGATTGCCTTGTTTGCTCATCATAGCAAACTATACAGAAGCAGTGGTTTTTACTTTAGATTTTGTCTGAAGTACAAGGCAATGGAATTTAACTATAAAAACCACTTAAATTTTCAACTGTAAGCATCAATAACTCCCTGTCAGAACTTCTGCCATTCCACAGAGATAGCAAACTATAGACTTCTACAAGCGAGTTAGGTGTAGTGAAACCGTTAAAAATCAGGATATACAAATTCCAGTTGAATTCAGTTTTCAAATGGCAAAATACTGCTTTCCTCCACAGGGAATATCCTTTGACCTTGCAGATTTTGGCTTTCAAAGTCTGAGGCAAGTTCTCTCTGCTGGTTCTCGCTCATGCTTATTACAGTGGCTTCACGCCAGAAAGCAGGTATAGCAAATGTACTGAAAACTACTTTCCTGGAGTCTTGATCATTTTCAGCAGGCTTTCTTTCTCTTCCAGCTATCACAAGTGCCTGTTGAGGCACAGGAAGCACTTTAGTGCATCATCCAGAGAATCCTATCACCATTTCCTTTCAACAAAGAGAACTGTCTTGCTTCCACAGCATGAGAGTCTTTGCTGAGGCGAATCCAAACAAGTGCTCACAATGATATTAGGAAATCAGTACCACTTTTTCCTGCTTCTTATGTGTTTTATTTCTTACTTCCTTGTCATTTACAGGTCGGGGAATCCCAGCTCTCTCTAGCTTAGTCATGTTGTTTTTTCAACACCCAGCTTTTGCTTTGGCTTATTATTATTATTATTATTATTATTATTATTATTATTATTATTATTATTATTATTATACAATTGTATCACAGCGGCCAGTTGCTTTGCCGGATTTGGCATTGGTTACTAGTCGGGCCCCACCCAGGGGCCTAGGACGTCGTAACGTATTTTCTTAATATGCGTGCAGATCCAAGCAGTGCGGCTTTTTGCATTTGACTGATGGTGATTTTGTCAATTTTTAACTGTTTTAAATGTAATTCCAGTGCTTTTGGAATAGCACCCAGTGTGCCAATTACCACTGGAATTACCACTGCTGGTTTGTGCCATTATTATTATTATTATTATTATTATTATTATTATTATTATTATTATTATTATTATTATTTGTTGTTATTTGGTTAATCTTTGGTGAGATTCACAGCCTTTGGGGCTGGTTGGTAGCTCAACAGTTTGTGTCCTAACCAAGGGCCAGGGAGCTGTTAAGGTAATGTTGGAGGATATAAGTTGTTCCAAGTAGGGTGGTTTTTTGTAGAGTCAGAATGTTTAAGTCAGGTAAATTTAGAATTTTCAAATAGTGAGGTAGCCCATTAGGTATTGCTCCAAGGGCTCCAATTACAATTGGGACAACACATGATTTCTTTTTCAGCTTCTTGCAGAACATCATAAAGATGGAAGCCAATCTTACTTCAGGCAGTAAGATGTTCCAAAATTCCACTAGCTGGAATTCTTTGACCAAAGGGGCCAACCGCATGTCTCATTTGCTGGTGAAGGTGGTGCAGGCCACTCCCAGTTGGATGAGACGGTGAAGATATTTAAAGGTAATAAACCAACACCTTGAATTGCTCCCAGAAGCAGCCAGTTCAGGTCATGGATCATTGGTGTAACATGAGTCACCCTAGGAATCTCAAAATATAAAATGTCATATAAAAAGATAGACAAAAATTAGAAACTTTGAAGAATATTTTGATCCTTGGAAAAATTGAAATCAATATAAAAAGAAGACAAAGTGGATAAACAGTATCATGGATAAAGTCCATGAGGCTATGAATTTTTAAAAAATGGTTAATGGTAAAGGTTCCCCCGCACATGCATGCTAGTCATTTCCGGCTCTAGGGGCAGTGCTCATCTCCATTTTAAAGCTGAGGAGCCAGCAATGTCCGAAGACATCTCCGTGATCATGTGGCCGGCATGACTAAATACCAAAGGCACATGGAGTGCTGCTATCTTCCCACCAAAGTGGTCCCTATTCTTGTACTTGCATTTTTTTTAGGTGCTTTCAAACTGCTAGGTTGGCAGAAGCTGTCAAGTAACAGGAGTTCACTCCATTATGCGACACTAGGGATTCAAACTGCTGAACTGCTGACCTTCTGCTTGACAAGCTCAGCGTTTCAGCCACTGAGCCACCACATACCCTAAAAATGGTTACTGACAGACTATTCTCAAAGAGATCAGGAAAACTTAGGGAAAAACAACTATACAACAAAATTAGACCTGGCTTCAAAAAAAAATCTAGATATCCAGAAGATACAAAAATGTTGGTTGAGATAGGAAAAATAACATTATAAACAATACAACATAAAGCAATCACCTCAAGGGGGGAAAAGTGTGAATCATCAAGGTTCTGGGTTGCTACAGAAACAGCTGACTTATTTAAAATACTCTGCCCTGTGTTAACCAGTAAGGACATGGATCTCATTTTCAAGTGGCTGAACTCATTCACAAAGAACCATGTCTCCTTAATTAGATGCATAGACTTGAAAGACTACCAGATAATTTCACAAGACATTCCCTCTCATATCAGGAGTCCTCACCATCAAGCATCCAACTCAAAGTGAATGTGAGCAACTATACTCAGTAAAAGCTAAATACACTATCAACTATGGTAGGAAGCTTTTGCAAGCTGACAGGCCCTAAAACAACGCCACAGCCAGCATTCCACTGACACAATACATCCACAGATATCTCTCTACCTCTGCTGTGACGGATTTAAAAGTCATCCTATATCCACCAATTAAACCACAACCTGTAATGGTATCACAGATCTACCCTGTAATAAAAATGATTCAAAATTTATATTTATATAAACAAGGGCTGTCAAACTCCTGGTGCATGGGCCAGATGCATCACACACTGGCCCCACCCACGCCCATTTAAGCGAAGTGGGGGGAAGTCCTGATACATCACGTGATGCCGCCATGATGATGTGAGTTTGACACATCTGATATAAACCAACTAGAAGCTTTTAGCAGTCATAGTAATTAATACATGCTGCATAGTTATACTATACTATATTTGACAAATAACAATGATATGTATATGAATGTATGTGTGACTTTATACATGCACACACACACACACACACTGTTGGTGCATTTTTAGGAAAGTTATTTCTAGTAACTCAAAACTTGTGGGGTTGATAGAAAATATGAAGCAGGATGAGCAGTGGTGGGATTCAAATAATTTAACAACCGGTTCTCTGCCCTAATGACCAGCTAGGTAGGCGTGGCCCGGTGGTCATGTGACCATGTGGGCGTAGCCAACTCAAAGTCACTCACGTCGATGGGTGCTTTGCTTTAGCTGTTACAATGTAATAAGGGTTAACCAGAGAGGCAGTTTCTGTAAGCAGGGCAATAAAGATTAGGCTAGAAACCACACCAGAATGTTTCCTTCCTGCCTTCCCTACAGGATTAGCCCTGTAAAAGTGGAAAAAACCAAAAGGAGATTTCTTCCAACAACCGATTCTCTGAACTGCTTAGAAAATTAACAACCGGTTCTCCCGAATAGGTGAGAACTGGCTGAAACCCACCACTGAGGATGAAGCAACAGAATAAATGAAGCAGAAGCAAAATGGTGGAGGCCCATATGTAGATAGTGTCCAGCCTGCCCTGCTTCTACT
This sequence comes from Thamnophis elegans, assembly GCF_009769535.1. Classification (NCBI taxonomy): domain Eukaryota; kingdom Metazoa; phylum Chordata; class Lepidosauria; order Squamata; family Natricidae; genus Thamnophis; species Thamnophis elegans. Next base: position 61,698,578 of record NC_045549.1, read on the forward strand.
AAAGTGAGTCTTTAGATATAGAGATATGGCATAGTTCACAGGGCAGCTGAGTCCATTTTTGTGTATTAAATGGGAGGGGTACCATTTTATCCTTATCATGAGGCACCAACATCCCTTAAGTTGTCTTGATGTTATTTGCTTTTAATACAATAAAAAAGACGGAAAGTGGATAGAAAAATGCAAATAATTGGCAGATTGAATAAAAATTCATGAGAAGTTATGCACAGAATTATATTAAAAGATAATTTGTGACCCATCAGGTATGCAAATTAAATGATTCTCAACAAATATATAACTAGCTTCCACTTAAACACATCCCCCCAAAAAATCTACCTTTCTTTTTCTGGGTAAACGATTCAACCATCAAACATTGTTACTATTAAAAAATTTTATCTAACATTAAGTTGGAATATTTGAAGTTTGGAAAGCTCCTCTGACTTTAATTTATTTAATTTATTTCGGTTGGCATTAAATGACAGGAAGCATGTCTTTTATATGACTTCTTTTCATGTTTTTAAAGAATGCTATCATTGTAATCTCTTCCTAGATTAAACACAACACATTTCTTCTGTTCTTTTTCATGCAATTTATGAAACCTGATAATATTTATTCCCCTTTTTATTTATTTGCAGTGTTCTTAAAACATGTCCAGAAAAAGGCATAATATTCAAGATGGAGTATAAAAATCTGTCCTTGTTTTGAAAATTATATTTCTGTTAATGCCGTCTAAATTTCTACTGGCATTTGGGGGGGGAGGGGAGGGACTGTGAGACCATACTGTTGAGTTTAGCTAACATTTGAAATTTGGCCACTACAAGTTTTCTTATCAAACCATCTACTCTATGTACTACATCTGTGTATGTGATTTTTGCTTCCTAAGTGAAGACATTTGTTTGATTCTGCTCTTTTGGGCTCATTTTCTTTGGAAATTAAATGTTAATTCTATCATCAATATTAACTATCACATTGAATATTGTACTTCTTTAAATTTATTATATATTTTGTTCATCTAAATTATTAATTGGAACACCGAGTACAGAATCCACGAATGAATCTTGTAAACTTTTAGTCTTATTCCAGTCTGATCAGGGGCGGCATTCAGCCAGTTTGGACCTGTTCACCCGAAAGGGGAGTCAAAATTGCACCCCTCCTGGCTCTATTTAGACACCTTTTCAACCCGTGTGTTTGCACGGAAGGCCATGCGCATGCATTGACTGGTAGGGAACGTAAGTGAATCCTAACCCTGATTCTGATGAAGAATTGATGAGCCCCTTTGAATAGGGTAGTAACATATTCACTTAATTATTATGCCATCAAGCCTACACTTAACTAACTTGTTAATCAGAATTTCACGGATAACTTTATTAAATGTTTTGTGGCAATCAAATATATATTACGTCTACAGCATTCGCACGAGTTATTAAATAAGTTAATCAATCAGAAAAAAATGAGGCTAGATTTGTTCTTGATAAATTAATGTGACAGGTTTTAAGATGTTTATACTCTTTACAATCTATTCAAGAATCTTCCCAGATATTGATGATAAAGTATATTCCCCCTGGATCATCCTTTCTCCCCTTTTAAAGACAGAAATAACTGAATTAAAGTAAAAAAAAAAAAAGATATTCCCCAATGACATTTTCAAGGTTTAGTCTGATTGTATTATCCTCTTGTTCATGAATACTGTGAATAATCTCATGTTGGAGAAGACTTAAATAAAATATTATTTTATGAGCAGCTGATTATTTTCTCTCTCTCTCTCTGTGTATACATATATGTTCATATGCATATTTGTTATGTGTAGAAGTATGACTTTTTATAGTGCTAGCTCAATTTTAACTCATTCTCTGAGTGAGTTAAAGATTTGGTCATATATAAATATTTTTCTACTGTTATTCTATCAAAAATAAGAAAAGTGTTAATTCATGTATTACGAAAATTAATGTAAGACTTTTTTTGAAAAAAAATATAAATGGTCTGGTGCATTTGCAATAAAAGTGTCTGACTTTTGATTCAGTTAATCTAGTACCATATTTTTGGGACTATAAGATGCTCTGGACTATAAGACACACATTTGCTTCAGAGGACAAAACAAGAAAAAAAATCTGCCTCTGGTACCCATTCGTCATGGCCCATTCGCCATAGCCTGTTCATAGAAGCCCGTTTGCTGCGCAGTCCATTCATCATAGCCCATTTGCCGCACTCATGCACCACCACAGCAGCCCATTCACCACTGTCCATTCACCACCACCACCGCCGTTTGCCACCAATTGTCATGAGCAGGCAGCAGCAGCGACAATAGGCAGTGGTAGGTGGCAGCAGTGATCCCCACCACCTAGAACATCTGATTGGTGTTGCATCAACTCCCCCTTCCCTGCAACAATATTTGCTGTATAAGATGTACAGACATTTCCACCCACTTTGGGTGTGTGTGTGTCTTATAGTCTGAAAAATACAGTAGATTATATTGTACTACTGTTGTTATCACTAGTAACCTGTTCTGACCCCCCTCATCCTACACTAACACACACTCCGAGCGAAAGATAAGTTCGACATTTAATTAACAGACAGACAGGTCCTTGGCAGCAAACCGGCACAGACAAGTTTGGGCAGCAATCCAGCACAGATAAGGCTTGGCAGCAATTCAGCCTGCCAAGCTCACAATTCCAAGCTCACATTAGTTCCTGCGTTGACTTCTGCAAGAGAGACGTGTGCACAAGCAGTCGTTTTATAGTCTGGAGAGGAGCCTAATGACCACCAGCTGAGTGCAATTACCTCCTGTACTTGCACAACTGTTCCTGACGCCTATTAGTTCTTCGGTGCCGGGCATCCAGGAACAACTCACTGCTGGCTTCTGGATCACTCTCCCTTGTCTCCTCCCCACTGGTCCAAGGCTCAGGCGCCTCCTGGTGGCTAACCAGTCTCTCTGCGCCCTGCTTGGAGTTGGAACCCTGTCCAGTGTCCTCCACTTCCTCCAGAGCCGACTCATACAACCCCTCGCTGTCGGAGTCTGGTGGCAGCTCCAACGGCTCCTGCTGGGCCACAACAGTAACCCATATATTATAAGCAGTGAAAAAAAGTAAAATTGTGATCTTTTAAAACTCTATTTGAAGTACCAGAGAGTCTTTAACAAAACACTACCATTAAGTGAGAGACCTTACCGCCACATCTCTGTCTATTGTACTTGTTCTGAGGGATGACTTTGTTATTGAACAATAGTTACTTTTCTCTTTGTCGTGAAAATCAAATACAGTGAGGAGAAATGAGAGGTGGGATTGGAACACATCTGGCTATTACTTTTTGCTAGATGAAATGTTGATCGCTTATATGAGGAAATGATCATCAGCAGTCAGAACAATAATGTAGTACCCCAAATTGCAACTAAATATATACTATATAGTAAGAGAAAAGGTCTCTGGTAGTATACTGTAGTAGTTCCTTACCTAAAAACAGCAGTTGTCTGGGTTCCAGCAATTCTACTAGAAATGTTAACTTCTTGATTGGTACTATCTCCAGCTTATTGTACTAAAACTACTGCTGTTTAAATTAAACTAACCAAGTGGCTTTTGTTTGCTCACACTTCATAGTTTTCCTAATTTTGTTTTACTTTCCTGTTGTTGCAGAAAATGACAGGCTTTAGACTTCTCAGGATACAGGAAAAGTTTATTTGGCAGCCAGGTTCAGAAAGCGAGGGATCTTACTTCTCCTTTTGTTTATGGAGTACGTGTCATTAACGAACTTTAATTGAACCTTGGACTTTTGACATAGATTTTGACATAGGAACATCTTGTGGTTAGGCACTGGCTTCCTGTTCTTTTGCAAGCTGCAACTCTGCCTATGTGGCTTTAATATAGAAGAAAAGGGGCTCTAAGAGGCTGTCCAGCCTGACCCAGTAGGTTTCACACTTAATGTCCAAATCTCACTTTACGTCTGCTTTACTGTCTCTTTTTTGATTACTCTTTTCCTGTCCTCTTGAAACCAGTCCTAATTTCCAACTATGGGTGTTTAGTATTACAAAATCTGTTTTTAAACCGAATTAATGAAAGCAAAAAGATTAAAATATTATTTAATTTGCAATAAGTAGGTCTTTCTAGGTTCTCTGTTTATTTGTAAAATAAATTTTATTTTGTAAATAATAAATATTATTTGGAATCAAACACACAGTAGGTAAGATGTGAATTAATTTAACACTTCAGTTGATATTAGCAGTATACATTTATTTGATTTAAATATACTGGCTACCCAATACTCATGGATTCTGTGAATCTAGACAGTCCCCAATCTTGACTGGGGAAGTGTAGCTCCCAGGTTGGAAAACCAAAGATGGTACAATCTCCAGCCAGAGAGTTCAAACAGCCACAGCCAATCAGTCTTGTCAGAATCGAGTCAAACTTTGTTCTGACCTATCCAGATCCAGCTTCCAGACATTGGGTCAAGACATTGACAGTTTCACCTGTGTCACTCAAGACAGAGATGTAGAACTGGGTATACTGATGATACCTGCACCCTGAACAGGTGATAACCTCACCAAGTATATTCATGTATATGTTAAACAGTGTTTAGTCCTTGAGGCTACGACTGACAGCCAGCAACAGCCATGCCGCGCCTGATTGGCTAAGGCACGGCATGGCTGAGCGCAGGCTGTCAGACATGTGCCTATTGGCCTCCCTGCTTGACAGCTCCGTATAAATAGCTGTCAAGCAGTGCGGAGTCCCGATCTACCGCTAACCTGTCTACTGTTAAGAACTGTTCTAATAAAGTGCTGTTAACTTACCTCAGGAGCCTCCTGCCTCGTTCCTTCAGGGAATACTTCAAACAGGACAAGGGAAAACATCAAAAACTAGGGAACCCCACACATGAGGTTGTATCTGCAGATACAATCTCTCTCCCCTTCACATACAAATTGGTTTGCTTTGTCTTGGTTTGCTAATGCAAACACTTTATGTCTCAGGCTCCTATTCCCCCCTCTTTTTTTTTTCTACTGATATTGTGCTCTGATTTCATTTTTGAAGTAAAATATCTCTAACCGGAGTTCTTCAGTAGGTGATTCGGCAATTTAGCCTTCTTCTAGCACATCACAGGCACAAGGCAAATAGCAAGAAATATATAATTATGGTACATGTCAAACGAAGAAAAAGAGGTCATAACAGTTGTTAACAGGAGAAAGAAGGCCAACAATGTAATCATTAATTGTATGTTACCAAAGTTAAATAATAGGAATCATCCTTTTTAGAAATTCAGTATAGAATCGTGACTATATAAATATACATTTTAAGCCAAAATATCAGCTGAAGATCCTGCAGATACACCAAAATATTCTTCAGCTTTCTTATTGATAAACTCACACATATAAGGAAAGGTAACATTGCTAAATGATAAATGGGGTAGACTAGTCTCTAAAACAATATAAATGTTATATTATAGAAGTTATATTTTAAATGTAAATTGAAAATATTTGGCATTGAATGAAAAATGCATCAGGATATAAATGTTAGAACAAATGCTGTTAAATCAATGCATAGGAGTGGGAAATACTAGAAATATACTTATAAATATAAAGCATCTTACTCTTGCATAGTCTTCTCAAAGTATATAGGTATTCAAATAAATAAAGTCAGTGTCAGATCAGATACTAGAATGTGTCAAAGGCAAACTAATAAATCATTATATTTATTTTCAAGGTCAATGAACACCACTGAAATAACAAAATCAGTCTTTACGGTGAGTGACAAGATTAGGCAAAGGAGAAATCAGGGTTATGTGTCAAGAACCCAAGCACAGGGCCTATCTTCATCATCAAGGTCTATCTTCATCATCAGGGTCTATCTTCATCATATGAAACCAAAGAAACATGAAAAGTGAGCAGCTGACATGAATGCAATTGGACTATGGAGAACTATCAGGCAAGGAGGGCTGTTGAATACCCAGACAGGCCCTGCAGAGTATTATAGTGTTTTTAAAAAGTATGTTGACAACAGGGTGTGTTAGATTGTTCCGTTGGAAAATGTCCTTTTTAATCAGCCCAAGCTGCTTTTCTTTTGAATAAAAGACATCAATACTTTTATAGGCAAGATATGCTTATAAAGTGCTCAGTCACATCCATTGGGAAATGGTCACAATGGATTCCATTAAAGATTCTTGCATTCCCTGTAATGCCACAAAGCCTCAGATTTTCTAAATATTCCTGTTCTATCCAAATAAAATCTAAAAGCCTATTTAACATAGGTCAGATCTGTGAATATATGGCCAAGGGCTAAATGAGGAGCTATTTTAAAATACTTGAGAGGAAATGGTGACTAGAGATTAAAGTCTGTTATATTGTAAAAAGCATTGGCTATGAAGATAAGAGGCTTTAAACTATACAAAATCTGTTAAATCTCATTCCCTGATGTTACTTTTGTCTTCTAAATGCTTAACTGTAATTCAGTTATTTTATTTTCCATTTTTACTTTTATGATGAGCTCTTTTAAACGACTTTACATTTAGCAAATAAAGCATATCTCATATTGTGAAAGTTTTATTCTCTAAATTTGATTCCAACTGTCGTCTCTTCCAATTCTACTGTTGTATAATATAATTGCTGTATAAGTTAACCAGATGTGGACACAATGCATATTCTTATCTCATATACATTAACTCCCTTTCCTATTCAGAAGCAGAGTGTTTTCTTTTCTTTAGTACTTATCTCTCCTTGTATGGATTTTTTTTCTCTTTGATAAGATTATAAGGGAAACTTTGCTTACATGATTCATGCAATGATTTAATAGTTCACACCTGTTCCTCTGTCTTACCTGCAATAAAGATACATACACTGCAGTCTTCCTGGGGAATTATTCTTTTTTCTTCAAGGTTCAATTGGTTCTTCCCATTTTTAGTGAGCCTCAACTCCCTTCAGTTTATTTATGCATTATTCTTAGTTTCACCTCTCTCAATTTTATTAATAATGAGGATTTCATCAAAAGTTCTTGCTGTTAGTGAAATCACTCTTGGATTAATAGAAGCTGCTTAGACCTCCTATAAATCAAAGTGATAATCCCTTGGGGAAAAGCATGATTTATTTTGTCTTTATTTAAGAGGGAAATGTTGAAAGTTTTCCATGTCACAATTCTTTCAATGATGTTTTCTTTTCTTATTCATTGCATGTTTCACTACAAAAACATTTATTTAGGGGGGATGATAAAGGCTAACCAATAGGAGGGGAAAAGTCTGCTTCTGGTTACTAAGGCTTTTACTTCCTACTTTCATGTGGCTTGGGTATAACAAATAATGACTACTCATATGAGAAAAATAGCTCTTGGGATAAGTGATTGTGAAATGTTGCTTGAATCGGTTTGTCTTGATGATATATGGCTGCAATACATAATATAAAATGCATTTCTCTGAAAATGCCTGATACCAAAAATGACATTACTTAAAATAAATAGGATACCTTAACCTGGCTGATAGATTTGAAGATTCTAAATAAGACTTAGATATCAGGTAAATATATTTTGAAACAGCTTTGTAATCATGTAGTGAGGAGTTTGGCTGTATGGCTTGAGTGAAAATTGGCAAAAGAACTCTGAAATTGAAGTAGAGTATCAGTTCAGCAACTAAAATTTCTCTATCAAAATCATCACTAACACTATAACAATTTGATTATATTGTTTTTAAAAGTTACCACTTTGAAATTAGAATATTTTGGATGAATGAATGATTAGTTACAACAACTAAATTACATTCAGTAAATACCACCTCTGATTGGCCCCACCCCCATCTATTCTCTGCCTCCTGAGTTCCAGCTGATGGGGAGGAAATCGGGATTTTGCAGTAACCTTCCCCCGGAGTGGAGTGGGAATGGAGATTTTACAGTTTCTTTGCCCTGCCACACCCACTAAGTCACATCATGCCCACCAAGCCAGGCCCACAGAACCAGTAGCAAAAAATTTTTAATGCCACTACTGATCTACTTGAGTTGACCTCAACTACTTTGTATGCTTTGTATTTGGTGTTTAGGAAGCACTATGATTTATTAAGTATCTTCTATGTTGAATAAAGTTCTTGGTCCAAGAAAAAAAAAATATGGAACTCTTTTCCCTCAAAGTCCACCAAAAGGACATTAAACTGTACTGTCTATGATTCCAAATCTTTTCAACATTTCACTTTGACCATAGTGTAGGGAATGCTGGGATAGGGTATTCTGGTGGTGGAATATGGAAAGATCTTCATAATTGGATTATGAAGGGAAATCCCTGTTGGATGTGGAAGAATTCCGTTTGAACATTCTTAAAATAAGGAAACTGACTCAAACATTGATTTGTGAACCCAGTGAATTAATGAAGTAATTAGTGAATGAAATTAGCAATGATTAATGAAGCAAAAAGGAAATCTATTTAAGGAAATTTATTAGAGAAATAGGCAAAGCCAACCATCTAATTATCTACATTTTAGCAAAAGGAAAGCCCAAGAGTCTTCAAATAATTTTGCATTTTTGCTTAAACTAATATTTTCCTCAAATAACTAAATATACTAATATAGTTTCATTTTATGAATTTATTTATTTACATTTGAGAAATATTTATTTCTTCCTCTCATCCATTTTCTCTGCAAATAAACTTCCCTCATTCACTTCCTCACATGTAAGACTATTAAGAAACCTTGTCTGTTTTCAGTATTTGCACAATAATTTGTCCATTTTAATATATTCTGGACATTGGATAAGAAAATTCAAAGCTTCCAGCTTGATAGTTTTATGTCTTCAAAGAGATGTTGAAGAATAGGGGGGGTCTAAATTTGGACAGAGGCATCCAGAGAGGGAAACAAATGATGAAAGAACTATGGTGATATCTTCCATGCAATCTTTGACATATGTACTTGCATTAAACATTGTGATGCATAATGCAATCACTGCATTTCTGAAATGACATCGCTACAACTGTGCTATTGTTTTGGCATTCCGAAGTTTTCAGAGGATGCTACTGATGCTGTCTTCCTGTAAAATGTGACAACTTTTAGAAACATGAGGGCTAAAATAAAAATAAGCTTTATATGATGCAAAAAAGTACAGTGACATTAAAATATGAAACTAAATTTAATCTGGTATATGGAGTTAATAATGCATGCATGCAGCAATAATTTATACACTGTCAGGTTCCATCACTATAGGCATTTTTTTCCTGCCTCCTTATAAATATATACGAGAGTAGTAAAATTGCCTTGTCTAGTTTTTTAAATTGCCAGCAATTTTATTCTTCCATGTGTCTCTGAACTGCACTGCGGAATGCTTATCCCAATGATTGAAACAACCATGCTTCTAAAACACATTCTTAAAACCTGCAGAGCTTTAGTTCTCTCCGTAGTTACAAAATTGTTTAAGTTATCTTACAATCACATATATTTTGTGTTCATTACTTACACATAAAAATCTATAGAAGCAGAATTTGTACATATTGCCAGAAATGCACAACCATCAGATTTAAGAATTGCCCCATAATTCTACTTCCCTTGCTTGTTCTCCACATGCACTTACTGTATCATTGGAACATAATAAAAAATGTGTATGATGTGCACATAGGACACAGTTACCTATAATTAGGATACTCTCGGACTTTTTTCCATCAGCTCGTATAAGATGAGCAATAGAGGACTGTCCAAGTAAAGGCAACGAAAGTAATAGAAACATTATGGATGTTCGTCTTGCTTACAAGAAACAGAAAAATGGAGAAAGAGAGTAGCAATTATGCACCACAGCCTTCTCTGCACTTTTATGAATCATTGTGTGACCCTTTGTGATTAAATGGGTGAATTGAGCATTTGTTCCTGAGATTTATGAGTACACCCCTGAAAAGAAGAGAGGGCTCAAAAGTTATTCATAGCTTAATGTTCTGGATGAGGTGCCTGTGGAATTTCAGATGTTGTTTATTTAATTCTGATCTTCCTGTGATAGAGAACTCGGAAATTGGTGTGTGCAGGCTAGAGTGAATTTTCTAGTTCTCTAATCTTGAGGACTTCAGATTCATTTCTCATCGAAGGCAGGCAAAAATATGGCATAACTGTCTCCAGCAGATATAAACTACCATCGATACACTGTATATTTTATAAGTAAGCAGTATACCTTTTTTAATAAAGATCCTGTGACACTTGCTTTAATAAATCTTATCAGTCAGCAGCCAGATATGATGAATGGAGCTTTTCTCCAAACATAAAAAAATGGGAATAATTGAAAATCTGTACTCTGTTTAATTTATGTTGCATCCTCAGATTTTCAAAGGCTGTGTCATGGGATGTTCTGTTCAATCTAGATTGGGAATCAGCATGAAATGAATTGTTTGGTTTTAACTCTCAACATAGCTCAGTACTTCACATATCTCCCAAGGTGTCCCGAACATATAAAAAAGCTTAGTATGAATCTTTCTTTTTAAAAAAATGAAGTAGTGATGCACATAAATGTGTTGTTCTATGTAATACATTTCTGTATTTACTTGCATTCTAATTAGTTTTCTCCAAATTCTGGGTTTCTTTAGTTAAGTGAATGAGGTGAATGAGGAAAAAAGAAACATAATACAGAGGATTGTGTTTGTATGGAGAACATTGGGAAGAATATATTTCAGCAATACAGCATATGTTTGCTAATCGGTTGTCTGTCTGTCTATTTATGATCTATAATTTATTTTTATTTATTGTATTAATTACATTGACATGATGTGTTCTCCTTTCACTCCTACAAATAAAAGCATACACACATATGCACATTCAAAAACTCTGGACCTAGGTGAGACCTTTAAACACTACAGGTGGCTCTTAACTAATGATTGGTCATTTAATGACTTACAAAGTTCAGCCTTGAAAAAAGCTTTATCTCTATATCATCTATCTATCTATCTATCTATCTATCTATCTATCTATCTATCTATCTATCTATCTATCTATCATCTATCTATCATCTATCTATCATCTATCTATCTATCTATCTATCTATCTATCTATCTATCTATCTATCTATCTATCTATCTATCTATCTATCATCTGTCTGTCTGTCTGTGTGTTTGTGTGTGTGTGTGTGTTCCAGCATAACAGTGGAATGCCTTGAGCAATTTCAACCAAAATTGGTACACAGATGACTTACCTTCTGGAGAAAAATACTGTGGGGGTAAGACACCCCTAAAACCCTTTGGGTTGTGTGTTCTGTTAAGATACAACCTGTTGTGCCTTAAAATGTCTTCTACTGTACTGCCCTAAAATGGCTTCTATTGTGCAGCACAGTGGAGTTGCCATGCTAATAGGTTCACAGTACCCCACAAGGGGGCTCCCTCTGGTAAGGGGGAAAATTCAACATTAGAAGTACTTTTGGTCTGGACATTTTCTCCCTATAAATAAATGCCCAGGCAATGTCAAGTTATCGGCTAGTGTATCATAAAGTGCTTTTTTTCCATCATAAAATGTTCCATTGTTCCCCCTTCACAGTCAAATTAGCTCATTTCAGGTTCTTGGTAATCTGTTTGTAAGGACTCGGTGACCATAACATGACTATATGCAGTCTTCTGTTATGGCCTCCCAAGAACATCAGCGGGGAAGCCATTGATAAACTATATATATTGTTCTCAGATCAATTCAGTGGTTTTCCTAGCTCAGTGTATGCAGAGATTGGCAATAGATCTTCAGTTTTTTGGACTAAAATGTCAAAAGTCATCCCTGGGATTATTCTGCTTCTGAACTATATGCTATATCTATTAGCTACAGTCCTCCTCCTGTGTAATAGTAATTTTATAGTTGGATGAACTGTGCCACATTCTATCTTGGTATAAAGAGCTGCAAAGTTTTCCTTTTTGCTATCATCAACATACCATAATCTTTTTTTTTTTTTTTTTAAATCCAGCTCCTTGAGAATATTGTTCCTTATTTTACACTTGGGAAGTGTAAATCTTCTGTAGTTCCAGATAATTCAGAAGCTATGAAAAATGCAGCCCTGTGTACATTGCTTTAGGGAGAAAACAAAAACAGCATCAAGTAATAAAATGGTGGAAATATATAAACACTGTATTCCTTCGGGGCTCATGGAAGCATTTTACTATTTAAACTATTTAAAATAATATTTTGACCAAGTTATGTTCCTTGAGGGAGAAGTGGGGAAATGTAATATATACTGAACCTGCTACAGAGTAATTTTAAGATTCCCTAACATTCTGCTTTAAACGTTTAGAAGAAATGAATGAGATTCAAGGTGCTAAGATAAGCTATTCAATTTTTACCCCCTCTATTCATTATCAGTAAAAAAAAAAATCCCTACTGCAAATGACTGTTGGTTCAAAACCCAAAGCTGTTCAGTCTCTTTTGCTCTTTGTATGAGAACCAGAGGAGAGCATTTGTTCTTAGTAACTTTATTCCAATGAGGAATGACATCAGAATATAGAGCTATTGCCATTTCACAATGTTTATAGGTCTCACTCATCAGAATATAATTGCTAATCTTAGCCGCATAGAAGAAATACTGCATACTTCCTTAAAATAAAAGTGGCAGGTGCATGAATAATTTTATTGTTTACATCTCTGCTCAGCACTACAGTTTCAGTTCTTAGAAGTAAAAGAACATTATGTTTTTAACACATCATTGTTCAGGTGTTTCACTACAACAATGGATTTCATGCTTTAAAAGCAATTAGTAACAACAACAAAAAGGACCCCTCTTGCTGAGAAAAATATTAGACACTTTAATCGCTATTACCGTTACTAGCATTATTATTTTTATAATGTTAAAATATTATCAATGTGATAAGAGCTATTGTTATTACAGAATAATTGTTTCGATAAACTTTTTGCTTTCAAAAACTGAGGCAAACAAAAGCTAATAGAAAGCCAGTGAAAGGTGCATGGTCACCGTTTGAAGTTACAATGACCCTGAAAAAAATGACAGAATAGTTTTTCACAGAAAGACTTGCCCCACAAAATCCTCCCCTAGCCTATCCCCTTCTCCCCCTCAGCCTGGCCACACAGAAGGCCCATCTATCATATCTCCTTCTCTCCCTCAGGTTTGCCCCACAGAAGCCCCACCTATCTTATCTCCTTCTCTCCCTCAGGCTCCTCTCTAAACTCCTAGCCAGCAGGCCAGATGAGTCACGTGCTGGTCATGCCCACATCCAAGTTTTCAGGTTGGGAGGAGGAGTAGAACGTTTAACTCCTTAGCATCAGAGCGTATTAATAATAATATACAAAATAGTAATGCTCAGATGATCATTTCAAAAAAATCCTTTGTTACCGAGCACCTAGAAGCCAAGAGGAAGATACATGCCCAATTTCATGTGTGTAGGCTTTACGGTTCCAAAGATTTCATGAATCCTGCATGAGTGTTTCGCATATGTGTGTGTGTGTGTGTGTGTGTGTGTGTGTGTGTGTGTGTGTCCGTCCCCTAATGGCTAAGACGTCTGCCTAAGATGTAATATAGCCCAGGTTCAAATCCCAGTAAGGGTATGGCAAGCTGATGAGAGCTAAATAGCTTGAAATAGATCTATACTAGTCTCCCTTTATTTATTTATCAGCACAAATATAAAACAAACACACACACACACACACAAACACACACACACAAATATATGTGTGTGTGTTTGTGTGTGTTTATATATATGTATTGCATATATATATGCAATACATATATATATGTATTGCAAGAATGATGGAAACTGGCAAGTCTGCTTGTAATAGAATAGAATAATAAAATAATTGGGTTTGACGGGACCTAGGAAATCTTTTAGTCCAACCCACTGCTTGATCAGGCGACCCTATACTATTTCTGACAAATGGTTGTCTAATCTCTTTTGAAAGCCTCCAGTGATTGAGCCCCCACAGCTTCTGAAGTGAATTGTTCTCATTGGTAAAAGTGAATTTACCTCAGTCTCTTCCACATGCTGATTTGTTTCTCAAGACTTAAGGAATATTTCAGCTCTCTTTGCTTGTATGTATGTATCAGTGGTGGGTTCCGGATCCCTGTGCAACCAGTATGGTGCAGCGGGACCCGGCATCCACCACAGAAATGCCCAAAGCATGTGCACCGGCATCCTTACCTCTTGCAACACCTCTGTGACCCTGTGCAACATTCCAGCAGCTTAGCGGAGCATCGCCAGGCGCCGCGCGCTCAGTGCATGTGCACAGAAGCACTGAAGAGCTCAAATACACCGAAGAGCTCAAATACACCGAAGAGCTCGGGCGAGTGGATGGGCCTTCCGGAGTACCGTATTGGGGCATACCTCCTGCAACCCACCACTGGTAGGTAGTTAGGTAGATATGTAATGTACCTATTTTCCCTAAGTTCATCAGTCTGATTCTTCTCATCCTATAGCATTTAATATAATTGATCATGATATCTTTTTGGATTCCCTATGACACTGGGTGTTGGAAGCATTATTTTGCTATAGTTCCATACTACCTCAAGCAAATCAAAATTAATGGAAGAGCAATACCCCATTGTTCACTTTCTATCCCATTTTGATTAACGTATACATGAAATGATGGGGACAGATATCCATTCATTTGGGCATTATTCATATGCTGATATCTAGTTTTATATATTTAATCAGAGCTGAATGGGAGATGTGATTGGAACTTTAACGCAGTGAGAGGTTGCAAGGGATGAAATCCACATAAAATACTGAAATTGAATCTGGCAAGATGGTGGCTCTTAATAACAGATTGCAATTCTTCTAAAGAACTGGTGCACAAACTGGTTCTTGTGGACTAAAGACTCCTACTGGAATCGTAGTGGAGGACATGCCCTAGGGAATTTTGGCCAGCTTTAGTAGGCTCACCAATTGAATCCTTTCCTGGACATGGATGGTAAAGACAATGTATATAATATATATGAATTAGTACTTGAGCAGAAGGTTGGATTAGAAGATCTCCAAGGTCCCTTCCAACTCTGCTATCTGTTATTCTGATTAGAATATTGCATCTAGTTTTGGTCACTACAATATAAAAAAATATGTTGAGGCTCTGGAAAGACTGCAGAGAACAACTGCAGTTGCATACAAAGTTGATTTGGGGGCTAACACCTATGAAGAAGTATTGCAGGAATCGGGTATGTATAGTCTAGTGCAGGGGTTAGCAATCTGCGGCTCTGGAGCCACATGTGGCTCTTTCATCCCTCTGCTGTGGCTCCCTGTCGCTAAAAATATGTGTCACAACCACCAATGTGCGACACCCGTCAGCACACAATTTATTGAGCTTTTCGACCCTCCATGGGTAAATCCAAGAAAAGAAAAGTTTCAGAAGAAAACAGAACCTTTAATTCAAATACATATGCTGGTTTTGGGGGCACTCGGGAAATAGTCAGGCACGGGAAGGGTTTTGTGACTCCCAGTGTTTTCTTTTCTGTGGGAAACAGGTCCAAATGGCTCTTTGAGTGTTTAAGATTGCAGACCCCTAGTCTAGTGGATAGAAAGATTAGGGGTGACACGATAGCAGTGTTCCAATATTTGAAGAGCTGCCACAAAGAAAGGAGAGTCAGTCTATTTTCCAAAGCACTGCAAGGCAAGGCAAGAAGCAATGGATTGAAATTAATCAATAATAGAAGCAAACTAGAACTAAGGAGAAATTTATCTATAATTTGTGGGTTTCTATCTACAATAAATAATACATCAAGAATGTGTAAAATGTTCAAAGGCAGACAAAATAGGACAACATAAGTGGGTTTGCCAGGGAACTCATGCAGAATTCTTGTTTGTCTTGTCTGTTTACAACTGTTACTAACCAATATGTTATGTAGGCAATCTGTTAACGTATATATTTATACCAAAAAAAAAAGCTATAAATGCATTTTTGTGACCATTTAACTAAGATAAAATGTTTTTTTTTTAAAATCCCAAAGTTTATATCTACAGTTTCAACATTTACTTGTCAGTAATAAAATGAATACATTTCAGCATGCTCAGTTGCCATGAAATTTCACTGCAATAAATAGACCATGTATACAAGTTGCGGAAAATAATCTTAACATATTGAATGGAGTTATTTAACGACATTTCAACACTTTCAAAGCATTGCTTCAAAGAAAGCAAATAATACAATATGTGCAATTGCTGTCATTTTGGCCTACCAAATCTATCATGTTAAAACAAAATATAAGATATCATATATTGGTTTTAAAGTGTATCTTCTTTGATATATTTTCTCTGATCTCTTCTCCATATACAGTGCCTTAGAAAATAATTAATACGGAGATAAGGTCTAAAATACTACAACCAGTAACAGAGGGTTTGATTCAAAGCACATCAGAAGTAGTATTCAGCAGGTTCTGACCAGTTTCTGGAGAACAAGTAGTGGAAATTTTGAGTAGTTCGGAGAACTGATAAATACCACCTCTGACTGGCCCGTCCCCCATCTATTTTCTGCCTCCCAAGTCCCAGCTGATCGGGAGGGAAATGAGGATTTTTCAGTAACCTTCCCTGGGAATGGAGATTTTACAGTATCCTTCCCCTGCCACACGCACCAAGGCACGCCCATCAAGCCCTGCCACACCACCAAGCCACGCCGACAGAACCGGTAGTAAAAAAATAGAATCCCACCACTGGAGCATATCCAAATAACCGTCACCTTTGTTAACTTACATTATTTCTCCGCGGACTCAGGAATTGTTCATTTTTACAGTTGTTTTATGATGTAAAAATGCTGGACCATATGCTATGCCTGTTAAATATTCCTTTCAAATAAACTACATGCTTGGAAAAAGCTTTCTCACTTAGTATTTCCAACTTCCCAGCAGACATCTGCAATTCTCCCAACATGTTGCATAATAGAATAACAACCACAATCG
The DNA here is from genome assembly GCF_009769535.1 of Thamnophis elegans. Classification (NCBI taxonomy): domain Eukaryota; kingdom Metazoa; phylum Chordata; class Lepidosauria; order Squamata; family Natricidae; genus Thamnophis; species Thamnophis elegans. The sequence goes on from NC_045549.1 coordinate 61,715,355, forward strand.
TACATTTGTGATGCTCAAAACTATAAGAGGGCTGTACAATGGTATTATGTTGTCCAAGTGCTGTCAAAGAAGGAAAATCAGTTTGATGTACTCAAGCACAAGCAATCTGCCAGAGTAATAAACTGAAATTGCCTGAAGAATTGCTTGAACACCATCAGTGACCCCAAATTTTCAATAACTATTGAGAAAGACATATTGTGAATGTACCTTCACTGACTTGACATCCTTAACTTACTTCAAACACATCTATCAAACAGATACTTCCAGGAAATGTTTTCTCTCCGGAGCTCTTAGAAGTTAAAGTGCTACGGACATATTTGGAAGTGTAACAATCTTATGCTCAGGGTTTGTTGCACTAAAAATGGTACAAACAATTGAAAACATCGCATCCTACATCAGAAAACTAGAATATATGTAAATTATAAAGTGAAGCATTTGATCTGTGAGTTGGCAACATCTCATCTCATTCTCTACATTATCATTATCAAATTATTTATTTGATAAATTTATACAGTCACTCATCTATAGTAGCACTGTAGAAGATCACTGTATGTCAAGGAGTGCAGTCACATATTTTGAATTCTCCCTCCTATTAAGAAAGTTCTAAAAGTTTAGAGTTCATCATGAATTAATCTGCTTGTTTTCACAGTTGCTTGTTGAATAAGAAAGTGAGGACGGCAGGAAATCGTCACACAGCTGAAAAGCACTGGGCTATCTATAAAGTTCCTAGAGTTATACACTATCCAGTCGATGTCTTTCAGTCTCATTACCATAGAAGCAAAGTTATTAAATTTGTGGCCAAATATTAATAAAACCTTCAGTATTGAGCTTTGAATTTTGAGCTTCAGCACAGGTCTGAGTGTTTACTGCTGTGCACTTGGCCTTTGGGATCTCTCTCTACTGTTGTTATTGGGTCTGACAGATCGTTTTTCTTGGTATATTATGTTTTTATGTTTCTCTTTACAGCTTCTCTGCTAAAGTTATTAAGAAAGTTTAAAATCTCCTTACCTGCTAGTGTGTTCATTGACTCTGGAGCCTCAAAGAACTAATTATCTGACTCCTGACCGATGAACATAGGTAAAAACACAAAACAATATACAAAAAAATAAATAAAACATCTGTGACACCATCAATTTCTCTTGTACAACAATTTTGCAGGTTGTATACTAACATTAGTGGATCCCCAGGCATATGGCAAAGTCAAGTCTTCAGACTCTTCCAGATGACCAGCAAAGATAAGGTCCAATCTCACCTCCGGGGGAATGACATTCCGAAGGTGGGTGCTGAGGCAGAAAAGACTGTCTTCTTGGATCTCAACAGATGGACTTTCCTTTATGGATGGGAACCATAGCATGCCCTTCATGCCAAGCTTGATGGATGGGTAGATTTGATTGGGGAGCGGCAGTCCCTCAAATAATCCACATTACAAAATTCTTATTTCAATTTGCCAGATTTCTAAAATTTAACTTACCGACATTATATCCCCAAATTGGAACCAAAATCGCAAGATCTCTATTAGGAAGCTTCATAAAACTTCCTTCTTTTCAATGGTTTACTTTCCTTCAGTTGTAATGTTTTAGAGACATTTGTGTTTCAAAATCTGTTAGATTAAATTTTAATTCATCCAGTTTGCTCTGAGTAAATATTTACATTCCTCTCTAAGACTTACATGAGTAAACTGAAGAGTTTTGGAGGAAACTTGGCCAGTACATTGAATATTGTCTGATCTCCTTTCTTAGTATTTGGTATATGGTATTTTGGCCAGATAGTGTTATTGTAAAAATGGTCTTTTAAAAAAAAATATAAACATTTTCCTCTGAACTTTGAGGGTACTTTTACACTTCCAACTTATAATTTTAGGGATGTACAGGACACTGATTTTCTCAAAGGTGAATACTTCACTTGCTATAATTTAATTTTCTAATGGTTCTTGCTTATTTATGCTTGGGGCAAATACTATGTATATTGATCATTGATCTCAAGCAGAAGTGGGTTCCTACCGGTTCAGATAGTTTGGCCGGCCATGCCCCTAAACCAGTTTTACCGGTAGCTCTGTAGGCGCCTCCATCTTGTTTTTTGCTTCTGTGCATGCCACGAAGTATTTTTTTTACCAAAGCTGAGCAAACTGGCAGTAGAAGAAGCCAGAACCCACCCCTGATCTCATGTGATTTAATTTTCCAAAATGTTCTTTTTTTAAAGAACCTTTTTAACCTGATAGTGTTAATTTCTTCTTACTAGCTTCATTTACTCTTTGTTACATACCACAGACTATCCATGCTCAGTTGTAGTAAATGAAGCTAATTAGCCACACATAAATTGGCAACCTAGAACATTATCTATGATGTTTAGCTCATCTACGGTTTATTGTAATGCCATTATGATATCATAAGTTATATATTTATTCTTTATATTTCCTATTTCCTAACCACCCATCCTCCACAGAGAGGAGTTCTGGGCAGTGTGCAAAATAATCAATAAAATTAATATTAAAATCAGAATTAATTTAAAATTCAAAAGTTTTGAAATTATAAAACATTATAACATTCAAAAAGTGAAAAAAATTCAAGATGGGGAGGTAGTAGTTGTTAATACAAGGAGCGGGGTCCTTGTGCAGCCAGTCAGCTCCACTGTTCTCAGAGCCTCTGTGTCTACTGTCCTCTGTGGGGGCTTTCCTCACCTCTGAGGGTAGGATGTTCCACAATGCAAGAACAGTGGTAAAGAAGACACTTCCCTTAAGACCCCTAGTGGAAATTATTTGACTGATGGGGTCTGAAGCATATTTTCCTTGCCTGAATGAGCATGGCAGGCTGATTTGATGGGGCAAAGCTGGTCCCACTAGTAGCCTGTTCCTGTTCCATGATGGGTTTGAGAGGTGATGACCAATTCCTTGAATTGGACACAGAAGCAAGCTAGAATCTGCTGCCATGCACAGAGTACAGGTGTTTTATATGCCAGCTGCATGGCCACATTCTGCACCAGCTGCAGCTTCTGAATACTCTTCAAGGGTAGCACCATGTACAGCGTGTTGCAGTAGTCCAATTGGGAGATGATCAGGGCATGAGTGACTAAACAGATGGCCACCCTGTCCAGTAAAGTTGTAACTGGTGTACAATGTGGAGTTGGACATAGGCCCTCCTGGCCCCAGCTACCAGCTTCTCTGAGCAGGAGCCATGACTCCAAGAGGACCCCCAAGTTGTGCATTGGCTGAGGTAATACAATCCTATTCAGGACCAAAGATGATAAACTCCTGGATAAACAAGGTTGTATTATCTTAAAGAGTTACTTGGGCCCATTACTGAATAAGGAAAACTGGCATAGTTTACATGATTGCACTAGGAACCAAAAACATATTTTTGATCATTCTAGTACCAATGTCATACCATATGCTTTCATGGGCTATGTTGGTAGCAGACTTGGACAATGAGGAGTTTATGGAAGAACGTGGGCCAGTTCTGGAACCTGGGGAAGGCTTTGATAGATGCTCAGCATCAGACACAGAGATAGAGCCAGGGCCATCTGGCATTTCCCAGCCAAAGAGGCAGCTGCCTTTGGAGTCAGAGATGAGTGAAGAGGAGGAACAGCTGGGGCCTGTTCCAGATATGCATATGTGCAGAGCAGATAGGAAAGGTGAACAATGGAGGACAATGAGCCAGCTCATGAAGTGAAACAAATATGGATACTGACTGGCCCTTCCCTTCCCTGACTGGGGAATAAATAGGAGGAAAGGGGAGTGGTTTGTTTGTCACAGACAACCGTTCACATTTCTGGAAAATTTGCTCCTTGTGTGTTTCATGCAACAAAGACTGCCTTGTCAGAATTGAGGTTTGTCTATTTCTCTGTTTGAACTGTCTTAATTTGCAGCTTCCCAGCTGGGAGTTCACAACCTTGAATTTTTCATAACAAGCTGATAAGGATTATTGTTTCTGTTAACTTCTTGTAGGATTCTTGCCTGGACTTTCTGTTGGTGAATGCAGCTAATTCCCAATGTGTAAATAAGAGGGTTTTCTTTTCTTTTCAGGGAGTCTGTTTCTTGCTTCTTCAAAGGCCAGGTCAGAACATATATCTATTTCTATTTCTATTTCTATTTCTATTTCTATTTCTATATCTATATCTATATCTATATCTATATCTATATCTATATCTATATCATATCTATATCTATATCTATATCTATATCTATATCTATATCTATATCTATCTATATCTATATCTATTCTATTTCTATTTCTATTTCTATATCTATATCTATATCTATATCTATATCTATATCTATATCTATATCTATATCTATATCTATATCTATATCTATATCTATATCTATATCTATATCTATATCCATATCCATATCCATATCCATATCCATATCCATATCCATATCCATATCCATATCCATATCCATATCTATCTATCTCTATCTCTATCTCTATCTATATCTATCTATATCTATATCCATATCCATATCCATATCCATATCCATATCCATATCCATATCCATATCCATATCCATATCCATATCCATATCCATATCCATATCTATCTATCTCTATCTCTATCTCTATCTCTATCTCTATCTCTATCTCTATCTCTATCTCTATCTCTATCTCTATCTCTATCTATCTATCTATATCTATCTATATCTATCTATATCTATATCTATATCTCTCTATATCTGTATCTGTATCTGTATGTATATATCTATCTATCTATCTATATGTGTGTGTGTGTGTGTTTGTGTGTGTGTGTGTTTATTTTATTTGTGCTGATAATAAATAAAAATATTTATCAGCACAAATAAAATAAAAAATTAAAAAATAAAAAAACACAAATATAACAAAGGCAACAGTAAAAATATTGGTTTCTGTCGTGATGGACTCTTGTGATGAGCCGATTGACAGAGAATGGAAGTAGTTAGCTTCCTCCCATAATTGGGCATACCAGGGGTTGTGACTTTAATATATATATATACATACACACACACACACACATACATACACACACACATCCTAATCTAAGATGTATAGGCAGAAGAAGATTCAGGAAAAAAACTATTTGATAAAGCCTTATCTTTTTTATATGTGTGGCGTGCATGAAAACATTACATAGAATTGGGACTTAGAATTAGCATAGTCACAAACCATAAAATTTCTAAAACTGCCTACTCATTAAGAACCTGGGAGACTTAACCTAAAAGCAATTTGTAAAACCCAAACACTGAATATTAAAAGATAACTAAAGAAGAGAAACCAAATCAAATAATTATAATTGGTGGTGATGGTGCCTCCAAGTCAGTATCGGCTTCTGGTTACTGCCTGGACAAATCCCTGCAGTTCTATTGGCAAAATTTCAGAAGTGGTTTGCCATTGCCTCTTTCCTAGGGCTAAGAGAGAGGGACTGGCCTAAGGTCACCCAGTTGGCTTTGTGGCTAAAATGGAGCTAGAACCCATGATCCTCAGGTTGCTAGTCTGGTGCCGTACCATTACAGTATCAAAACAAAATTATCATACTTTCCCAATCATTAATATAGCAACAAGATCCTGGCTCAGAGATGTAGGAAGAGCTAGATTTTAATGGCCTTTCCAAAAACTATCAGGGTCAAAGAAATAGGAACCTCGTGTGGAGATATATTGCTTGAGCATGGCTGTGCCCTAACTTTATAGTTTCTGAAAATATGAAACCAAATGCAGCTGTACAATATAAAGCATTGTATTATAATACAATGTAGACCCGAGGTGGCGCAGTGGTTAAATGCAGCACTGCAGGCTACTTCAGCTGACTGCAGTTCTGCAGTTCGGCTGTTCAAATCTCACCGGCTCAGGGTTGACTCAGCCTTCCATCCTTCCGAGGTGGGTAAAATGGGGACCCAGATTGTTGGGGGCAATATGCTGACTCTGTAAACCGCTTAGAGAGGGCTGAAAGCCCTATGAAGCGGTATATAAGTCTAACTGCTATTGCGATTGCTATAAAAATGGACTTCATGAGACTTAATAAGGCATCTTCACTCTTCCGTTTGGACTATAAGTATTATTCAGAAATTTAGCTAAGAACATTTAGTCGAGACAGTTTGTGGTATTTTGCAAATGGGGCATCATTACCATTTGCTCAAAAAAAAAAAGGAACTGGATTTCACAAATTTATTCTGGTCTCATCTTCCAGTTAAATATATTCACTACTAAGTGTTTTAAAAGCAAACATATTTGACCAAGAGCCCTTGGAAACCAATTACTTCTAAAGATGTACTGTGTCAAATGACTCTCCATTAGCCCCAGTGTGGAAAGCAGGACACTGGAGGCGACTTGTTTAATTCAACAGGAATTTGCTGAGCTCTCTCGTTTCACACCCGAACTGTAGATTGTCTTCTGCAAATGGTTGTGATTCTTTCTGTCTTTTCCTTCTGTGTTAAAAATAGTGATAGCTATGTCCGAAGCCAATTAGGAACTATTGTACTTGTACTTACTTGTACTTGACGCCTCTTCACCCATCGTGGGTATAGGCGACTTCCATGGAAATTTGACGCCACTGCCTTCGGTCCTGGGCTAGGGTTGTCAGGTGGTGCAGCCAGTTGCTATCATATGATTTTCGGCTAAGATTGAATGGGCGCATGACCACATCTTTGGCTTTCCGTTTGAAGGTGACGCAGAGTGGTTAGACGAACACCTCCTTTTGGCCGTTTCCAGGTCGGACCAGGCTGTTTGGAATGGATACGGCGATCCATGGAAGCTGTTTCGGCTGGATATACCCAAGGGGACGCCAGTCCAAGGGTCGACAGAGCCCGATTGGTGGGAACGGGGGGCACCATGTGAAGACTGGGTTGTCGTTTGATAGCTGAGAGGCTTTGCAATAAGCGTTGCAATGTATATTGCGCATCAACTATCCTTGCCCACCCATTAGGAACTCTAAATAATAATATTTGACATGGCCCCAAATGGTTTCATTATTTGTAAATCCACCTGTTCTGGGATAATCATCTTGCCCTGTCCATATGTTGCTGAAAGGTACAATGAAAGGCACATTCAGATTTATGTTGTCATCACAACTCATATTAGTTGGTGTTAATAGTTTTTAACAAAAATACAGAGGATATAATCCTGCCTCTGGTGTAGTTAATTGTAACTCCTGTCAATCATAATTCATCTTGAGGCTGGAAGATTCACAGAATGTTAAAGGTTTTCAAGTCAGCCTGGAGGGACATTTTATCTTATCTCAGTGTGGGATGATGGATTTTATTTATATATTCATCAAATTTAGAATCCCGCCATTCATAGCGTGGCTCTGGGTGATGCAGAATTATGGATGTTTGAGATATATGATTTTGTGTTAACTTTTTAATTCTAATTGCTGCCGGTGAGTGTGGGGATCAAAACAAAAGGTGTTTTTAAAAATGAACTTAGGAAGTATAGCTATAAAGTTTCTTTTTGGAGCAGGTATAATTATACCATCTGACAGAATTCTAACTAGATTGATAGAATCTCCCTTCCTCTGGGCAGTCATTACTGAGTAGCTGAATAGCTTAGATATTATGGCTTTCAGAATACTGTATGTGCAGCTGTAATATAGATACAGTATATACACTATATATCTATATATCTATATATCTATATATCTATATATCTATATATCTATATATCTATATATCTATATACTATATATCTATATAATCTATATATCTATATATCTATATAGTTTTCTGAGGTTTCGCGGGTGTTAGTATGTAGGTCTCATTCGGGTTTTCTCCGCGTAAAAGTGGAGATGTCTTGGTGACGTTTCGACGAAGTCTCATTCGTCATCTTCAGGCTCGGTGCTTCCAGGAGCAAGGAAGCACCGAGCCTGAAGATGACGAATGAGACTTCGTCGAAACGTCACCAAGACATCTCCACTTTACGCGGGAGAAAACCCGAATAACTAGAGACCTACATATCTATTATCTATATATCTATATCTATCTATCTATACACACACGCACATACCTACATACCTACATACCTACACACACACACACACACACACACACACAGACACACACACTGGTCAGTTTTTGGTCACCACACTATAAAAGATATTGAGACTCTAGAAAGAGGCAGAGAAGAGCAACCAAGATGAATAGGGGACTGGAGGCTAAAACATATAAGAACGGTTGCAGGAATTAGATATGTCTAATCTAGTGAAGAGAAGGACTGGGGAGACATGATAGCAGTATTTCAATATTTGAGGGGCTGCCATAGAGAGGAGGGGGTCAAGCTATTTCCCAAGGCACCTGAAGGCCAGACAAGGAATAATGGATGGAAACTGATCAAGGAGAAATTTAACCTGGAAACAAGAAGAAATTTTCTGACAGTGAGAACAATCAACCAATGGAACAGAAGTTGCCTTCAGAAGTTGTGGAAGCTTCATCGCTGGAAGATTTCAGAAGAGACTGGACTGCCAACTGTCAGAAATGGTGTAGGGTCTCCTGCTTGGGTGGAGGGTTGGACTAGATGACCTACAAGGTCCCTTCCAACTCTGTTAATCTACTAATCTGTTTTTATACACACACACACACTATATATATTGTTGTATTTGTGCTGATAAATAAAAAAAATCATATATATATATATATATATATATATATACTATATATATATATATATATATATATATAAATGTAACAAAAAGGCAACAGTAAAAAATATTGGGTTATATATGTTTTTTATTTGTGCTGATAAATAAATAGAGACTAGTATAGATCTATTTCAAGCTATTTAGCTCTCATCAGCTAGCCATACCCTTATTGGGATTTGAACCTAGCTGATGAGAGCTAAATAGCTTGAAATAGATCTATACTAGTCTCCCTTTATTTATTTATCAGCACAAATAAAAAACAAATGTAACAAAAAGGCAACAGTGAAAATATTAGGCTTCTGTTGTGATGGTCTCTTGTGACGAGCCGAAGGACAGAGAGTGGAAGTGTGACCTTCCTCCCTATTTGGGCATACCGGGGGTTGTAAAAGAAATCATATATATATGATTTTTACAACCCCTGGTAAGCCCCAATTATGGGAGGAAGCTAACTGCTTCCATCATCTGTCAATCGGCTTGTCACAAGAGTCCATCACGACAGAAGCCTAATATTTCATTGCCTTGTTATATTTGTGTGTTTTTTTTTAATTTGTGCTGATAAATAATTCAAATCCCAGTAAGGGTATGGCTAGCTGATGAGAGCTAAATAGCTTGAAATAGATCTATACTAGTCTCCCTTTATTTATTTATCAGCACAAATTAAAAAAACAAAACAAAACACACACAAAATGTACAAAAGGCAACAGTTAAAATATTGGGTTTCTGCCTGGATGGTCTCTTGTGACGAGCCGAAGGACAGAGAATGGAAGTAGTGATCTTCCTCCCATATTTGGCATACCGGGGGTTGTAAAAAAAAAAATTAAAAAATCTTATACACACACACACACACACACACACACACACACACACTAACATATTTCAATATGAATAATTTTCCCAACAAAAGAAATCAAATCAGAAGCTTGAAAATCTGGAAGAATTAAAATAATTGTAGAAGAGGAATAATGACTTTGATGGCCATAACACAATTAGAAACTAATGCTATTTAATACATTAAGGTGTTCCTTTTCTAGGAATATAACTGTGAAATCTTTTCAAGGAAAACATTCCAGATCTGAGGTGCTTTCACCTGGGTAACACTTGAAATACCTTCTATTGTGCATACTGATACTTCCTTGCTAGTATGGCTTTAGTATATTTGTTCAATCAGCTTTAATTCAGTGAAATAGTTAGAATCCACTATGACAGGGGTCTTCAACCTTTCCGGCTTTGCAGACTGGGCCCCGGGGGGGGGGGGGTATGGAGGGAGAAGAAATTGTTCCACGCAAGAGGAACACCACTTTCACAAATGTAGTTTCCTGCACTTGCGTGAGTGCCCCCCATTCGTGCAAATAGAGCTTCCTGTACTCAGATTTGCACACCCAACCGCTCACACAAAGTGGAGCTGCGCACACTGCCATACTCACCTGCCACTTGCACAGCCTGGGGGTTGGGGACCCCCTGCACTATGAGGTATGTTTTCCAAAAGAACAATATGGTTACTCTAGTCTTCTTTATCCATAGTTCATTGGACTCTATTCTTCTTGAATTTGGGTGCTAGGGAGTTGTGATATCTATGCATGCAAAATGGATGGATGGTCTAATTGAACTCCACAACTGAACCTCCATTAATTCCTATTTCTTCCATACTGCCTTTGACTAAAACACATTTATAGTTCCTGAATAGTACATTGCAAACAGTTTCTAGGTATTTGTTCTTTTTGTATATTTAAGTAAAAGACAGGAGGTTGGAAATAGCCAGTAACAATAATAAAAATGTTTGTGGCTCATGGTTGAAATGAGGGATCCTTGGTGCTCTCTAAGCTTGGTTGTTTTGCAGATATTTCATTACCCAAACTAGGTAATATCATCAATGCTAGTCAGACTAGAATCAAACTAGCACTGATAATGTTACCTACTTTGGATAATGAAACATGCAGAAAACAAGTAGGGGGCCCTCAAATAGCAATGTCTACCTTAGTCTAAGTTTCTGAATAAAGGGAACAGAATAGACTTACACTGTTGTTCAAAATGACTTCTCTTTTGACACTGGACCAGGTAACTCAGGGATGGTTCCTGCCAGTTCTAACCTCTTCTATAGAAGAGGCTCCGCAAATCTACAGTGCCGTTTAGAAACGGTTCCAGCTCCCTCTCCCCACCTGTCTGCCCATCATCAAGATGAAGATCGAGAGGAGGCATTCCTGGGAGTTGAAGTCCACAAGTCTTAAAGCTGTCAAGTTGAACACCCCTGGGTTTTTTTTTCCTAAAGGGTTCGGGTGTAAGGGTCTTGTAACTTGACAGCTTTAAGACTTGCACACTTCAATGCCAGAGTTCCTGAGCCAACATGACTGGAGGAGGAATTCTGGGAATTGAAGTTCACAAGTCTTAAAGCTGTCAAGTTTGAACCACCCCTGGGGTTTTTTTTATAAAGGGTTAGGGGTGCAAGGGTCTTGTAACTTGACAGCTTTAAGATTTGCACACTTCAATGCCAGGATTCCTGAGCCAACATTTTGGTTTGGTATTTGGTATTTATTAGGATTTATAGCATAGCAATAGCAATAGCAGTAGACTTATATACCGCTTCATAGGGCTTTCAGCCCTCTCTAAGCGGTTTACAGAGAGTCAGCATATTGCCCCCAACAATCCGGGTCCTCATTTTACCCACCTCGGAAGGATGGAAGGCTGAGTCAACCCTGAGCCAGTGAGATTTGAACCGCTGAACTGCTGATCTAGCAGTAGCCTGCAGTGCTGCATTTAACCACTGCGCCACCTCGGCTCTTTTCCCTAAGGAGACTCAGGGCGGCTTACAATCATTAGGGAGGGGGTGCAATTCAAAAATAAACAATATGTGAGCAACGTAAAATAATAAAACACAACTTGCATTCAACACTCAACACTTGGGTGGGGCAAATTAGAAGCTTATCCCCAGGCCTGTTGGGATAGCCAGGTCTTGAGGGCTGTGCGGAAGGCCTGGACGGTGGTGAGGGTGCGTATCTCGATGGGGAGGTCGTTCCACAGGGTCGGAGCTGCAACAGAAAAGGCTCTCCTCCGTGTAATCGCCAGTCGACATTGGCTGGCGGATGGGATTCGGAGGAGGCCCAGTCTGTGCGAAATATCGTATTTTCTTGATAGGTTCTTTTATTTTTTCTAGAATATACTTCCTTTAGTTTGAAAATGTTATTTTGCAGGATAATAACTACAACTTCATATACAACACTAAAGTTATGAACAAGTTTTTTTCTTTCTTTCTGTACAGCCAAGTAGTTCTCTTCTTCCAGGAAACGAATGTAGTAAATGCACATTTTTCTCAAGAGATCCTCATCTGAAGATTAGAATGAATGAAAACATTCTTTTATCTTGTTCTAAATGGGCTGAAATTCCCAGCTTATTTTCCCTCATGCAAAGTGCAGATTTTTTGTTAGATAAAACATCCATTGAACAGACATTGTGAATACTTAGGAAAAGAGTTTTAAGAAAACTATATTTTTTTTCTTGGATTCTTTATCAAAATGAATACTGGATGTTGAATCACCATTAAAAAATGCTAAGATTCTTCACACTGCACTTTAAGCAGTGACCTATTTTTAAATTGAAAATATAATTCTCCATCTTTCTGTTCTTATAAATAACTCAAGGCAACAAATATATCTAATATTTCTTCTTCCTCCTATTTGCCCCTCAACAACAACTCTGTGAGGTGAGTTGGGCTGAGAGAGAGTGATTGGGTTAAAGTCACCCAGCTGGCTTTCATGCCTAAAGCAGAACTAAAACTCACAATCTCCTGGTTTCTACTCTGGTCAATTTCTACTCTAGTACCTTAACCAGAAGACCAAGCCAAATACAATAATTTATTGTGTAAACAGTCTCAAGGGATACATAATCCAGTCTGAAGGGAACTTACTGATACTGTAAATATATACATACTGTAATACTCTGCAAAACCATTGCTGTATATATTAAGATAATCAAATTGTAGTTTACTACAGGCATGGGTTCTGGCTGCTGCTACTGCTGGTTCACTCAGGGACGTGTTCCGCCCATGCTCTTTGTGTGCAAGCTCTCACTTGATGCTGTGCGTGCATGCGCAGTGCAACAAAAATTGCTCTGCGCCTGCAGAGAAGGCAAAAACAAGATGATATGCCTACAGCACCGCCGAGAGAACCGGTTCAGGGGCATGACAGGCCTGGGTTGCTGTCGGTTCTAGCGACCCAGGCTACCAAATTACTACCGGTTCATCCGAGCGGGTAGGAAACAACCTGTTTTACTCAGGAAATTGGTCTGAATGAAATAATCTATATTTTGCTTTAACAACTACTCCATTGTGATGACTCCTTCGGACGATTCCACAGATACCATTCTAGATTTCAGCTCAGGGGAGGATGGACTGGTTCTTGGCACATCAGGAGCTGAGTTTATGAATGGCTCTGAACAGCTGTCTGGAAGGGATTTGGCTGAGGCTCCAGCTGGGGAAAGCATGCAGTTGCAGATGGTCAGTGATGAGCAAGAGGAACTGCCTTCTGCATTTGATCCAAGAATACATAGGGCAAAGAAAAGGTAGGAGCAGACTACTGAGGAGGAGAAAGCTCAAAATTTTTGATGGGCTACACCGGAAGCTGGCTATTTAGCACAGCAAACAGAGGAAGGCACTGCTGGGAACAAAGTGTTTGTTTCCTAACTGTGTGTTTTCAGGTCGTGTGATTCCTGCCTCACTTTGGACTGATACTGTGCCTTGACTTGAATCGTGCCTTGGAAACTAGACTTTTCTTTACTTATGAGTTCACTTGCGTTGTAGATCTAAGTCTGCCTGGAGCATTTATTTTGTTTGAGGAACTTTCAATTGCTTTGTAGACTTTTTGCCATTGCTCTGTGGACTAACCTTGGTCTGCTCATGGTTGGACTTAATCAAAACAGCTCTGGGTTTTTTGGTTGAAGGAATTGCTGGGGAAATATTAATAAACTCACTAAACCACAGTTACATGTGTGTGTGAATGGTGGGGCAGAACACTCATATGGTAATACAGCAGCCACCATTCTTTAGACAATGCCCCTTATTAATAGAAAATGTCAAGGAGTAACACTATTTTATTTTGACATTGTATGTCAAGATTTTTCCTTAGATATAGATCACAAAAACCCATGCAAAACTAATAAATATCTCTAAACTCGGACTATGAATTCTCTTTTTGTGGCATAATGTAAGCAATTCTGATTGCTTTATATTTATGTTTATAGTCCTTTATCATTTTAAATTTTGGAATCTAAAGATATTTTCAAACATAAAACTCAATTAATTTACATGTCAATCACATATGCTTAAACCAGTGGTGGGTTTCAAATTTTTTAAAACCTCTTCTATAAATGTGTTCTGCTTTGTGGAGTGGCTTGCAGCCATGTGACTGGTTGGGAGTGGCTTGTCAGCCATGTGACCGAGTGGGAGTGGCTTGGCAGTCATGTGAATGGGTGGGCATGGCCAACTTGTAAAATGTGATGTAAATGTAACTTTAAATAAACTTGAAATATATTTCAAGCCACAATATTTTTTACAGTTTGTAATATGAATAAAATCCATGTAGGCTAGAATGTTCCAGATCACAAAAACTTTTTATATCAAATTATTTGAACAAAGAAGTATATTGAAACACATAGTTATCCAACTTTTTGATAGTGACACTTTTAAAAAGTGGATAAACAATTAGGAAAATCTAAACTGCTGGTACATAACTTCCTACATTTAGTCCACACTTTCATGCCATGTTATTATCCATGCCATGATAAATCAGAGAATGGTTAGTAGCAATTATGCAGGTAACAATAAACTACATGTTTATGGCTGATTAATGTATTTCTTATAACCCATGGACACTGGAAACAGCCATATTATCTTTATAGTTTTAAAGCATGTGCAGGCTACTTTTTTTTAACCTAGAAACCACTTTTGTGTTTTTGTTATTTATTATCATAATCTATCATGGGATTTCTACTAGCTGTTTTCAGCTTCTCTTTTTCTTGGGAGTATTGGGATTTTAAATTACAAATTGGGGAATTAAATCTTGGGGAGATTTAATGCTCTTTGGGCATATTTTAGAGCAATAAAAGGAAGGGGATTCACACAGTCAAAAATGAGTTTTTTGTTGCTAAATGATGGGGAAGGATAGAAGGGATAATGTTGAAACTACAACTCTAGAGCTCTAGTTTGAAAGAAATATGTGTGGTATGGAAGGGGGCAGCAGGAGCTTGGGTACCAATAACAAAAAAAACAGAGTTGGAAGGGACCTTGGAGGTCTTCTAGTCCAACCCCCCCATCACAAGCAGAACACCCTATACCATTCTGGACAAATGGCTATCCAATCTCTTATTAATATCTCCAGCAATGAAGTATCCACAACTTCTGAAGACAATCCATTTCACTGGTTAATTGTTCTCATTGTCAGAATTTTTTTCTCTTAGTTCTAGGTTGCTTCGTTCCTTGATTAATTTCCATCCATTGCTTCTTGTCTTGCCTTCTGGTGCTTTTGTAAATAGGTTCACCTCCTCTTCTTTGCGGCCCTTTAATCATCTTTGTGGCTCTTCTATGTACTCTTCCCAGAGTCTCAACATCCTTTTTATATTGTGGCAATCAAAACTGGATGCAATATTCAAAGTGTGATCTTACCAAGGCATTATAAAAGTGATACTAAATACTAATACTAAATACTAAACACTTCACATAAACTTGACTCTATCCCTCTGTTAATGCAGCCTAGGATTGTGTTGATTTTTCTGGGAGCTGCAGCATACTGCTAGCTGATATTTAAGTGATTGTCCACTAGGACTCCAATATCTTTCTCGCAGTTATTGCTGTTGAGCCAGGTTCCACCTATTTTATACCTGTACACATTAGGATAAGTACATACTACCGTGTACAACAGTGGTGGGATTCAGTTAGTTCGCACCTATCTGGGAGAACCGGTTGTTAGAAGAAATCTCCTTTTGGTTTTTTTCCCACTTTACAGGGCTAATCCTGTAAGGAAGGCAGGAAGGAAACATTCTGGTGTTGTTTCTAGCCTAAACTTTATTGCCCTGTTTACAGAAACTGCCTCTCCGGTTAACCCTTATTACATTGGTGAAGCGCCCATCAACATGAGTGATGTTGAGTTGACCACGCCCACCCAGTCACATGAACACCGAGCCCCACCTACCTAGCTGGTCATTAGGGCAGAGAACCAGTTGTTATATTATTTGAACCCCACCACTGCTGTACAATATTGGGATCGATCATCCCCAGTAGAAACTCATAAGCTGCGCTTATGATACATGCACTCATGCATTCCATGGGCAAAATCTCAACTAGTGAATTAAAACATGTTTTAGCCATAGTTAAAGCAAATCATCATCTGGCAACATCTAGTTTCCCTGAAAACAATATAAAAGCCTAAAGTCATCACTACCATTTTGGCAAAAACTACAGCTGACAGGGCTATAAATAGTCTGATCAAATGTCCCCGTTTATATCTGTTGCCCTGACATCCCAGCTGATTTAGCATTGTCCCAGATTTTCATTTTCTAATGAAGCATTATTATTTATAGTCGTTATGGGCAATGCTACTAGTCTACATTTTATAGTCTTTTCTTAACCTGCATATGTGCATGGAAAGCAAGTCCAGGTACTTCCCCCCACCCCAACTTTACTTGCTTCTTCCCCCGCAGCGTTACCTTTTTTCATGCAGCAGTTAGTTTATGTTCCTTGAACTTTGCTTTAACTACGGGCTAAATCATTGAACCCAGTTCTGCACTATTCATTGGACATGGTTTGGAGGACAAATTAGGTAGTCATCCTAGGATCTCTAAGTCACTAGAAATCCTGTCTTTGATTAGGAAACTTTGATTATTACAAATCATTGGTTTTTTAAAAAACATTAAAGTAACATAGTTATCTAAAATGGAAAGAAAGATTTAAAACAATATTTTCAGAGGAGGAATTTAAGCATTTATGTATTCATTATATAGTCAACCAGGGGTGGGTTCCTGCCAGTTCTAACCTCGTCTATAGAAGAGGTTCCACAAATCTACAGTGTCGTTTAGAACTGGTTCCAGCTCCCTCCCCCCGCCCATCCGCACATCATCAAGATGAAGAACAAGAAGAGGAATTCTGGGAGTTGAAGTCCACAAGTCTTAAAACTGTCACGTTTGAACACCCCTGGGCGTTTTTTTTCTAAAGGGTTAGGGGTGCAAGGGTCTTGTAACTTGACAGCTTTAAGACCTGCGTGCTTCAAATGCCAGAGTTTCTGAGTCAACATTTTGGTTGCTAAGCAAGAGCGTTGTTAAGTGAGTTCACCATATTTTACAAGTTGGCCACGCCCACCCAGCCACATGGCTGGCAAGCCACTCACACCTGTCACGTGGCCAGCAAGCCACTCCATAAAGCAGGCCACACCTATAGAAGAGTTCTGAAAAATTTTGAAACCCACCACTGTAGTCAACCCTACATGTACCTTGGTCTCAATGGAAAGCGATACCATAAAGAAAATTGAACTTACAGCCTAAATGTTGGAGATGTGGCTCTCTCGATGCTACATATTTTCATATATGGTGGACCTGCCAAAAGGTTAAGGCATTTTGGATAAAAATATGGTGGATTATGCAAAATATTTTTAAAAGAAGGATAAAGTTTACTCCTCAGCTATTCTTATTAGGTATAGGTACTGACTTTACAGTGGTAGAGACTAACTTGATTCTGCATCTAATAATGGCAGCAAGACTGTTGGTGGCACAATACTGGAAGAAGGAAGACTTGCCTAGAACTCAAGAATGGACATTGAAAGTTACAAACTTAGCCAAGATGGCTAAAATATCGGCATATCTTAAAGATCACTCAAATGAGAGATATAAACGAGACTGGAAAAAATGGATTGACTATATACAAAATAAATATGGGACCAAGAAATTCCAGTTAGCCTATGCTTAAGATCAGAAATGATTTAAATTGTTTAAAGTTGGTTCAGCAAGAAGAAGCTAAGGTCAATGTAGAATGTTATTAATTTTTTTATTTCTTTTTTTTCTCAATAGATTTTAGACTGTGTTTGTTAGAAATCCATACCATTGTACGGGTTCTGGAAGTCGGGGGAGGTGGAGGGGGGTTGGGGAGAGGGTGGAGGGAGGGAGGGGTATATATTAGGCTAGACAAGAATTTGGTGGTAAGAAAATTGAATGCCGTGCTAAATGCGGTTGGCAGGCATTCAGCAAGCTAAGCATAATTTTCAAGAACCAATCTCTCCCTATACTTGAAGAGAAAAGTTTTTGATCAGTATGTAATGCCTTTTCTACATACGCTGGTGAAACATAGACACTAACCTCACAATTGATACAAAAGTTACAAGTGGCGCAAAGAGCCATGGAAAGATGCATGCTCGACATTTCAAGACGAGATAGAAAGACCTGCACACAGATTCAAGAGCAAACCAAGTATACAATATCATCAAGAGACTAAAAGAATAGAAATGGAAATGGGCTGGTCACATAGCAAGAAGAACTGATGCCTGTCATAGACTGAATCCCACTTGATAAAAAGCATCCATGAAACAGACCCTAAAACAAGATGGATTGACAATATTAGCAAGTGTTGAGGGCCCAATTAGCAAAAGAAAGCTCAGGACCGTATTGGTTGAAAACATGCGGACGAGGTCTTCATCCTGAAGTGGATAGACAATGGCTAAAATGATGATGATATTCCTTTGCTTCTTTGCTATATTTTCACTTCATATATTTATTAATTTTCTCAGTCTTCTCAATATATTCTCTAATATATTCTCAATATATGGGAAAATATATTAATATATATATTAATGCCATCTGGCTACTACCCGGGGGAGGGCCTTCTCTGTAGCAGCTCCAGCCTTTGGAATGAACTCCCCGCGGAGATTCGGACCCTCACCTCTCTCCAGGCCTTCCGGAAAGCCGTCAAAACCTGGCTGTGCCGGCAGGCCTGGGGTTGATGAGTTCCCCTCCCCTCTTGACTTGTATGGCTGTATGACTCTTGTGTATTTTAATTACATGTATTGTGTCTGTGTCCCCTTCCCCTTCTGAGTTGTTCGCTGCCCTGAGTCCCTCCCGGAGAAGGGCAGCAAACAAATAACTAAATCAATCAATCAATCAATCAATCAATATTCTGATTCATTTATTAATTGAGAATATAAGAAAGAAGCAAAATGATATATATGTAATTGAGAATATATTCTCAATTACATATATATTCATTTTGCTTCTTTCTTATATTCTCGATTAATCAATCCTGACTCTTTTATTTTAAAGTTACATTATTTAAGAAAAAGAAGTCCCCCTTTCAGGTAAACCAAGCAATATGATTTCAGTTTTACAATTCCCCATTCACTTTGAGACATTCTGTCATTATTACAGTAGATTTTTTTAAAACATATATGAAAGTAGGATTATAGAAATATTGAGCAAGACAGATGTGAACTGACAATCATATGCAAACATAGAATTCCAGTGGTTTATCTGAATTTCCCTGCTTGAAAGGATTTCTGTCTATCATTATGGCTGGAAAGTGCCCAGCTTTATAACTAGACCAGACTAAACCATTTTTGATGATGGGAGAAATCTGTGTCTGTCTTGTGTTCTATTGTCATGGGATTCATTAAGTATGGATGCTGTGAGAATAACTAAGAATATTATTTGTCTAGATGGCAGTTCCTTTAATGGTGTGCCATTATCTATGAACACAAAAGGGGCTTGGGTTCCAAGCAATCTCCTGTTAATAAGCTGAGTTCTTAGATACCATGTTTCATAAAGTAGATTCGCCACTACCGGTTCAGTACTGGCTGAATACCACCTTTGATGTGGTCTATGTATTGGTGTTCTGACACCCCTCGTTCCACACCAAAGCACACTCCAAGTCAGAGATAAATTACGACATTTAATTAACAGACAAACAGGTCCTTGGCAGCAACCCAGCACAGACAGGCTTGGGCAGCAATAAACACAGATAAGACTTGGCAGCAATCCAGCCTGCCAAGCTTACAGTAATGTCCTCCGACATTCAATCCTGCGTTGATTCTGCAAAGAGGGGCGTGTGCACAAGTAGCTTTTTATAGTCTGGAGAGGAGCCTAGTGACCACCAGCTGAGTGCAATCACCTCCTGTAATTGCGTAATTGTTCCTGACGCCTATTAGCTCTTTGATCGCGTGCATCCAGGAACAACTCACTACTGGCTTCCGGCTCACTCTCGGAATCCTGTCCAGGGTCCTCCACATCCTCCAGAGCCGACTCATAGGGCCCTTGCTGTCGGAGTCTGGTGGCAGCTCCAACGGCTTCCTGCTGGGCCACAACATATGGTATCAAATATGCTCCAACTAGTCCCTCAGGAGGAAAAATCAGAAAAGTGCTAATGCCATCATTGCTATCCATCAGGCTTAATGTTTGTCACCATAGGAATCTACAGGCATTACACAAAAGATAACTAATTTTAAGAAAACAGGCTGCATCAAATACCCAGAAGCGGTAGATAAACTCAATAAATTTATGATAGACTTTATGCAAGTGTTAATCAGCTAATATATATAACCCAAAGATTTGAGGAAGTTGTTTTCAGGCATAATGTTAAACCATTATATTCTCTCTTCTCCACAAGTTCAATTCAGCTCCCCGATCATGTTAATTAAATTTTCTCTTTTTATCTCCAGACTTTATATTCTATTCCTTTTATGTTACTCTCCAATTTAGTTTATATCTTTGCCACACCTGGCAAAGGGAGGTTCCATACCTGTTATGAAACTCATGCCTAAAGTATAACGGGGTATATTTTATTTCTAGTTTCCCATGAGCAGCAAATGGTCAATTTCATTCATTGCAGACAACATGCTTCATCTGATTATTTCCATACTGGAAATCATTATTGTACCTGGGTCCTATTTCTCACTTCCATTTAAAAAAAAAAAAAGATTTATTACTTGCTATGATCATGAGCATTGGATCTCATTTAATGTATTAGCCAAAGGTTTTACAAAGCGTAATATTAAATTATAACCATTTCATATAATATATTAGTTTGTAAATTAAAAATGAGATTACATCTTTCAAAGGTGACATTATTTCAAAGCATAAATTTCTCATTTCTCCTTCATGAAAGGGTTGTGCCTTTTCACAACTTTTACTTCTCTCATTTTCCTTGCCTTTTCATTTGTTGACTGCTCCCAATATCTTCCCATCCAACCGATTTCCTTTTGGGATTGAGAAAGGGAAGATAGTCCCAGTTCTCTAAGCCTCAGCCATCTGTCACACTTCTGTGCTGCAAGCTAGTAGCCAGGAACACTGTGAAATATGTTTTATCAGCATTATTGGTAGAACTTTCAAACTATAATACTTGTATTGAGGCACAGCAACCCATATTCTGAGACACAAAAGCTGAAATTGGATACTACTGTTTTCAACTGGTTTAAGCAAACTCAGACTTATAGCAATTATAGCACTTAGCAATAGCAATAGCAGTTAGACTATATACCGCTTCATAGGGCTTTCAGCCCTTTCTAAGCGGTTTACAGAGTCAGCATATTGCCCCCAACAACAATCCGGGTCCTCATTTTACCCACCTCGGAAGGGTGGAAGGCTGAGTCAACCCTGAGCCAGTGAGATTTGAACAGGCCGAACTGCAGAACTGCAGTCAGCTGAAATAGCCTGCAGTGCTGCATTTAACCACTGTGCCACCTCGGCTCCTAGACTTATATGCCGCTTCACAGTGCTTTACAGCCCTCTTCTGGTTTACAGAATCAGCATATTGCCCCCCAACAATCTGAGTTCTCATTTTACCAACCTCAGAAGGATGGGAAGGATGGGTCAACCTTGAGCAGCTGGCAAGCAGGAGAAGTAGCCTGCATACTGCACTCTAACCACTGTGCCACCGCAGCTCAGACTTGGGCCCATTCTGAGTAGTAAATACCAAGATTATATTTCAACACTTGAGACCACTGTTTCCCATAGATTTAAATCTTATTGATCACACATGGACATGCAAGTGAAATTATTTGAACAGTGCCAGATAACTCACAGCTTCCAGAAAGCCACATTTTACAGGAGAAAGGGGAAAGCAGAAAAAGAAATCACACCCACACAATTTCAGAAGCCAAATGCAAAGGAGTTGCCTTGCAGTTGGAGTCCTGTTGTATTAGTATGTTCTCACAGATTAAGAAGCCTGGAATAATTAGGTGAGTTCCAAATAAGGTCATCTCTATGACTATTTAATAGCTTGCTTTACAGATTTTTTTTAATAGAGTGGCAACTATTTTTTCTTACTATCTTGGTTTTCCTTCATTTACAGTATTTGAAATGTTTACCTTCCTTGAAATTCTGCCTTCAAAAAGTTCAAGGAAACCATTCCTGGAGACTCGGCTCTTTATAATATGCACAAATAGCTTTCTAAAAGATACTTGGATAACTAAAAGACATGTAGGAAGTTGAACCTGGATATCTCCTATCTCAGTCTAAAATTTTAAACTTTTACCACATTGAGGCATTTCCACATATTTCTATTCTCTAATATCCTCAAAAGCTGGAAAGTGAGGTCAAGCAAGAGCTCAGTTCATATGGATTTTATAAGCAAAGCAAGATCAAGGACATATTCTTATGATGGCTGTGAAACTGATCAAAATAATGAATATTGATTTTGCTGGGGAAAGTGCCTGTAAAAATACTAAAAAAACAGGATGCAGGTAAGGTAAGAATCTTGAAATGTCACATGTTAGAATTTGAATAAGTATAAGAACCAGTTTGAAATCTGATTGTATAGTTTGTTAATGCACGGTCTCAGTATAGTATAGGAAGATATTTATTTTTAACAGAATTGCTACAATTAGTCAGGTTTAGTGGCATAGAATATTTTTACATTACCTACATTCTGCACTTCTAAAATCAAGAACTGAAACAGTGAAAAGCTGAGAGTTCCATCATTCAGGAAACGCTTGTCCTTCTTGACCTCTTAGTGATTTTTCAATGCCATCAACCGTGGTATCCTTTTGGGCTGACTTGGGGAGTTCAGGGTGGGCAGCACAGTTGTGTGCTAGTTCACCTTCTTCCTCTGATGCTGGACCCAATTGGTGTTAATAGGGAACGAGGGGTACAGCCAGTGGTGGGTTTCAAATTTTTAGAACTTTGTCTGTAGGTGTGGCCTGCTTTGTGGGAGTGGTTTGCCAGCCATGTGACCGGGTGGGAGTGGCTTGCTGGCCATGTAACCGGGAGTGGCTTGCCAGCCATGTGACTGGGTGGATGTGGCAACTTGTAAAATGTGGTGAAACTCACTTACCAACGCTCTTGCTTAGCAACCAAAATGTTGGCTCAGGAACTCTGGCATTTAAGTGTGCAAGTCTTAAAGCTGTCAAGTTACAAGACCCTTGCACCCCTAACCCTTTAGAAAAAACCCCAGGGGGTGTTCAAACTTGACAGCTTTAAGACTGTAGACTTCAACTCCCAGAATTCCTCTGCTCGCTCTTCATCTTGATGATGTGCGGATGGGCAGGGGAAGGGAGCTGGAACCAGTTCTAAACGCCACTGTAGATTTGTGGAACCATCTTCTATAGAAGAGGTTAGAACTGGCAGGAACCCATGCCTGGGTACAGCTAACGTCCCCTCCTTGTGTATGCCACTGGGCTTGGTGCTCTCTCCACTCCTTTTAAACATCTACATGAAACTACTGGACAAGATAATTTGCCCATATAAACACCTTTGCTCTGTGAACTCCACTGTATTCCAATTTACTTCTGGGTCCAAATCAAGGTTGGTGATCCCTATAAAGCCCTACATGGTGTAAGCTGGCTACCTACAGAACCAGCTTTAACCCATTACATCAACCTGTCCCGCTCGTTCAGGTAGGACAGGTATGCTGCAAACTCCATCAGTTAAAGAATTTCCACCAGCAGGGCCTAGGCCTTCTCCACCACTGCCATTGCATTAGGGAACATTCTGCCCTCAGCGGTGTACAAAGCCCCCAATCTCTTGGCCTTCCACAAAGGGGTCAAAACTTGGCTGTGTGGCCTTGGGTGGGGGACACAAAGGCCCACACCACTGTGTGGCTGGCTGGCCCAGTATGAGCCCCTGTTCTCTTGTATCAACAACTCCCCTCCATCTTGGAATTTTTCATCTTTTGAAATGTTATGGTGTTACTTTTATATTTTTAAAACTTTTTTAAATCTTAAATTAATTCTGATTTTAATGTAAATTTTACTGATTGCATTGTGCACTGCCCAGAGCTGCTCTCTGATATTACAGCTAGAGAAAAAGACAAATGAGATCTTTTGTCAGGCTACATTCCATGAGGATCTCAGTTCATTGTAGCTGCAAATAAATGAGTCAGTAAGTCAGCTGTTAATTAAAACAATTTGTGACATTCACTGAACCTCAACTAGAGATACATATGGCCTATTAAAAAGTAGTGATATGGAAATGATCATATTTTAATGCCTATAATCTCATTTTTATTATGGATACAGCAGTGGTGGTTTCAAAAATTGTTCGAATCTACTCTGTGGGTGTGGCCTCCTTTGTGGAGTGGCTTGCCGCCCCATGTGACCGGATGGGAGTGGCTTGCTGCCCATGTGACCGATATGAAGATGCCGATGACACTTGTCAGACCACCTTAAATATCTCACACACAGCAATGGCGTGCATAAGAATATGATGTAAACTTGTTTTTTAAAAGGCATCTTTGGTTTGCGTTTAAAACAACTTCAACACACGCAATGTTCTGATTGCACCACAAACGCAGTAGGTCATCCTTACTTTTCACAGAGGCACTGAGTTTTATAAATATGAGCATGATAGTGTAGAATAATTATATCTAAGGACCAGTGGTGGGTTTCAAAAATTTTGGAACCTCTTCTGTAGGTGTGACCTGCTTTCCGGGTCCACTGGTGGAACCTCTTCTAACCGGTTCGGTAGATTTGACGAACCGGTTCTACCGAATAGGTACGAACTGGTAGGAACCCACCTCTGAGATACAGGATAGAAAACTAAAACATCTGAAGCAGAATCAGTTAACATATGACCTGAATATTCTTCTATGATGATCAGCATTTTGGAATAATAGCCAAAACCTTTCTGAAAATGACAGAGAATTGTTTTAAAAAAATCATTTCAAAGTTCACAACATTATTTAAAACAAGGAATAATAATAATTGAGGATATTTTAATTACCTCTTCTTGGTTTCTTTCCTTGCTCATTTAAGAAAAGAAGCAAAACTGAAGGTGCTCAGTTATGTGAATATGATTTATTATTCACAATAAAGACAGCCAGTGTAATAGTTAAGCTGTTGAACAGATGTCAAGGATTCCTAGGCTGAAGTCCACATTCATTTAAGTTCACTGGGCTATTTGACAAATCTGTTCACCAACCAACTTCACAGGGTTTTGGATATAGAGAAGAGTGGGAGGAGGAAGGTGTTATGTTGTCTTCAGTCCTTCATGCTTATTTTAGGAAAAAAATAAATAGATACATTTATAATTTATTTATTTTATAAATAAAATAATTTTAGGGAAGGGAGGTATCTGAACAACTATTGTTTGGACGTGAGAGGAACACTGGCACATGGAGAATATATTTCATAAAACAAGACTGAGAGCAATTTGAAAGTGGATATGCTGGATATTCAATGAAACCAGATGATATTTTAATAATTCAAAGATATACATACATACAATACATACATATCATGTACATATACATATACATATATACATACATATACATATATACATGCCCTGGATTACTTTCCTATGTTGAGTTTACAAAAGAGATTTTTAAGCTATGGAGACTTTGGTGAAAAGAAACAATGAAGAAATGAAAAGAAGTCAAATTCTAAGGTGTTGTGGCCCAGCAGGAGCCGTTGGAGCTGCCGATGGACTCCGATAGCGAGGGACCCTATGGGTCGGCTCTGGAAGATGTGGGGGATCCTGGGGCAGGGTTTCAGACTCCGAGCAGGGACCAGAGAGGCTGGTTGGCCACCAGGAGGTGCCGAGGCATGGAGCAGTGGTGAAGATCAAAGGGAGTTTGTCCCTGATGCAGGCAAAGAAGGGCAGAGAAACAGAGGCAGCAGTTATGGAGACAGACTTATAAGCGATAATCAATCCCAGGTGGTTGTGGCTTGGCTCCTCCCAAGAGAGTATATAAGAGAGACTTGGGAGGAGACCTTTTCCAGGACACAACCGTTCATACCAAGCTGGAGAAGCTCTTGTGTGTATTGTATCTCTTATCTATGGGAGTCTGGGTTGCTGCCAATGTCTTGCCTGTGAGTAATTGCTGTGAATAAAACATGGCTAACAGTAAGCTGTGTCGGTGTTGATCACCGGACAGAGAGGGTCAGAACACTAAGGTAATATTTGAAGGGATTAAAGATCAAAATTGTTAAAAAATAAAAGGAAGGAATGTAGAGTTGGCTTATTTGATTAGGATTAAAATACACTTATTGTTATCTCTGGTAACCATTAATGGAATTTTGCTGATCAGGACTGAACAACAGGCTTTAACAATGTGTTTATAGATAAAGATGGGATATGGGAAGAAGAGATCATTTGTTATATTTTAAGAGAAAATGATACTAGGATTTTGTACTTGAAATAAGCAGAAATAAGCAGAAATTTAATTATATATTTTCTTTACTATATTCTTTTCCTTTTGTGCTTTCTCTTTTTTCTTTTTAACAGACCCATGGTGGTGCAGTGGGTTAGAGTGCAGTGCTGCAGGCTAATTCTGCTGATCACCAGCTGCCAGCAGTTTGCAGATCAAATCTCACCAGGCTCAAGGTTGACTCAGCCTTCCATCCTTCCGAGGTTGGTAAATGAGGACCCAGCTTGTTGGGGGCAATATCCTG